>NC_064561.1:135433197-136110697 GCF_937001465.1 Orcinus orca | reverse complement strand
ACAAAATTAAAAATTAAAGGGCCAGCGTGAAATAGTAAATGTTCGGTTGAAAATGTTACCTAAAATGAGGTTTCATTAGAGACTTACTTTTTAAATTCCCCTGTGAATGGAGCCTTTGCTAAAACATTTTTTAGGCTGTCACATATTTGATTTTCACATGTTTTTCTTTCTTTTTAATTGTCTCAAAGTATTTTTCTCCCCTTTTTTAAAATTAATTTTTATTGGAGTATGGTTGCTTTACAATGTTGTGTTAGTTTCTTGCTATACAGCAAAGTGAATCAGTCATACGTATACACATATCCCCTCTTTTTTAGATTTCCTTCCCATTTAGGTCACCCCAGAGCACTGAGTAGAGTTCCCTGTGCTATACAGTAGGTTCTCATTAGTTATTGATTTTATACACAGTAGTGTATATATCACGTTTTTCTTAATGTGTTATGAATGAAAGTGGGTATCTCCCTATCTAGAATGAACTAACTCATAAGAGTATAATTATAATGCTCATAGTAGGCACCCCCCCAGCCCCCCATTCTGTTTTCTTTGGAGAAGTGCCAAAAGATGAGAGCTGTTTCGTCTCAATTGTTTAATGCTTGTGGTTCAGTTTCTGTTATAGGGTTATTTAGCCCAATGTCTATAAAACATTCTTAATTCCACGTGTTTTTTAAATATTATATAAATAACTGATAATTGGTCTACCAAAAAACTCATGTTATAATCATTTTCAGAATGTATATGCGTAGTATTTTTTATTTCGCATCATTTCATTGAAAAATTTTAAATGTACAGATAAGTTGCAGTGAATCACTACCCATATATTCTTCACCTAATTTCATCATGACACTTCACCCAGTATATTAGACCTCTCCTTCTTAATTATAACCATGATTAGATTCAGAGGACTTAACATTGATGTAGTACTATTTTCTAATATCAAGTCCATATTCAGATTTCCTCAGTTGCCCTAATAATGTATTTTTTAACCACCTTCCTCCTGCCCTAAGGGAATGTGTTTGGCTTTCATGTCATCACTTTGTTTTCTAATCGCCAGCCCTTTTTTTTTTAACATCTTTATTGGAGTATAATTGCTTTACAATGGTGTGTTAGTTTCTACTGTATAACAAAGTGAATCAGCTATACGTATACATATATCCCCATATCTCCTCCCTCTTGCGTCTCCCTCCCACCCTCCCTATGCCACCCCTCCAGGTGGTCGCAAAGCATGGAGCTGATCTCCCTGTGCTATGTGACTGCTTCTCACTAGCTATCTGTTTTACACTTGGTAGTGTATATATATATGTCCATGCCACTCTCTCATGCCACTTCGTCCCAGCTTACCCTTCCCCCTCCCTGTGTCCTAAAGTCCATTCTCTATGTCCGCCCCTAGGTTCTTCAGAACCTTTTTTTTTTTTTTTTTTTTTTTTAGATTCCATGTATATGTGTTAGCATACAGCATTTGTTCTTCTCTTTCTGACTTACTTCACTCTGTATGACAGACTCTAGGTCCATCCACCTCACTACAAATAACTCAATTTCATTTCTTTTTATGGCTGAGTAATATTCCATTGTATATATGTGCCATATCTTCTTTATCCATTCATCTGTTGATGGACACTTAGGTTGCTTCCATGTCCTGGCTATTGTAAATAGTGCTGCAATGAACATTGTGGTACATGACTCTTTTTGAATTAATGGTTTTCTCAGGGTATATGCCCAGTAGTGGGATTGCTGGGTCGTATGGTAGTTCTATTTTTAATTTTTTAAGGAACCTCCATACTGTTCTCCATAGTGGCTGTATCAATTTACATTCCCACCAACAGTGCAAGAGGGATCCCTTTTCTCCACACCCTCTCCAGCATTTATTGTTTGTAGATTTTTTGATGATTCGCTAACTCTTTTTTTGTCTTTTGCAACACTGAATCTATGAGTGATTTTTGAAATAGTGTCTTTGAAGCATTAATTTTAATTTAGAACATCATATATTCTAATGAATAACTAGGACTGGGATATAAATATTTCATGACTTTCAAATGTAATTGGGTGCTTTGGTTTTGTTACTTACCCTATCTATAATTCATAGCATATACTTCCTTTCTTCCATGCCTTAGAAAGTATTCTCTCTAATTTGTTCAAAACAAAAGCTGGTTTATTTTCCTTATCAGTAGAACATGCTGTTATATGCTGCTTTTAGTTGAATATGAATGCATTAGGTACTCTGAAACCTGTGTCTTTATGTGTTAATTGGTTTGCCTTTATAAATTAATTGGAGGGATCTTTGAGATAGAGCACTTAGCAAAATTAAGTGCTCACCAAAATTAAGTGCTCAATAAATATTTTAATAGTATGATTGAGAATTTATATATAAATAGTCTCTTAATATTTATTCAGTTTTATCTCACTGAAATATTTAGGCAAATGTTTAACTTCTTATCTTTCTGTACCTCCTCCCCCAAACCCGGGGGGAAGAAATCCTACAGTTTTTTCTGGCTACCCTTTTAGTGTATGACGTTCTATAAGCAGAATAAAGAAACTCTTACTCTTTTTGGGAGCATTTTTTTTAATTTTAATCCGTGGGATTGATAGATAGTACTCAAGCTGTGAAAGTCTAGTACTTCTTTTTATCACCAAGGGTACTCTCATCAGATCAGTTCCAAATACTGTGTGACTGTAAGCCTGAAGCTGGAGCACTGTGTCCATTTTCTGTGTGGATCCATTTCATTTTCCAAAAAGCTCAATGTCAAGCTGTGTTGTGCTTAAGGGCATATTTTTAAAACTGGTGAGCTTAATCCATAGTGGAGTTAACAGTTTTATCCTTTGAAGAGGAGTTTCTTCTCCTGTGTTTCTACCATACCTTGTGAACACCTTCACCTTGCATTTATTGTTTTTCATTGTAAGGATTTGTGTGTCTACCTTTATATCCTCTTCTTTTTGGTGCCTAGTCTTCAGGGCCTGATACTTTGAAGATGCCATTAGGTAATTGTTGAATGAATAAGTGCTAACTCTTTTTAAGACAGTATAATATCCAATTAGATAATCTGTTTTATTAAAAAGAACCGGGATGTAACAGCATTTTCTATTAAATTCTAAAGAAATAACTGGCTTCAGTATGTTGTTTTCTATTCCTAAATTTTATTTCATGCAATAAATTTGGTACTTGTTTAAAATTGTTAATATTTACCATGGAGCTTTGTGTCTCTATGTAATGTCTAATTTATCTTTAAAAGGATATGTGCTTAATACATTACATCTAGTAAATATTAAATATTTGCTGCCTGGGACCTATTAGGTCTGTCAGTGTTTCTTGAAGTAAGTCGCCTTCTTTACTAATATAATTCTTTTGCTTCCTCTACTCCTGTTGTGATAGATACGACCATACGTAGGGTGTTTGGTACAGTATTTGCCTCTTCTTTGGAAGCAGAGTGAAGAACACAATATGTTGAGATGTGCTATTTTGACAACACTTATTCATCTTGTTCAGGTAAGTTACTTCTCCACAGTTTCTTAGTTTAGTATTTTTTCTTCTTTAAAATTTTTTTACTGTTTTCATGTGGTTTTTGTCAGTGATAGTAAAAGGTCTTACATTTGTCTCATGTGTGATCTAAACAGTTTAAAAATACCTTTTGTATGTTTACTATGGGCATTTTTTGACATAAAAATATTCTCTACTTTTAAAAGACGATTTCTTTCACTGGATGTAGTTTTCCCCAATGATGGTAGACTTGTGATTTGTGCAGTCAGTCACTTGTTCTTTGCATGCAGCTTCCCTGGTATTCAGAACTCTTATGCATAAAGTTACTCTCCATTTTCACTCTCTTTCCTTGATTTAATATAAAAATTTTCCCTTTCACATATTGGGAAGGCAGAAAAACAGGTGAATTGCTTTTGAGGGAAGGAATGAATTTGATTTTCAGTATCTTGCCTTTGAGGTATGGGGATGTGCAGCAGGAAGAGAGGACCCTAAAATTTCAGAGAGAGAGAAAGAGAGAGAGAGAGAGAGAGAGAGATGGGACTGTAGTCCTCATTTGAACTGTTATAGTGAATTATAGTCTGATGGTGAGAGTATGGTGAGGAAAGCACTTAATGCCAAGACTTAGAATATCTGGCTACAGGGATGCACAAGTGATTTTTACTGCCTTGCCCCAAAGTTTGATAGATTTTTTCCAATGGGGAGTTCTCTTTTGAAATTAAGAATTAATACTATGAAATGTTCTAATAAGTTTAAAAAAATCCTGTCTAATATTAGTTTTAAAAAAACCTTTCTCTGTTACCTTGGTACTTTTTTGAAACAAATTCATTCTTTCACTAAATATTTATGGATGAGTTTTGCAGTTACAAATTCCTGAGGCAGCTTTAGATACTTGATTAGTGATACAAAATTTTTTTTAAAGTACTTTCTTTTTAATAAATGTCTGGCCTAGCATCTCTTCTTGTCTATCCTTTAATTCTTGTGATTATCCTGAAAAATTATATCCCTTTTATAGATGGGGATAGAAAGGCTACGAGAAGGTTAACAAGTAGCCTGAGATTGCTCATGTAAGTGTCAGAACAAAGAGTGATCGCCATATCTTTTGCTTTATATCCCTGCCAAATTTGTTTTTAGACTCAATTTTTGTGAGGGAGGTGTGTCTCTTCAGGCAATGTTACCTCAGGAAATCTTAGGAAGCCATAGTAACTTGCATGGAATGTTTGGAGTATATAGGACCTTTTTCTTTAATCCTGACATTTAAGTACCCTGTGTATTTGTATAGGCCAGGGATACAAACCTCCGTCTAAGTAATCATCTGCCCTTCCTAGAGAAAGCATATAACATTTAATATTAAAATTGAGACTAGCTTAAAATAAGTTTTTCAGGGGATTCCCTGGTGGCGCAGTGGTTAAGAATCCGCCTGCCAGTGCAGGGGACACGGGTTTGAGCCCTGGTCCGGGAAGATTCCACATGCCATGGGGCAACTAAGACCGTGCGCCACAACTACTGAGCCTGCGCTCTAGAGCCCGTGAACCACAGCTACTGAAGCCCACACACGTAGACCCCGTGCTCAGCAACAAAGAGAAGCCACCACAATGAGAAGCCCGCGCAGTGCAACAAAGAGTAGCCCCTGCTCACCGCAACCAGAGAAAGCCCGCGCACAGCAAATAAGAGCCAACGCAGCCAGAAATAAATAAATAAATCTATTTTAAAAAAAAAAAGTGTTTAAAAAAATAAGTTTTTCAGTCCTTTGAGAAGATTATACTAGGGTTATAGGTAAGTTTCCTTTCATGGAAAACAATTCATCTTTTGACTTTATTTTTATTTATTTATTTATTGAAATATAGTTCGTGTATAAGCCACCCTTTGAATTTTAAAATTTAATAGGCAGATATTAGTGTAGGTATTTGTATATTTTTGTTTTCATTTTTTAAATTCTGGGAACCCAGACTGATAGTTTCTGACTGAGGAGTGTAATAATGGATGAAAATAAACTTACTCGTCTGCAGTAGTTGGCCTCAGTGGAAGTAGGCATTCATTCATTGAATAAAGATTTTTTGAACAGCTGCAATATGCAATACATGGTACTAGGCACTGGGATGCAGAAATGAATAGGGCAAGCTCTTTGTGAATGTGGCTGTCTAGGGGAAGACTGAATAGCTAAGTGCTCTGTTAGCAATAAGAACATGATGCTGTGGGGCACTTGGTAGGTTACCCATCTTAGACTGGAGGGTGAGGTGGGACATCAGGGAAGGCTTCCTTCATAGGTGATACCCAAATAGTGTTGAACAAGAGGTGTTAATGAGATACGGTGGTTCAGGGATGAGAGTGGTAAAGATATTTTAAACAAATTGACCAGCATATGTAAAGCCCCCTGGACATGTGAGAATGGGATACTTTTTTTTTTTTGAGTTTATTTATATATATATATATATATATAAATTTTTTTTTTTTTTTTTTTTCCGGTACGCGGGCTTCTCACTGTTGTGGCATCTCCAGTTGTGGAGCACAGGCTCTGGACGCGCAGGCTCAGTGGCCATGGCTCACGGGCCTAGCCGCTCTGTGGCATGTGGGATCTTCCCAGATCGGGGCACGAACCCGTGTCCCCTGCATCGGCAGGCGGACTCTCAACCACTGCGCCACCAGGGAAGCCCTTGAGTTTATGTATTGATTAGTTTTGTATGTAGATAGGTTAAGGAGTCAGTTCTTGAAGACTTTTTATGAAAAGTAGCAGTATATCCATTTCCTATTTGGTGGAGGAATCTACTTTCAACACTTATAGCCCTGTCTCTTTGGTTTTTTATCTCTAGCTCTAAGTAACATACTTATATTGTTCATTCTTGATTTAAGCATTTTAGGCATTATCTCTTGACCACCCTGTTTAGAAGATGAAATTTTAATTCTTTCATTTCCCTCTGTATGACTCCTATTCCTCCCATCCTCCCAATATAGTTAGATTGTAATTTAAATTAGGTCATTATTTAGTGTTTTTATTTGTGTGACTATATAAAGGCTATTGAAGGCATATATCATTATGTTATGGTTAATTTTCTTTATTGTACAACCATCCTCCTAATCTTCACTCCTATATAATAATTCGTTTGCTTAGTTTATAAGTTTTCTATTACTGTGTAACAAATTATCACAAAAGTAGTGGCTTAAAACAACATCCAAAATAACTTATAGTTCTGTAGATCAGAGGTCCAGCACACCTTGTCTGTACTCTTTGATCAGGGTCTGACAGGCTGAAATTGAGGTGTCTGCCAGGCTAAGTTCTCCCCTGCAGACTTTGAGGAAGACTTGTCTTTATAGTCAGTCCCCTTGTTGGCAGAGTTCAATTCCTTGATCTGTAGGACTGAGGTCCCAGTGTACTTGCTGTCTGTCAGCTGGGGCACCTCTCAGTTCCTAGAGTCCAACCACATTCCTTGATACATGGCCCCTTCCATCTTCAGCGTCAGCAGTGGGGAGATTCTTGGCTGTCAAATCCCCTCAGGCTTTGAATCTCTAACTTTCTTTTATGCAAGTAACTAAAGAAAACTCTCTTTTAAAGGATTCATGTGGTTAGGTCAGGCTTACGTGTATAATTTTCCTGTCATAAGGTCGTTCAGTTTGGGACCTTAATCACATCTGTAAAGTAATATCTAAATTAGCACTTGAATAAATAACTGGCAAATGGTGTGTGTACAACTGGGGTTAAGAATCATAGGTGGTCATCTTAGTATTCTGCCTGCTATATTTAGTTTTCTGTGTAACTGAATCCATTCTCTCCACTTGTTATCTAAATATTCCCTCAGTGTGTTTACACACATCAGGTATTTTATTACTTTCATCATCTTGGAATCTGGAAGATTCTTACGTGCTTTAGTCTGGCCTGGCTTTACTCTCTGTTTGTTCACAGCTGTTATAACTGGATCCCCTTTCAGTGTCATCTAAGGGGTTCTTCTTGCCTATCCTTTCTATAGGATGCCTGTTTTCTGTACCTGTCTTCTTCCTTGTTTTACTTCCTCTTTCTGTTGGAGCCCATGAATGCCAGTGGCATTTTGCAAAAGGTACATGGGAGGTAAGTTTTCTTCAGATTTTGCATGTGTGAAAATGTCTTACAGCTTTCACATTGACTGATAGTTTGGCTGAGTGTAAAATTCTAGATTATCCCTCAAAATTTTAGAGGCATTTTTCCTTTGTCTTCTAGCTTCTAGAGTTGCTTTTAGGAATCCTGAGCCATTTTAATTCTCGTTTCTTGAATGTTTCATCTCTCCTTTCCCTTTGACAACTTGTATGATCTTCTCTGTGTTCCTGTTTTCAATTTCATGATGATGTGGGTGTATTTTTATTCCACTGTTCTGGACATGTGGTGTATATTGTAAACTGGAAACTCGTGTTCTTGGGTTCTAGATAAGTCTGTTGTTTTTTGTTGATTATTTCTGCACCTTCATGTTTTTCTTTTGTCTCTTTCTGAACTTCTTATTACTTAGATGAATGAACCAGCCCTGTATTTTTCTTCATTTCTGCTTTTTCTTCTCTTTGTCCTTTTGCTCTACTTTCTGGGGTATTTCTTCAGCTTTATCATTCACCCTTTCTATTGAGTTTTTCTTTCCTGCTATAATATTTTTAATGTCTATGAGTTCTTTCTTTTTAAGTTAAAAAATTTTTATTTGTTTTTATTGAAGTATAGTTGATTTACAATATTATATTAATTTCAGGTGTACAACATAGTTCAATATTTTTATAGATTATACTCCATTTAAAGTTATTACAGAGTAATGGCTGTATTTCTCTGTGCTGTGTAATATATCCTGATTATTTTATACATGTTTGTGTCTCTTCATCCCATATCCTATTTTTCCCCTCCCCCTTCGATAAGTTCTTTTTTGTATTGTTGAATAATCATTTTACAGCATTTCATTTTTTTTTTCATGAATACAATGTTATCTTTTATTCTGACAAGGATATTAATGATGTATTCTTCTAAGCTTTCATCTCTATGTGTGGTCTCTGTTTCCTTCAAGTTGCTGTTTTCTATTTTATTGTTCTGTTCTCTGTTTTTCATATTAGATATTTTAATCTTATATGTTGATCCTTGGTTGCCTGCTTTTTTTTTTTCCCTTGTGAAAATTTGAAGCATGTACAAAAGAAGGAAGAACAGTATAATGAATCGTTAGGTAACCATCACCCAACTAAAAGAGCTATATCAACATTTTGTCTGTATAAATTTAAGAGTGAGCACTAAAAAGCTAATTGGAAGGGTTAAGTATGTATGCGAAGCTTGCTGATTGTGGATTTTTTCTTTAGGATAATCTAGCTGGAGGTTTTTTTTGTATGGGACAGATGTTTTGGTTCCGTGTTTTTCAGATCTTTCCTTAGTGAAAGATCCATCAGTCTCCCGTCTGTTACGTTATATCTCCCTGTTTTATATAGTATCCTTAGTCTTGATTACCTGATATCTCCCTATCTTTAGACGATTTGTTTTACTTAACCAGAAAATAAATGGCCAGTTCTATACTGGGTTCAGGAGAGGGCCAGTTGTTGACTGTTGCACTTGGATGAGATCTTGTCATCAGATGTCTTTTAAAATACCTTCTAGAGGTCCTATTATTTTTAATACCTCCTCTTCAACTTCCCCTTCCCAAAATACCTTGAGCTATCAGTTCCTGAGTCTTTTGGAGTTTCTGTGATATAAATCAGGTGGTTTCTTGCCCTTTTTCACTGCTGGCTTTGAGCTTTCATTTTCTGAGTCTGCTAAATCTGTTTTTCTTTCCCGCTTCCAAAAATGAGTTGCTTTTATCTCTTCTTATGCTGTCTTTGTACTTATGGTTTTAGGTCTTTAAAAGCACATCCTCATATATCCTTTTAGTGGATCTTGGGAGAGCACAGTAGTAAATGCATGTGTTAAGTCTGTCAGCTTTCTGCGGAAGTTAACAGTGATTTCTGGTACGGAGTTGTTTGGTATAGCTGCAACATAGAGTCCTGAGCTTGGGTGTGGGGGTCTGGTTAGGAAGGCATAAAGAACATCTCTTGAAGTTCAGAGGAAGAAATGTTATCCTTTGTATTTTAGAAAGGTAATCAGTGTACCAGTGGGGACACTGGTTTGGAATGGAGTTAAACCAAGGTCAAGGAAATAGTTGGGAGGCTCTTCTGTTAACCATGAAAGAGATGATGACCTGAAGTAAAGCCATGGAAAGAAGGGGAAAAATTTGAAAAATATTAGGGAGCTAGAATTAAGGATTGTTTAGATTGGGAGTGAGGAGGAGGAAGAACCAGGAGGTAGTTGTGATATAATTTATTTCTAGATAGACAGTGATTCATGTCACTTGAGTTAGGAAATGCAGGAAGAGGAACCATTTTTTTTAGGAAGACAATGAGTTGGTTCACTGGTATACTTGAGAGTTTGAGATGCCTTCTGGGTGATGATGTCCTCTGTCATTTGGGGTATCTGAAGTTCAGAGGTTTTGGTTGGAGATAATAGATTTGGACATTATCAGCATGTACATGGGACATGAGAAGGGAACCAAAGACAATAACCTGAGAAATAGCAATTTTTAGAGAGTGTTGTACTTTTCTCCCCTCTTAACTTAAATTATAGATTCACAGGCAGTTGCAAAGATTGTACAGAGAGATTTCCTTATACCTTTCACCTAATTTTAAATTCCTTTTATGTTTTATGTAATTATAGTACAATATGATTTCCCCCCTTCAAGCATTTATGATAATTTTATTAATAACTGATGACTTTATTTTTGAGCTTTCATAGTATTGTAGACAACATCTTGTAGCTCTAACTGTAATTATTTCATAGTATTGTAGACAGTGTCTTACAGTTACAGTTGTGGATTGAAAGAATGTTCAAATAAATTTACTTAAAGCTGCATATTTGGGATTGGACACATTCTTCAAGCCACTAGATTACAAAGGTAAATTTCTTCAGGCTTTAACTGAGAGAGTCGTATGTTTTTAGCAGTTGCTTACTTTAGTTTTGCTAATGCTAGCATACTGTGCTCATTGGAATGTGCACTAAGTAAGTAGATTCTGACATTCCTAGGAATATTAAGTCTACTTGATATTAAAAATGAACTTGACTAGTTTTTCTTCATGTTTTTTCTTTTTTTTGTTCTGTTAAGAATTGAGCTATGGAGAGTGAAATTTAACTGAATTTTAAGGCCCAATTTACTACTTTATGAAATGTGACATTTTTATAAATCTCTTCCTTTGGAAAAATCTTTAATAAAGTCTTTCAACTGACGCTTAGTTATAGAAAGGGCCAAACTTAACATATTTCAGGATAAGCTTTATGTATTTCCACTGAAGTATCTATACCTCACTGTTAAAAATTCATATATATATACACATATATATGTCATCAAAAGGGGAATATATATGTATTTTGTTGCATTGTAATTATATGTCAACTATATTGACATCTGAATTATTTTCTAAGTGAGGAGGTGTTTGATAGTTTGGTTTCCTTTCTGTGTTTATCAGATTACAGAGATTATTATGAATTAAAAATTGACTTTCTATCCTTTTTGTTTCTTTCAAAGTGCTTAGATTTAGTGTGATATACTGAGTCAACCTCCATAAGACAGTAATTAGTCAAAGTAGAATTTTAAATTAAAACCCCCTCTTCTTCCATCTTTGTATTCTTTTTTTTTTTTTTTTTTTTTTTGCGGTACACAGGCCTCTCACTGTTGTGGCCTCTCCCATTGCGGAGCGCAGGCTCAGTGGCCATGGCTCACGGGCCCACCCGCTCCGCGGCATGTGGGGTCTTCCCGGACCAGGGCACGAACCTGTGTCCCCTGCATCAGCAGGCGGACTCTCAACCACTGCGCCACCAGGGAAGCCCCATCTTTGTATTCTTAATTCATTAAAAATTTTAGCAGAAATTCTTCGTTAAAAAACATGCACACATTAAAAAAAGACTCCTTTTACCTTCTTGCAACATCCTTTTCCAATATCCATATTTAACTAGTGTTAACAGTTTTTTCTGTTTGCTCCCAAGAAACATTTTTATGCGTGTATCTTCATATCAGATACATAGCTATTTAAAAAAATAGTTTGGCATGTGGAATTGTTATATACATTTCTTTTTAATCCCAATTTGTCATTATTTTTGAGATTGTTTTCATTCCATGCCTAATCCTTTTTCATGGCTACTCAGTATTCTAGAATATGAAGGTATCATAATTTAATTATCTTACTGATGAACATTTAGATTGGGTTCATTTTAGCTTATTTAGGTGAGATAATTTGTAGAATTTACTACATCATTGTTAACACCTCTTCAGTTGTCAGAGAAGGAAAAATAAATATTTATATGAGAAATCTCTTAAAATGAACAGATGTGTGTAGCTTTGGTGTATATGGTTTTACTACCATTAGGCAATTGAATAATATTTTTTCCAATTGTAAACAGAACTAATTTTGTTTTAGTAGTGCTTATAATTAGAACCATTCTTTTAAAATCTGATTGATTGATTTTTTATAAGTTGGTTTTAGGGCTTTTAAATATGATAGGTGATTTTTTGGTGGGAGGTGGGACCTTAGAGTATCTTATGTTAAGTTTTATTTATACTTCCCATAGGGATTAGGAGCAGACAGCAAGAACCTGTACCCTTTCCTGCTCCCAGTTATTCAACTGAGTACAGATGTTTCCCAGCCTCCACATGTTTATCTTCTGGAAGATGGTTTAGAATTATGGTAAGAGGAAAAACTTGATACCGTGGATCTTATTTATTTATTTTCCTGGCCTTCCCTACTCATGGCAATAAAGCAAAGGTCATGTAATAGGGCTTAAAAACTCAGCATTTAAAAACAAAAAACATAAAGTCAGTTTCCCTGAACTGGGTAGCATAATACGTAGCTCCAGCTTTTCTTGGCAGCTGTCACTCAGTGTAGGCTTATAATAGTCAAAGTTAGACAGGAAGTTTCAGTAAGAACTCAGCTGAATTTCTGAATTTCTTTTGGAATTTGTAATGTAAAATGGGGAATCTTGATCAAAACTAAAAATTGACATAAAACTTCCAGCGTGTTAAATGAGATGTTTTGGGGGATATTGAGGTATTTTCAACCTCTTACTACTTTACCCAGTAAGTACTGAGATAGAATACCTCAGCCCTAAATGTTAATGCTACTTAGTCTTGGCTTATTATTTTACTGAGTAAGTAGTATATAGTGTTTAGAGGTAAAAAACAAACAAACAAACCCTGTTTCTGTGGCATCTCAGAGCTACAAACTGTGAAATGAATGAATTGGAGTTAAGTAAGTACAGACTGAGCATTGACTAGAAATCTTTTTTCTTCGTCTTACTGATGGCAGCAGTTTTCTTCAGGGCCAATTTTATTTAAGATGTAATCAGTAATACAGGAAAGGTTTTAAAGTTCTAATTAAAAACCTAGTATTGGAATTAAAAAAGCAAATCATAGAAAGTAACCACAGAAAAAATAAACATTTGTGGTATCTCCCTCCCTCACTCCTTCCCTCCCTTCTTCCCTTCCTCCCTCCCTTCCTTCAGTTTTGCTTGGATGTCTAGGAATGAACAGTTTTTTGATTCTAAGAAATTGTCTTTGATGCAAATGGTAAAATTAATGATCTGTATCAGAATACTAGATGAACAATTTAAAAACATAACTAAGGTAGATACTTATTAATTTGCAATTTGTGTTTCTCATATTCTTTTCTGGGTTATGTTGTTTGAACTTAAGTGACTTAAATGATTGTAAATTAGCATATGTTGGAGCCTCTTATATTCATATATTTTTATTCGTACAGGATGGATTACTCTAGATCAGAGGTTGGCAAACTTTTTCCCTAAAGGAGCAGATAGTAATTATTTTAGGCTTCACAGGCTATGTACTTTCTGTCCCAACTCTTCAACTCCGCTGTTTCAACACCAAAACAGTCATAGACAATATATAAACAAATGGACACGGCTATGCTCCAGTAAAACATCACTTACAGAAAAAGGGTATTGGTTTGGCCCATGAGCTATAGTTTGCCACATTCTACTCTAGATTACAAATTAAAACATTAATCTCTGGCACACAGATACTTTTCTGTAACCATATGTATATGATATCTATCATAAAGATTAAAAATATTATAATAAAGAGGCAGACTCATATACTTATCAATATAATTACAGATTTAGTATATTAATGTGTTAATGAGAGGTATATAAATTTTTTAGGGATTATATGAACAGTGCATTATATGAACAGTGCATGAGAAGTGCATTGCTCTACTAATGGTAATTTCTTTTTTCCTAGCCTTTCGTTATATGTAAACAAAATTAAATCATTAGGATACATTTTAAAAATTTATCAAATTTATTAAAGCTAAGATTATTTAGAGAATCAGGGTACACACTTCTTAATATAATTTTCTTAACGGGTTAGAAGTCGTATTTGGAAGCAGATATAGGTGGCCAATCCCACGTATACCACTGCATTAGGTTTGTAATCATTTTCTGTGAGCCTTCTGTAAAATGAGGAAAATAATTTCTACCTTATGTGGTTGTTGTGAGCATGAGATACTGTTTGTAAAGTGGTTAGCATGTTGTGTATGATTTATAAAGTCTGAGAATTGGTGAGATTGCCTAGGAAGAAAAGGGCAGATAGAGAGCCTTGTGCTCAGGGCAGAATCCTGAAGAAAATACATTCTGAGGTCACACGAGGAGCCATCAGAGATGATATAGGAGGAAAACCAAGCCAAGAGAGAATATTTCCTAAAAGAGGGAATGGTTAACTATGTCAAATGTTGCTGATTGTCCTTGTAAGGGTGTACAGAGAAGTGAATGGAGATGATAGGAGGGGTTTCAGTGGAGTAGTGAGAACAGAAGGAAGAATTGGAGTAGATTGAAGAATGAATTGGAGTTAAGTAAGTACAGACTGTGAGCATTGACAGCTTGTTTGAAAGTTTTTACTATGAAGAGGGTGTTGAAATTGCGTTAACAGTTGGCTAGTGCGGGAATGAAGATCTAGAGGTATGATGAGGCTCAAGAGAGTGAGATAATTGAAGGAGGCAAGAAGGGATGGGATTCAGCATAAGTGGAAGGAGTTGATTTTTTTTTTTTTTCTTTAAATAGCAGCAGGGGTATTTCGTCCATTTTAACTCGAGGCAGGAAGATAGGTTTCTGTATTGTAGTAGAATGAGATGGGAAGGTGTTCCATCTAATAGCTTCTGTTTTCTCAACAAAATATGAAGTATAGTCATCACTTGAGTGTCATGGGCTGGAATGGGAGTATTTATAAGATGAGAGAGGTTTGTGGGGACAAAGGTATAAAATAGTTATCTTGGGGAATAGAAATTTGAACTGGTAGGGCTTACCAGTACCAGTTGATGTTTGTGGTCTTGTTTACAATGAAAAATTTTTCAGACTGATTATGTGATTTTTTTTTCATGAGTTCTTTGACCCAACATTGTTTATTTTTTTGCTGATATTAAAATATATGGTTCAGGCCTGGATTTATTGCATTGTAAATATAACATACCACTTGTAAAATTTTTTTAAACTTAATGTGAATTTTAGTGACTTCTTATAGTATCTATTTTTGTAATATATTCACATAAATAGTAATGATAGTATCAAAGATGCAGACTTTCATGTATATCTGTTCTTTTTAACTTGTAGATTGTTAGTTCACATTATTTTGCTTTTTCATCTTGACCCTGATGTATTAAAATACCCCATTCAGTTTTTTTTTTTTTTTTTTTTTTTTTTTTTTTGCGGTACGCAGGCCTCTCACTGCTGTGGCCTCTCCCGTTGTGGAGCACAGGCTCCGGACGCGCAGGCTCAGCGGCCATGGCTCACGGGCCCAGCCGCTCTGTGGCATGTGGGCTCTTCCCGGACCGGGGCACGAACCCGTGTCCCCTGCATCGGCAGGCGGACTCTCAACCACTGCGCCACCAGGGAAGCCCCTGTTGCTGTTTCTTAGATTTATTTTTTATTGAAGTATAGTTGATTTACAATGTTGTGTTAATTTCTTCTGTACACCAAAGTGACTCAGTTATACACACATGTACATTCTTTTTTATATTCTTTTCCATTATGGTTTATCCCAGGATATTGAATATAGTTCCCTGTAGCACCTTGTTGTTTATCCATTCTGTATGTAATAGTTTGCATCTACTAACCCCAGACTCCCAGTCCATCCCTCCCCCACGCCCCTCCCCCTTGGCAACCATGAGCCTGTTCTCTATGTCTCTGAGTCTGTTTCTGTTCGCATATAGGTTCATTTGTGCCATATTTTAGATTTCACATATAAGTGATATCATATGGTATTCGTCTTTCTCTTTAAAATCCTGTTACTGTTGATCAAGTTAAGGTGTCAAAGACATCATTGCTTGTGCATGTTGGAAGTACTTCATTTTGGGGGTAGCTGGTTTTCCCTGTGTAATATCCTGCCCAGATTACCTGATTTTGTCATTTAAAATTTGTGAAGTATTTCATAGACACAAAATAATATGAGGTCATATTGTTTATAATTATTTATAACTTACATAAAATGAAAATCAATTTTCCATACTCTGGGTAAGAAATACAACAATAGGAATGTCTGTGAGGCCCATGGTGTGGCATGTTTGTTGAATCTTCCTGCATCCATGCCAGGGATAACCCACTGTACTGATTTTTTTGTTTTCATTCCTTGGTTTTCTTTCTTGTGTTTTAATGCTTTTAAAATCACATATGCACGTGTATCTCTAAACAGTATATTTTAACTTTATATAAGTTGTATCATATGTGTTCTAACTTACTTTTTTTGCTTCCTGTTTGGAGATTCATCCATAGTGAAGAGCTTAATGGTGTGACTGTAACAATTCATTTACTCGTTTGCCATTTTGTTTGTTCAAATAATGCAACATTCTTGTGCATGACTTCTAGAGCAAATGTATAAGACCTTATGCCCTGTGCACATTTCTGCCTAGATATAGTGCCAGGTCATAGGTGTATACACATGTACATATTCAGTATTACCAGATAATAATTATTTCCCAAAGTGATTATATCAACTTGCACTGTTGTTAGCAGTATGCAAGAGTTCCCACTTTTATAGCTTTAACAATACATGGTATGTCACACTTAAAATTCTGCTGATCTGGTGGGGTAAAATTGTACCTTGTTTTGGTTATAATTTATATTTTCTTGATTACTGGTCAAGTTGGGTATCTTTGGTTCTTTTTATAGTTATAGCTTTAATGGTTATGGAAAGTGATTTAATTGTCTGTTTTTTTTCCCTAGGTTAGTGACTTTGGAAAACAGCCCATGTATTACACCAGAGTTACTTCGTATATTTCAGAATATGTCACCACTTCTAGGTATGTATTAAAGCATAAAATTACCACTGTTTTTGAATGCAACCATAATTTGGGGCATTATAGGTGACTATAAATCATACCTTCCATTTTTACTGAAGCCCTTGATTTTGAGAAATAAGTTGTGTAGTGTTTTAATAATTCCTAGATTTTTTCCTACAGTATAACTTTTTAGAGTTATTTCTGCGTATTAAAGAGCAAACACTAAATTTACTTAACTTATAGTTAATTGAAAATTGATTTTGTGCTGTCAGTTGTTAACAAATGAGCTCTGTACATATTTCTGATTTAGCTAAGGAACCACCAAAATAAAGATTATTAAATGTTAGAAAATCATTTATTGTTTGTTGAGGTATTGCTTATGTAGAAGCTTGAAATCAGGAAGCTTAATGTTTTAAAGCAACACTTTTGGCATGTGACACCAGAGAACTGGCCACTGTGCTAGGAGTAGGCTGTTAGTCTCTGTTAGCCACCATGGATACCTGGTTAGATTCTTTTCTGAACATGTATTCTGATGATACTTAGTCATAGAAAGCCAATACTTGTCTGCTACATATCAGCTACCATTCACAAGTATGTAATACCTTAAATTTACAAAAAATATTTTGTTCACAGGGTTATTTTTGTGAGCGATTTTACCAGTGCAGATTCACATTTAAACCTCATTGAGTATTTAAGAATTGTATATGGTACTATTTACTGGCCCTTTGCTTCTTTTTCAGTCTGCAGATTACTACCATTTTAAAAAATCATTTATTTACAAAATGTAAAAATTATTTACATTTATTCCGTTCAGAGTTCCCACTTTCTAAGGCTCACCCATGAAGCATCTTTAATTCCTTCATTAGAACTTTGGGTATACTGACTGAATAGATTAATATTGTCAGGAGAGGGCATTCATGTAGGAAAAAACTAGGAAAAAAGGCATACTTATTATGGCAATATCTCAAAATTATTTTTTCTGAGAAGTTACTTGTAGTGAGCAGTTTTATTAGAGGGAAGGTATTACTGAGGTATAATGATGCACCAGAAAGGTAGACACATTCTTTGATAAAATCAACAAGTGTGGACTAAAACATAATTATAGCTGATTAAAAAACATCTGTTGGGCTTCCCTGGTGGCGCAGTGGTTAAGAATCCGCCTGCCAGTGCAGGGGACACGGGTTCGAGCCCTGGTCTGGGAAGATACCACATGCCGTAGAGCAACTAAGCCCGTGCGCCGCAAGTACTGAGCCTGCGCTCTAGAACCTGCGAGCCACAACTACTGAGCCCATGTGCCACAACTACTGAAGCCCGCATGCCTAGAGCCCATGCTCCACAACAGGAGAAGCCACCGCAATGAGAAGCCTGCGCACTGCAACGAAGAGTAGCCCCCACTCGCCACAACTAGAGAAAGCCCGTGTGTAGCAATGAAGACTCAACACGGCCAAAAATTAAAAATAAATAAAATAAATTTATTAAAAAAATAAAAAACATCTGTCTTCATTTGCTGGATGATCATGGGGGCTATAGATAATGTGATTAGTCCTTCGTGTTTTCTGATTTTTTTTTTTGTTGTTGTTCTTCTACCTCATTCTTCAGAATAAATTAGACCTCAGATAATACCAAGATGCCATCTGTTTTCTAATAAAAAGCCATTTGATGTTTTATCATCTAGCATCCCCATAAAATTATGGAAGAAATTTTCAAACATGAAGACAGTGGCAATAGACCAGTCACTTATTGCTAGTCTCCTAGGAAGTTTTGTAGCTAAGATACCATAGAGGAAGAGAATAGGCAAAGTCCTTTTACTTTCTTTTACTCTCAGTGAAGGCCATCCAGTTCTAGTCTACCTAACTTGGAGACCATATATAGTACCATCCTGGGTAATCCACAGTGCTTCTTTATACTTGCCCTGAGAATGGAAACCTCGACCAGGCCCATTATCAACTTAGTCATGAACAGGATTCAGCCATTTTCACATATGGGTAACTTCACAAGGTGATTTCACTTCATCTCTGTATTCCACCCCGAATTCAGCCTGCCTGGCCTTTACAATGTGGTGGGAGAGAAGATGGTAGCCAGGAAGAAGAGACTGAAAAAAAAGCACATAACTAACCCTCCTATAACCATATGACACTATTTTGAGTGTAGTTTTAGGTAGGTACTAAAGTACAGTTTTACCATAGAAAGCTTTGTAGTTGATGCATAGTCCTTTAAATCAATAAGAACTTTTATGTGTTTAGAACAATGTCTGGTACATAGAAAGCACTGTTTAAGTGTTTTGTAATTATATGTATTACTACTATTACTGTCAACATTATTGCTATTTTAAAAGAAAAAGTACTGAACCACTGGCTCTGTAGGATTTGTTAGTTAACTTAATAATATGAAGAAATTTTGTATACAAATTATATCTGTGAATGTTTAGTATACCTCGACATCAGTATTACCTTTATTTTTGTTTGAGTATTGCACAACTAATTAATATTGTTTGATATGTAGCTTTTTGCATACACATTCTTTCAGGTGAGCTTTAAAATTTATTTTGAAATATAACCAGGATATTTACTTTAATCTTTTAAGAATATAGATCGAAATGAATACTCACTTTTCTTAAAGGTGAAAACATTTTTTCCTATTAGATCAGTGATTTTTAAACATTTATTTAATGAATATGATAGCTATTATTTTTTCCAAGTAGAAATAAAGCTGCTGGCTGGTAGTTTCTCATTTTCATTTAAAACACATAAAACCAACAATATTGGTGTTTAAGTTAATGATTTTTAGGATATGTTAATTAAGTGTGAATAAATCCAAGGCTAAAATTCATTTCATATCCTTCTCCCCAAATGTAAGTAGAACTGGAGATACTTTAAGTAGAACCATTGGCTATAACTAATTCTAATAATTCAGTTCTAAAGGCTTATTTTTAAAATCCTTTAAATCTTTTTTATGGTATTAATTTTCTCAGTATTCTCATTACTTAAAAGATGAACACCTGACTGACTCTTGTCCATGTTGTTGTAAGTGCCAAGCTAATGTTCCTTGACCAATAAAATTTTTCTAATTTGGAAGGAACTTTTTCCCACCTGACATCTTGATGATGTGTAGGCTATTTTACACATTTTAGCCTTCATATTTTATCAGAATTTGAAATAAAAGAAGAAACTACTATAGTTTCATTTCCAAACATAAACATTAAATAGTATGATTAAAAAGAATAAGTAAAATGTAACATGAAAGTAGAAATTAAAAATAAGAGCCAAAGAATAGAGAAAAACAGAGAGGAATGGAATATAAAATATAATTAGACTAATAAATATAAATCATATGTGCACACAGCATAACTAGATACTTTGATGGGTTACAGATTTGAATCAGAGCTCTCTGTCTATGAAAGAAAAACTTGATCACTTAAGTTAGGGATTTTCAAAATTGTTGACATTTTGGGCCATGTAATTCTTTCTTGTGAGGGACTGTTTAGAGCATTGTAGGAAGCTTAATAGCATCTTTAGCCTCAACCCACTAGATGCTAGTTTTTAACAACCAGAGTTTCCAGACATTGCCAGATGTCCCCTAGGGGGCAAAATTGCCCATGGTTGAGAACATTTGAATTAAATTATTCACAGGGCTGAAAATAAATACAGATCTGTTGTATGGGCAGCTCTTCCTGATACTAGGACCAGAAAATAATTTTTTATCAGAGTCTTACTAGGAACTCATGGATATAATGAACAATGTTCAATATACTTTAAAATAGATAAATTTATTACTTTTAGGACTTTTTTTTAACTATTGATATTTAATATTTGCTGATGATAGCATGCCTTAGGAAATTTAGTAAAAGTCCTTTGCATGATGGAGGCATGGAAAACAGTATGAAGTGACCTAATTGCTTATTTGCTTATATAAATTAATCTAGAAATAGCTTTTAAAATATCTGTAAGAAGAGATGGGTACTATGGTTTTTATTTTTAGGTTTTTTTTTTTTTTAATAAATTTATTTATTTATTTTTGGCTGCATTGGGTCTTCACTGCTGCACGCAGGCTTTCTCTAGTTGCGGTGAGCAGGGGCTACTCTTCGTTGCGGTGCGTGGGCTTCTCATTGCGGTGGCTTCTCTTGGTGCAGAGCACGGGCTCTAGGCGCACAGGCTTCAATAGTTGTGGCTCGTAGGCTCTAGAGCGCAGGCTCAGTAGTTGTGGTGCATAGGCTTCGTTGCTCCGTGGCATGTGAGATCTTCCCAGACCAGGGCTCAACCCCGTGTCCCCTGCATTGGCAGGCGGATTCTTAACCACTGAGCCACCAGGGAAGTCCTGGTACTATGGTTTTTAAAATAAATCTTTCTTAAATATTGTCTCCTTCATCATAGATCTTGATAAAATTTTAGATGGCAGTGATTGAGAAATTATATTCACTGACATACCTGGAATGTAGCCATTCTAAGTTCTCACTTAAATGTAGACCCTCTGCCTTATTTATCACGGTGGTTGCCAAAACGGTGGTTGCCAAACAGTCTGCTATTGTTGGTCTGTTAAACAGTGTGCACAAGTTTAGACTTGACTGCACTTGCTCCTTGAGGAGAAAAGGACATGTGAATTGTTCATAAGAATAACTTTATCCAATGTAATGGCCTACCCCTTTATCCTGAGATTTTGTCTTACTTCTGTTGTGAAAAATATTTAGGTGACAGCCTTTATTATTTCTTTTTATGTCTTCTGTTAGCATGGTAACAAGTTGGTTAGTTTCTGTCCCCTCTACATTCTCATTTTAAACTAATATGTTAAATTCCTAAAGTATAGAAAATAATGCCTTTAAAACACATTTTGAGCTTTGAGTGGGATTGTTATTTTCTTGTGAAAGTGTATGGGTAATTCTCACCTGAATAGAATATCTTGTCACTTTGCTAGGATATGAGTTAGGTAAGAACCCAGGGCCTACACTTTTGCCAGGAAACATTTTTTAATCTGTCCTATTGCAAGTGAATACGATTTCTAAAATAGTAGCAATACAGAATGAAAGATTTTAGATATAGATGATATTTTGGGGTCATGTTTTGATCTGTATAATTAATATACATCTGTAATCTGTGTTCTATTGTATCATTATTGTATGTGATAAGACATGTAAAATAACACTGCATAAACATTTGATCATTTTCAGTTTTAACAAGTTTTCTGCTTTGCACTTGAAAAAGAATAATTAAAAACAATATCCTTTTCCTATACTATTCTGGTAATAACATTTTAAAGAAGATTTTTTATGTGTAGGTTTTTCATAGAGGAGTGGATTTGAAGAACAAAGCCCAAGAATTGAGAATATCTAAACACAGTATAATTTTCGGAATATAACAGGGACTCTTTTCGTAAGTAGGGTAGCATGTTGAGTGCCAGCACAATAGACACTCAGTAAATGCTTATTGAGTGAACCCATTTAAGCAGATATCAAAATATGATAAAATGATTCAGTTGCATGTCGTCTGCCATGCTGGTACTAGAAATTTAGTTTGAAATGCAAGGTTGGATCATGTAGTTATTTTCTGAAAGGAAAGAAGAGGGAGCTTCGTATTTTCTAAGTTGTTTTAACTAATGGGAGGTATATGGGAAAGCATTAAGTTACAGGTTAATGCCAGTTTGTAGATAGATATTTATATACTAGCCATCTGAATAGCATTCAGAAAAGATTTGTAAAGAAGGGCATGTAACTTAGCTTTAAATAAGTCACTTCATTTAAACTGATTTTGAACAATGAATTAATTTTTTCTTTTTAAAACAATTATTATTTTGGCAGAACTAAGTTCAGAAAGTCTCAGAACCTGCTTTAAGATCATCAATGGTTATATCTTTTTATCATCAACAGAATTTTTACAGGTATGTTGTAGTTTTTGCATTGTAAAAATTTGTATAGTTATTATTTTGATTGTTTCTTATTTGAAATCAGGAATCTTATTTTGAAACCTTTTCAGAATTTAATAGATTGATTTATTACTTTAAGGGGGGAAAAACGTCATGAGCATTGCCTACTGTGGGGCAGATGTGATGTAGTCTCATGAATTATATTATTTAACATAAAAAAAATGCTCTACATGTAAATATATCCTTATATTTCTACAAAAATTAGAATAGCAATAAACTGTATTTTTATTTCTTAAACTTTTCCTAAAGAGTTCTAATTGAAATTTTATATGCTTAGAGCTTTAGTATCTAATTCTCAAATAGATTATGAGTCCCCAATTTAATTTTATACCTTTTTTGATATTGCAGATATATTCATATGTATATTTTGACTTTTAATTGAATTTCAGACATACGCAGTAGGTCTATGTCAGTCCTTTTGTGAACTGCTAAATGAAATTACTACAGAAGGCCAAGTTCAAGTGCTAAAGGTACTGTCATCTTTCTAATGAATATTGTACATTTTCCATCTGTATTTTGTGAAATTAGACCTTCATTTGGGTTTAGATGATGGGCAAGAAGGGGAAGAGTAATTCTAGACAGAATATTTTCTTTCAGCTGTATTAAATTGGTCTAATACCTCTGGACCAAGGGTGTCAAATTTGATTGTGCATATAGATCACCTGAGGATGTTGTTAAAATGCAGATTCCACATTTCTAACTAACTTTCTGCTGATGGGACCCCACTCAAAGCTCCCCCTCATCCTGAGACTTCACTTTGTGTAGCAAGGCTTTAAAAACTTTTATAAATGATCCAAAGCCTGGTGACATCTGATACTTCTCACCTGTCCAGTTTGTTAGCCTGCTTTTGGGACACAATATTCCCACTATAATTTGGTACTTTTAATTTGGATCGGCTCTAGAAGTTAGAGTACCAAGTTTTTATGGACTGTGTATAACTAAGAACCAATGTTGAATCATTATATTGTATACCTGAAACTAATATAGTGTTATATGTCAATTATACCTGAATTAAAAAAAAAACTTACAAACAAAAAAAGAACCCATGGGCTCTGAGTTAATCTTTATGCACTATATCTTTATAGAATCACTATATATTATCTTTATATATTGTATATAATTATGTATAATTAAGAACCAACAGTCTCTGAGTTGTATGTTTATATATCTATATATTAAAGATAAAGGAGTATCAAATGTATATATTTAAATATAAATGTATATATAAATATATCTTCACATGTATGTCACACACATATTTTGTATGGATTTTATGAGGTGTACTTTGTTAAAAGCATCTCTTTTTTGTTTCTAATTTCTTAGCTATGTTTTAAGTCAGATATGAGAGCTGGTTAGGTGAAGTGTTACTATAGCTTAACCAAGTAGCATTTTTTTGTGTGAAAACTATGGCATTGCTTTAGATCCTAAAAACAATTTGATTTCCTCCCAGTGAAATGAAAAAGTGTTTGCCCAAAGAGTTTCATTGTAAGAAATGTGTTAACCACAATAATCATAGCAACAACCCATAGTACATTTTGGGGGGCTAAGTGGGTATAAGTTTGTGCAGGCAGTAAAGTCTTTCATAATAGCCAATAAGAGTAATCATCAGTTGGCACTTATTCAAGCATTACACTATTTTATGTGCTGTTCTTTGGACATTATACACATGTATGCACCTCTAAAGCTCCAGATATCTGTGTTAATATGCATGTTAATTTGATTTTCAAATTGGTTGCATTTACTATCATTGTTGATTATCCAGTCATTCACCATATAGGTCAGGGGTCAGCAAACTTTTTCTGTAAAGGACCAGCTAGTAAATGTTTTAGGTTTTGTGGGCCCTACAGTCTTTGTCTCAACTATTTATATGTTTTGTTGTGGATTGAAAGCAGGCATAGGTGGTATGTAAGTTAATGACTGTGGCTGTATCCAAAAATGCTTTATTTACACAATCATATAGTTGTTCGGATTTGGCCCAAGGGCATTGTTTGCCAACCCCTGTTACTGGTATTCAGTGCGTTCTGGTAGGCATACATGATAGAAAAACCAGTTTCTGCTCTTGAGTAATTCATTCTTTTGGGGGAAGGAGGCATGTAAGCAATCAGCCCATATTTAGTGTGTTATGTTGTTTTGGATTAGAGGTATCTCAGATTACCTGGTGAACTTTTTGAAAATTTGGGTAGGACATAAGATGTTGGTATTTCTTTTTAAAAAGTTCCCTAGGTGATTTTCATGAGCACTTTCTAGTGTGAGCCATTGCTGTCCATTGGCTTTATGTTACTCTGGGAGTATAGATGTGGTCATCTAACCCAGCATTTTGCAGAGAACATTTTTCAGGGAGAAAGGGTTGAGATGGGACCTGGGTCTTAAATGTTTGGTAGGGTTAGGGTTACCAGATAAAACATAGTACTTCTATTTGCTAATTCTGGCAATCCTAGTGGGGTGAATTAGATTAATACAGTGTTAAGTACTGCAGAGAAGTGAACAGAAATAAGAACAGAGAGAATACTGTGAGAATTGTTTGTTGAAGGTGGGGATAATGGTGTTATTTAAAACCTTTAGTGTCTATAAATTGGAGGGGTTCATATGCCAGATTACTGAAGTGTTAAATTAGAAAGTGATGAGAAAATGATTATATTATTAAGAACTATATTTGTTCCTAGGGCTACCATAACAAAGTATCACAACCTGGGTGGCTTAAAACAACAGGAACTAATTTATAATATTTATAGTGATTATCTCTCTCACAGAGTTCTGGAAACTACAGGTCTGAAATCAAGATGTTGGCAGGGCCATACTCTCTCTGAAGACTCTAGGGGAGAATCTGTTCCATGCCTTTCTCTTAGCTTCTGGTGGTGGCCAGCAATTTCTGGCTTCCTTGGCTTATACATGCGTCACTCCAGTCTCTGCCTCGATTGTCACATGACATTCTCCTTGTATCTTTGTCTTTTCTTCTTATAAGGGCACCAGTCATAATGGATTAAGTGCCTACCATAATAACTTCATCTTAACTTAATTATATCTACAAAGACTCTATTTCCACATAAGGTCACATTCACAGGTACTTGGGATTAGGACTTCAGCATATCTTTTGCAGGGGGCAGGGCACAAGTCAATCCATAACAAGAATTTACTGTTAAAAAATAAAAAGATAGCTTTTGTGTTTGGAGAGGCAGTGAGGAAAATCTGATCTGAGTAGATTTTGTAGGTAAAAGTGACCCAATAGAAAGGAAGATGGCGCCAGAATGATACAGGAGATTGGTATTTTAAGTCTAGAGCGTATGTAGAAGGGGCAAGAGTTTGTTTTTTAAGAGAGCTGGCCAGACTGGTAGTGATTGAAGCTGTAGTTATAATGTTAGGTGAAGAGAGTAAGAAACTGGCATATGACCTTGGTGTTTCCAGATAAAAAGACAAGATTGTCAGAGCTGCCTGATGCCTGTCACTATGAGGCAGAGGAGCACTACAGGATGATTAGTACATCTGCACTTATTGAGGAGGGAGAGGGGACTGAGTAGTATTCATCTCAGTATTCATTTTTAAATGAACTCTGTCTTACAGATGTTTAGGTTAAAATTTAAGAATGTTTCAGTTATATTAGAATGTCGTCTTAGACTTTGTAAGAGAAATCTTGTAAAGTAAAGGCTTTTAACAAGAGTTGAAATAAAAAGTACTTTGGTAAATTCTGATTTTTCCCAGAAAGATTGTTTATCAAACATATTACATTTTTCACACTCTCTGATTTGCTGTTTTATATTTGAAATCACAATGGAAACTTAAATCCAAAATATTGTTATAAACTAAGAAGTGGGTAAATATAGAGTGAAAATACAGCAGAACTCTCTGGTTTTAATTTCATAGGTTCTTCAGTTTCTTTTTTAGAGTAGGGGGTAAAGGATGGGAATGTATGCCCTTGTTACTGAGAAGCTTGTGGGCTCTGAAGGAGTAATAACAGGAATCTGTGTGTGTGGCTTGTCAAGACCCCAGATACTGGAGTCCTAGTCTACCGCCATGTGTCTATCAATCCTCACCTGTACTGATTTCAAAGTGTTCTAGCTCCAAAGCTTACAAGCAAGTAACATTAGACATGTTGTTTGCTAAACTGTTTTTGTGAATTTTTATTGCATTTATGCCCTTACCAAACTGATATAGTGGCAGTATATAATTATGTTGAGGAACTTCCATCTGTCTTACAGAATCTCAGCTTCATCTTTTGCCTTGGTGATAATTTCTTCTCTGAAAGTAGGGATATAAGGAATTGATACTTTGGACTTAATTCTGTTTGAGGAATAACTGATTGGCAATGTGGGAGTGATAGAAATTTGAGAGAAAATTGTCGTGTCATTTTGATGTTGCCTTTGTAGATTTTTCAATATGTGTGTGTTTTATCTTCTTCTCCTTTACTAGACTGTAAGCTTTTCCATGATCCTAAGTTTAGTAAATAATAACTGCATTTGGAATGTTGTTCTCTCATTGACCTGTGCCTTGGTTTTGTACACCCAGCTCTGTTACTTATACATTCTTGAGTACATTTTGGACTTAAATTCTCTTATTTATTATATAAGATGTTGTACTATATGATTTTTAATAATCTATAACTATATATTATCTGAAATCCCTGTGACAAATTATAATCTATAAATTCTAAGTGATGAAAAAAGGTTGTTTCTTATGTTTATAAACACCTACCAGAAAAAATTTGAATTGAAAGTGTTTTTTTCCTCCTGCTTTTCTGCAATATTATTAGTAATTATTGAAAGACAACTTTTTCTGAGTCATATGGAATGGGATTGTGAAATTTATTTGAAAAATGAGGCAAGTTTTTAGGATATATCGTAAGGAGAATATTTATTTTCTTTTACTATTTGTTTTAAATTATATTCTTACAAAATAATTAGACCTAGTGTAACTTAGCAGGTGACTTAAGCAAAACTGCTAGGGTTAGAATATTAGCCCTGCTACTTCACAGCTGTGTGAGGTGAACCAGTTAATCTCTGCTCCTCACTTTCCATCTGTAAAATGGGAATAAAAATGTTACGTACTTCCTTAGGTTGTGGTGAGGATTATATGACCTTATATGTATAAAGCACTTGTAACATTGCCTAACATGTAATCAGCTAATACAAGTGTTGGCTATTTTAATCTAATTATATAGTTATCTAATTATTTAATCTCCCTTTGGGGGAAAACAGGCCACCAGGGAACTCTTCCTTTGACCATCTTTTGTAAATAAATGTTTATTTAAAATAGTACATTAGTTAAATTTTTTATAACTTAAGTAGATGATTTGCACAGCGATAGAATTTTACTCTTTTTCCAGAACCATGTTATCTCAGCTGGCTTTTTAAAAATAATTGTTTTAAATTCTTTCTTTCTTTTCAAAATAACATGCTCTTTTAAAAAATTTTATTATGAAAAATTCCAAATTTATATAATGTACAGCACTACCCTTACAGTTTTACTAGAAGGAAATCTATTTGTTTCTCCTTTTTCCTTGAACTGAGAGAAGGTAATGTTATTATTTGTCCCCCAGTTGTGCCTAATATTTTTTGATTGAATGATTCAGCACAAATCAGTTACCATCCAAATATACATTGAAATATTTGTAACGTTTAACATGCGTTACACATTAAACCAGTTTCTCTCTAAGTATGCTAGCCAGGGGGTCATAAATAGGATATAAATACTTGAATTATATAACATATGTTTAAGACTGTATTTTTATATAACATTGCTGTAGCTAAACCTCTGTATTTGATTTGAAATCCCAGAAACTGAATTTTATTGTTTATTAAATGGATGTTAAATACTAGAAATATACTAATTATCATGAAAAAATTATTTGTGTTTTTTTTTATATAAAAGAATATTTTAGGATAATGGTTCTTTTATGCTTGTACTTGAAAGCTGAGAGAACTCTCAACATTTTTGGCATTTTCCTATTTTCAGAGTTCCAATAAAGTTATAATAGTTTTTAATATTGGCTCATTTTTTTCCCATTTTTTAATACCTCTCAGATACTGTTTCTTAATATAGTATGCACATTTTTAATATATTTTTGACTAAGTGTCACTGTTATACTAATTTCTGACAGTATCTGGAAGCAACTTCTTTGTTTTGAAGCAGAAAATTACAATGTTATGAAAATTGGATAGAGAGACAAGTATGCCTGCCTTCAGAGCAAAAATAGGCTTTAATGTATTCTGTGATTCGGAACAAGTTATCTAGATGAATACAATTATATTCTAAAAATACTCAAATTTAACATTTTTTTTAAATTTGAAATTTATCCATATGTATACATACCAACTTGAGTTTAGAAATTATCTCTTTTATCATGGTCTTATTAAGCAGTAGTGAGCCATGTTGGTTTTATTCACTGTGATAAGCCTTATTTAAGATGGCACGCGTATTTTTAAGGTATAATTTATTCTGTAATAATTATAGCTAATACTAGCATTTACTGTATGATACACATTTCTAAGCACATAGCATAGAGTTCATTTAATCCTCACATAAACCTGTGACAGTGGTACTGTTCTTTTCCCGATTTTTACAGATGAGAAATTAAATCACAAAAAGATAAATACCTTGTCCAAGGTCACACAACTAGTAAGTATTGGAGCCATGTTATAAACATAGGCATTCTGACTTAAGCATCTGTGGTCTTAACCACTTTGTATGCAATGTAAGCCTAAATCAAAAAAATTGTTTGAGTGTAAGGCACAAACTAAAAGCCTACATTTTTCACAGGGATTATATTATAAAAACATAGTCTGTTTCTAAACTATTTCAGGTGTATTCAGAAAGGGGGTGGATTGAAAGTAAAGTTAAGAAGTTCTATTTGTAATAGCAAAATGCTGATAAAAATAATTAGTAATAGGTGATTGGATGATAGGCGGTACTGCACCTTATTTAGCCACACAGAGGAGTACTGTGCAGCCTTAGAAAGGAATGAAGATGACCTCTGTATACAGTTTTAGAGTTAAGCAAGGAACAGTGTTTAGAGTTTTCTTGTATTTAAAGAGTGCAGCATAGATAGCAATGGAAAAATAAACCAAATTAAGAAAAGTAGTTATGTAGGGGAAAGAGGGACAGAGAATGCAAGCTAGATCTTTCAGGATGTATGTTTTGTACTTTAGGGTTTGAAGCCATAGAGATGTTTCACATGATTTAAAATAATAAAGTAAAAGCAGTTCTAAACATAAAAAAAAGGAAACATTTGAATCTAACTATTATTATGTTGGTGCCATAAGTCATCTGAGAATATTTCAAGTAATAGTATTTTACATGTACCTCCCTGGTGGGATATAACGTTAGAACAAAAAGAAACATAAGGAAATTATAAATTGCTTTCAGTATTGTTATTGTTATCAGTAATATCGGTATTATTATTTTGAAACCCATATGTACATATGTGGGCATTTTTGTACACAGCAGTTAGAAGCAAATAAGCTAAGGTTATTAGAATCTGGGATTTTTCAATATAAGGGAAGAAGGATGGAACTATTAAAGAAGTTATATAAAATGCTATAGTCTTAAATTGAATTTGGTGAATTATTGGTATATACTTCTCAGGAAGAGAAAAATAAATTTCCTAAATCTGTGTAAGCAAAGACCTAGAAGCAGTGTCAATCCAGTGGCAATGAGCACCTTAGAACCTAGATTATGGTCTGTAAATACTGTGTCCTGCTGGTTGACTCCAGAGCTCGGGCAAGAGAGACACAACATAAACTGGGGACCTCTCCTTGTGCCGGAAGAAAGAGAAGGTGGGATTTTCTCAAAAGGATGCAAGAGTCAACTTGAAGGAGCTCCCACTGCCTAATAATGGGACAGTTTGAGCATCAAAACAAAACTAAACTAAGTGGATTAAAACATATCAAACATGTTAAAATCCCTGAGAACATAATGATTCTCCCCAAGAAGAGTAACTTATGATTTAAATTCTCTCAGTATCTGTAAATTACCTTTTAATAAACTACCTGTTATTGCTTTAGTTGTCTTTGGTGTTATTTCCTTCTTGGACATGTTTGGCCATCTGGCTATACGTGCATTTCACTTAAAATACACAAAATTGTGTATTACCACTGAAATCGTTAGATGCATTTTTCAAAATCTTGTTTAGAAGTGAAAGCAGCGCTGCTGATCAAAATGTTTGGTAGGATTCTGATCATTATGAAAGAACCTTCTTCATTATGGAAATAGTCATAATTTGAACTCTGACTTTTAGGTCACAACTGCAATACCTTCCCTAGAAATTGGACTGTATAGAGTGTTATGTGTGTGGAAATAAGACCATTCCATACAGATTTTCCCACAGGTTTCTCAAGTTCACCATGTCTAAAGTGAAGCCTCACTATTAACGGCATCACGATTGTACCCATTGACCAAACGTGAAAACTAGGAGTAATCCCAGACTTCTTCACCTCTGGTCAGCTGTTCAATTGGTTTTTTATATCTGATCAGCTCTGCTTTCTGATTTTCTCTTGATTCTGATCCACAGTCCTTGCCTCCAAGTCTGATAGTGGCATTTTCCTGCATAATTTTTCAGAAAGGATCTCATTGTTTCTATGGTTCCTAACTTTTTGAATACAAAGACTCCATTTTAGTTCTGAAATAAGTGAATCCTTTACATACTGTACCTTTATATATAAAGAAAGTGCATAATGACAGCTGGATTGTATTGAATGGTACGTTTCAGTGAATTTACATTTTAAAAGTCATAATCTTAAATATGTGATTACTTTTCCTTTTCTGTAGAAATTTCTGTAATCTTTGGAGTTAATAATTTTTTTAGTGTAATTTTTTTTTTTTTTTTTTGCGGTACGCGGGCCTCTCACTGTTGTGGTCTCTCCCATTGCGGAGCACAGGCTCCGGAAGCGCAGGCTCAGCGGCCATGGCTCACGGGCCCAGCCGCTCCGCGGCATGTGGGATCCTCCCAGACCGGGGCACGAACCCGTGTCCCCTGCATCGGCAGGCGGACTCTCCACCACTGCGCCACCAGGGAAGCCCTAGTGTAATTTTTTAAGTGCACTGAGTTCTCTGCCACTTGTCTCTGTTCAATATGTTCAGACACATTGACCCATAAGGATTTTATTACTTTAATTTTCTTGAAGAAGTCTCTTTCAGAGCCATGCTAACTCCCCCACCTTGCTCCCCCTCCCCAAGCTTGTAGCTTCTTTTTCTTTTTCCTAGTGTTCTGAAATTTTACAGTGATGTACCTTGATTTAGGGTTTTTTTAATTAATAGTACCAGGCACTCCTGGGCCCTTTTAGTCTGGAAAGTCTCTCTTTTAGACCCTTTAAAGAAAATATACTGTCTTCTCCTGGGGTGGGGGAAGGTCAGTTGCCCAAATATGCAGATTAGGGAATATCTGGCAATTTGTTTCCTAAGTAGACTTCCAACCTGTCTTATTTTTAGCTTTTCCTTTACCCTCCTTTCCAAAGATGTATGGCTCTGCTAATTCCTGTGGTTTTTGGTGGGGAGAGGTAGGGAGAAGATACATCTGATGTGCATCGAGTTGCTCTCAGCTTTCTCTATTGTAACCTTAGATTTCAGCTTTCTCTCATCTGATAAGTCATTTACCTCTTGAATTTCTTTGTACCTTCCAGTATTCATCTCTCATTCCTTTTGTCCTTTAAAAATTATTCACCCGCCCTTTAAAATCTTTTTATATAAGTTTAGTGGGGTTTTAGGAGGGAATGAAGTTATAGTGTGTCTAACAATCAGCAGATGGCCTTGCTTTCCATTCATAGATAAAATGTCCGGTGACATCTGCCTCTGGGTAGCTTATCTACACCTTCCCCCTCTATTCCAAATCTAATTTTTTGACAAAGTAAACCTTATTGAGGTCAGATTTAATCATGTTCTGAGTCTCATCATCTCCTGTTGCTTTTAATCAGGAACTGTGGTATCTTTTATCCTGTATTTCTTATTAGATAGCATGGTGTTCGGCCCACAGTAAAAGTTATTGTATTTTTAGACTTTTCTTTGCACATTCCTTTTACTTCTTGCACAAAATTAGAGGATGTTGTCATTCATTGTACTGTTTGCTTACCTTGAGAATGTTTTGAAATGCACGAGGTGTATTTGTTCCTGTGTTGGGAGCATGCCATTGGCACATAATGAACAGAGATCAGAGATGCTAAGAACCCCTCGATAGGTGGAATAGTCCTGCGCAGTAAACACTTGTCCCACTCGGAATGCCAATAGTCAGTCTTGAAAAACATTGCTGGACGTTTTAAGGGAAACCTGGCTCTGCCTTGAGACTGGTACTTGCCCACAACCCTCTCAAATGGTGTCTGCTTTCATTCTTACCCCGCAAGCAGTGGGGCTAGAAGTATAGACATTTCTTCTTGGACCTCACTGCTGCTTTCTGACCACTGCCTTCCTCACTCCACCCCTCCCCCCCAACCCTGGAACAAACAAACAAACAAATCCCACCCCAGTTTGAATTTCATGCTGCCTGTCTTTGTTATAGAGGGAGCCCATCTCACTCAGATAAAAGTAATTTATGTTTCAAATTTTCATCTGTAACAATGTGCATGGTTAATAATCTGTATGATTGTATTATAAATAAAATAAGATTATTTCTCATTTAGTAAATATGCAGTATATATGCAACATGCCCTTTTCCATCCAATTTATGGATAAATTTAAATGTAAACTTATTTTTGGATAGTGAGTGTAGTTGTTACTGATTTCCCTTTTCACTATTAAAATACTTTTGAAGTGCCTTTTATTGCCTCAATAAGACAATAAACATTATAAAACATTAAATAGACTTTAACATTTTATAAGGGTTATTTATTTAAAATGCAAAGATAAGAAGTACATTAACAACATATCTGTTATCAAAATGGGATTAATTATAATTCTATGTAAGATGTATAACTGTCTAAATATTACATACTTAAAATCGAATTGTAATTTTTAATGGATTATCTTATAAAAGTGTGTCTAGAATATTGAATACTTCATGTACTTATATATATGTGATATTTAATACGTTGTTTTCTTTACCTGTGTTTTGCATAAAGCAGTGACTTGCATTATTAAGCATTACCAATGTGTCATTTTGGTTTTTAGGTTGTGGAAAATGCCCTTAAAGTGAACCCAGTATTAAGCCCGCAAATGTTTCAACCAATTCTACCCTGTGTTTTCAGAGGTATTATAGAAGGGGAGGTAAGATTTTTCTTAAGCTTCTAAAGTTAGTATTGGATTCTAGGGTTCTATTTTAATTATTTTCCTTATTCATTGAAAAATTATTTTTTCTTCACATATGTAATCCATATAACTATGTACATAATACATATATATTACCTTGTATGACATATATTTAGTTAGAACTCAGGCAATATTGGTGTTCATTCTGAAGAAGCAGTGTAAAGAAGAATATTGTTATTTCATATCCCTGTTGATTGTTACTTTTTGTCAATGATTGTTTATATTTGTACCATAACACAGTTTTACATATGCTGTATTTTAATTGTACAGAGGTATCCTGTAGTGATGTCAACGTATCTCGGCGTTATGGGTCGAGTCCTGCTACAAAACACTAGTTTCTTTTCCTCACTACTTAATGAGATGGCACATAAATTTAATCAGGAGGTAAGAATCAATTTACTTAAATTGAAGGAGGTCTTTATTCAAATAAAGATTGGAAATAATTCTGTGAAATAATGAGTCTATAAAAGTCTTGTAGTATTTAAACTTTATTTATTTCCCTGAATCAAATTTTATTATGTTCAAGAATACGAAATGAAATAGTACATAGTTGAGTCATTCATAGAATTACTTTCAACAAACAGATGATTTTGAAATAAATATTTTTGTTATTTTAAATCTTTAATAAGTTGTATTGATACTATAATTTGGGAGAAGGAGAAAGAAACCTGTGAATGGCAGTTGAAACTTAAATTTTGTTCTCTCTCAAAATAGGAAGTTTTATTCTGCTTAGCCATAGGATAGAATTTTGATTTGTTATGGTTGCCGTTTTTGTTAACTCATACATAAAATGAAACAGGAATACTTTACATATAATCATGTACTACCTTTGTTTCATTTCCTTAATGAACTTGTTCTTAATGCCATGCAATGAGTTTCTGTCATCATTATTGTGGGAAATGACTTTTTCAGCAGAAGCTTATTAAAAATATACTGTAACTGAAACCAACCACCTGAGTAAGTATGGAATAGGTTATTAAGTGAGTTGGTTACTTGAGACTACATACATTATATTAAAATATGGTTTTTATGTCTTAAGTCATTAATCTGTTAAGATTTATAAAATGTAGAAGGTGGAATGTACTTGACTGATCTCTAGAATGGAGGGGCAGTTTGTGAAAGCTTTTGGTTTGTGGCTGAAATAGGTATTACCATTTCCACTTTTAATGAAAATCCAGAGTAAGGAAGTGTGAACTGTAGAATGTATATAGTTTTTCCAGAATTAGCCTAATGTAATTAGAGAATCTAGACTTTATTTTGATGAATAGGCAGGACAGATTTTTCATTACCTTCATTAAATTTAACTGTGATGGAATAATGTTAAAAGTTTAAAGAGTTTATTCACTTGAGTTCAGCAAAATCTGTTGAGTGGTTTTAATAATAACAATATATTTAACAATATAAATTTTATGTATTATTTTAATTCTTCACAACAACCCAATGGATAATAATATTTTTATTTCCATCTTACACCTGAGAAATCTGAGGCTTGGAGAGATTTAGTGACTTGGTCAAGTTTGCAAAGCTAGCAAATGATGGAATTGATATGCAGACCCCAGCAACCTCACTTCAGAGCTGATATCTCAGCGACCACATTCTGCTGCCTCCTATACATCCTGCAATAGGCACTTCTCCAGTAGACACTGAAGACATCTGGTTTGACAAGCCGATAGTATTCTTTTAAGGGAGAGAGTACTTACACAGGCAATTTTGTAATATTATTATAAATACTATGTTAGAGTTTTGTCCATCGTGCTGTGGGAAGAGAAAGAAAAGCTGTCTACTCTGTTAAATTTTTTTGTCCAATTTTTTCTTGTGATAAAATACACATAGCATAAAATTTACTATCTTCTCTATTTTTAAGTGTTCAGGTCAGTGGTATTAAACATATTCACAGTGTACAATCATCACCACCATGCTTCTCCATAACTCTTTCAGACTTGTAAAACTTGAACCTCTATATCCATTAAAGAATAACTCCCCATTACCCTCTCCCTGTAGCCGCTGGAAACACCATTTTACTTTCTATGTCTGTGATTTTGACTACTCTAAGGTACCTCATATAAGTGGAATCATACTGTATTTGTCTTTTTGTGACTAACATATCACTTAGCATAATATCCTGAAAGTTCATCATGTTGTAGGATATGTCAGAATTTCCTTCCTTTTTAAGGCTGAATAATATTCCATGGTATATATTTATCACACTCTACTTATCCATTCATCAGTCAGTGTACACTTGAGTTGCTTCCACATTTTAGCTACAGTGAATAAAGCTGCTATGAACATGGGTACTCGGATATCTATTTGTGACCCGCTTTCAGTTCTTTTGGGTATATATCCAGAAGTGGAATTGCTGGGTCATGTTGTAATTCTATTTTTAAGTTTTTAAGAAACCACCATACTATTTTCCACATAGCTCCACCATTTTAAATTCCCATCCACAGTGCACAAGGGTTCCAGTTTCTCCATATCCTTTCCAACGCTTGTTTTTGTTTTTGTTTTTGATAGTGTCCACTTTAATGGGTATGAAGTCGTATTGTAATTTTGATTTGCATTTCCCTAATGATTAGTGGTGTTGAGCATGTTTTCATGTGTTCGTTAGCCATTTGTGTATCTTATTTGGAGAAATGTCTGAGTCTTTTGCCCTTTTTTTTTTTTTTTTTTTTTTTTTTGCGGTACGCAGCCCTCTCACTGTTGTGGCCTCTCCCTTTGCGGAGCACAGGCTCTGGACGCACAGGTTCAGTGGCCATGGCTCATGGGCCCAGCCGCTCCATGGCATGTGGGATCCTCCTGGAGCGGGACACGAACCCGTGTCCCCTGCATCAGCAGGTGGACTCTCAACCACTGCACCACCAGGGAAGCCCTTTTGCCCATTTTTGAATCCGTTTTTCTGTTGTTGAGTTTTAGGGTTAATTATGTATTCTGTATGTTAATCTCTTATCAGATATATGATTTATAAATATTTTCACCAGTTTTGTGGGTTGCCGTTTTACTATGTTGATAGTATCTTTTGATGCACAAAATTTTTTAATTTTCAAGAAGTTCAATATGTCTTAGTTTTTTCCTTTTATTGCTTATGCCTTTGGTGCCATATCCAAGAAATCACTGCCAAATTCAGTGTAGTGAAGCTTTTGTACTTTTTTTTGTTTACGAGTTTTATAGTTTAGGTCTTACCTTTAGTTCTTTGACCCCCCCCGCTTTTTTTCCCAATTGAAGTATAGTTGGTTTACAATATTATATTAGTTTCAGGTGTACAGCATAGTGATTCATTATTTTTTTACAGATTATACTCCACTAAATGTTATTATAAGATAATGGCTATAATGCCCTGTGCTATACAGTGTGTCCTTGTTATTTATCTCTGACCCATTTTAAGTTGAATTTTGTATATGGTATGAGATGAGGGTCCAGCTTCATTCTTTTACATGTGGTTATTCAGTTTTTACAGTGCCATTTGTTGAAAAGAGTGTCCTTTCCCCATTGAATGATCTTGGCACTCTTGTCAAAAGTCATTTGACCATATATGCAAGGGTTTATTTCTGGGCTCCGTATTCTGTTCCATGTCTATATGTCTATCTTTGTATGATTATCACATAATTTTGATTACTAAAGCTTTGTAAGGCATGTTGAAATCCAAAAGTGTGAATGCTCTGGCTTTTTTTCATATTTTGGGGGATGGTTTTGTCTATTCAGGGTCCCTTGAGATTCTATATGAATTTTAGGATGGGTTTTTCTATTTCTGCAAAAAGTGTCATTGGGATTTCGACAGAGCTTGCATTGAAACTGTAGATTGCTTTGAGTAGTATTGACATCTTAATATTAAGTCTTGCAGTCCATGAACATGGGATGTATTTCCATTTATTTATGTCTTAATAAGGAGTGTTTTATATTTTTCATTATACAAGTCTTTCACCTCCTTGGTTAAATTAATTCCTAAGCATTTTATTCTTTTTGATGATAGTAAAATAGAATTGTTTTTGTAATTTCTTTTTTAGATTGTTCATTGCTCATGTATAGAAATGCAACTGATTTTTGTTGACTTTGTATTCTGCTGCTTTGCTGAGTTCATATTTTCTAACAGTTTTTTTGGAGGAATCTTTGGGATTTTCTACATAAAAGAACATATGATCTGGAAACATAATTTTGTTTCTTCCTTCCCAGTTTTGATGCATTTTATTTCTTTTGCTTGCCTAATTGTTCTGGCTAGAACTTCCAGTACTGTGTTAAATAGAAGTGGTGAAATTTGGCATCCTTGTTTTGTTCCTGATATTAAAGGATGAGATCTTCTCAGTCTTTTGTCATTCAGTCTGATGTTCATCATGGGTTTTCATATATGGCATTTATTATGTTGAGATATTTTCTCCCTGTTCCTAATTTATTCACTGTTTTTATCATGAAAGGGTATTGAATTTTGTTACATGCTTTTTCTATATCTATCAAGGTGATCATGGGTTTTTTATCCTTTATTCTGTTAATGTGGTGTGTTATCTTGATTGATTTTCATATGTTGAATCATCCTTCCATTCCTGGAATAAATCTCATTTGGTTATGGTGTATCATCTTTTTAATATGTTGCTGAATTCTGTTTACTAGTACTTTGTTGAAGATTTTTGTATTAGTGTTCATAAGAGACACTGATCTGTAGCTTTTCTTTTTTGTATTATCTTTGTTGGGCTTTATTACCAGGATAATGCTGGCCTCATAGAATGAGTTAGGATGTGTTCCCTCCTCTTTGATTTTTAAAATTGAAATTTTAAAAATATTGTAATAAGTCCCTGCTAAGTAGAAAATAGTATAATAATAACCTTGATAAATGCTGTAAATAATTAATAGTATAAATTTTACTATGAAGCAGTTTATCATTTTTTTTTCTTTTGATGTGGACCATTTTTAAAGTCTTTATTGAATTTGTTAAAATACTGCCTCTGTTTTATGTTTTGGTTTTTTGGCTGCAAGGCATGTGGGATCTTAACTTTCCGACCAGGGATGAACCCACACCCCCTGCATAGGAAGGCAAAGTCTTAACCACTGGACCACCAGGGAAGTCCCTATCATTTCTGTTTTGTAAATAAATCTTTTGAATGTGCAGGAGTACAATGAAGAAATTATGTTAATAATAAATTGCAGTGTAGAACATCTTCTGATATGTTGAAGAATTTAGAACGATCTGGAACCTCTTGAAACTTTAGGACTCGGTGCAAAGTAAAAGTAATCTTTATTTCTGGAATGAAAAATATTTTTATTATTTCAGCAAAATGTAGTGATTTGTTATTGCTTAATGATATAAACTTTGGATGCAAAGGTGCTTAAGAATTGTATCATTAGAAGTTGAAGGTTCTAAATACATTACATCAGAATGTCAATCATGTTCTATTAATGTTTCTGGCAAAGTAAAGAATTTTTGCAGCAGTCAGTGAGGAAAAAAATTAAGGAAACATCATGAATTTATGTTAGATAATAAAGTGATCAAAATAATAAAGTTTTTCCACTGTCAGAGTGAACAAAAACATTTGGAAAAGTACCATCAGCATTTAAAAAATTCTGTCAACTATGCAGTTTTAGTACAGTATTTTAAGACATGAAATATTTAATAGAAATTTCAAAAAATTAATATTTATGGGACTATCATTATATTCTAAATTTGTTTTTCACCTGCTAGCTAACATGTATTTACTGAAATGAGAAAACAGCTTTTTGAAATATTTATATAGATTACTTAAAATGAGAAATTCATGACTTTGAAGATATTTAATGTTTATTGAACTCATATAGCTAGGTGAAACAATATTTGAAATAATAAATATGGTGTTTAAGAAAAATATTTCAGTAAGAAATATTTAACTGAAAACCTCATTGCCAGTGTCTCTCTAGGGAGAAGTTGTGTATAGTTTCAGTCAAAACTAAAAAAACATTTTCCACATATTTGGTTCTAAGTCACTAAATTTAATCATATGCAATGAGGGATGTAAATCAAACAAATCAGAAAGCTTTTCTTAATAAATTTCATGTTTACTGTCATATTGATTAAGCATCAGAGAAACATAAATAATATACCTGCAAATCAGGAATTGAATTATGAAATTGGAAGAATATTAACCCTGCAGTTTTACTTTTTCTTTTCATTTCTCCCTCATATGTACTAATGCTATTAAGCAAATGTTGATAGTTTTCTTGCAATATATGAAAGCTGAGATGTTCAGAACTACTCTTTGATGTAGTCAAATCCTAAACATGTGTCAACATTTCCACAAATAGTTTTGGGCACATCACCAGATCATTTCTTCAAAGAAGTACTTGACACAAAAAAATTAATTCAGAATGAATCATTGATCAAAAAAACTAAAACTATAAAAGCTTCCAGAAGAAAACATAGGAAAAAGATATCAATTTATTTTATACACATGCACATGAAACAATAATTTCTAAATCATTTGCTGATATTTAAAAATTGTAAATATGATTCTTTATTTGATGCTGCTGACACTAGCTGAATAATACTCTAGTTTGAGTCAAGATTTTACATAAAAAAATGACATCAAATATTTTCAACAATTTCCTCCCTAAGTATTAGTCACTAGCCAACCTGTAGTCTCAAAAAGTAGTAATTTGTCTTAATGTTCCTAGTCATGAATCACCTCTCATCTTATATTAAACTAAGTGCAGTTCTATTCAGCGCTTTTCTAGCTCTTCTAAATGCTGTTTGGGATATTTAGAGATATTTAGACTCCATCCAAAAGTCATATTTGTTTATCCAAAAGTCATATTAATTGGTTTAATTTTATTTCATTTTCAGTGAGCTGAGCTTTACAACTATCATTAGCCAAGTTTAGGATACAGTAAATGAAAGAACCTAAAGATTCAATATATTTTTCATCTGTCATCAAAAAGGGGGGCGGTCACATAATTACACAATTTTTCTTATAATTAATATTTTGTTTTGGTTGAATGATAGTTCACATTTCTTAATTTTCATAATATCTTTCACTTTCATAATTTTTTCTTTTATATGGTCAATTACAAAAAAGTGATTTAACGTATCTATCACAGATCTCTCAGCTTTAATATCCAAAATATTTGCAGTAGAATGAGCAGAATTCTAACAGATTTGATATATCAGTACTTCCATTCATTATGATACTGGGAGCCCTACCAGTGCAACAAGGCAATAAAAAGACAAATAAAAGCATACAGATAGGAAAGGAATAAGTAAAACTGACTCACTTTGCAAACAACATGATTGTATATTACAGTCTCCAGTAAAACTACTACTAAATTTACTAAGGTCATGGGTTACTTGGTCAATATGTAAAAAACAATTTTATTTCTCTTCACTACCAGTGAACAACTGGAAACTGAAATTCTCAAAACACGATTTACAATAACATTCAAACCTAGAAATATTTAGGATACAGTTAACAAAATGTGTGTAAGACAGGTACAGTAAAAACTACTAAACATTGCTGAGAACATTCAAAAACATCTCAGTAAATGTATATGTATGCTCATGGATTAGATGATTCGTTATTGCTAAGATAAAAATTTTCACTAAAGATTTTTTTTTTTGGTAGAAATTGGCAGGCTAATTCTAAAATTTATATAGAAATGTAATGGACCTAGAATAGCCAAACCTACTTTAAACAAGAACAAAGTTGAAGAATATATAATACTATCTGATTTCAAGACCTATTATAAACCTATATATACTAACCAAGAAAGTGGGATAGCATGAAAATAAACATTTAGGTCAATGAAACAGAAGTGAGTTGGAAAATAGGTGCACACATTAATGGTCGGTTTATTTTTGACAAATGTACCAAGGAAATTTAATGCAAAAAAGACAAGTCTTTTATTTATTTATTTATTTATTTAATTTATTTTTTTTAGCTGCGTTGGGTGTTAGTTGTGGCACGCGGGGTCTTCCTTGAGGCCGCTTGCGGGATCTTTCATTGTGGCGCGGGCTTCTCTCTAGTTGTGGCGTGTGGGCTCTGTAGTTGCAGCACGCGGGCTCTCGTTGAGGTGTGCAAGCTCAGTAGTTGTGGCACGCAAGCTCAGTTGTTGTGGCGTGCGGGCTTAGTTGCCTCATGGCATGTGGGATCTTAGTTCCCTGACCAGGGATCGAACCCAAGTCCCCTGCATTGGAAGGCAGATTCTTTACTACTGGACCACCAGGAAAGTCCAGAAAAAGACAAGTCTTTTAGATGAATCAAGGTAGATTGACCTATAACATGCAAACATATATGTGTATACATATGTATTTATTTATGTGTATATGTGTGTAACTCTATACGTGTTTTATATTTGTATAACATAAACCTCATTGGAGGGCACAGTAACTTCCTGTTTTGGTTTTAGGTGACACACTCATTCACACATTCCTTGAAGTTCTTCCCTTCTTTAGGTTCCAGGACACTGTAAGTTAATTTCCCATTGATTTCCTTCTTGGTCTCATGGGTTTCACTTCCTAGTAAACCATAAGCATTTTCTAAGACTTAGTCACTGACTCTGCTTATCTCCAGCCACAGTCACTCCTTTAAGGGAGGCCAACTCTGACCTTTTCCTTACAATCCAGTCCCAGTATCTTTACGTCAAGGTCTTCTGTCTTCTTTGAGCACTCAGTGTCCTCTGACATTTCTTCTTTTGTGTGTCCATTATGCTTAATCTGTATTTCTCTCTCATTTATTCAAAAGTTTTCTCATCTTTTATTGTAGAACAGCTCTCTCACCTCCATCCTTTTTTCCTGTGGCCTTAGTTTATTTAAGGGCCTGGGCCAGTTATCTCAAAGAACTTTGAGCCCTGTCCTGGTATCATTTAACTTATTCCTTCATCCCCTGTATTTTTGTAAGCCATGTTAAATCCATCTTCTTTTCACCTCCATTGCTGCTGCCATAGCCCAAGTGCTTTTCTCGTGACTGGAATATTACCATAACCTCTAATATTGGACTTCCTCCAGTCCCTCTTCTACAGGTCAGCTGAATGGTCTTGCAGATTGAATTACAGAATTGCTTACTTGCTTGTCTTCTCCATTTGACTGTGAACTCCAAGGTCACAAAGCTAGGAGATGGTAGAGTTGGGGAGATGTACCATATTTTTCTTTTCATGGCTTCATCTGTATATAGGGGTACATACCTCAGTTGGTGATGAAAGTTCTGGAGGCTCAGAAGTCCAAGATCAGGGTGCCAGCGTGGTTGGATTCTGCCATTTCCTGAATTGTAACCTGCTGACCTTTCACTGAGTCCTCATGTGGTGGAAAGGCAGAAATTATTAAAATGGTTTGATAACGATTTGTGCTACATAGCTTGTTAGACAGTGTTAAAATATCAATTTGTATAAAAAATAAAGATTATATTAAAAATTTTTAATTTATAGTTACTTTCTGATTTTTAAATATTTTCATTTTACTTCAAGTGATTGTTAGTGGCAGCATGATTTGAATCTGGAAATGAGTCACCTAGCATAGTATGTATTTGCATGAATGGAGAAGATCTGAAAATATAGCTTTACTTGTTATTAGACCTTAAAGGAAATTTGCCTCTGTGCTATCCTGTGCTTAACACCATCTTTCTACCCAAAATAATATGCTTTGCTAATCCAGGGCAGACTAACTTATGGATAGTTCTTTAGGTGCTGTGCATTTAAGAGTCATCATGTGATCAATCAACTATACTCCAATATAAAATCAAAATTAAATTTAAAAATAAATAAATAAAAGTCATGTGGAAAATTTTCTGAAGTGTCCTATGTTTCTCTATTATCGCAAATGTCTTAGGTTTACATTTAAAAAAATACACGGAAAAAAAAAAAAACACAAGAGTAGGCCACCACCTCCATTGTGTTAAACATCAAAATATACAGAAATAATGACCTGTGGCTGGTGCTGTTACTATTTCAACCCTTTGACAATATAAAGGATTGAAGAGAGATGTTATAGGTTCAGATTTATTTCTCTCACTGTATTTAGAGCACTGGCTTTTCATGGAACACTTCTTTTCTCACTTTTCAATGTGAAGAAGAAATGTTTTTCATGAAGAATTTGACCAAAAATTGTCAAGCCATCATGTTTGAGTCTAGAGACTACGGAAATGAAAGAGAATGAAATATTATTGTAGTTCAAATGGCTACTTTTGACTGTGAGCACAGTTTTAAAGAACATCAGAATCAAGTAGGACTAGGAAAATGAGTTCCAGTAAATCCAGATAGCTATGAAGCAAGCAAGGATTTTGCAGAAAGGTTTGTCTCTTCTAAACACTTGAAAACAGTTGTCAGATAGTAGAGAAAACCAAGTTAATTAAGAGTGATTTAATATCTTTAGGAAAGAAGTTGGGTTCATTGCAGAAGTCACCATTAGAACAGTTCCACCTCTAAGCATTTGCTAGTCAGAGTCTTTCAGAGTCATTTTTTATATTGAATGAAGAAAACTTTTTAAACTGATAATGTAATTTAGAATTTAGAGCCGTAGGGTATTGAAGAATTGTACTTTTGCTGTAGGGAAATTTGCTAGAAAATGACAGTATTTGTAGGCCCTTTTTCTCTTTAGGCTTCCTCTTTCTTCTGAGGGATAGCATCTATCTTGGTTTAAACAAGTGTTGTGGAATTCAGGATGGGAAAACAGGCTTTTGGGATGAGGGTGTTTCGCCATTCAGCGTCCTGATTTTTATTTAAGTCATCTGTTTAATTTGTTTCTCACCTTGCCTTCCCCCTGTTCTTGATGCCTTGAGTTGGAGCTTCTTGGATTTTATCTTTGCAGATACTGTATCTTTGGACTCCTTTAGGAGTGGGGAAAGCAATCTAGAAGGTTCTAATTGTTCTTTATACAGATTCCCAGCTAATTTTCCTGTTTTGAGCTCTGTGCCTCACCTCTGTCTTCTTTGTGGCCTGATGATTGCAAGGTTCTGAAAACCAAGTCTGTTTGCATTAGATTATTATTCCTCTGGCAGGCAGTTTGGTTCCAGGCTTTTCTGTTCGGCCAAGTCACTTACCACTCTTTCATTCACCTGCCATCTTCCAAAAACTTGTAGCCATCTTTACCCATGCAGTTTCTCCTCTTTTATAGACCCTGGGGGGTTATTTGTTTGCTTTTTATATTTCTTTACTCTCATTTTAGTGGGATTTCAGAGGGAGCCAGCAAATGCATATGTTCAAAGCTAAAATTGTTTTCACAATGTCAGTATGCTTCTAGGGTAAATAACTTTTTTATAAAGATGCAATAAGGTGTGTGCAGCTGCGTAATTGGAGTAATATTATCTGTTTATCTTTCTATAAAACTAAGACTGAACTCAACTATTCCTTAAGTATTTCCTTGTTTTCTAGAAACATTGTCATCTTACTCTTTCTGGCAATATCCCTTAATTTAGACTTTATAAATTTGGGGGGAGGAGTGAAACATTTTGTTAACTTCAGTTCTACAAGGTAAGAAGATGACTTTCCTCAGGACCTGCTACTTTGATTATAAGACTTTTTCTTTAATCAGTCCTAAGTGTTTGACTTGAAACAGCACACATCTTCCTAATACTAGAGAGATTGAAGGTACTTTTTTGTCTCCACACAATGAATGATGTTTCATGAAATTTTATGTAAAAATGACATTTTATTGCTTGAATAGCAACTGGTATGAAGGTTAGACTAAGAAGATAACATTTGGAGAGAGAAATAAAAAAAGATCGCCATTTGCATAAACATATTATTCTGTTCCTACAGGGAATATAATTATATAAAATTACTTAATTCTTATAGACAACATTTATAACTCATATTCTTTAAAGTTGTAAAAATGATGGAACCAGTCAGAAATAAAATTCTGTCTTTCTACAGTAGATATTTATTTAATTGTGGTATCTTCAGCATGATCCACCAGGGTAGATTTTGGCATACATTATCAAAGAGAAATCTCATCATCTTTTTATTATGCTGCTTAAGAAATACCTTGATTTTAGAAATTAGTTCTCTGAAATACTGCAGAATTCTTTTTTTGCTTTATGATTCGCTATAAATGGTCATCAACATATGTTACAGTTGTCTTGTTTCTATGTTTTGTTATGTGCTGTTGTTAAATATTTTTATAATAGAGGAAATAAATGTAAGTTATAAGTAAATAAAATTAGACCATAGAGATACTTGTCTTTGCTGATTGCATCTTCATTTCAACCACATGTATTACTATAGCTTTAGTTGTATATATTACATTTTAATAACTGGATATTTGCTTTTGTATGGTTATGCTTTATTTTTTAAATCTTGCTTACTAGATATTAATTGCAGTAAGTCTATAAAATATCTGAGCCATTTGTTTCCAAATTAAGTACAAATTGAAGACACATGGTATAAATCAGCAGTTACTGGACTGTATTGCTTCATTGTGCCCTTAATATGTTAGTAATATTTTCACAATGCCTCTAGGCTAAAAGAAATATAAATAGCTAACTGTTCCTTTTATTAAGTAGTTAGATCCAAACAAATTACTTTGTATTCACATCCTAATAACTTAGTATCTATTGAAAATTATACACAAAAATCTAAAGAATAATATCTTTATTTCATTCTTAAATAAACACAATTACTGATTAATGGAATGTGTATGCCTATTGGGCAACACCCAAGTTCTTAAACCTTAGAATCATGTTGGATACCTCCACTTTCATCTTCTGTTCTACCTTGATTTTTTGGTAGTACTTTGCAAAGATATGAAGTCATCAAAAGGAGTGTAATGTTAAAACTGGGAACTGTCTTGAACTAGTAGTTTTTGCAGTATCTGACGGATGTCGTTAGGTTTCTCTGAATAATTTTAAATATTTTGTGAGTTTACTGTGGCATCTTGGGATGCACACAGTTTGGGGAACTCAAGTATAAATAATTGCCTTAAACTAATAAGTGTTTCCTTGACTGTTTATTATTTTTCAGAATGTGTTGGAAAAAAATGTGTTGAAACATTTTTTGGAAACAAATGTAGAAGCACAAAAGTAGGAAAGTATGGGAATTCAAGGTTGATCTTAATATTACTAAAATCCACGAAGTACAGATTCTGATATTAAATGCATTCTTTAAAAGGTGCAAGAAGTGTACAGGTGTTTATAAGCAAACCCTGGGACCCACTTTCAGTCTACATGATGAGTACACTTGGTCCTGTTTTACTTTATAGATTCTTACTGTATCAGTTAGGGGTTTTCAGAAAAATAGAACCAGTTCTGTGTATATGGAAGGAGAGAGAGAGAGATTGAGAGAATATACACATGTAGAGGCGCACATACACGAGAAGGGGGGTGGGTTTTAAGGAATTGGCTCATATGATTGCAGGGACTAGCAATTTCTAATTTTGTAGGGCAGGCTGCAAATGAAAACTCAGGCAGGATTTCTATGTTACAGTCTTGAGGCAGGGTTTCTTCTTTCTAGGAAACCTTAGTTTTTGCTCTTAAGGCTTTCAACTGATTGAATGAAGCCTAACCCACATTATCTAGGGTAATCTCCTTTACTTAAAGTCAGCTCATTGTAAATGTTAATCTTGTCTGCAAAATACTTTTATGGCAACATCTAGACTAGTATTTGACCAAACAACTGGACCCTTAGCCTAGATGAGTTGAATAAGTCTCTTTGGCTCTCAGAGTTAATTGGCTCTCAAGATTAATTAGAGTCGTTTTCTGGTTTTGCTCAAATTATTTTTTTCCAGCTCAAGGCTTGCCCCAAATTCTTATATTCCAATTCTCTGGTTTGCTGGAATTGAACTTTAGCCATTCCTTATGAGGTTTTAGCCTTTAACAGTACTTATCCACAAGTAAATAGCATTTCAAATATTTGAGATGCCTCCTGGTCTTTTTTCAGATGGACCAGCTTTTGGGAAATATGATTGAAATGTGGGTTGATCGCATGGACAATATTACCCAGCCTGAAAGAAGAAAACTTTCGGCTTTGGCTTTGCTTTCTCTTCTGCCATCTGATAATAGGTGAGGAAATGTTTTCTTAAAATTTGTTTTGTTAAAGCATCAAAATGTTAGCACTGTTTTGGCCATTGGTATTGCTGTATGTTGCTGGGCAGTGCTGTTTTATGCATATGTATGCTAATTTTGTTAGTAGATAATGATGTGGCAAGTGTTGGTTTAGATCTAAAAAGATGTGCATGGAGTGGTGGGCACTGCTATTTAACTTGATTATGTTCATTTTACCAATTTCATTTTTGTCTGAATTCCCAATTTTTAAAATAACCAGATTTTGTTAGACTTATTTTAGGTCCTCTTTTTATATGAATATATTAAATATATACTATTTCAATGTCAGTAGCACTTCATAAAATATATTATCCTCTTGGTAATTCAAAAGTTTGTTACATAATTTTGTTGTTATTTATTTTGGATTATCTGTAAAGAAGCTTACAAGTTATTGTTTTCTCCTTTCTTAGATGAAGTCATTATATTATACTTTACAGTAAAGCTTTGTTAAAATTCTCATTTCCAAAAGCAAATACAAAATGCTTTGATTTTGGACATTTTTCAAAGAGTATCTTGGTTTTGCTTTTATCCGTTTTTGTTTGGCATTATATGCTTTTTTTGGGCTACTTTTAATTTTAAAGGCATAAAAGCAGGCCTTTTAAGACTTGATACTCTGTGAGAAGAATGATACATCTTTTTGTCTTAGGGAATTTTTAGAGCACATTTATCCTAGTGATAAATTAGTGAAATAAGTGCAGTTAGCTTTAGAAATTCTTCTTAAAAATTTATTATTTATTTCTGATATGGTAATTTGGATTAAGAACACAGGTAATTGTTTAGTCCTAACACCATAACAATAGATAATAATTTTTGAGCACTTACTCTTAGCCAAAAACCGGGTTTGCCTCTTGGTGGGTGTGGAGCCAAAAGGTAGAACCAAGTCAAAGACTGGGAGAAGGAAGGGTTTATTACTTGCAATAAGTAAGAAGAGCACTGGGGATCTTTCCCAATGGAGTGTTTCCATGAACAGCAAAATTTGGGAAGTTTTAAGCTAAGGGTACATGCATATTTGTGAAGGTGCTTGGGTGTTTGACAGAGTCCAAGCTTTGGTTGATTGAAGTCATGGGGGTCAGTGAAGGTCATCATCATCCCTTACGTTCCAGTTGATCTGGAGGTTGAGTGGCTAGGAGGTTTAAATTCTGCAGAACTGCTCAAGAGTGCTTCATGCTAGTCTTTACTATTGAAACAGAACTGTGAGTTTTTACAACTAATTTGTTATCTTTGCTCTTGCTACTTCTCTTGCTTGATAACAGTTTGTTCTTTTGTTTCCTTAAGATCATTATTACCAAGTGCTGCTCAAGGTTAAGCATTGTGGCCAGGCTTAGATCACAGAATGACTTAGGGCAAAAATGGCTTCTCTTATGTCAAAGCCATGCCTGATTCTCTTTCTCTGGGGACCCCCTACCTTATATGCTTACATTATCATATGCATTATATTTTGCTGAGTACTTTACATTTATATCTCATTTAATTTTTAAACTGTCCTCAGTTAGAGGCATGATTGTCTTTTTATAGAGCGAAGAAATAACTTAATGTTAAATGACTTGCCTAGGATCTGGCAAGTGGCATGTCATAGGGCAAAGTTTGACCTTGGGCAGCTTGATGCCAGAGCTTGCTCTTTGAACTACCAGGTGTGCTGCTTCCCAGGTGGATGTACAGAAGACGAACATTATTTCCTCACTGTGAAGCTGAGTGGTGTCTTATTTATTTTTGGAAACCAAATTGAAGTTACCAACATTTTAACTTACTGCTCTTTTCCTTTCTCTTCATGGAAATACACTGACTAGAGATTTATTCAGGCCTTTAAAATAGAAATGTTAAAGAACCTGTTCTTTGGCAGTAGTCAACACTGTAAACATTTGCTCAGTAAATTAATGGATGGAAAAAAAGTATTAAGGTTAATAGAACATGTTAGAGTTTTCTGTAACATAAAGTACTGAGATTATTGAGGGAAAACTTGAAATGACACAGATTAAAAAGTGAGAAAGAGGGACTTCCCTGGTGGCACAGTGGTTGAGAGTCCGCCTGCCGATGCAGGGGACATGGGTTCGTGCCCCGGTCCGGGAGGATCCCACATGCTGCGGAGCGCCTGGGCCCGTGAGCCATGGCCGCTTATCCTGCGCGTCCGGAGCCTGTGCTCCACAGCGGGAGAGGCCACAACAGTGAGAGGCCCGCCTACCGCAAAAAAAAAAAAAAAGTGAGAAGGATACCTAATTGTATCTAAAGCATATACGTTTTACACTTTTTATGATAATACTGTTGCCTTCAATATTTAATTTTATGTGTGTGATTCAAAAACATTTTTGATACTTAAGTTGTGGAAATAGTTGGGTTCTGTAAAGAAAATAAAAAAGCCTTCTATAAGTCTAAAAGAATACTTAGACTGGGGCTCATGTCAGTCTGCATAAATTGAGGGACAGAATTTTATTAAAGCTTGAAATTTTCTTAAGCATTAGATTTTCAAATTAAAAAATATGATATCACTTATATGTGGCATCTAAAAAAATGATACAAATGAACTTATTTACAAAACAGAAATAGACTCACAGACACAGAAAGCAAACTTATGGTGGGGGTAAATTAGGAGTTGGGGATTAACATACACACTACTGTATATAAAATAAGCAACAGGGATTTACAGTATGGCACAGGGAATTATATTTAATATCATGTAATAATCTATAATGGAAAAGAATCTGAAAAAATATGTATGTAATCTCTTTGCTATACACTAAAAACTAACACAACATCGTAAATTATACTTCAATAGAAAAATAAATTTAAAAGTTTTAAAAAAGAAAGTAAAAATTGTGAAGAGATAGCTTTGTGAATGGGAAAATCAGATCTTATTTATGTTTTTAAAATGAAGTATTGAAAAATCTATTGGGCAGTAGTGAATTCATGTCATTTTAAGTACCAAGAAAGTCTTGAATAATGTAATAGAATTTTAAAGAATAATGATTTAACTTTATAGTCCTTAATGGATTAATGACTAAAGAAGCGTTGATAGCTACAGAAAATGTGACCATCTGAAAAGCAACCAAAAAAACTTAAGTTTGCCACGTTATCATTGGCCCATGACATAACTTAGGAAAATTTATGGTCACATGCTCTAGTGGAAGGTAATGTTGACGTTTAGGTCAGCAGTTTTATCACCTTTCTTCTACTTATAGGTACATAGTTGATGGAGTTTGGGGAAATTTTTTCCCCCATCCACATCCCCAGTGATATTTCTTGGTTAACCTCCTACATAATAGTAATTTCCTCTTCCTGTGTTTCTTTAGACTTTGCAATGTAACATTTCCTTTGCCTGAAATAAGCAGGTCTAGAGAATAATGTATTGATAATGATATTTTGAATCAGGCTACCTTGGGAAATGTTATTTTCTTCTTTTTTATTATAATGGATTTTCACATGCAGAAATAACGCTTTCTAAAACAGTTTCTCAGCCATAGTACTATCGACAGTTTGGGGCCAGATGACTTTTTCATATCGGGGCTGCTGTTCATAGCAGCATATTTAGCAGCATCTGTGGCCTCTACCCACTAGATGCCAGTAGAACCTCCCACCTCCAGTTTAGAATCACTGATCTAAAGAATGACCATTTGGGAAACTATTGTATTAAGCTATCTTTTACCATGATCCACGACTTCTGATTCAGAAATCTGTTAAAGACTGTAGGCTTTAGGACCACACTTAAATTCCAGTGCCACTAGTCACTAATGACCATGGCCAAATAACTTGCCTGTGCCTAAGTTTCCTTGTTTTTGAAATGAGGATACTAATAGTATCTTCCTAATGAGAGTATTATAAAGATTAAATGAGTTTACATATTGAGGTCCAACTGTCTGAATAGATGAGGTTAGGTGTTTTTATTTTATCCCTTTCTTCCTCTCTTTCTCATCCATCTGTCCTTTTACTGCACTGTAAAGTTCTAAAAGCTTAAGTCTCTGTGTACATGCATTAATTTAAATTCAGGACATTTTTAGTATATTGAGTATTTGTTTATCTGTTCGTTAATTCATTAAAAATATGCTAACCACATATGTCAAAGGCATGTCACCTTTAGCTTGATGATCTTTTGTAGTATTCTGCATTGTCACTTAAACTTAAGGATACATGATTTTGTCCATGTCTTCTCCAGACGTTCTTAGTATATCTTCTTGGTCACCTTCTGAACATAGTGCAATCCTTTTTTTTTTTCTTTCTGTAGTTGTGTAGTACAACTGTCTTGTGTCCTTTTTGTTTTGTAGCTGGAATAATTTCAAGTTTGAATTTTTTCCCTTTCTTAGGGTCCATATTATTTATACATAAAGGGAGTAGTATTTTTTCTGCTAATTTTTATATGAAAATAACATTATTTACATATAACTCTTTTAATGTTTTCCTCCAAAGGCATAGATTAAACAAAAACTTTTATAGATGAGAATGAGAATAATCAAACTTTCCTTTGACTCTGTTCTCTGAAATAGCAATTCATTGTCTAACTTAAAAGACACATTTTTATAATGCAGTTCTAATAATTTCAGATGTGAATAAGTGTTCTCTGAGATTAAGCATTTTAAGAATTTTGAATTTTTTGATTTTTTTTTTTTTTTTTAGATTTAAGGATGTCACTAATGGGGAATATTTTACTTAAGCTAGTTGAATAATTCAAAAGAGGTTGACAAAGCAGCAGGGTTTTTAGGTATGATGGCTTGCTTTCCAGGTGAAATTACCTTATAATAAAGTCCTCTTGGTATCAGATATACTACACAGGTTTGGGTTGGACACTTAGTACCTCTCCATAGTTCTCTTCTATCTCAAGAATAGTATATATTATGATCAGCATTTGGAAATTTATTATTCTGTATAAATTTTCTAAGATAATTTTCTAAGTCATTTTACAGCTTTTAAAACAGGCTAGTAGAATCAAGGTAACAGGTTCCAAAGAGTAGTATTTTGTTATAGTTTAAATATAGCTAAATAAAAGGCAGTTTAAAAATTTTAAATTGTGGATGTGTTGTTTTACCAGAATTATGTTTGGTTTAAACTGACCATTCCTAAGTGAGTATTTAATGTGACAGAATTTTATTTTCATCCTTTAAAGTAGGATGCATCTTTTTTTTTTTTTTTTTTTTGCGGTACGCGGGCCTCTCACTGCTGTGGCCTCTCCACCGCGGAGCACAGGCTCCGGACGCGCAGGCCCAGTGGCCATGGCTCACAGGCCCAGCCGCTCCATGGCACGTGGGATCCTCCCAGACCGGGGCACGAACCCGCGTCTCCTGCATCGGCAGGCGGACTCCCAACCACTGCGCCACTAGGATGCATCTTTTACTCCTAGGTCATATATTCTTATTTAGCATTTTACATTATTTTCTTTTATCTGTAAATTCTTAAACTAATATTTTAGTAGCTTTACTACAGTAAAAATTAGTTCTTAATTTTTTACGTCTTTCACAAGAAAAATGTCTTAGAAACATCTTTTGTGTGTATGTGTGTGGTAACAGCTTGATAAGGATATAATTCACAGACCGTACAATTCACCCATTTAAAGTGTACAATTCAGTACTCTTTAGCATATCCATAGTGTTGTGCATCCATCATCACAATCAGTTTTAGAACATTTTGTCACCTCCAGAAGGAACCATGTGCTCTTCAGCAGTCCTTATTCACTCATCCCTGTCCCCAGCCTCTCTCTTGCTCTCCCCCCCGCCATTCTTTTTTCCTACTGAAAGTGTCTATTCTGAATTTGTTGGTGCTTAAGGAAAGCAGCTTTGCCCATAATTCATTGTGCCCTGGATTTATGACACCAACTTGTATTTGGCTGATTAGGAATGAGGCCAAAATGCATTTCTCTTGGGTCTCTTCAGTTGATAAGTGGCACTTAACTGATTTCTTTCATATAATCTTTAACAAGAATTCATAAGTTGCATCAGTTATGCCCCAAGAGATGGGCACCTCTGAAAAGATTTGTCAGATTCCTGTCCTGTTTTAACCAAAGTTTTTGGAAAACCTTGGGGAAAGATGGAAATTCACCATCAATCTGAGACTGCATTTAAGTTTTTACAATATTAACTGGAAAAAACAAGATTCCAACATGGCACCCTATAGACCTCCAAAGATAATATCATTGACCAAACGAGCATTGTGAGTCATTGCCATAGGCAGATGTTCCTTGATGGGACCTCGAAGGCCAAAAAAAGGACGTTGCTGAATCCATTACTGAAAAGAACAGGCACCAGGCCTTGATAACACTCTCTAATTCCATGGCATTTCGGTGCCTTGAAAGCCTGACAAGTATAAATTTGTCATGATACTTGTGGTCTTGAAGCAATGTTTGAACTCGTTCCAGTGGTATGAAAATTGCTTTCTGTTATCCCTGCAAGTACTGCTGCCATGCTACCTACCGGTTGCAAACTCTGGAGTATTGATATGCTTGAGGAGAAGGCAAGATAAATCCTCATACAGACCAAACATAAGTGCTAGTGTTGTTGTCTTCTCCATTAATGGGGGAAGGATTCCATGGTGCAAGTTTCGAAATCCATCCCTTCTCAACTGAAGTACTGCATCCTGGGTTTTGATTTCATACAGCTCTTGCCAAGAGGACCTTCCAATGGGAAATGCGATTGCTACATTTTTTTTTAATTAATTAATTTATTTTGGGCTGCATTGGGTCTTCATTGCTGTGCGCAGGCCCTCTCTAGTTGAGGTGAGTGGGGGCCACTCTTCATTGTGGTGTGTGGACTTCTCATTGCGGTGGCCTCCCTTGTTGCAGAGCACAGGCTCCAGGCGTGCGGGCTCCAGCAGTTGTAGCATGCAGGTTCAGTAGTTGTGACTCGCGGGCTCCAGAGCGCAGGCTCAGCAGTTGTGGCACACAGGCTGAGTTGCTCTGTGGCATGTGGGATCCTCCCGGACCAGGGCTCGAACCCATGTCCCCTGCATTGGCAGGTGGATTCTTAACCACTGCGCCACCAGGGAAGCCCAATGATTGCTACGTTGTTGAAAGCTGCACAGAATCCACACAAGTAATGCTTCATTTCACTGACATTCGCAATATGAGGTGATATATCTTGTTTTTAAAACGTTAGGATTGGTGGCCTGTTTTCATGAGCTTCTGAGTTCATCATGTTGCTTAAGATCTTTCTTTGTGAAGGATTTTTTTTTTAACCTGTAACACCATCTGGGCCTGGTATTTTGGGGGATGGTAGCTTTTTAATAACTTTCTCAATTTCTTCCATTGTTACTGGTCTGTTAGGTTCTCTCATCTAGAGTCAGTTTTGGTAACTGGGTTTCCCATTGCCACTGGCGCCGGCTCCATGCCTGGTAGCCCCCGCCTGCAGGTTGGTGAGCCTGCTAGCCAGCACTGGTGCAGGCGCAGACCTTAATCGACCTCAGAGCATGGGGTGGAGCGTCCGAGAGATTATTTCTTTATTACCAGGAATGTTCTCTAAATACTTTGACCAATGAGGCATAAAACTGCTTTATTTTAATTACATTCCAGCTACCTGTTTGCTTTCTAATATCCTAATGTTAATGAGTAGTAGTGGAACAGTATGAGGATAAATGTGGTTTTTGTATTTGCGGGGTAACAGTCAAGTGAAGAGGACAGAAGTTAAAGAATTACAGAACTACAGAATAAAAATGATAACAGTTGACATGGATAGTGTGCAACTGCCAGATTAGGGCATTAATGCAGTACAGAAGGACTTTCCTGAAGAAATGTTTGCGGAGATATGAAGAGGAGAAATTAACTCTAGTTTGTTGAGAGAAATTAACTCTAGTTAATTGAGTTGAGAGAGAATGAGTATTCCAAAAAGGCAGAACAACCTGGGCAAAGGCTCTGTAGCTGGAGGGGTGAGGACACCTTCAGGAAACTGAAAGAAGGCCAGTGTGGCAGCCATTAGAGTGAAGAGAGTAAGAATAATAAAGCTGGAGAGCTAGGCTGAGAATAGAGCATAAATCCTAGGAAAGTAAGGCCTTCAAGGGAGAGTCAGTTTTATTCTCTGAGATGAATCAGGCAGTTACTAATTTTCATCTAGCAATACTGTTACGCATAATTTACTCATTGTAAATTTGCTACTGCCCAACTTACCACATATTGAAAATGCTAGAATTCAGGTCTTTATGCTAGAATTTAGGTCTTTAATTTTTGATCTCGTGTTTGCTTGCATGTTTGCTGCCAGCATTCATTCTTGGCTTATTCATTCATTTATTTGTTCAGTAAACATTATGAAATACAGGTGCCTCCATAGTAGACCCTGGGTGCTTTAAAATGTAGGATTTAATATTTTTCAGACACGGCAAGGCCAGCAGATCAGGGACAATTGCCATTGAAGGTTTTTGTTACTTACAGTTTGTTCCCAAGAGGAAGGAGCATACCACACCACAGAGAACCACATGGGGAAACACCAGAGTTGGTCAAGAGATAGAGGGAGAGAGGGGGAAATGTGGGCAAGAGCCTTTATTGTGGTTTCTGTGGGAAGGGATGGGAAAGCAAGGGTAAGCCGGTTTAGGACTGGCAAGTTTGAGTAATTTTAGTAGGCTACAGGATGTAGGGACTGTCATGAGTTGTCTGGTACCTGGCCCTAGGTTAGTTAGGAGAAGGGAGATAGTGGCATGGAGTGTAAGAGCTTGATAGTTGGAGTAAGAGCTGTGGATCAGTTAGTTTGTGTATGAAATAAGTGCTCAAAGGCAGCCATTTTCTATCTCTCGGAATTGGCTAACCCTAAGAGGGCCAGTCTTTCCAGGTCCCATCTGTCAAATCATCAGCACACAGAAAATAAAAAGGCATAATCAATACACTGAGTATTAATTGTCTCTTGTTCTTAGCACCATGACTAACACATAGTAGGTGCACGGTAAGTTAATTGAATGAATTTAATAAATATTTACACTGTAATTGGGTGTTATTTTTTCTCCCACTTAAATAACATTTTTTTCTGAACATCTAAAGAATGTTTATGCCTGAAAAATTAAGCTAATTTGATCTCTCAGTTTGTCAGTTCTAGTTGGAAGTAAAGCATACTTTTTGGTCAGTCTTTTAAAAAGTGCACTTTTTGAGGTAAATAGATCATTCTTTAATTTTGTCATATTAACACACCATAAAAAGATGTTCACATTTAGCAGCCCTTTAAGAGGGGTGTTTTTATGTATACTCTGATTTGTAGTATTGTTGCAAATTAGGAGTTCTTCGAATGGGGCTACTTTAGGCATACTTTTAATCTGTTTATTAAAGTCAACATATAAATATATATATATATATATCATTTGGGTTTTCTGTAAGATCTACAGAAGTTTTTGGACAACCCATACACACGCGCGCGTGTGTGTGTATAGTTATACATACATATATATAGATATATTTATTTATTTATTTATTTATTTAATACCTGACCAATACCCTTTGCAAAAAAAAAAGTGTGGAATGAATTTAGATGTATTACTTTGAAAAGGATGTGTCATTTAAATTGAAATTGGTCATTTGAGCATTAAATATAGTTTCATAAATTTAGAGAGGAGGGAGTGTGAGATTGTGGGATTTGGAATTGAATTTTTGTTCATACACTTGGGAAGTCACTTTGTTTCTTGGAATATCAGTTTACTGTAATGAATAATAAACAATTTATAGTGTTCTACAATGCTACAGTTAAAAAAATACATGCACAGGTTATACAAAGAGTATAGTTAAAGAAATTCCCAAGGCATTTAATAATAAACATTCAGTAAATGCTGACAATCCTTTTGCATCATTTGTTGTTTCCCTGATAATGATGGTTAATTTTGGAATGAAAAGTCATCAGTGAACACATTTGTTTACACATATTATGTGCCATAATTTTTTTAAAAGATGAGAGATTTTGAGACATTATTTCTAAAGTGAATTAGTTATGAATTACCTTTTGTTTTCAATAAAGTAGATTAGAGCAATGGGTAATTTCAAACAACAGATTCCTATACATTGTAGAGGTATGATTTTATAAATGGGTTTCCGTAAGTAGGTTGAGATGGCATTGGAAGTCAAGTTGCCACTGAAAAGCTATGCTGTTGATGTGTGTCAAACTCTTGTATCCCCTCTGGAGAAGAGATAGGAGAAGCCAATCTGAGAGGACTGATGGAAAGCATTTTATTCTTTACTTTTTGTGTGTACTTAATAGGCAAGATGATCAAGCCTTGGCTGAGCTATTTCAGTGTGCCATACAGTATTCTAGGTACAAAATCAGAGTGGCAGAAGGCACCCTTATTATAATTATAATCACCCCTAAAGGTGATTATTCTGCCCTTTAAGTGAATGATCACTCCCTCCTCTTTTCCATCAAATACTTACTGAATGTCTGTGGAATGCTAAATAGTGAGATTACTGTGGGGAAAACGGACATGTCCTTGCATAGTCTAGGGCTTTTGTTTTATGGTGTTTGCTCTTATTTTTTTCCCTGAAGATTTAGCTTGAACTGATTTCTAACCTAGTTAGAACCTAGTATATATCCTAGTATTATCTGATTATATACTAATTTGTGGAAAGGGGCAGTGAGGTGTCAAGGGGGAAATTGTTTAGAATATTTATTTTGCCTGAGTTGACCACACAATGAATAATCCTCCTTGGGTATATTGAATGATGACTGTTTCTCTCTCTCTCATTGTTAGGTAGGGAAAATAGAAACACGTGAAAGAGTACTTTGAGGATTCAGGACCTCAGCTGTTGAGGTTCTGCTCCTCATCTCCTTGTGAATATATGTTTTACTAATGGAATAGATGCTTTTAGATTTCCAAAAGAATAATCTTTGGATTATTAACGTTTTCCTTTGCATCTAACCTAATGCAATTTTCAGTAAGTATTGGTTCAAATCATTTCAGTCTAACTGGGGGAAAACCCCTCTATAATGCAGCTTTTAATCTTATTTTTTTGATTAGGCTATGCACATGTATCTTTTGGTAACAGAAGCTGGAGGGTGTAGACAAGATGGTTTAGGAAGATGGACAGTTGGTGCCATAATTGCATGTTCACTGAGTAGTTTTATGAAAAATAGAAGTAAATTATTAATTCCTGGGCTTGGTGATTTTTTTATTGAAGGGTTATAATCATTTATAAAACTTCCTTTTTAAAGCCGAACGTCAACTTGTTCTTCTGGCAGGTCCTTTGAAAACCCAGTGTCTCCCCCCACCCAAAAGTTCGGTAGATTTGGAAGTATTTTGAAATGTTTCTATCCTCTCACCTTAGAACTTGAATGGAAATAGTCCATTTTGGTTTTCATTTCCAATACAAATTCACTTTACCCTTGAAACATACAGCAGAACTAAAGTGCCCCTACCTTCCTTTCTAATATCAAGCCTGGGATACTGATAACAACAAACATTCAGCAATATTTTTGAAGTTTCTATCATGTGCCAGGGCACCATGCTGTGCATTCAGTTTACACATTATTATTCAGTGCAACCTGGCTTCTTAGAACAACAACTACATATGTCTTCCATCTCCTGTCCTAGTTGCTTAGGAGAGTTCCTGAATGCTTGTGACTTTGGGACTACACTCTTAATGCTCTCCTCACATCTAGGACCAGTGCCGTATCTACAAATTAGATAAGGGCTTCTGACAAACTTTTGATAATGTGGCAGTCATCTTATAGACCATGGGTAATGTTAACTAATCACCAACGATTGTATGGCATCAAGCTTCTTTTAAACAGATAACCCAAGAAAGCAATACTGTGAGTGAATAGGATTGCTTTGAAGTTTCAGGACCTTAAACTGTTTAATGAGAATAAGAGAAGATTCTGATTGAGAATGAGGTATTGATTGGGTATAGGCCCTGAAGCAAAATAGAAAAATAATCTTTACAGAGTAGCTAGTTTCAACAAGGGGATAAAAACTAAGGAATAGAAAAAGTCCTCTGACTTTTTCTATCATGAATCCTATGTACTTGCTGATTTTTCCTGTGTAGGTAAATACTTTCATAGCTTGAGGAGCATCTTTTTGGGATTCTTTTCTTTGTGCTTCTGCTTTTACTCTGAGTCTCAGAGAGAAAAAGACACAGTGTGATGGAGAGGAAAGCTAAATTTAGCTTGAGATGCATGCTGTACCTACTATTTGTGTGACATTGGACCACTTATTCCTCTCTGGGCCTCAGTTTTCTCATATTTCAACAGTGAGGCATTTGAACTAGTACCTGTGGGTCATTATTAGGATAAATTGGAGAATGTATATTTACTGCCTATTAAAGTGTAATGCATATGATTGCTTAATCAATTGTTATCAAACAGGTCTGGCTGCTCACCACTCAAAAATCAATACTGAAGAGGCAAGTGTTGGTAGAAATAGAAAACATTGCTTTTAACCAGAAAGCTGGCAATCTGGGGGGAAGGTGGCCTTGTGTCCCCAAACCAACTCTGAAGTTTCTGCTTGGCCATGAAAGTTTTTTTTTGTTTTTTTTTTGCGGTACGCAGGCCTCTCACTGTTGTGGCCTCTCCCGTTGAGGAGCACAGGCTCCAGAACGCGCACGGGCCCAGCTGCTCTGTGGCATTTGGGATCTTCCCAGACCGGGGCACGAACCCATGTCCCCTGCATCGGCAGGCGGACTCTCAACCACTGCGCCACCAGGGAAGCCCGCCATGAAAGTTTTTAAAGAAAAAAAAGGGGAGGTAATCTCAGTTAATCATTGAGATTCGGAGTCAGAGTCATCACCATCTTTCCCTGCTTGCCAGCTTGTCAGCTTCTTGTGATCTCTCTTTAGATGCTACCTTGTTCACACAGTTTGCTCATAAGATTACTGAAGGGGAAGCTGGGAAAGAGATCTGGTCATCTGTTAATTATTTATTCTTCATTTCTGCTTCTTTGATCTATGGAAAGAACCAACAGGTTAGGCAGGGTATTGTGTGATCAAAAGATTTGAAAGGTGTGCTAGGGCTGGAGATGAGTAGAGCATGGGAGTGCCTGGTTTAAGGTTAGTGACAATATAGCTCTGCTAAAGTGACAAAAGGGGCCTCCTGCAGAGAGCACTTTCCTGCCAAAAGCTACTTACAAAATGATTGTTACTCTATCAATCATTGCTACTATCTATCAAGTAATGCTGCTACCACTATTTTTTTTTAACATCTTTATTGGGGTATAATTGCTTTACAATGATGTGTTAGTTTCTGCTTTATAACAAAGTGAATCAGTTATACATATACATATGTTCCCATATGTCTTCCCTCTTGCGTCTCCCCCCCTCCCACCCTCCCTCCCTATCCCACCCCTCCAGGCTGTCACAAAGCACCGAGCCAATATCCTTGTGCCATGCGGCTGCTTCCCACTAGCTATCTACCTTACGTTTGGTAGTGTGTATATGTCCATGACTCTCTCTTGCCCTGTCACAGCTCACCCTTCCCCCTCCCCATATCCTCAAGTCCGTTCTGCAGTAGGTCTGCGTCTTTATTCCTGTCTTACCCCTAGGTTCTTCATGACATGCTACCACTATTAATGTTACTACATCAGTCATTTTGACCAAGTGTGTGAAGGTACCATCTTAGGCTTTCCTGAGGCTTTCCCTCATTTACTCTGAGTCCTTCCCCCATTCAGTCTGTCCAAATGTGACCAATGCCACCATTTGAGGAAAGACTCTTATCTCCCTGCAGCTGTTTCATGCACATCCCTTGGGCACACGTGCGAGCACTTACTCATTATTCTTTTCATTATTGTTGTTGCCTCCATTTCATTTTTCAGGAATTGGCAGATATTTCAACCCAGAAAGAAGCTTTTGTTGACTACTCTTTACAAAGTGGTTGTATAGAGTTGACCCTTAGTTTGTATTTGCTACTCTTAACATTCCTCAGTGATGGCCCTTAAACCCCCTTACCTATTATAGACCAGAGAAAAATGTTTGGAATTCAGTCTGTAGGTTGAAGGGAAACTGGAGAAAGAGGGTAGAGGGTAGAGTTTGAGGTAGTTAAAGGTACAGTTTTATTGGCTCACGGTATCATTTGCTCTCCTTTGATATTTCTTTATTTATCTCTCAGTTTTTCATTTGTCAAAACTCTTTCCAATTTCTATGTCTAAAAGTGATTTCTGCCTCCTTGAATTTTTTTGACTGAATCATGCATCTTTTATCTTGGATTACTTGTCTATTTCTACTTTCTGTACTTTACCTCCTGGGCGTTTTAGAAGTTAGGCCCATGTGTTGAGATCTAGTGAAGGGCTGAAAGGTCCAGGCTCTGGAGCCACACTGGGTAGATGTGAATTCTCGCTCTTAAAATTAATTGTGTGACCTTGAGCAAAGTACTTAACCTATCCCTGTCTCTTTGCTTATCTATAAAATGGAACTAAACTGTTGTATTATTTTGTATGTTGAGTGAGCTAATACGTTTAAAATACTTAGAGCAATGCCTGGGAAGTAGTATATGCTCAGTAAATAAATGTTGCCTGTGATGATGATAATGTTGTACACATTTTTTTCTCTCTGTTTAACACTAAACATAGGATACTTGCTTACAGAATACCTTACATGGTCAGGAAGGGTATTGTTAAAATGAGTATCTCAGTTGAACATTTATTCTCTCTCAGGGCATCTTGAGCTGCTTGAGATCAGGGACCAGGATTTTGTTTATCTTTAGTATCCTTATAGTCTAGCACAATGCCTGGCACATAGTAGGTTCTCAGTAATGTTATTGAATTGGATATATTTGATGGAGGTGAGATAACCAATGTACTATGCCCCTCTCAGTCTTGGATACTTCTGAACACCCAGTTACTCTTGTCAGAAACTTCCCACATTTAATCCATCACCAAAGCTGTTAACTAGACCTGTAAATGTATCTCAGATCCATAGCCTCCATTTCCACTTCCACCATCTTTATATAAGCTATCTTATTCTTCTTCCTGGACTACTGCTTCAGTCTCCTAAACTGATCTTATATCTCCTGCAAGTCGTATTTCACAAAGAAGAAGACAGAACCATTTTTTTAAAAGCAAAAATGTTCTTTTCCCTCTCCTACTTGAGAACTCTTCAGTGGCTTCCATGGAGTAACTTGTCCTACAGGGTCTGCCAAAATTTTGGCTTACTTCTTGAGTCTTATCCTATTCAGTCATTCTGCACCAGTCTTGCTGGCTAGTCTCTCTGTGTTTGGACTGTGCTTGACAAATTCTGTAAATTGGCATGCTTTTCAGTACCTTCAAAGCACTCTCTCTTTTTTTTATTGAACTATAGTTAATTTACAATATTGTGTTAGTTTCAGGTGTACAGCTTCAAATTCTTTTCCATTATAGGTTATTACAAGATATTGACTATAGTTCCCTGTGCTATTCAGTAAATTCTTGTTATTTATCTATTTTACATATACTGGTGTATCTATTTAATCCCATACTCCTAATTTATCCCTCAGCCCCCCTCTTTCCCCTTTGATATTCATAAGCTTATTTTCTGTGTCTTTGAGACTGTTTGTTTTGTAAATAAGTTCATTTTTATCATTTTTTAGATTCTACATATAAGTGATATCTTTATAATATTTGTCTTTCTCTGTCTGACTTACTTCACTTAGTATAATCTCTGGGTCCATCCATGTTGCTGCAAATGGTAATATTTCATTCTTTTTTACGTCTGAGTAATATTCCGTTGTGTGTGTGTGTGTGTGTGTGTGTGTGTGTGTGTGTGTACACATCTTCTTTATCCATTCATCTGTTGATGTACACTTAGATTGCTTCCATGTCTTGGCTACTGTGAATAGTGCTGTTATGAACATTGGGGTGCATGTATCTTTTCAAATTAGAGTTTTCATCTTTTCCCAGGAGTGGGATTGCTGAATCATATGGTAGCTCTATTTTTAGTTTTCTAAGGAACATCCATACTGTTCTCAACAGTGGCTGCACCAATATACATTCCCACCAGCAGTGTAGGAGGGTTCCCTGTTCTCCATTCAAAGTACTCTTTGTTTTTCCTTTGTAAAACTGGTCATGATTGTAAATCAAACAAGTGTTTGTCTAGCAGTTTTTTATATGTATTTTGTTTTTTACCCACAAATATTTGTATTTGAAAATAAAAGGACTTAAAAATTGTTATTTATTAATTTACATAGAGTAAATTTGACTTTTTTGGGGGTATACACTACTGTAAATTTTCACACATGTAGATTTGTGAAAACATCACCACAGTTAGAATACAAGGAATAATTTTATCACCTGAGGAAACTCCCTTCTGCTATATGCTTTAGGAAAGTCATCCTCCCCTTGACCCTTAACTCCTGGCAACCACTGATCTGTTCTCTTTCACTATAATTTTGTCTTTTTGAGAATGTCATATAAATGGAATCAGGCAGTATATATCCTTTTGAAGCATAATGTCTTTTAAATCCATCCAAGCTATTGTGTATGTTATTAGAATGTTCTTATTTTATTGCTGAGTAGTATTCCATTGTATGGATGTACCACTTCAGCCATTGAAGGACATTTGGGTATCTAGCACATTTTTTTTGGGCCACACTGTGGGGCATGTAGTTCCCTGACCAGGAATTGAACCTGCACCCCCTGCATTGGAAGGTGGAGTCTTAACCACTGGACCACGAGGGAAGTCCCTCTAGTACATTTTAATGACTTTCTCAGTAAGTTCCATGAGCATGACAGCCTGGACTTGTTAGCATGTGTCCTGTCTCTCTCTTTCCGTATCTTATTCTCTCTGTCTCTATGTGTGTGTATACAGACATTACACACATGCATCAACACACACACACCAACCATACATGGTGCTTTATTTTTGAACCATTTGTGTAAATTGCATCAATCATGGCCTTTTACTCCTAAATACTTCAGCTTTTAGTCGTCATGTCTTTGTAGTCTCTTTTACACTGTAATGTCATTTCCTGAGTCTTTCTCACTTAATGACTAACATTTTTGAAAAATACAGTTCTACTCTGTCTCCTTCTCTCCCTTTCTTTCTCCCTTACTCTCTCCCAGAATGTTCCTCATTTGGGGTTTGTCTCATATTTCCTCATGGTTAGATCCAAGTTAATCATCCCTGGTTGGAATATTACATAAGCAATGTGTCCTTCTTGAAATATCGCATCTAGCAGTATGTGGTGTCTACCTGCTTCTCATTAATCATGTCAATTCTGGTCAAGGTGTTGTCCGATTTCTCCGCTGTATGATACTTTTTTTTTGTTTTTCCTGGCAACTGTTAAGCAATCTGTATTGAGTTACTGCTCCTCATTAAAATTTTCCCCTACATTGAGCAAAATGATAATATTTTTTATTGTTACTGGACTAATTTTTATTGTAAACCCCATTTCAAGTTTTCATTCTTTTGATTTTAGGATCTATAAGTAATTTTTAAGATCCATAATAAGGTCAGTAACTGCTATTGTAAACCATTCTTTAGATGTAAACCCATCTTGATTGGTTTATACATAGACGCTATATGTCTAAATAATGTAGATGGCATATATGTAAAAGATGGTAATAGAACAGTTTTCCTCTTATTTTTGTATTTTTGTACTTGTGATGGAATTGCTGAATGGAAAGGAAATAGATATGTGTTGAAACTTAAGGCATGAGATTATTTAAAGATAGAGGTAGTACAAAAGAAGGTTTAGCAATAAGAATGAGAGAGAAATAATTTAGTGAGCCAATCTCCTGGAAAGAAGAGGGAGGATGCCTACTTAGGAGGCTTAGTGTTCAGAAATAGTTCTATTGAATATTAGTAGGAATGAGAAAAGGGATACGAGGAATCATTTTGATGTATTATTCCAGAGCAAATTCAAAATGTCACAATTCAGTTGGGGAGAATTATTGTGCATTGGAGATATATGAAGATTTTATTAAACATGTTATAGAACTTAAAGCTCATGAGAGGATTTAAAATTATCTAAATAATACAGATTACTGTGAAATGAAAGTATTTAAAGCACAGGGAAATGTACACTCCGGTAAGTGCAGTGGGAAGCTGGGAAACTTGAGTTCTTATCTAAACCTTGAGTGGGCAATTTTGCCACTAATTAGTGATGTGCTCATAGCAAGAAAGATGCAGAGGTCTCTGGATTCTTTCCCTGCATCAACTTTTTTCATGTTTTGATTTCTGCGGTCTTCTTTAGTAGTGATCACTTGTGTCTAAGAGCAGCACCTCCTAGATGAACAGATCTTTACTTCAAGATCTAGTAAGAATAAATATTTTTGTCTGCTTTGGATATTTCTAGAACAGAGGACAAAATTAATTAATGAATGTTCTGATCTTGTTACCTTGTAGTTTACCCTCTTTAAATTTTATTTTGATTTCAATGGACCAATTTCTCTGACTTTTTCTAGACTGTAGGAGAGTAAAAAGTTTTCCTTGACTCTCTTAGGGTCCCTAGCTGGGTCTGAAAATTAAACTGAGAAAGACAAGACAACAGGATTAAAGCATACAAATTTAATGTACATTTTACATGTCATGGGAGTCTTCATAAGGAAAGGAAGACTCAAAGAAACTGTTAAACCTGTGTTTGATGTAGAATGGCAAGTCATGGAAAGATATGATAGGGAAAAGTGTATGAGGTAAGTATAATAAACCAGGGGAAATTTTACAAGTCCCATTTGTTTGGATTCTTCTGAGTCCTCTTGTCTTTGGAGATAAGGATTCCTCCCATTATAGGGAGGGCAGTTCTCACTTGAGGGTTTAATGACTTCTTTCAGGGGACAAGGGCAGGGAGTATGGGGGTGTGGCTGGGGGTGGGAGAGGTCAGAGAGAGAACTTCCTGCTCATGCTGTATGCTCAGACTCCTTCAGCTTAAAGTATTCAGTATGCCAAGGTGTATATTTTGGGGTATCGTGTCCTGAACCCCATCATAATTCTTTAAGTTGTATGACACAGTTGAAAAAAATCTGTGAGACGTATCTCATTATGATTTGTATGTTATTGAAAATATGAAACAAAATGAACTTGAAAAACCTAGCTCTTGTTCCATCTTTACCTCTAATTTATGTCATTTCTCTGTCATTTGGTTTTTTGGTTGTTGTTTTCTAATTTCTGTGTTTATAAAATAGCAGTAACAATAACCAGCCACAAAGGATAGCTGTGAGATTTGTAAGTCATTTTGATAAAGATCTGTTATCTAGTATGCACCTCTGATTTTTTATTGTAATTGAAAGAAAGTGCTGGGTATTATACAAAATATTAATATGGAAATAATTTATATTATTATCTGAAGTAGTTGTCTTGATGTGAAATAAAGCTGCTTTAATATCAAAAGGGAGTTATAGTATACAGTTATATATATTATTACTGATATTTTAAGTGCACTGTCAGGGTATTAGTAATATTAATAAATGTCAGAATTAGAAAGTCTAAGTAGTCAGGTTTTTGGAAAATTAATGACTAAACAATGTATAATATATAGTTTATAGTCAACTCTTTAAATCCTTACTTTAAAATATTACATTATGCACAGATACATTTTTATTGTAAAAAATTCGGGTTAATTCAGATGTATATATGGTCAAAAGTCATTAAAGGGCTTCTTTCACTCTCCTCAACTTTTCTTGTCAAAGATAACCTTTGTCAGTAACTTGGTATGCAACCTGATATCAGTCTATAACTCAAGGCATATACCTTAATATATTAAGGTACTAATTGGTCGTATTCAATACTTTATATGCACCAATTTTTTTTAATTAAAAAAGAACAACACAGAAGAACAGCATCTGTCAAGTTCATTGTCCTAAATTACTTGTTTTTGCTACTTGTTTTTTTTTTAAGGAATAAAGCAAAATTGAAGTCGCTACTGTATATTCAAAACAATACAAATATAAATATTCTATGCATTTAAAAAATTCACAAAAGTTACATTACTCTTGGGCTTCCCTGGTGGCGCAGTGGTTGAGAGTCTGCCTGCTTACTTCAACTTGCTTTTTCCATTCGATAGCTATTTGTTGTTGATGTATACAGAGTTTGTTCGTTCTGAATATTTAAAATTTTCATGTTTAAAAAATACTTTTAAAATGAAATATTTAGGTTTGTGCGTTAGGAAAACTCAAGTTAACTGCATTCTGAAAAAATAAGTTCCTGAGATTTCCTTTTAACAATACTTTTGAAACACAGATAACATTACTTCCTGTCTCTCAGTTTCCTGTATCCATGGCAACCTCTGTTTTACACACTGAGTGTGGAGGAACCAATGTGAAGAGTGGTGTTTCCTGAGCAAATTGTGACTTAAAAAAAAAAAAGAGGTGGAGGGGTGGAGGTCAACAGTGCCACAAAAGAAATGGAGTTTAGAAATGTCGCTCTTCAGATATAGAAAGAAAACCTTTACTTGAATCAGCTGAGTGTTAATAATATGAATTTCCTGTTCTTGGTAAGATTATTTATTTAAATATGAACTTTTAGCTGAAACAAAAAATAATTTGGTTTGTAAAAACCTGTAGTTTAAAGAGAGTTTAATTGTTCTGTAATGAATGTGTATAATTCCTAAATTATAATGTTGTTTAATTGATATTAGACTTTAAGTTGATAAAGGGGCATATTATATCCAAAGATCTTTATCCCTGCATCATCATTTGTCACTTTAGTTATAGTCAGTTGTAATATTTAAGTTAGCAAACATTTTATTTTGCAGTTCATTAAATTTGAATTATCATTTTGTCAAACAGTGGGTTAATGGCCTGGAGGTGCTAATAATTCTAGAACGTATTTCAGCCTTACTGTTTTATGCTATCACCATAGTATGATTCATGATACTTAGTATTATGGCTGGTCCTAATAAAATAAAATATAGAATTTCTAGTATTATAAAACTTTCATTTAAAGAACTTTTTGATGATTTAAAGTTTTACCTTTTCTTTTTATAGCCAATTTTGATATGAACAGAAAAACCAAGAACAGGGCTATGTGTGGAGTACGTTTTTCTCTGCCTTGCCTACGACTGTTTCTACTTGTTACCTGTTATCTTGTGTTATTATTCCATAAAGAGATACTTGGATGTTCGTCTGTTTGCCAGCTCTGCACTGGGAGACAAATTAACTGCCGTAACTTAGGCCTTTCAAGCATTCCTAAGAATTTTCCTGAAAGTACAGTTTTTCTATATCTGACTGGAAATAATATATCTCATATAAATGAAAGTGAATTAATTGGACTTCATTCTCTTGTAGCATTGTATTTAGATAATTCTAGCATTGTGTATGTGTATCCAAAAGCTTTTGTTCATTTGAGGCAGCTATATTTTCTATATCTGAATAATAATTTTATAAAACGCTTGGATCCTGGAATATTTGAGGGACTTTCCAATCTTCGTAATTTATATTTACAGTCTAATCAAGTATCTTTTGTTCCAAGAGGAGTATTTCATGATCTAGTTTCAGTTCAGTACTTAAATCTACAAAGAAATCGCCTCACTGTCCTCGGGAGTGGTACGTTTGTTGGTATGATTGCTCTTCGGATACTTGATTTATCAAACAATAAAATTTTGAGGATATCAGACTCAGGCTTTCAACACCTTGGAAACCTGGATTGTTTGTATCTAGAAGGTAATAATTTAACAAAAGTACCATCAAATGCTTTTGAAGTTCTTAAGAATCTTAAAAGACTTTCTTTGTCTCATAACCATATTGAAGAAATACAGCCCTTTGCATTTAAAGGACTTGTCAGTTTGGAGTATCTCCTCCTGAAAAATTCAAGAATTAAAAATGTTACTAGGGATGGGTTTAGTGGAATTAGTAATCTTAAACATTTGATCTTAAGTCATAATGATTTAGAAAATTTAAATTCTGACACATTTAGCTTGTTAAAGAATTTAATTTATCTTAAGTTAGATAGAAACAGAATAATCAGCATTGATAATGATACATTTGAAAACATGGGAGCATCTTTGAAGATTCTTAACCTGTCATTTAATAATCTTACAGACTTACATCCAAGGGTCCTTAAGCCATTGTCTTCATTGACTCATCTTCAGGCAAATTCTAATCCTTGGGAATGTAACTGCAAACTATTGGGTCTTCGCGACTGGTTAGCATCTTCAGCCATTACTCTAAACATCTATTGTCAGAATCCCCCATCCATGCGTGGCAGAGCATTGCATTATATTAAATGGACTGACTTTACAAATTGTGTTACATCTTCAACAAATGTATCCAGAGCTTGGGCTATAAAATCTCTTCATATTCATCACAAGACCACTGCATTAATGATGGCCTGGCATAAAATAACCACAAATGGGAAACATTTGGAAAACACTGAGAGTGTTACTTTCTGGGAACGAATTCGTACTTCACCTGCCAGTAGATTTTTTCAAGAGAATACCTTTGGTAATCCATTAGAGACTACTGCAGTGTTACCTGTGCAAATACAGCTTACTTCTCCTGTTAACTTGAACTTGGAAAAAAACAGTGCTCTACCGATTGATGCTGCTTCGGTGTCAGGGAAAACATCTGTAATTTGTACACAAGAAGTTGAAAAGTTGAATGAGGCTTTTGACATTTTGCTAGCTTTTTTTATTTTAGCTTGTGTTGTAATCGTTTTTTTGATCTACAAAGTTGTTCAGTTTAAACAAAAACTAAAGGCACCAGAAAACTCAGGGGAAAATAGACTTGAATACTACAGCTTTTATCAGTCAGCAAGGTATAATGTAACAGCTTCAATCTGTAACACTTCCCCAAATTCTCTAGAATGCCCTGGTTTGGAGCAGATTCGACTTCATAAACAAATTGTTCCTGAAAGTGAGGCACAGGTCATTCTCTTTGAACATTCTGCGTTATAATTCAACTGAATATTGACTATAAGAAAACCTCAGTGTCATGGACATGAATAAAACTGAAGCATCCTTATAGAATTATAGACTTTATTTGGATATATAATGAATTATATGAGCTTAGCATTAATAAATATGTTTTTAATAATTTGTGAATACTGTATTCATTCAGCAAATATTTTCTTTGATAATCACTGTATTAAGTAATTAATAATAACTAATGTTTCTGTGTACCAAGCACTATGCTAAATACTTCATATATAACATTTAATCCTTAAAAAGCCTTATAAGGTAGTACTATCTACATTTTACAGGTAGGGAAATTTAGGCAGAGTGAGTTTAAGAAACTGTCTCAAATTCTCACAGCTTGTGACACTTTTTAGGTCTGTCTGATTCCAGAGCCCATGCTTTAAATTTTATACTATACTGCTGCCTGGGTGCTAGGGTTATAATTGTGAATAGCATGGACATGGTTCCTATTCTCAGTAGAGCTTCAAATGTAGAGGAGGACACACATGGTTATTGTACAGTATGATAAATACTGCACTTGAAGGTACTCTCTTGTATAACATATGTGGAGGTGAGAGATAGCTTTATGAGAAAAGTGACATTGAAACTGGATTGCAAAGGCTAAGTAGAAATTAGCCCAGCGAAAGAGAGCTGAGTAGTAGGTAGAGGGTTGAAGAAATAGAATACTGCTTTTCAGGAACTAAAATTCAGTCCAACTGGAGTTGTGAGTGGTATATTATGAGATTTGCAGCTAGAGAGAGAAATCAGACGATGAAGGATGTTGTAATTTCATGTTTTTCCCTAGGGCAGCAGGGAGCCATGGAAGGATTTTAAGCATTGTTAAGGGAACCTAATGCTGCTGTTTGGCTACACATTCAGGGATTCTTTTTTTTTTTTTTTTAATAAATAAATAAATTTATTTATTTATTTATTTATGGCTGCACTGGGTCTTCATTGCTGCATGCGGGCTTTCTCTAGTTGTGGTGAGCAGGGGCTACTCTTCATTGTGGTGCGCAGGCTTCTCATTCCAGTGGCTTCTCTTGTTGCAGAGCACAGGCTCTAGGCACATGGGCTTCAGTAGTTGTGGCTCGTGGGCTCTAGAGTGCAGGCTCAGTAGTTGTGGCGCACATGCTTAGTTGCTCTGGGGCATGTGGGATCTTCCCGGACCAGGGCTCGAACCTGTGTCCCCTGCATTGGCAGGCAGATTCTTAACCACTGAGCCACCAGGGAAGTCCCAAGGATTCTTTTAAACATTTAGCATTTGGCAAATACAAACTGAAAGTGCACTCTTTCTGGAAGGAACAAGACTAGAAACAGGATTAATCTGAATCTCGCATGCAGTAATCGCTGATTCATGGGAGAGATGCTGGAGCCCTGGACTGGGGTGGTGGCAGAGAGGATGGATGGATTCTAGAGCTACTTTGGAAGGTGCCTTGGTGATTGGCAGAGGCATGGCAGGTGAGGGAGAAATCAGATGTTAGGTTTTTGGAAAATATTTGCCGTTAGACTACAGGCAACATTTTAGAAAACTCTTGTTTATTTATAAACCACATAGAGAAGTAAATACACCTGTTTTAATCACTACTTAGGTCAAGAAATAGAACATTCAAACATAACATATATGTGGACATTTCTTGAACTTAAAAATTATAGAAATAACCAAGTGTTTAAGCTTTAAGGTGGAGGGGGACCCACATGTAATAAGGGCATTTTCACTCCATTTCTTACCCACACCACAACAAAAACAGTAAAATTTGCCATATTTGTTTTTAAGCGTTGGCAAAATGGGAAAAGAAAGCCTGGAAACCTTTTACAAGGTTCTGAAAATGAGCTTTGATGTTAGGTCTTCCTACCAAGTTGGTCCTTCATGCATTTCCCCACATCCTATTGTACTTCTTGTTCTCCCTTGTTAGAAGGATCCCACTCCTTGCTTGTCTTCTGTTACTGGGCCAGACTGGAAAACGTATTCATGGACTTGTAATATGTTGTGCTGCTCTGGACTAAGGAAAGAGAACGGGGTACGTGAAACCAAAGAGAAGGTTGTTCTGTTTACCGGTTAGACTTTGTTTTTATGCATCGCCTACTGAATAGTAACTTAATTTTTTTCCTCCTGAGAAGGCCCATTTTATTTCTCATTAAAACTTTTTCTTTTCTGTTACTGGACTTGCTGATAAGGCCTTAGGTGAGTGGGGAGGGATATGCATCAGTTGTCTCAAATTATTATCTAGTTTATTAGTGATTTCACAGTTATGGAGCAATATTAACAAGTGATAGGCCCATGGTTTTCAGTATTATACTGTCTCAAGTATAGTTTTTTAAAAGTGCCCTCCATCTCTAGTCATCACTCTACTGAAGTTGGTAGGCTCTTGTGGCTGCATACTTTAATGTGAGAAGCCTTGTGGGTTAAAAGATAAATATGGAGAAAGCAGCATGAATGAAAGGAATGTATAGTATGCGTTCTACTGGTCCAAATGTGCCTTGTTTCATTGTTCCTGACTTTTGAGGCATCATGTGACATAGTAGACGGCACTATATTTTAGTGGGAAGTAGTTTTTTGATTGTCAATAGTGTGTAATTGTAATATACAGTACTTTCCTTTTATCTCCATGTCTTCCCGTATGTCTTGAGTTTCCGGTACCTGAGCATAAACCCTTGCCTGTTCTTAGTTTGGATATTGGCTTTGGAAAATCTAACTTTTTGCCAGATACCTTCTCTGATACTCTTCCTAGTGTTAATTCTATTCTTAATACATAAGTTCACATTTTCTTTGTATTTTGTTTGAGGTCCCATGGAGCAAATATTTTTATGTTCTAGTTCAGTTTCCTCATGTTTTGGCTTTCAGAACCCCTTTTCTTAAATCATCTGCTTCTCATCTATGAAAGCCTCCTAAGGCATTGTCCTCTAGAATGGGGACCTGTGAGATAAAAGAAGAAAATATGTATGGTCTCTACCCCTGATTCTTGGCACAGAGCTCCTGAAACCCTTGTAATTTCCTAAGTGATAAGAACATTAGGAGCATCTTTTGTTCTGACGAGGCAGCTCTGGAGTGGGCTCCTAGACTGAGGTCACCAGAGAGACTGAGCCATGACTAGAGGCTTGGAATTTTCAGCTCCAAGCCCCATCTTCCACAGAGGGGAGATGAGCTGGAAATGGAGTTAATAATTGAGTATGTATGTAAGGAATTCTCCATAAAATCCCAATAGTAGTGTGTTCAAGGAGCTTCCAGATGGGGGAACACATCCACATCGGAGGGGTGATACGCCCCACCTCCACAGGGACCAAAGCACCTGTGCTCAGGACCCTCCCAGACCTTGCCCTCTGTAGCTCTTCATCTGGCTATTCATCTGTATTCTTTATCATATATTTTAGTAAACTGGTAAACATGTTTCCCTGAATTCTGTGATTTCTCTGGCAAATTAGTTGAACCTAGGGAGGAGTCATTGGAACCTTTGGCATCTGAGGTACTTGGGGGGTGGCTCAGTCTTGTGGGTCTGAGACCTTAACCTGTGTGATCTGACATTATCTCCAGGGAGATAGTGTTAGAATTGAGTTAAATTGTAGGTCATCCAGCGGGTGTCACAGAGAATGGCATGTTGGGAAAACCTTCCACACAATTGGTGACCAGAAGTAAAGTGTGCTGTGAGTAAAGAAGACTCACAGAAGAGAAACATAGTAGGGAAGGACAAGGTTTCTCCCTACTTGGGAAGGAAAAATCTGAGTTTTTTTCCATTTAGGACCATACCCTCCTGGAGTTTCATTCCTACTGTAAATACAACTAACCAGGTAAATTCAGGCAATAGCATTCTTAGCAGATGGAATCCCTCCATGGAAGTCCTAAGACTAAGAAAGTGTTTGTCAGAAAGAAGGCTAGTATAGCTGGAGAGTAGTATGAAAAGTTAGGTGAGGTCAGAGAGAGGTAGGCAGCAACCAGGTCAGATGGGGCTGAGTAAACCATGATTAGGAGTTTGGATTTTTATGTGTAATGGGAAGTTACTGAAAGGTTAAACCCTTACTTACTTACTTAATTTATTAAAAAAATTTTAACATCTTTATTGGAGTATAATTGCTTTACAATGTTGTGTTAGTTTCTGCTGTATAACAAAGTGAATCAGCTATATGTATACATATATCCCCATATCCCCTCCCTCTTGCATCTCCCTCCCACCCTCCCTATCCCACCCCTCTAGGTGGTCACAAAGCACAGAGCTGATTTCCCTGTGCTGTGCAGCTGCTTCCCACTAGCTATCTATTTTACATTTGGTAGTGTATATATGTCCATGCCACTGTCTCACTTCGTCCCAGCTTACCCTTCCCCCTCCCCTTGTCCTCAAGTCCATTCTCTACGTCTGCGTCTTTATTCCTGTCCTGCCCCTAGGTTCTTCAGAACCATTTTTTCTTTTTTTTTAGATTCCATATATATGTGTTAGCATGTGTAAACCCTTACTTTAAAGCAAGGGAGACATGATCAGATTTTGCAAAAGAGCACTGTGTAGAGAATGAATTAGAAGAAGCAGAGTGGAAGGGTCCCCATGTGGGAAGTTATGCAATAGTTCCAAGTAGAGACAGAATTGACTTGCAGCACGCTGTTCACAGTAGGAATATAGAGAAGTCGAAAAATTTCATAGATAAATGTGACAGAATTTGATGATAAATTGGGTTTTTGAAGGGTAGATGAGGAGAAAGGTCACAACTGAATCCCAGCTTCTGGCCTCAGTCACTGGGTGCTTAGAATTGCTCTGTAGTCAGATAAGGACAACTGGAAGAGAGCCTGATTTTGATTTTCTATCTTGTTTTGCTTTGTTTTTGTTGGGAAGGCACTCAAAAGTTTGGTGTTGGCTACCTTAAGTTAGAGATGCTTGCGAGACTGCCAAGAGTGGATAAGGAGGATGTAGATGTAATAGGGTTCCAAAGCTCAGAGAGGTCATTGTGAGTGCTAGCAGTATTTAGGAGGAATTTGGCAGTGTGCCTGAATGAGGCAGGTCTAAATAGCAGGCATTTAACTCATTTTCCCTATAAGAAAAATCTACATAAGGTTTTTGGTCAGCTTGAATGTGTTGTATTTACAAAGCTGTAACAAAATAGTCAAATGCCTATTATATTGTTAGTTTAGTTCCATATACATATTTTAAAATAATGTAAATAGAGAGATTTTTTTCCCCCTGTTATTTCGTGATAGTTTTATTCAAATGCTTCATGTAAATCTTTGACATCAATGTTCTCATCATCACAGACTTCCCTTCTGATCACATAACACTGTTTTACAGAGCACATTATCTTCAATTGCCTTGTGATAACTTGTATAGCTCTGTTTTCAACAATGTCCACCATTTATAATGGTGAGGTCGTGCCTCCAACCCAATAATTACTAAATCTCTATTAAATTCTTTTGTATCACTTTAAAAAAAAAAGTTTGTCAGGTGACTCCTATAAGCTTTGAAAATAAGCATTGGTTGGGTTTTTTCAGCCTAATGTCGTTTCCAAACAGTTCTGTGCCAGTCATTGATCATCTTCTTTTTAATGGAACCTTAGTATATCTTCACTGAGCAGTGTTTCTTAAAGCATAGTCTTCCTCTTGAAAATCATATAATATGGCAGTTTCTTCTCATCCCACTATACATAGATCATTGTAGTTATTTCTTATTGTCTTAAAGATAACGGCTTGCTTTTCCCCCCCACCTCTATGCAGTCAAAAAAGAAAAAAAGTTAATTGGGGGAATGTTTTATAATATGTAAGGATAATTGTTGTATAAACTTTAATTTTAAAATAACTTAGTGAACTTCCATTATGAACTTTTTATCCTTTTATTTCCTTGCCCAGTATTTGTCAAGGGAACTAGATTTATTAACACATACACTGTTCCATGACCACGAAGAGAATTAACTATGTAGAAAGGATGTATGTTTCCATTTAAGTGACAGAAATATTTCCAGCCTAGGTCCTGGAAAATAGAGAGGGGAAAAACCTGATCTTAGTATAAATGTCACCACGTTTATAACTTCCGGTGTGGTAGGAATTCTGGAATAAGACCGATAAATCAAGGCTTTTTTCGTTTTCCTTTTTCTTTTAGTAAACTGCTGTTCTTTGCTTAATATTGTTAATATAAGCAGAAAAGTATAATTTACAGAATATTTTATTTGATTGTGTCTTTTAGTGCTTAAAAACTTATTTTCTTAAATTACCTTAACTTCATCGACCCTCTGACTTAGGATTTAATGATGTGAGTGGGTTCAGATATTATTAGGTGCAGTGTACAAATAGTATAATTGTTGTCTGGTTAGAGCAGAGAAAATTTTAAAGTATCTGAAGTTCTGATTTCTTTCTTTCTTGGGCTTGCTACTACGAAAAACTTAAATCATCAATTTTCGATTATAAAACTGTTCAGAAAAAGTAACTGAAAATTTGGTGTTTCTGCATTCCTGTTTTCCTCCAAGGCCCAAGGGAATGAAGGTGTGATGTAAATGTGTAAATCCATCACTTACAGAGAAGTTACTTAAGGCACAGGCTCTATGATGATGGATCAGTTAATCTAAAAACTGGAAGTGTAAAATGCTTTCTAGAAAAATACTGATAAAAATTGGATAAGTGGAAAGAAACTAGAGTCCTGTTCACATTTAACCTAATATTTATTGTTTAGGCTAACCAAATGAATATTAGAATATTTCTTTTATTTGTGCCTTTGGGATTAAAAATTTTGCACTGTCTTTCTAGGGGCATTTTCTTTTCTGGACACCTGTGGTTGGGTTCATAGTGATACAAAAGGACAGAAATAATTTTAAGCAAGCGTGATTTTTTAAGTTGGGTGAAAAACACGAGAATGATGGATTTTTTTTTCTTTAGTACATAGTTTTCAAAAGCAAGAAAAAATCACTCTGTGTGAAGTTTCTGCAATTCACATATTCTACAGGTACTGTTACACACCCAGAAAATGGCATACCTTTAGGAAATACTAAGTCAAGATTAAGAGCTGTAGTTTTACTCATGTGCATTTAACTGAAAAAGAAAAGTTTACTAAACACTATGTGGAATTGTTTTAAATGATCAGATGGTCTTTACCCACTGAGTAAAATTTTTAATGCTCTCACCTACTTACTTAATGTTTGTGTCTGTATATATATATAGAACATCACTTACCACATACTTGAAGAACAAAACAAGCAGATGTTTAAAAAGGCCGGTCTTCTTTCTGTAGCATAGTTGTACCTCTGGTCTGTGCAAATAAATTAATGTATCAACCAAGTATGTAAAATAATAAAAGGAAAAGTATGATAGGTAAAAAGGAAGATTACTAATACTTCTTGCCCTTCAGTTTTACTTTTATTCTCTCCTTTCATCCTTGATGTTAAACTTTCCTTGCATTTTCTAAGATGAATGTTTCAGATGTAGATTCCAACACAGCCACCTTCTGTTCTATTTTCTGCCTAATGTCAGGTGTAGACTAGTCAATTGTAATATGTTATCTACAGCTTAGTTACCTATACTTGTAATTTTAAAAAGAAGTAAAAATAGTATTGTTTAAAAAAAAAACAAGGGAGGGCAGTTTTCGAGCTTTGGGGATCATAAATTCCTATGATTATTTATTGTGTGTTCACATGATGCATAATGTTACCCTAAGAGACATAAAGAAATAAACGTAACATATGGGCTCTGCTTCATGTTACTTACCATCTTAGGGAGAGCAGGCATGAAAAATTAAAGGACATAAGAAGAAAGTAATAAAAAAGGTGCCACATGAGTGGCACGCCAAATGAGTAGTGCAGAGGTTTTATGCTATTGGAAATTCAAAGGACAGAGTGCTCAATTACAGTGAGGTAAAGAGTGGTCAAGGGAAGACTTCGTGAAGAAAATGTGAATTATACATTGAATAGAAAAAAGGAGAGAGAACATTGTGAGGAGCAGGAAGTGAGTAAGCAGTTATTGGAGTCAGGAACTTCTGTATTCAGGAGGTGATGACTTAATGCCTGAGAGCAGTGAAAGGAAGAATAGTTCAATACCACTTTGGAAAGGTGGTTTTAGTAGAGCTTGCTGAGGTTCTCGATAGGCCTTGAAAGTTCTTAAATTAAGGAGAAAGAAAAGAAGGCACCCATTTGCCTCCTTGAAGCCCTCAATAATAAGGGAATGAATAGAATCAGTTGGGTCCCATTTAGCATTGTGAAATGAAAATAAGTTTATATCAAATTTGGGATTCCTTTAGGAGAAGCATCTATCCTAATGCAATAAATAAAAGATAAGTTAACTTGAAAATTCTAAGATCTCAAGTGGTGGTAGAATGATCCAGTCTCTAGAGGCCAGTGATGAGGATTAGAGAATAGTAATTTGCCAGTGCTTCATGAGCACCATCCAGACGACAAGATGCTCTGACTTAAGCCAGTAAATACTGGGTCGGCCAAAAGGTTCATTCAGTTTTTTCCGTAAGATAGCGCTTAGTTGTCTTTAACTTCATTTGAAACAATTTTGTTAAATTGTATTCTGACAGCTGTCATATCAGCGTGCATTAAAAAAAAAAATCAAAATTGGTGAATTTTTGTAGCTATTTTAATATTGAAGATGGAAGAAAAACAACATTTTCGGCATATTATGCTGTATTATTTCAAGAAAGGTAAAAACTCAGCTGAAACGAAAAAAACGATTTGTGCAGTGTATAGAGAAGGTGCTGTGACTGACAGTGTGTCGAAAGTGGTTTGCAAAGTTTCGTGCTGGAGATTTCTCGCTGGACGATGCTCCATGGTCAGGTAGACCAGTTGAAGTTGATAGAGATCAAATCAAGACATTAATTGAGAACAATCAACGTTATACCACACAGGAGATAGCCAACATACTCAAAATATCCAAATCAAGCATTGAAAGTCATTTGTACCAGCTTGGTTATATGAATCGCTTTGACGTTTGGGTTCCAAGCAAAAAAAACCTTTTGACCATATTTCCACATGTGATTCTCTACTTAAACGTAATGAAAAAGTTCCGTCTTTAAAACAAATTGTGACAGGTGGCGAAAAGTGGATACTGTACAATAATGTGGAATGGAAGAGATCGTGGGGCAAGTGAAATGAACCACCACCAACCACACCAAAGGCCAGTCTTCATCCAAAGAAGTTGATGTTGTGTATATGGTGAAATTGGGAGTCCTCTAATTTGGGCTCCTTCCGGAAAACCAAATAATTCCAACAAGTACTGCTCCTAATTAGACCAACTGAAAGCAGCAGTCGACGAAAAGCGTCCGAATTAGTCAACAGAAAACGCATAATTTTCCATCAGGATAACGTAAGACTGCATGTTTCTTTGATGACCAGGCAAAAACTGTTACAGCTTGGCTGGGAAGTTCTGATTCATCCATCTTATTCACCAGACATTGCACTTCAGATTTCCATTTATTTCGGTCTTTACAAAATTCTCTTAATGGAAAAAAATTCAATTCTCTGGAAGACTGTAAAAGGCACCTGGAACAGTTCTTTGCTCACGAAGATAAAAAGTTTTGGGAAGATGGAATTATGAAGTTACCTGAAAACTGGCAGAAGGTAGTGGAACAAAACAGTGAATACGTTTTTCCATAAAGTTCTTGGTGAAAATGAACAATGCGTCTTTTATTTTTACTTAAAACCTGAAGGAACTTTTTGGCCAACCCAGTAAGTCAGAAACCTGTAAAATTGAGAAAGTCAGTTATTCAGGATATCATAACCTGATTTAAAACAAAAAAGGAACATCTCTTTTGTTGCTTCATTTCTTTGTCCTTTAGTTTCTAAGTTCCCTGAGGTGGCCATCTTTTTTATCCCCAGGGCTTTTCAGGATGTCTAACATGTTTTGTGAGCTCATAAAATGTCGACTAAAGTGAATGAACTTGACCATGGTGACCTATACACCAGGAAGAATTGGCCTAGGTAATATGACCACTTACTCTAATCACTTCTTTCTTTGTGAGTTAATTGGTATCCTGGTATAAATCCACCTCTTATTAATACTCAGTAAGCCAGTCTTCTGAAGTCTGCTCATGGGAGTATACCAAGATAAACTTCTGGCTGGAATAATCAGTAATCAGTGTTTTGTTTTTTCTTTAAGCTCCTGAATGTTGTTTTTTCTACCGTGCTGTAGAAACCTGCGTGTTCCATATCCATGGATACAGAGGGCCTACCGTACTACACCATTTTATAGTATAAGGGACTTGAGCATCCATGGCTATCGAGGGACCATTGTATAGACTAGCATGGAGTTTGGCTGTCTCTTTCAGGGATACTAGATTGCCGTGCCCTAGTTAATGTGAACTGCCACTTCGTGGTAAGCACTGATTTTGGAGAATTAAGAGTTGAGTGAGATTTAAAATTACATGGTTTTCTCTGGCTACCTTTATTTCTCCGACATTATACCAGACACCAGATTTGAATGGATATACACAAGAAGACTACTATTAGGAGATGATACACTGAGAATTCTAATAAAGTATTACTCGTAACTCCAGTATGTAATACATATAAAAGAAAAAAACTGAGCTTTTTTCATAAAGAAACAAAAACAGTATAATACCTAGTTCCTGGCTTGTTGTATTTAAAGAAATAATGTATATAAGATTATCAAAGTACAATGATTTTTCTCCTTCCCTTTGTTCCTCCAAACCTATTGCTATTTCATTCCTGGTTTCCAGCTCTCTTTTGATTGTTTCCATTTTAGATGTCTAATTACATTTTAAAGCATGTAATTCAGAAAGATTGTATATTACAAAAAACAAGATTTATTCTTAATTTATAAAGTACAGGGTTGAGAGTATTGTGTGGATAAAAAGGGAAACAAATGCTTAATATTCAAAAAGAATCATAAAGAATACTGTCTATAAAAATTTTATTTTAAAGGCTTCTTCTTAAATGTAACATTTACACATTTTTGTAATACTTTAAAAAGGAGGAAAAGAATTTGTAACTTCTTAATGCTTGTTTTCTTTAAACATCTGTATGCAAGGAAAGTACAAGCCTCTTTTAGGTTTTTGCTACCTGTATTATTTTGGGGTACTTTTCCCAAACTGCTTAATGAGTGGTAGTTGAGTTGCATCCTTCTGAGTGCTTTTTGAAATTGAATACTCTGAAGATAATTTTTGTTTAGTTTCTCCTTTTATTGATCCCAAAATGTGGCATAGAATCTCCTTTTCCACTCTTTTTCTTCAGTCCGTCTCCTTTTCTAGAGTCAACTCTTTTCATTCAAAGCCAGATTACATACCTTTCTACTCTGTGCCATAGTCATTTTCCCCTTTTCTGAACTTGAAGTCCAAGCCTCACCCGCTCTGGCACTTACTAAGTACCCCAGGGTAAGCATGGTTTCCCCCGTCTACTGGAATTAATCCCCCCTTTTCTCCTGCTTTCCCCCAGGCTAGATCTCTGCCTCTTGTGTCCTTTTCTGTGCAGTATGGGTGACATTTCAGTGAAAAAAATGACTGACTGAGGTTGCCTCACCTCCCTTCTTCACCCCTACAAGACAGTCATCTAAGCCTCTCACTTGGTAGAGCTAGAAATTCAGCTGGAGGCAGGGGAGGGAAGGAGTGTGAATCACAGTGATCACATGACTGACTTCTCCTCCAAGCCTGAATAAGCATGGGCCAGGACAATAGTCTTTCTTCCTGACTAGCATGTGCAGGTAGAGCCGAGGTTGGACCTATATCTTCTGGCCTGTGTCCAGTCTGCTTCTGTGAGTATCCTTATCTCTTCTTTAGTTTGATTTTAACACTCCTTTTTGTCAGTCATTCACTAATACTGTCTTTTGGCTTTCTGTAAACCTCAGCCTCCTGAACCTATTAGATTTCTCTCAGAACTTTTCAAGCTTCATTCTGGTTCTAGCAGTGTCATCTAAATAATCCGATCATTTATGAGAAAGGGGTGAAGTTACTGCCTTTGGCAAGAATTGTGCAGTCAAAAGTTTACCTTATCCATGCTGCAGTTTATCACAATCTGTTCTGAGCCTTCAAGGCTCATTCTGTAAATGTTCATCTCTGAATTGAGGCCCAGTGCTGTAGCACTGTATCATTTTCTAATTATGGCAAAGATATAACTTCTTACCATCTCCTCAGAAACATGTGTGACCATGCTGGTAGCCCCAGCATTGATCAATATGATAATTTGAAGTAAAACATGTAAACAAATGAGCTGGTTGTCAAATTATACCTTTTTTAAATCTCTCTCTCCCCTACACTGCCTTATAATTGACATTCACACACATAGTAGAACATGGTCACATGTGGGTTGTCAGATACCTGTTAGGAAAATTCATAATCATTTTGAGAAAATACACAGTACTCAGAAATTCCATTGATTTCTTGGGAAATTTCTAGCCCTAGAAGGTGTGGGGTTGATCTTGGAGGTGATCTGAGCAGAGAAGGCAGCTGCCTGAGTGGATTGTCCCTAAATAATATTGACATAAAGGCCTGGTAAAGAGCCTTGGAAGCTATAGAATACAGGACTTTTGTCTTTTTCAACTAATTGAAATCAGTTGTTGATAGCTATCCAGAATGCTGCTCTGTTAGAAAGGAATGTCAGGCCCTGCCTGCCTTAGCTTGCTATGATGGATTAGTGGTGAATTAACTCTGCAGTGGGAAGGGAAAATGGCTGTATTCCTTGTCATGTATCTGCCATCCCCGAGTCCAATCTTCACTTTACAGACAAGAAGACCAACACCTAGAGAAATGACAGAGTGGCTGAACTTTTAGTGCACAATCTTGGTTTCTAATACTTTTTAAAAATCATTTACTTTAATATGACTTTTAAAAATTTGACATATAGGTAATTTACAGTGTTTCAGCTAAACAGCAAAGTGATTCAGTTATATATATATATATACACACATATATATATTCTTTTTCAGATTCTTTTCCATTATAGGTTATTACAAGATATTGAATATAGTTCCCTGTGCTGTACAGTAGGTCCTTGTTGTTTATCTATTTTATATATAGTTATGTGTATCTGTTAATTCCAAATCCCTAATTTATCCTTACCCCCCTTTCCCCTTTGGTACCCATAAGTTTGTTTTCTATGTCTGTGAGTCTGTTTCTGTTCTGTAAATAAGTTCCTTTGTATCATTTTTTTAGATTCCACATATTAAGTGATATCATGTAATATTTGTCTTTCTCTGTTTACCCTACTTCACATAGTATGACAGTCTCCGGGTCCATCCATGTTGCTGCAAGTAGCATTATTTCATCCTTTTTTATGGCTAAGTAATATTCCATTGTATATATATATACATATGTACCACATCTTCTTTATCCATTCATCTGCAGATGAACGTTTAGGTTGTTTCTGTGTCTTGGCTATTGTGAATAGTGTTTCTCTGAACATTAGGGTGCACATATGTTTTTGGATTAGAGTTTTCATCTTTTTTGGATATATGCCCAGGAGTGGGAATCCTGGGTCATATGGTAACTCTGTTTTTAGTTTTTTAAGGAACCTCCATACTGCTCTCCATAATGGTTGTACCAACTTACATTCCCACCAACAGTGTAGGAGGGTTCCCCTCCAGCATTTATTGTTTGTAGCTTTTTTAATGATGGCCATTCTGACTGATGTGAGGTGATACCTCCTTGTAGTTTTGATTTGTATTTCTCTAATAATGATGATGTCGAGCAGCTTTTGATGTGCCTGTTGGCTCCAATACCTTTTTCTAAGGTGTTTCTCGCTAAACCAGATAAGGCAGATTGTATATGTGTTTCTTTCTTGAGAGATTTTAAAAATTCTTATGCGAAGGATATATAATGATATCAAAAATATATACTCTTGCAATAGGTTGTTATACACATTAAAATGCAACGGAATGATAACAACTATTGGTTATTTTGCCCATCTGGTGATTTAGTTCTCTAAAACCTGATCACACTTGAAAGTACAGACAGAAGGTTTTGACTTTACAAAGGTGAGAACATGACCCAAACTGTGTTGACTTTGGGAACTACTTTTAGTGAACATTTTAAAACTTAATTGTGCATGTTAATGCAGTATGAGAAACACAGTATGTCCCTTGCAGGAATGATACTATTAGTTCCCTGGAGATGAGTTATAATTTATTCAGTTATTTTTAGCATAATTTTGTGTGCCAGTAAATGGTCATATACTTCTACTTTTTAAAAGTTAGGCTTATTAAGGTATAGTTCACATACAATAAAACCTCTTTTAAGCATACAGTTCTGGCAAATGTACACAGTGTATAACACTTCCACACTCAAGATACAGAACATAACCATCACCCCCAAAAGTTCCCTTGTGTCCCTTTGCCTGGCAACCACTGATTAAATAATTTTGCCTTTCCAGAAAGTCACATAAATGGAGTCATACGGTATATAGCCTTTCAAATCTTTTATTTTTCTCAGTGTAATGTTTTTGGGATTTATTCAAGTTGTTGCAGGTATCTGTAGTTTGTTCCCTTTTATTGCTGATTATTCCATTGGATAAATGTCCCACAGTTTATCCATTTGTTAGTTGGTAGACATTAGGATCTTTGCAGTTTTGGATTGAGTAAAAGTACCATAAATATTTACATACAGATCTACGAATACTTGTTTTGGTCTTGGGTAAACACCCAGGAATGGGATTGCTTAGTTGTGTGGAGTGTTAACTTATAAACTGCCAATGTGTTTTCCAAGATGGATGTGTCATTTTTTATTCTTACTGGCAACGTATGAGAGGTCCTGTTGTTTTTCACCCTTGCCAGCACTTGGTATTGTCAGTCTTCTTAATTTTACTTATTAAAATCTCATTACAGGGAATTCCCTGGCAGTCCAGTGGTTAGGACTCGGCACTTTCACTGCAAGGACCCGGGTTCAATCCCTGGTCGGGGAACCAAGATCCCGAGCAAGCCGAATGGTGCGGCCAAAAAAAGAAAAATTTCGTTACAGTTTTAATTTGCATTTCTCTAATGACGAATGATATTGAGCATTTTTTCAAGTGCTCATATGCCATCTGTATTCTCTTCTTTGGTGAAGTATCTGTTCAAATTTTTGTCCATTTTTAAATTGAGTTATTTGTCATCTGAGTTTTCAGCGCCAAGTTCTTCATCAGATTTATGTTTTACAGATATTTTTTCCCAGTCTATCGCTTGTCTTTTTCCTCAGAAGTAGAGACTTTTGATATTCAAAATTTTATACCTTTATTCTTTTAGTTATGACATTAACACAAGACTATTATAATAAAGAATATTAAAGCATCTCTTTCCCATCTGATCTACCCACCTAAGTGTTTAAGCATACTGGTAATCTACTGAAAGAAAATTTTACTGTAATATGCAAAGTACAATTTCTGCTTTAAGAAATATATTTTGAAAGTTTCTTTTGTACTTTCAGACTAAAATTTCTCTTCATGTTCAAGAGGATAATTGAGGGGAAAAATAAGAATTACCTGTTGAAATACTTCATTTTAACCTATTTTGCTCTTCTTTTATTCTAGTGTTATCCAAGATAAATTCTGTGGGATTATAAACATCTCAGTGGAGGGCCTACATGATGTCATGACAGAAGATCCTGAAACGGGAACTTATAAAGAGTAGGTGGATCATTTAATTAATTGCACTTGGACTTGGAGAGTAATTAATTATATCCTGCATTATTTTTGTTTACTGTAACCATATAAGTTGCCATGGTATGGCAACTTTTAAATTTTGTCTTCATAAAAGAAAAATATTTTTGTTACTTATAATATTGTTGGATCTTGAGATAAGCTTAGTTTTGTTATAGTGAAATTCTCAATTGGACTTCTTTGGTCTAATCATCATTTTATGATTTGACATTAGGTTTTTAAAAAAATCCCAAGTGTATTTTAACATATAAATTCCTCTTTTAAGATATCTTGAATAGTATGTTCTTTTTTCTCACTAACAATGTTCCCCTGCCCTTCAGGTGAGTTATGGAGAAAGGGGAATGGATTAGCATCTTATATTTGTATTTGACTGGTTGAAGCATCACTGGCACCTTTAAGATATTAGAGGGTCATATGGTACTTGACTAGTTCCAAAAGAGTGTAGTTAAAATTACAGTTGATTATTGAACAACGTGGGGGTTAGGGACACCAACCCTCTGCACAGTTGAAACTCCACGTATAACTTTACAGTTGACCCTCTCTGTATCTGCGATTCCACATTTATGGATTCAACCAACCACAGATTGTGTAGTACTGTAATATGTGTAGCACTGTAATATGAATTTATTACATGTTCAAATCTGTGTTGCTCAAGGGTCAACTGTGTATTCTTCGGGAGATTAGTTAAAATTATGTTATCAGGAATGCTGATAATCTCACATTTATATAACTATTAATGTGAAAAAAAATTTTTATCACTATATCCTGTTATTTATAATAGTAGAATTATCATATCTTTCTTAATATTGCTATTAATTTAAAGCATGTTTCATATAATGATAAGCAAGGCTTCATGAGATTCCATACTGCTTGACTTCTCAATAATGTACTTAGCCCATTTTCCTTGCTTTTTATAAAACCATCTATAGCAAATGGGGAAGATTGCCATTCGAATCATACTTTGTTGAAAAATATGGAAAGTAGATATATGTAGTTGAATCTTATTAAACATGTATAAACAAAATGTTTCTGGCGTGTAACTTAGCTTTCAGGAACATAGGAGTTCAGATGAAGTGGAAACCTCAGACTTTTGTGATTACAAACCCAAAATAACAAACCATTTTATGTGTGTAGGCAGTTTTTAAAAAGTTAATGTAGGGGGCTTCCCTGGTGGTGCAGTGGTTGAGAGTCCACCTGCCGATGCAGGGGACACGGGTTCGTGCCCCGGTCCGGGAAGATCCCACATGCCGCGGAGCGGCTAGGCCTACGAGCCATGGCCGCTGAGTCTGTGCGTCCGGAGCCTGTGCTCCACAACGGGAGAGGCCACAACAGTGAGAGGCCCGCATACCGCAAAATAAAAAAAAAAAAAGTTAATGTAGGGATTATGGCACATGACTATAAATATTGTGTTTACATATATAATATGTGACAAAGTTTACAACTGTTTGTGAAATATTTAGCATATATTCAAATGTTCCCTGTCTTCTTTGGAGTATATAATTTAGTTAGGGGGAGGGCGTGTATAATAATAGCACCATGAAAACACTAGTAATGTGTAAAGACAATGATATATGTTTTGAACAAAGCACACAAAACAGTAGAATTCCAGATTGTGCTTTAATAGAATGTCAGAGAAAGAAAAGGCATAGTATGTTAACTGGAAGCGCTGAGAGTCAGGAAGTTGTTAGAAATAAAGTTTAGAAATTATCTAGTGTAGTTTCATTATTTAAAAGATAGGTTACAGAAGCTCAGAAAAGTGCAGTGACACAGCAAATTAGTGGAAGAGTCAAGACTAGAACCAAGGTCTTTTGGCTCTATATGCCACACTCAGCCATGAGGGAAGTTTTGGTTTGTAAAAGGAAAATGTTGGATGTAAGCACAACAAACTGACTGGGAGACCATTATCTGGTCTCCCAGATCTGGGAGGTGCATATATCTGTTTGAATTAGTGTTTTTCTTTAGATAAATACCCAAAAGTGGAATTGCTGATTTATGTAGTAGTCCTGATTTTTGGAGGAGCCTCCATACTATTTTCCATAGTAGCTGCAGCAATTTACATTTCTACCAGTAATGCACAAGGGTTCCCTTTTCTCCATAATTCTTGCCAGCATTTGTTATTTCTTGACTTTTTGAGGATAGCCATTCTAACAGGTGTGAGGTGATATCTCATTGTGTTTTTGATTTCCATCTCCCTAATGATTGGTGATGTTGAGACCTTTCTTATGTCTGTTGGCTGTCTGTATGTCTTATTTGGAAAAATGTCTGTGCAGATTCTCTGCCTGTTTTTTAATCAGATTGTTTGATTTTTTTGGTATTGAATTGAATTAGATTTTTATATATTTTGGATATTAGCCCCTTATCAAATACATGATTTAAAAATATTTTCTCTCATTCAGTAAGTTGCCTTTTCATTTTTTTGAATGATTTCCTTTTGGTTTAATGTAGTCCCACTTGTTTGTTTTTGTTGCCTTTGCTTTTGGAGCAGATCCAAAAAATCATCACCGAGACCAATGTCAAGGAGCTAACCACTTATGTTTTCTTCTAGGAGTTTTATTGTTTCAGGTCTTATGTTCAAGTCTTTGGTTCCTTTTGAGTTAATTTTTGTGTATGGTCTAGTTTCATCTTTTTGCGTGAGTTTCTTTATATGTTTGTATTTTAGTTAGTAGAGTTCTTATTTTATTAAACCAGGAAAATATATTAATGACACCTGTAATTTGCTTTCTGCTTGTCTTTGGTTAGAGTGGCTTCCCTTTTTTTCCTTAAATTATGCATTGTTTTTAGGCACAAAGGGAGATGAGATTGACAACCTATTGCCAAAATTTGGGAAGTAATAAGGAAGAAAGGATTTAGCCAGCATTTCAGGAAGCTTAGAGGCACTAAAATTTATTTGAAAAAGACTCATAAATTGTGTTTTTTATAGTTAGAGAGTATAAAACATATCAGCCATCAAGGATATAGCTTTTTTTAAAAACAAAAATAAAATTTAGGCTTATATAAGCATTTTTCTTCCTTCACTTGATGCATTAACCCACCAGATAGCTCTTCAAAATGGAATAGAGGATATCAGAAGAAGCCTTGGTTCCTTGACTCTAAATTATCCCCTGTATATTATCCTAACTTACGTTGGTCTCAGTGACCTCCTTGGGCTCTCTCTCTCTCCAACTTTACCCTTTTGATCCATTCTGCTCCATGTCTTAAAATTAAAAGCCCAGTTTCTTATAAAGTTGATGGGGCAGTATTCTTTGCTGATCCTCAGTTTACATTATTAGCCTTGTCTCTTCCTCCCTAGATTCTACCTTCTTCCCCAAATGTGCCACTTTTATATACATGGCTTGACTCAACATTTCTTCTTCTTGGCATGTCACACCCTTAGCTTTGCCCTTCTTCGCAAATACCTACCTCTAAGATTCCTTTCCATGCTCTCAGGAAGAATTCATCGCATCCTTCTCTGTTCCTTTGTGGCACTTTGTCTATACTGCTAATATACAACCTTTAGTTAGTTGCTTGTTTTCAGTCTAGAGGATTTGAGGCAGTGAATAAGAAAAGCTCATGCTCATTATGACTGAAAACTATTAACACAGGATTGAAGGAATTTAAACAAGGTTGAATGGCGAAACATGTGGCATCTAGATGTAAAACAGCCCTGATCTTGCTAACTACCAGGGCAAAGAGATACATTAGGAATTACCTCGTTCCTATTTTCATGTAGAGGGAAGTAGGTGTATCAAGAGAGGGAGACTGTTTCTTGGACTGAGCCCAGAAATGAATTTTTGATAAGATATTTATTTAAAGGACTGTAAAAGGATTTTCAGCTGCAAGTAAGAGAAACCCTGAGTCAGCTGTCTTTAACAGTAAAAAAATTTGTTATCCCTTACAACAAAACAACTGCAGGTAAGAGGCTCTAGGATTAGCTACTTGTGACCTCACAATATCTTTAAAGACCAGGTTCTTTCTACTCCATCCCCTCAACACATTAACTTCATATGCAGGCTACTTTCTCTAATCGTCAGAAAGTACTTCTAGGCATTACAGTTCATGACAATGCCAGTGCCAACCAAGTAATCTTCTTTTTCCTTATGTCTTTTTAACATCATAGGACACTTTTCTAGAAGGCATTTCATCAGACTTCCCTTCATGTCTAATTGGCTAGAATTTCTTAAACACGCTCCTGTTGAAAGCAGTCATTAACTAAAGGAATAGGATTGCCATGATTGCTTACTGAGCCACTGGCACCTGGGGCTCAGATCACCTTTTTCTGAAGCATATGGTGACATGGAAGAGGAGGGTAACCGACAAGTTCAGGGCTCTATTAGGAAGGAGGGCGATTATGTAGGCAACCTAAGTGTCCACTGCAGAGACCAATGGAATAATGTCAGTTCTAGTTTTATTATAATCTTAAGAAATGGGTTTGGGGCTTCCCTGGTGGCGCAGTGGTTGAGAGTCTGCCTGCCGATGCAGGGGACACAGTTTCATGCCTCGGTCCGGGAAGATCCCACATGCCGTGGAGTGGCTGAGCCCGTGAGCCATGGCCGCTGAGCCTGCGTGTCCGGAGCCTGTGCTCCGCAACGGGAGAGGCCACAACAGTGAGAGGCCCGTGTACCGCAAAAAAAAAAAAAAAAAGAAGTGGGTTTGTATAGATTAAATGAAAGATGTACCTTTAAACCAGAAATAATTTAAAAGATTTCATGTTGCATGCTAGCAGTGTTGGTTGTGTTTGGCTGGTTGGAGTTTCTTGTTGGGAAAGATTCCGAGTTAGCAGACTAGAGTGCCTGGATGTATTCAGTGGATGAGAGTAGGATGTGAGGGGTGGCTGCCTATGCTCACATGTTAATTGTCCCTATTTTAAACTGTTGTTATTATTATTTTATTACTATTACTACATTCACAGTGCACACATTTTAGCTTACTAGAATTCTATTAATTCTCACCATGCTTTTTATGTAAAACATGATTCCCTATCTTTAATCTTTGTCAACAAAATGAGATTTGACATCTATTTATATATGTACGTATGTATGTATGTATGTATGTATTTATGGATTTTGTCGGGTCTTAGTTGCAGCACGGGAGTGCTTCATTGCGGCACGTGGGCTCCTCTCTCGTTGTGGTGCCTGGGCTCCAGAGCACGCAGCTCAGTAGTTGTGGTGCACGGGCTCTCTAGTTGTGGCACACGGGCACTCAGGCTTCGTTGGATCTTACTACCCCAACCAGGGATCGAACCCACGTCCCCTGCCTTGGAAGGCAGGTTCTTAACCATTGGACCACCAGGGAAGTCCCCAAGATTTGACTTTTAATTGGAGATTTTCTTGCAGTAGAGAATTTCAGCTTTGGGCTTTTCAGTTCAATTTTTTTTGTTGTTTTTCTCCACTTTCTACCTTTCAGAGACCCAAATGAATGCAATTTGCAGAATTGCAAAGTAAAAATATCCTGGTCTTTGGGGGAAAAGTGTGTATATTTATATCCAGAATATACTTTATTATTAGTGTGATAAATCTTTTAACTTAGGGAAGGAAGAACAGAGAGTTTTTTACTATACAAGTAAGTTGACAGATTTTGGGATGTATTGAAGGGATTTGATGCAGTACAAAGCATACTTCCATGGAGATCCAGATCTATTGCAGTTAAAATTCAAGTCTGCAGCAGACTTAAAATAGCTTAAGTGAAGGAACTCCATCTTACTTCAGTTCTAAAATGCAAACTGGGATCTAGACTTTTTCTAAACATTTTACTTTATTAAACTAAATACCTTTTGGGTTGAGATAATAATGTCATAATTTTCCAACTTTGTGTCAGAGTTCCTTGGCCAACTAGTTGTGCTGTATCATTTTATAGTTGACCTTGAACAACTCGGGGATTGGGGTACCCACCCTCTTTGAATTTGAAAACCCAAGTATACTTTATAGTTGGCCATCATACCCACAGTTCCTCTGGTTCCACGTCCTTGGATTCAACCAACGAGGGATCATGTAGTACTGTAGTATTTACTGTAGAAAAAAATCTGCGTATAACTGGACCCCTGCAGTTCAAACCCATGTTGTTGAAGAGTCAACTTGTATATCATGGTGAACGAAAGCATTGCAGTTCCAAGAGGTTAAAGCCATGAAGTGAGTTAGCGATTGAGCTCTTGCTGTTTTTCAGGGCTTCTGATTTCCAGTTTAAGGTTCTTACTGTTTGATCCCACCAGGTGTACTGACTCATCAGAGACAGTTGTTCCAAAAATTATTTTTTTAATGGTGGGGGATTAAGGATAAAAGAACATTCATGTCCCCTGCAGGAGTGAGCCTGATCAGGTTTCTGGTGTCAGCGCTTGTCTTTAACCCTGAATCAAAAGTTATTTACACGGCTGAGTTAGGAAGTGTCCTTCTCCTGTACTTGCCACAAAACATAAGAGAAACTAAGCTTTCTTTGCCACAGTTTATTGGTTAAGAACCTATGACTCTGATAAATTACTGAATTCTATTCTAAATTAGGAACAGTGACATTTGTTCTATCAACTTGATTCATTAGACAATATTCATATCTTGTCTCCCTGGAACCAATGTTGACTGAATAGGAAGCTGTATTTCTATTATCTCTGCTAATGGTGAAGAGCAGTAGTGCAGATAATCAAAATAAAATGATTTATAACTGTCCTGCTGGTACAAGTGCTATCAGGGACAGGTTCCTCATAGCATAGTAATGTAATTTGGAGCACAAAGTAGATTGTTACATAATTAATAATTAATGTTTTAATGATGTTACTGTTTAAATTACTGTTACTGTTATGAAACATAAATAATTAGACATATGAAGATTAGTGGAAAAGAAGTATTAATTTTAAGTGTATTTTTTTTAGTATCATTTTTTAGAAAGATATAAAAGGTATACCTTGTTTTGTCAAGTGATTTATGGTTCAAAAGTTGCCTATAAATAAATTTCTTACAATTTATTACCTGAATACTGAAGCAAAATGCTCTAAATTTTTTTTGGTGTGACCCTTTTAAAAGTGAGATATCTTTTCATAATTAAACTTTTTAATTATACATCTAATTTATCTAGCTATTCCTCACATATTGGTACATAGAAGCATTATTGTTCTCAGTATTTTGAGGTTTGTTTTTAGTATATTATAGACTTTTTTATTTATTTAAAACATTTTTTTAAAAACTGCAGCTGTATGTTAATGTCTCATCTTGAAGAACCGAAAGTAACAGAAGATGAAGAGCCACCCACAGAACAGGATAAGAGGAAAAAGATGGTAAGTTACAAAAGTAGCTTCTAAAATCCGGGAAAACCATATATTGTCATTATATTCTGGAGGTTTCAAAATATGTGGTGGTCCATTCTTCCTTCCTTCCTTCCTTCCTTCCGTCCATCCATCCGCCTGACCCTGTTGCAGAATTAATGTAACATAACTGAGTTTTGAAATTTGGGGTATACTCCTAAAACAGATAAATTGCATTCATAGTACAGGAAGTTGAGTTTAACTTTTGATCTGAAATAATTGTTTCTTGTCTTAGCAGAGGGTTTACTCCTTTATTTACAGGAACCATGTGACCCTCAAACCTTATTTAAATTGTAATGCTAATTCTTCTGTTTTGAGATTTATTGAAATTTCTTTATTCCCTATTTCATGGATCTTATAATGATTTTTTTCTGAAATACAAGCCTTTATAAGAATGCCTTTAAATTAACTGCTAAATTGTTTTGAAAACCATAACTCTCACTACAGGAGTCTGATAAGAAAAAGGAACCAAAAATAGGAAACATCTAAAATATCTTATCTCTAAAATTATTTATAATCATAAATTTTTAAATACTTTGACACGTGAATATAAAATAGTTACATAAATAAACTTTTTCTCCTTTTTTTCTTGGAATCTGCTCTAGTCTCCTGACCTCACCAGTTATTAACGTCATTGTACTTTCTGTCCTCATTCGCAATTGAGAACAACACCACTCTTTACCTCAAAAATAGAATAAATAAATTAATACATAAAATGGTCATGAGATAGATAATGCTGAACACCTAATAATTACTTTGTAAGTGTTGGCTATCATTAGTCTACTCATGATATTCACTCCTTGAATTATCCCACATTAATCCTCAAGGGCTTCATCCTAGGTGTACAGCTAATACTGCATGGCTCTGACAGCCTTCTTTTAAACTGTGTTTGAGTTTAATCCATTTTACTTTGTTTTTATGCTAGATGTCATTTCCCTAGCACTAGTGTAGAGGAAAGGACAATATCCAAGAGTTCATAAAACCTGAATTCTAGTCCTGTTTGTGTTGTTAATTATGACCTTGAGGAAGTCACCTTGTCTCTTGAGAATCATTTCCTCATCTGAGAAATGAGGGGGAAATTGGATTAGCAAATTCCAAGGCCTATGAGCTAAAAAATTATTTGATTTTTTTTTTAAAGCTCTTAATACCATTCCTTTCTTTCCCCACTATCTGTGTCCTAGTGAAGTTTTCAATTGTGAATATATCTCTGGAAATATTTCTCCCATGAAATGAGACTGCTAAGCAGTATCCTAAATACATGCAAAATGTATTTTCTTCACTTAGAATAATGATAATCTTTTGGTAGAACATAACAATTTGTCTTTTCCCCTCTACTTTTTAAGCCTTGAATATATCATCGGTGTTATAGAAAAATACGATAACATTTTTCTTAATAATGTTCTGAATTTATAAATGAATAATAGGTATTCTGCTTCCTTTCAGATCAGCTTTTTGTACACTTAGTAACACGGTTAGTCTGGTAGATCTGCCCTTTGCAAATTGATCTACCCAGGTCTATTCTTCATTACATATAGAATCCTTAGTAACATCATAGAGTAGTAATTTTAATTCTAACTTTATTTTGAAGGTAAGTGCAGTACTATCTCAGAGAGCAGTGTAAGAACATAGTTTTCGAAATAACCCTTAAAGTTCTTTGATTTAGTTTTATTTGAGCACTCATTATTTTATCATTATTCTATTTTAGGTAGTATTGATTTATAGAACAACTTTTATTTTTTAAAGTGGCTGATTTTATTTGAAATTAGTTGTCACAGTAGCTATTTGATGTAGATTTATATTGTCATCTCTATTAAGATTTCCAGTGCCTTAGCCATAAGGCTTTTAGTCTTATGCTGATAAATACCACAGTGTTTATGATTAATGCTGAGATTATGTATATTAGCCTTGAATAAATATAATTGTGAATACAGTGCTAATTTTTCAGTAACAAACAAGATTAGTTTCACTGTATCTTCAGGGTTACAAGAATGAATTATGTACTTTCTTTCTGTAATTATATCATCATTCTTGTACTGTGATATCTTTAACATTAGAAATTATTTGAGAATTATCTAAATGTGTCTTGGTTGTAGTTTCAAAGGGAAGTGTTTGCTGGTAGATGATTATGAATTATTATTCAAAAGAAAAACCAATCTAGCATCAAAGAGTTTTTTTCATTTTAAAATGAAATTTTTTATTTACTTGGAAGAAAAAGTGTAGCTGCTTGATTCCAGGATTACATAGTTGAAAGTCTGATTTACTGACTGTCATTGTTGTCTTAAAGTAGTCCCTAAAATGGGGCGTATTCATTTCAGTAGCTGCTTTGGTAGAGTGAAGCAGCAGTGATTATAATTTAGAAAGGTGGATGATTAGTATTATATCAAATGTGCCAAATGATTTTCCGTAAGTTTATGAGAATTCTCTGTATTTCATCTTAAATAAGGATGAAATTTCTGTTCAGGAAAGCTATTAAGCAGTCCAGACTTTTGATTGTGTGCTTTTTTATCCAGCTCTTCTCTGTTCTGTTTGGGGGGAACTAATTCTGAGAAGATTGAATGTGGCTTAAGCATTACACTTCATTTCTAAGTTTCCTCTCAGTCCAGTATACTCCAGTAGTAGAATGGTAATTTCATGACCTCTTCTATAAAGAATTTAGCTAATACCTTAACATTTTAAGTTCCTTATAATTTCTTTTTTTGTGAAATGCGACATACTAGGCATTTATAGGTTGACACTTCTCAAATTTAAGTTTTTGAGCATATTAATGCTTTCTGGCAATGTTTTGGTACCTGCTAAGAAAGCATTGTTAATGAAACATTTGATATAATAAGTAAAGCTGTGTTGATCATGCTTTCCTGTTAAAGTTTAAGCCCTAGAAATATTTTGATAATCTGTTTCTGTAAATAATAATCTAGTTTTATACATACTTAAGAGATGCTTTAATTGATAATGGGGTATAAATAAGTTGAACATTATTAAAACTACACTAGCTTCTCACTCACTTGTGCTAGTAGAAGCAGTAGCACAAATAAAGGTCTATCTAAACATCATTCATATGGTCTTCTGCTTTTGCTGTAGCGCAGCTAAGCAAATTGATGATATGTTAGGTTGGGTTGCATTTTATTTAATAAATTCATGACCAGATCCTAAGTCTTGTGGCAAATATAATAAAGCCTGAGCATACCTTGCATTTTGCCTTCGAGTGAGTATTGTCTCCTGTGCTACTATTGCCAAATACAGCGCTGGGTCAGGGAGGGACAAGTGCTGCATTGTGGGAGTGGAACTTGTCTGAAAATCATACCCTTCAGGTACCTGATATTTCTCTTTCTGAGAGCAGATAGATGGCCTCTTCCTCCACTTCTGCCTCTGTTTCCCTCCCTCTTCTCCTTCTCCCTTCAGCTTCCTTCCTTCTCATCAACTCTCCCTGAAAACTTATTTGCGTAACTATGAAATACAGCAGTTTTCCTCAGACTTTTACTTACATTTGGAATATAGAATACATTGTTGGAGGGAAAGTTACCTTATTATCAGCTGCAAATATTCCACAATGTTGTTTTGTAAATTTTTAGTTCAAATATAATGTCAGCAGCTTGCACTATAGTGGTGGTTTGGGATGGGACATTGTAAACTCCCCCTGAACAGGTTTTTCTTTTTCTTTTTTTTAGATTGTTACATAATATTTATTTATTTAAAAATATCTTTATTGGAGTATAATTGCTTTACAATGGTGTCTTAGTTTCTGCTTTATAACAAAGTGAATCAGCTATACATATACATATATCCCCATATCTCCTCCCTCTTGTGTCTCCCTCCCACCCTCCCTATTCCACCCCTCGGTCACAAAGGACCGAGCTGATCTCCCTGTGCTGTGCAGCTGCTTCCCACTAGCTATCTGTTTTACATTTGGTAGTATATATAAGTCCATGCCACTCTCTCACTTCGTCCCAGCTTACCCTTCCCCCTCCCCGCGTCCTCAAGTCCATTCTCTACGTCTGTGTCTTTATTCCTGTCCTGCCCCTAGGCCTGAACAGTTTTGATCACTGAGAACCAGTAAGATTATTCTTTTGCCTGTTCCCATTTACCTCTAAAAAACTCAGCAGAACTAGTAGAAAGACAAAATTGTATTTGTCACTAATAAGGAACTGTCTTCTTCTTAATTCAATATCAGTATTTTGAAATGCATGTTAAAAAGACATTTTTATTTTACAAATAATATGAGATTAATCCATTATCTTATTATTGGTGGTTTCTGAACTGCCTTTTGAGAATCCTTACCCTATAACATTGAGTAAATTATACAATTGTTGAAAATACTCTTTAGTATTCAACTTGCATGAAATGTCACTCTGGTTATGAATTTAGAGCTTTTCGCTTTTCCTCAACTCGCCCAGTTCTGTTACATTTTTCCCCTCTATTTCTCATGCTAAATCTTGAACTTATCCTAATTTGGAACTGATCTCATCCAAAATCCTGAACTCTGACATTTCTCTCTCATCACAACCTCTTCTTCTTCCTCACTAACTATTCCTTTTCTCCTGGTAAATCTGTTTTGTACCTTTATCTGGAGCCCCATAATTCGTCCTTGTTTTCATAATCACTTTCCCAGCTTTTAACCTAGATTTCCTTGTTTTTCTGCTGTTTTTAACTTTGGACAAACCATATCCTTTGCCTCCCTGCTTTAGACCTACTACATTTCTGGGCCTGGGAATCAAGCATACATATTTCTTTAAAGGGGCACATATTATTTTGATGTACAACCAGGGTTGAGAACCACTGCAATAAGAATTTAACTCCTTGTTAATCTTTACAGACCTCTGTAATATGACTCCAGCCAACCTTTTGAGGCTTGTCTTCCTTTTTCCCCATGTGTCTGCTAAACCAAATAACTTATCTCCGTTCATATCTATGTTTTCTTGTCTCTGTTATGGAGTTCATACTAGTCCTTCCATCTGGAGTAGCCCCTTTATCCTCCTTCTCTCCACTCAGCTTACTCTTTTGCCATTTTTCTCATGAGGTACTCTCTCTTCTCACTGATCACCTTTCCTACCCATACCCAGTTACAGAAATGATCTTGCCCTCTGCTAGACTTACATAGCAACTTTTCTGTATGTTTTGACTGCCTTTACCACCTGCATTTTAAAAAAGATATTGGAGATCAGAATACGAAAGATAATGATCCCTGAGAAACAAAAAACAAACACTGTGAGCCCGCTGATTGCCACATATTACTGCCTTCAGTTTCCAGGGAGTGGCCTAGGGAGCCCAGTGGTCTCTCTGATTTGAGGAGAGGAAGCTGGAAATCTGAAGACACCAGAGTGGCTCAGGTTACCAGAGAAGAGGAAGCTGCTCACATAGAATTTTGGGGATCTTCATTGGGTCCCCTCTCAGTCTTCACCTGAGTACTGATTAGCACATACAAGTGCAGAAGTTACCCAAGTCCAGAGAAAGAACCTTCAGAATGGATTGTTACGAGAACAATACTCAGAGCTGACACAGAGCAGGGAGTAGTCCCTCATGTCAGAGTGGAAATCTCAGAATTCACAGAGTATTAGGTAGAGGACTCATAATTGTATTACCTCGGCAGTGGAGCAAAATTAGCCCTAGATTAGGTATTGCTCTGTTCCTGCCAAACAAAGCTTAAAAGCAAAATCCGACCTACCTAAGGAGACAAAGGACCTGTACTCCGAAAACTATAAGACCCTGGTGAAAGAAATAAAAAATGACACAAACAAATGGACAGATTTACTGTGTTCTTGGACTGGAAGAATCTATATTGTCAAAATGACTATACTACCCAAGACAATCTGCAGATTCATTGCAATTTCTATCAAATTACCAATTGCATTTTTCACAGAGTAGAAAAAAATGTTTTTTAATTTGTATGGAAACACAAAAGACCCTTAATAGCTAAAGTAATCTTTTTTTTTTAATTATTTATTTATTTTTGGCTGTGTTGGGTCTTCGTTTCTGTGCACGGGCTTTCTCTAGTTGTGGCAAGCGGGGGCCACTCTTCGCGGTGCGCGGGCCTCACTGTCGTGGCCTCTCTTGCTGCGGAGCACAGGCTCCAGACGCGCAGGCTCAGTAGTTGTGGCTCACGGACCCAGTTGCTCCGCGGCATGTGGAATCCTCCCAGACACGGCTCGAACCCATGTCCCCTGCATTGGCAGGCAGATTCTCAACCACTGCGCCACCAGGGAAGCCCCTAAAGCAATCTTGAGAAAGAAAAACAGCTGAGGGAGTCAGGCTCCCTGACTTCAGACTATACTACAAAGCTACAGTAATCAAAACAGTATATCATTGCCACAAAAACAGAAATATAGATCAATGAAACAGGATAGAAAGCCCAGAGATAAACCCACACACCGATGGTCAATTAATCTATGACAAAGGAGGCAAGAATATACAATGGAGAAAGACAAGTCTCTTCATTAAGTGGTGCTGGGAAAACTGGACAGCTACATGTAAAAGAATGAAATTGGGGCTTCCCTCGTGGCACAGTGGTTAAGAATCCACCTGCCAGTTCAGGGGACACAGGTTCGAGCCCTGGTCTGGGAAGATCCCACATGCTGCGGAGCAACTAAGTCCGTGAGCCACAACTACTGAGCCCATGTGCCACAACTACTGAAGCCCACGCACCTAGAGCCTGTGCTGTGCAACAAGAGAAGCCACCGCACTGCAACGAAGAGTAGCCCCCACTCACCACAACTAGAGAAAGCCTGTATGCAGCAACAAAGACCCAGTGCAGCCAAAAATTAATAAATAAAATTAGAAAATTTTAAAAAAAGAATGAAATTAGAACAATCTCCAACATCACACAGAAAAATAAACTCAAAATGGATCAAAGACCTAAATGTAAGACTGGATACTATAAAACTCCCAGAGGAAAACATAGGCAGAACACTCTGACATAAAGCACAGCAATATCTTTTTGGATCCACCTCCTAGCATAATGGAAAAAGACACATTATATAGAGAGGGAAAGAGATAAGGCCAGTGACAAACTTGTCATTGGAAACAGTGCAGGCAAGCCAGTAGCAGAGCAGCATTTTTAAAGTATTGAAAGAAAAAAATCGTTTCTCTTATTTTCACATTACTAAAATAATCTTTTGATACAACTTTTTACTACTGAAAATAAAAATTGTTTTATTTAATCCCTGCTTAATTTGTGAAGTTTTCAAATTTTATTTTGATAACAATGAAAGATGTCCCGTTTTCTCATTTTTCTTTATTCAACAAAAATATGAAATATTTACAGGCTGTTTATATAACCTATAATAGTATCATAGATGGCCCCTGAAAATCTATTATACTAATTGTCAGATTTTTCTCATTTATCATACTACTGGATATTCTTTATGCTACTGCTTGATTGAAACTATAGAAGTATAGGCTTGAATGCTTTTTAATCATTAACATAGAAGTACTCACATTTGTTACTTTATGGCCTGCCATCTGATTCTTTTTTTTCCCTTCAGAATTGCTGAGATGTTTTCATTTTTTTCTTCAGTCTTTGATACATAGTGATCTATAAAGTCTGTAGATAGATAATAGGAAAAAGCCATTCAGAAGCTGGTTTGTTAACAAGAAAATCAGATCTAAATTTTTCATTATGAATGTTTTTATTGATATCTAATTTTAAAAAACATTATAAATAGGTAAAATTTGTCTTTGTTCCTCTGCCTCCAAGAAAGCTTTAAAACTCAATTCTTAAACTTTAATATTAAAGAACAGTTTGAAAAATAGTGACTATAAATGATTGCTTCTGATTTTGCAAGTAAAGCAGTTGTACTGGTTAAATTTTTATATTACTTGCTTGCTGTCACTTATTTTTGGTTGTCACTTAACATATTTTCACCATTCTGATTCTCTTAAGGCCCAATTTATTAAAATTGTGTGTAAATCCTCCCAGTTCACCATTCTCTTAAAAGTAGTTCTCTGTTGACTCTTAGGTACCAAATAATTCTACCTGCTGCAGTTACACAACTGCTTCTCTTGACCTCCACACAGTGGCAATAGAGTAGCATCTTCAAAATGAGCTATTTTTCTTTTGTATTCATTCCATATGCATTTTTGAATGCTCACCATGTACAAAGCATTGATCTTTATAATCAGTATTTTCTCTGCTAGCATGTTTATCTACCCACAGAACCTATTTTCTTGTGTATGTTGGTAAATAATACATACATATTCTTTAAAAATATTCAATGCCATTAGCTTATTACAAAGCCAGTTTCTTAAAATGGGAGGATCTACTTGTTTTTATCTATGCTTTGCTTAGATTCTACCTATAAGTTTGACTGACTGCTATACTGCTGTTAATATATCCTTATCTTCATTTCTAGGTGATGCTAAAATGTAAAAAAGGTTATCCTAGGTATATTTTTTATATACCTAAGGCCAGCTATATAAAAAATACTAAATATTTCAAAGTTGGATTGAACAAAACTTTCTGTACCAAGTGAGACTTCAAAATCAATGTTAAACTTACCCCATATCTTGAAATATGCTATTGCAGTGGTTAATTCAGCTCTTACAAACTGTGGAATTGCAAGTAACATTAAACCATCCAAGAGGATAGGAAGTAATGAATTGAATAATCCAACTGAGATGTAATAAAGGCACAAATTGATAACCAGGCATCCTCCTGAGATAGCAGTTTTTCCCTGTGGTGGAGCTAAAATGTTAATCAAAAAGTAGTCTGAGATCAAGAGGTTAAGATCTTTCACAGTAGGCTACATCATAGTAATCAAAAGACACTAGAAAAGAAAATTCTATTGAAAATGCTCTTGGAACTAAATAAAGTGCTGGCTTCTAAGTTTTTGCTTTTACTTGAGATCTCAGATTAATTCCCTGCTTACATCAGTATTGTTCTTGAGTATTAAAAAAATAGGCAGCCTCTCATTATTCATTATTTACTTGAATTGTTACTGAAAACTTTAATCAGGAAGAGTTCAGTAATTTGCCACTGTTCACTTGGAAACTTTGGCAATGTGGTATTGACTCAATAAATAAAGTCTTCATATTTTTAGATGAAGAATATGACCTGGTTTGGGAGAACTTAGGTAACATTACAGTGAACTTTAGACTGTCTTCTTGATGGGTTTTCCTACTCTATTCCTGCTTTCCTCTTCTGCTTCTTTCTTTTTCTCAATAAATTATCAGTATGCTAATTGTGTTTTTATAAGGAGTCTATCTTTTGAGGAAAGGGAAATTTAAGAAGCCTTTTCAAAGAATTGTTCTACGTAAGGAAGTTCCTATTTTGAAGACTTTTTAAATTATAAAAGTAACCTATACTAATTTAAAAAATCACAAAATCATTGTATGATGTGGAATACCCTTTCGCCAAGGCAACCTTTACTAACATTATATGTATCTTTCCAAACATTTAGTTTACATATATAAACATCTGTATGTAGTTCACAAATTAGAAACACTATACATTCTATTTTGCTGCTTGATTCCTCTTAAATGTAGTAAATGCATGAGCATATTTCCTGTACATAAATTTAGATTTGCATTATTTCTTCTAATAGCTGCACACAATGACATTCCATTGAATGGATCTCCATCCCATGCATCTCTTGTGCAGCAGTTCTCAAAGTGTAGCCCACAGATAACAAGGGGTTCCCCAAACCCTTTCAACAGTATTATTGTTTCATAATAATAATAATAATGATTTCATAATAATACTAAGATATTATTTCCCTTTTCATTGTGTGAACATTTGTACTGGTGGTGCTAAAACAATGTTTTGTACCCAGTGGTGGGTATAACTGCTGGCACTTCAGCATTAATAAGGTCAGTGACAGCAAACTATACTAGCAGTCATCATATTCTCCACTACCATACACTTAGTTTTTTTGTTTTTTAAAGCTCCAGTTTCATTTAAGAATGTCTTTGATGACATAGTACAAATTATTAATTTTCATATATCTCCACTCTTGAGTGCTCAACTTTTAAATATTTTCTGTGTCAAAATGGGAATATTCTCTGACAGTGGTTGGTCTTGAGGAAAAGTACCTTTGTGATTGAGTTGTGAGCTGAATTAAACCTTTTTCATGAACGCTACTTGAATGTGGAAGTGGAAGAGCAGCTGAAAGATAAATATCATTCAGACTTGAGCATTTGGCATGCATTTTCTCGAAAGTAAGCGCGTCACTTCAAGGAAAACAACTAACAATTTAAATTTATGTGCCCAGTGGTGGTACATGAGTTGTCCTGTACCCTGGAAAATATGATTGTTAGAAAGCGGTAATTTGTTGCTTAATGTACTTTTTCTAATTATGAGTGAGGCTGAGCCTTTTTCAGATGCTTGTAGCTCATTTATATCCCTTTGTTTGATGAATGACTTATATTTTTCTATTAGAAATTTTATTTGTTTTTTTTTGCTTTTAAATAAGAGTTTTCTGACAGATTATGTTTCCCAAGAATGGTCATAATAATATCTCCCATTCCGTATGCCGTTCTTAAAATGTGACTTTGACATTCTTCCCCATTAAGATGTTAGGCCTGTATTTCCTTTTGTTGAAACTGGTCAGGCTTGCTGGTGCTTTATGACTTCTGAGTCTAGATCATTAGATATAGCTTCCACCTTGTTCCCTAGGGACACTTATTTTTGGAAGCCAGTTGCCATGCTGTAAGGAAACCCAAGCATCCACAAGGAGAACATAGGTCTTATTTTCCCCAGCAGAAGTCCCAGAGAACAACCAGCATTAACTGCTAGACACATGAGTGAGTGACTCTTCAGGTAGTTCCAACTCCAAGATGGCTTCACTGACTCCATTAACATTAAAAAATAGTTGTTATTTTATGCCACCTAGTTTGGACTAGTTTGTTAGGCGACAGTCAGTAACCTGAACAAGCTGTTTATAGATTAAAGAAATCAGCCCTTATTTCTCATCTTTGTTTCTATCTATCTATCTATCTGTCTGTCTATATATCTATCTAAAACTAGGAACAAAGTTAGGTTTATTAGCTTGTTACTACAAGGGAGAATGTACACATTGGGAGCTGGAGTTTAGTTACAGAATGGTCTTGTCAAGGATTGGTTAGAATTTGTAAGCCAGTCAATTTGCTGGGTCAGTCATTGGTCTTACCTTTAACACGAGTTCAATGCAGTTACCATTGGATCAGTTGTCAGTTTTCTTGTCTTGGAATACGTGGATCTAAATGAACTGTGGTAAAATAGTATGGGTTTAGATTGCTTGTCTTGCATGTCATGGCTTAGGATAGTTTTTCTGTTTTGTGAGTCCTGGGTACAGTTTTGCAAATTGTCTCTGCTTCAGTTCTCAGATTCCCCCTCACAGCTATCCGTGAGGCTTTTTTTTCTTTTCACTTCATTTGACCCTCTTTCTGAAAGATGAAGTGCTATCTTCTGAGGACATGATCAATCCAGATCTGCACTCCTCTTTGAGAGATCATCACTGTATATTGAGTTTTCCGTGGTAGTTGTTTTCATCTCTTTAATTTGACAGCATTTTTTTGGCTTTTGACTTTGTTTTCGAACTCTTCTTTTGTTGTGTATGGTTTTATGGAGTGATTGGAATGGCTACCCCACTCTTAAGAAATCATTTCTTGTGTTTTTATGGGCTTACTTCATTTAAATCTTTAACTGGAAATTTTTTGATAAAGGAGTGAAGTAGAGCATCAGCTTTTTTTGTATATATATATGTATATAAATATATAAATACATACATGCACATACATACACATATGGCTTGTGTCACAAAATTAATCAGTAGCCTGTCTTGTCTTTACTGTTTTGAAATGCCACCTTTATCAATCAGATTCTCTGTTGCCAGATTAACATGGATTTATTTCAGAACTCCAAATTGTAGTCTGTAACCCTGCCTATTTTAATTACTGTAGCCTAACAATGTGTTTTAATACTCATAATGATGTTTCTAAGGATATTTTACTTGAAAATTCACCATAATATGACTTTTAAGGTAAACTGAACACTTACTAAATAATTGTTAATTACCTTGGTCTGAAGTGGGAAAGAGTTACGCTGGAAAACAGCAAAAACTGTATTGTTTGAAAGTCAGAGGCATAAGACTGGCTATTTTGATGCTAAGAATTGCAGATTTATTTTCCTTTTAGAATATTCCTTAGATCAGTCTAATACATACATACATACATACTCCAGCTAGATCTTTTGAGCAGTGCATTGGAAGCAATTGCTTCTTTGTTGTCTCACCCTAACTGTGTGATGTGAATAAAGACATAGCTTATACCAAAAGCTAGGGTGTGCTACCATGATTCAGAGTCAAATGAAGAAAATATGAGAAAGAACATGTCCACTTATATTAATTTAAAACAATTAAAATGATTTAATTCTCCTGTATAAAGTGATATGTTCACAAATAAAATATCACTTCTGATGAAAGAGGATTTGTTAACTAAAGAATTTACAAATTAAATGATACGGATTTCATTTTATCCTAGCCACTCTAATTCATTTTTACATAAACCCTAGCAAAGTGAAATGATTTAAAACAGCTTTGCACAATTTTGTACTTATTTATGTGAAGATCATATTAATAAGTCATTGGATTTTTCAGGAACTGTCACCTTGAAATAAATTACTTTAAAATAAAAACATATAAAAGAGGAAAGATTTTGTTCTAGAAACTATCCAGGTGTTAGTTATAACTGTCTTTTAACTTAAACGAGAATTAATTTCTTCCCCACACTTTCTTACTGAGCTGAAAGAAATGAAGAAACTGATGACTTTCTTAACCCTAGTCAAAATGGCTTTATGTCATTGTGTGAATTAAGTAGGTTTACATTTACTTTTCCGTACAAACAGTAGATCCTTGTTTAATAGTGGTTCTCAACTGAGTGTAATTTTGCCCCCCCCACCCAGGGGACTTACAGCATTGTCTGAAAGACATTTTTTATTGTCACAAGGCCAGAGAAGTGCTACTGGCATTTAGTGGGTAGGAGCCAAGGATGCTGCTAAACATCCTGCAATACTCAGGACAAGTAATTCTTTGTTTTATTTCACTGAACTGTGGGTAGTGGCAGGAATGTCACTCAGACATTTATTTAGCTGCCTACTGTGTGTCAAAAAAAAGGTGGGTTGTAGAGGGCCTGGTATACCATATGATAAGTGTGGTAGGCAGAATAATCTCTTTCATCTTCAGGCATATCCGTGTCCTAGTTAGTCCCTGGAGCCTGTGAATATGCTGTATCATCTATGACTATGTTTTGTTACACAGCAAAGTGGAATTAGGGTTGCTAATCAGCTGATCATAAGGGAGATTATCCAGGTGGGCCAAATGTAATCACAAGAGTCCTTAAAAGTGAAGAGGGAGGGCTTCCCTGGTGGCGCAGTGGTTGAGAGTCCGCCTGCCGATGCAGGGGACGCGGGTTCGTGCCCCGGTCCGGGAAGATCCCACATGCCGCGGAGTGGCTGGGCCCGTGAGCCATGGCCGCTGAGCCTGCGCGTCCGGAGCCTGTGCTCCATAATGGGAGAGGCCACAACAGTGAGAGGCCCTCACCGCAAAAAAAAAAAAAAGTGAAGAGGGAGGCAGAAGGGAGAGGGTCAGAATGATGCAGTGTCAGAAAGACTCAACCTGCTATTGCTTTGAAGATGGAGGAAGAAGCCTTCTAGATCTGGAAGAGCCAAGAAAACAGATTCTGCCCTGGAGGCTTCAGAAAGGGAGGCAGCCCTGCTGACACACCTTGATTTTAGCCCGGTGAGACTGTTCTGGCCTTCTAATATACAGAACTAGAAGGTAATAAATTTGTGGTTGATACAGCAGCCATAGAAAGCTAGGAATTTGGGTTTTATTTGGTAGGAATAGGGAGCCGTTAAAGAGTTGTCATCAAAGGAGTGACCTGGTCAGATTGTGTTGTAGAAGATGGTTGTACAACCATATTCTACCACGAATTTGCTTATTCATCTGTTATGATTGCATAAATGACAGTGGACCATGAAACTTCAGATACCATTTAAATTTTGTGAATTAGGGTATAAACCCTGAATTCCAGAAATATGTCCACATTTTCATTGTTACATTTCACATTTCATGGGTAGAAGGCCTTGCTTATTAATAACTGTTTCTTCTCTTTCCTTTGAACTAAAGTTATCTGTATAGATATTTGTCTCATAATTCCTTAGCATACTTTACATATGAATTTTATAGATGTTCACTTTTTTTCTTTAAGAAAATGGCCATTATGTAATGTGACTGATTGTCAAACTATAGGCTCTCTTCTTTGTTTCCTTTGTTCATTTCCATAAGCTCTAGAACTATTAACCATACAGCCTCTCCATTAGCTCTTACCTTTTATCATTCCTGACAGGCTGCCACCTGTGGGGCCCACTGCACCAAAAATCCACAGATTTTCTTTTAACTGAACAGCTATAAGTGCATGCTATAAATGGTTTTGTCTTTTATAAACAAAATTGTGTTCCACTCAAAAAAACTATAATGCATCCTGTCAAGAGCTTCTCTAAATAAAAGGGGATCTTTTCACTTCGTCATTTTTTTGTTGTTGTTGTAAAACTCAATTATTCGGGGAAAAAATCACTTATTGGCTATTTTACAGAATACCTATATGTTCTAACTAAATTGGTTATCAAGCCAGTGTTTCTCATGCAAATCCTATTCTCCTTTATTTTTATTGTAGACCAGATGTATTGGGTTGGCCAAAAAGTTCATTTGGAAAAACCCGAACGAACTTTTTGGCCAACCCAATATATGTATTTTAAAAGAAATTTACCATCTGATGGCTTTTTAAAAAATTTCTCAGTAAATGAAAAAATAGAGCAGAAAACTTTTGGTAAGAAAGGGTTTGAGACTGTGCTTAGCCATACAGTTGGGGAGAGGCTTGCAATGTTATGCTTGCTAAGAGAACTTGACAGTGTTTTCCTACTCCATTCATTTCCTACGCCATTCATGTAACTACAGATTAACTGCTTCCACCCAGTGAATACCGATGCCATTGGATGTACCACATAACCAGCTAGCTTTCTTCTGACCTGGATACCTGAGAGAAATATCTTCTCTTTGCTGTCTGCCGGCACCCTCTTCACCTCCCCCATCTTCTCTCTTTATCTCCTCCCTTCATCACACATACACACAGTGCTGCCTCATTCCAGAGGACATTTTATGCAGCAGCTTTTTACCATTTAATATAAAAATTTATCACACCACTAATTTTCCTGTTACCTTAATTCCACCCTACCCCCCAAACACGTTTTACATACAGGGTGTGGATGTAGAATGGTACAAGATGGATTCTCAGTAACTTTTCATTGAATTAGATGCTAGTGGTAGCAAATTTCTTAAACGTGTATAAATCAGCAGTTAACATGAACTGGAGATTTGGGTGACCTTTTTTTAGGAAAGATCTGGCCTGTGGTAACTAGGTGTTGATGAATTGCTTCTAAAACTCTACTAGTTTCATTTCATTATGAATTTATTCCTTGAATAAAGAACAAGTGTAATTCTCAGAGACTGGTACAAGATCATTTATGGTCTTAAATCGGATGGGTATTGTAGATATTCTGATTGTGATTACTCTGTTTTTATGTAAACAAAATAAATGTTGATAGGCTTGGTTCTCTGAGACTTAAATAAACTCCAACATTAAAAGGTAATAGTGGGACAGACATTTTGAAATGCTTGAACTGTGTTGTTTTCTAAAGACATCATAGTGTTACATCTTTATTAATCATAGTGTTGCTGTTTTTTGAGTTTTCCACTTGACTTCCACACATAATTCAGTTCTGGAGGCACTGCTGTGCAGTTATTCCTTTGTTTTGTGCCAAGCATGCCTACTACAGTAAACACACAATGTAATTTAAATCATGTATGAGATCATTTCAGGTACTCCAGCAAATGTAGGTTAAACAGCCATAGAACAGTTTTTCCCTTCACAGAAATAGTAAATTAGTGCAGGTCTTAAAATACTGCAAATTCTCTAATTTGCTATATCAGCAGATGGTCAGAATGGGAAGTTTTCATTCCTGTCATATTCTTTCATTTTTATAAATTATTGATGGTTTACAATTTGATAAATGATAATCCCAGTTTTTGAAGTAGATTGAGGGCGCTGACTGGCTCCTTATTAAACGTTCTTGGCTTTAAAAGGTCTCTTTTGGAATTTCCTGTATATAGCACTTACACTTCGATCCTTCACCTGATAGCTTGACCTTGTAGAGCATCTTAGCAGGAAAGTAGAGATTCTCGTAATATTTGCTCAGTGATCTCACTCCTTGGAACCATAGAAGCAGTTGGAGCAATAAGCAGAGAGAAGGGAGCTGGTGTTGCCTATAGATGGCTCACTCTGATGTTCTCAGTCCCTTTAATAAGGTTATACACAGAAATAAATGATATTCAGAAAACTGAGCATATCCAAAGATAGCATTTAGATTGCAAATAGAAAATCTCATCTGAGTTTTCTTCACTGTTTCTGTTTATAAATCTTTTCCATTCTCTGTATCACCTGGAAACTACATATAATTGGATCAATGTATTATGGCACATATTTGGTTTTATAGTATATTATGTCACAGATTGGACAAACATGAATATTAATAATATCTTTCAGTAGGAAGTAGAATCAGAGGCATTGCTAAGTGGTAACATATTTAGACATCTAGCAGGCCGTTCTAATTTAATAACATTGATGTTATTAAATTCAGTATTCTGTTACACTTTGTTATATAGTCATTTGTTATATAGTCATTTTACTCTGATGTTAAGATGACTGGAAGGAGGGTATCTTCCTCTTATTTATTAATTTAGTTATGTATTAGAATTGATTTTTTTTTAATGTAAAGAGATAACTCTGTTGCTGGAAATTGAATGGAGATAGTCCTTAATTTACACAGTAAAATTAGCTTTATTTACTGCTAAAATTGGTTTACAGTAGAAATGCTTTCATAAAACATGAAAATGGTCATTTGAAAAGGCAGCATATTTTTGCAGGGTTCTAAAAATACACCTATTATCATAACATTTTTATTGGTGCAAAATTTATCTTTCTACACATTTCCATTTTGCGATATCATGTCATCCCCATGGCCTTCTGAGTAAACTGATGCTAAGGATAGCCTATAGTAGTCTTGTGATCCTATGTAAAGTTGAACCTAAGAGGATCTCCTAGTGGTTGTGTAGTGACAAATCTGAATAATATAATCAGTAAAGTTAATTTAGTAGCTGTAAATAAAAATTTTACCCTATAAATAGAACATACATTTTTTTTAATGTTCATAAAACATTTAGAAAAAGAGCATAGTCGAGGCTTACAAAAATACCTCCAGTTTTTCAGAGTAGAAATAGTATAGGTCATATTCTCTGACTGCAATGAAGTGAAACCCGAAATTAAGCAATTGTTGAGAAAAATATTGGTCACATAAAGTTTTTAAAATGATATCTTAAAGAGGAGGCTTGCAATTTTTAATTAGGTGACATACTCCACTGAGATTATTACACATAAAAATATGTGGGTACAACTAAATTATACATAGCCTTAAGTAATGTTATTATCAAACAAGAAAGAATGAAAATAAATCAACCCAAAACTCATTTCAAGTTGTGAGTAAAAAGCAAAAGTCAGCCTTAGGAAACCTAGAACCCAATATGGGGATTCTTCCAGATGCCAAGTATGTGTGTTCCAATTATACATTCTGGAACTGGGAAATAGCCACAAGATGGGCAACCCACTGGTCCCACTGTGAGTTGGACCTGAGCTTAAAAAAAAACTCCATTGCCCACCTGACCTCCCTGAGCTGCTACTCTGGTGAGCCACAATCAAGGGGTGGGGGAGTGAATATAAATATCAATATTAGAGATAAGGACACATATAACTTCAGGAGTTATACATGCAGCTCTTGGCTAATCAATGGAAAATCTTGTCAGAATGGACAATTTTTAAATAAAATATAAATTACAAAAAAAGTACAAAAAACAAAAAACTTAGGACCAGGTAGAAATAGATGTATAATAGCCATGGAAGAAATGTTTTAAATTGCCTCCCCACTCCTCAAAAAAAAGAACAATAAAACACCCTCCCGCAGTACTCAGTTACGTTTATATGCTCATTTTACAAGTGGTTTTATTGGAATGTACTATCAATTAAACAGTTTAATGCGTTTAACTTTTCTAATGACATCCTTTTGGCAGCAGCTTTCCTTCTCTCTCTCCCTCCCCCATTTTTTCCTCCTTCTTTCTCCCTTTTTTCCTTCATTCTTTTCTTTCTTTCTTCCTTTTGTAGTATCAGAATTTAAGGAACAGGTAATGCTGTGCTAGTTGAACTATTCTAAAACCTAGAAAGCTGTGGGAATTGTCAGGAAAAGAATGAAACAGAAAAAAGAAAAACAGTAAATTTTTATATTTATAAAAATAGATGCAAAAATATAAATTACCCTTAGCAAATTGAATCTAGCATTAAATTCACCATTTATCCCTGGCAAAGCCTCTATTGAAATAGGAATAGAATAATAATATGCTTTTAACATGTTAAAAAAATAACTTTTTAAAACTAAACACAAACATACCACTGGATAATGAATTCTAGAGTCAAAAACCAAACGTCAAAGGGCATTAAACTTTGGGATGGTGGAGGAATCAGGCAATGATTAAAAAAAAGAAAGACACTGACATTGCCTAGTATGCATACAAGTAAAGCAAAAGGAATTTAAAAATGCCTCACTGAAACTAAAGGAGAAAGGAAGCCCCGAAGAGTTTCTAGAAATAGATGGTGGTAAATGGGAATTAAGTTTCATATGTTTTATTTAGTCTATTACCTGTATTCTTTTATTTTACTAAATGTAAAAATATAGAGTTTTTTTTAGGTTCACTTGAGACCTTAGTCCTCAAAGCTGGTTTTTCCAAATTTTTCTGTAACACTTAGATGTGCATCAGAATTACCTGGAGAGCTTTTAAAAATCCTCGTGCCTGAAGCCAGTTAAATCAGAATTTGTAGACGTAAGACTTCGATGTCATCATTTTTAAAAGTTTCACAAACGATTCCCAGTGTGCTGCCAAGGGTGAGAACCACTGTTCTTTAAGGATTTTTGGTTAAATTGCTGAAGGCTCCCTTGCCTCCTTAAGATTCCTTATTGTGAGTTTTAAAGGAAATACTATAGGTGAAGGACCTAGCCTGTGCCTAGCACATGCCTTGCTTGTGTTTGGAGTTTAGTAAATATAAATATATTTTGATTTCTATTTCATTGCTCTTATGAAGAACATTCCATAGTGAGACAAATGTGAAGAAATAAGCAGATGTTCTGTTCCTCAGAGCTGGACTTGAAATAAATAGTTGGGCTCATTGTTTAAATTTTGCATTTCTCTTAAGCTTACTTTGCAAAGAGTTGATGCACCCTCCTATGAAAGGTATAACTAGAAAAAAATTAAAACTAGAGTAAAAATACCCAAGTAGTAATGGTCTAGGACTGGTGGAGAGAATAATAATTGTATCAGAAAACGTAGGTTACAAGCTAATAACTAAGTTGAAATTTAAGTTTTTGTCATTGAGGTAGGCGTGTGCTGTCATTTTTATTTCATTAAGTCTGGGTCCCAGTCTTTCTAGACATAGCAGTGTAAATAGTTCCTTTACTTACAAGCTCATCAGATAGAAATTGTAGTTTAAATTCCTCAGGGAACAGCCACAACAGTGATTAAAATAAAAATACATTTAAAAATAGAGTAAAGTAAAAATCTCAGGTGGCTCCCTTGGAATTTGGGTTTCACACTTGGTGTAGTTAGTGACTAAATTTGCATTGCCAAGCCCTATTAATTAGGTGGGTTCTGGTTGGCATCTGCAGGCCTCAAACTCTTTGTTAAGCCACCAAATTAAAAGAGTTTATATCCTAAGAGATTCTAGAAATTTAGACGTTTTAGATATATTTTAGAAATTGAGTTACCTATGGTGAAACAATCAGAGGTCAAAGAAGAAGATAATTTTAAACAAAAGATATTTTCATCAAACTACGGAATTTTTGAAGACCACATGGTTATACATTGTTATAAGCAAAATTTTTTTTAATATTTTTGGCCTGTTGCATAGCTAGTGTATTTATACATAATCTACCAGGTTTCATAGAAAGTATATTATTTTTTAAAAGATCTTCTGTGTTTTTCTAAGGCAGGAAACTTTTTCTCTTTAGCAAAATATCATATGAAAAAATGTTACAGTAAATAATTTCTGAAAATTATCATAGGTTATATGGAGACTTGAAAAGAGAGCAGTTACACAATATGCCACATAACCTAAGAAAAATAGAAGATTCAGCTTTACTGAGTATCTTCTGGGTGAAATTGAAGATTAATGCAGTGAATTATATTTTAGTTTTAAGGAATAAAAATCTCAAAGAACAAGAAATGTACATCTTCGTAAGTAGCACCACAGGAGCTAAAAATCTTATACCAACTTTAAAGATTAAACACCTATGGGTCAATTGTTGTAGGTCAGAAGGCTATATAGTTACCAACAGAAGGACCTCATACACAGTTCAACCATTCTGAACTGTACAGAACCATACAGAACCGTTCTGTCTTCAAGTAATAATTTCAGAACCAGGGAATACCGGACTTGCTTATTAAAATCCAATGTATGTACTTTTGAAGTAAGTCAGGTTATTTAGCACTTCATTTATTAAGCATAACCCTGGAGTCAGGAATTCTAGCTAGTTATCTTCTGCTAATAACTGAAACCTGTTATAAGGTTCCTAATGTTATCATAACCATTTTAAAGGAAATATTTCTTAAATAATCATGTGCTTTCTTGAAGGGCAAGAATGGGAGTTAGGGGCTTCCCTGGTGGTGCAGTGGTTGAGAGTCTGCCTGCCGATGAGGGGGGCGCGGGTTCGTGCCCCGGTCTGGGAGGATCCCACGTGCCGCGGAGCGGCTGGGCCCGTGAGCCGTGGCTGCTGGGGCTGCGCGTCCGGAGCCTGTGCTCTGCAACAGGAGAGGCCACGACAGTGAGACGCCCGCATATCACCAAAAAAAAAAAAAAAAGAATGGAAGTTAGGCATATGGAAGCAACAGAAAGAGAACAAACCAAGAACTTGGAAGTCTGTATTCTAATGGCATCTACTGATGCCGTTAACATGAGAAAAATCAGCTTTGGATGTCATTCAAAGCTTAGGGTTGTCAGTTTTTCTCATTTTGAAAATGAGCTTGCAAGTGTTGCTGCTTAAACATTCTGTATATATAATGAACATTTGTGTCAGCTAATTGAGGTGTCTAGGGCAGCTTGTCCCCCAACCAAATGGCCACAGAGGTATGTACTTTTTTAGTCTGAGTCCTTTTTTAAAAATAGCTCTTTAAAGTTTTGTTTGACATAGTTTCCCTTGTTTGTTTTTGCTTTTGTTGCATGTGTATTTTGGTTATGATATCATATCCATGAAATCATTGCCAAGGCCACTGTCATGAATCCTTTCCCCTATGTTTTCTTCTAGAGTTTTACAGTTTGAGGTCTTATGTTTAAGACTTTAATTAATTTTGAGTAGATTTTTATGTGTGGTGTAAGATGAGGGTTTCATTCTTTTGCATATGGATATACAGTTTTCCAACACAATTTGTTGAAGAGAGTATCCTTTTCCCACTGTGCATTCTTGGCACCATTATTGAAGATCTATAGGTAACTCTATATGTGTGCATTTATTTCTGATCTCTCTATTCATTTCCATTGCTCTGCATGTTCAACATAGTACTGGAAACCCTAGCCACAACAGTTAGTCAAGAAAAAGAAATTAAAGGCATACAAATTGAAATAGTAGAAGTAAAATTGTCTGCTCTTGCAGATGACATGATCTTATATATAGAAAACCCTGACGACACCATTAAAAAAACTGCTGGAGGGCTTCCCTGGTGGCGCAGTGGTTGCGAGTCCGCCTGCCAATGCAGGGGATGCGTGTTCGTGCCCTGGTCCAGGAGGATCCCATATGCCGCGGAGTGGCTAGACCCGTGAGCCATGGCTGCTGAGCCTGCACGTCTGGAGCCTGTGCTCCAGCAATGAGAGAGGCCACAACAGTGAGAGGCCCGCATACTGCAAAAAAAAAAAAAAAAAAACTGCTGGAACTAATAAATGAATCCAGCAAAGTTGCACGTTACAACATCAATGTACAAAAATCAGGTGTGTTTTCTATATGCTAATAATTAGCTGAAAAGGGAATTAAGAAAACCCATTTACAATAGCATCAAAAAGAATAAAATATTTAGGCATAAACTTAACTTAGGAAATGAAAGACTTGTAGACTGAAAACTTACAAAACATTCATGAAATAAATTAAAGACACAAACAAATAGATATCCATGTTCATAAATTGGAAGGCTTAATATTGTTAAGATGTCCATACTACCCAAAGCAGTTTACCAATTCAGTGCAATTCCTATCAGAATCCCAATGGCATTTCTTATAGAAATGAAAAATACAATTCTAAAATTCATATGGAACCATAAAAGATCTTGAATAGCCAGCCAAAACAGTCTTGAAAAAGAACAAAGCTGGTGCCATCACACTTTCTGACTTCAAAATATATTACAAAGCCATAGTAATTAAAACAGCATGGTACTGGCATAAAGATAGATAACCTTGTTATTTTGGAATAGTTTTAGGTTTACAGAAAAGTAGCAAAGGTAGTACAGAGGGTTCTCATGCACCCTTCACCCAGTTTTCCCTAGTATCAACATCTTTCATTAGTATTGTACATTTATCAAAGCTAAGAAACCAACTTTGGTATATTAGTATTAACTAAACTCCAGACTTTATTTAAATTTCACCAGTTTTCCACTAATCTCTTAGTTGCAGGATTCAATCCAAAATACCACACATTGTATCTAGTCTGGATCTGTTTTTTAATAGTTTTCTGTTTCTTCCCATTATCCCCAATATTTTCATATTGTCAGTTGAGCCTCAGTATTGCTGCCTTTGTTTTCCTTGTAGCAGGTATTTATCTCCTCAGATTTGTGCATCTAAGCAAACCTGCAGCTAAACAAATATAATCACACCTGTTAGAAATGTGTGGGAAAGAAGAATAAATAATTTGATTTTGTAAGATTCTTCTATGAGTACTTTGTTTAAATTTGCACATATAGGTGTCAAACTATTTTGGTCATTCACCTTCAGAAGTTAATTTCTTGCCTCCCAGTTTATTCTTGATGGTTGAGGCTGCCAGATTAATGATCTCTCTGGTTTATATACTGTTGCTGTCCATGTCCTGCAGTGATAACATTTGCGAAACTGTGACTTCACAACCAGAATATTGACGTTAATGAGCCAAGATATAGAACATTTCTATCAGCACAAGACCTCTCAGTTGCCCTTTTATAATTAAATCCACTTCCCTCTTGCCCATGCCCTGTCCTTTTGGTTGGTATTGTGAGTGATTTCTATTGAAACCTGGGCATTTTTGGTATTGTGTTATGAGACTCTGCATCTTATTTCTGATACTGCTCTGGCAGAAGAAGTGGATGTACCACTTTTGTTACTGCCAGGTAGGGGAAGAGGCCGTGTTCCCCACTAAGCCTCCACTGATACCTCCCTGGGTGAGGAAGGGGAGAGTTCAAGATCCCCAAGGACCTCCACAGACATGGGAGGTGGGTTGAATCCTTCTAATAGCTCAGTGGGACTGGGGCCACAGTTTATTCTGTGGTGTTTGGTTGAAGTAGAGCAATTATTGTCTAAAAGTTTTTTGTCTTGCTTTGTGGTCCCTTTCCTGGTCCTTTGGCTAGAGAGTAGTCTATTTGTTTTAGCTTTTTTTGTCTGTGCTCATTGGTGTTTCCAGGTTGCTGGCTTCTTCAGCCCCAAATCTGGAATTTATGAGGCAAGAAGAAAGGGCACTCAACACCATGTTGTTCCTTGGGTGCTGTGCTGCCTTCTTCTCTCCATCTTTTAAAGTCTTCTTATGTTTGTTTATATATAATGTCCAACATCTTCCTGTTTATAATTTACTTATTATGTTAGAAAACTAATTATTTTCTCAAGAACATACCACCTAGTAAACATGCTAGGCATTCTGTATTTTTTCACATTAAATCAGATAATTAAGTTCATTATGTTAGGTGGACATTATTTGCATAAAAGTAATAGTTTTGAAAATGTTGTTAGTGACTTCAGGGTCTCTTAATTCTAGTGACTATAGGCATTATTGCATTCAAAGAAATGATACCTGGATTTTTAGTGCATGTGCAATGATAATTCTTCTCTAGGGAATCATGTGGTCAATCTGTTTTATATATTTCTTCAAGAGTATTAATAACCATGATTAAGGAATGTCTGCCAGAAGCCAAAACAGACATTTATTTGTGAACGTGTAGTTTTTTTCACTAAAAGTAGTGTGTGTTTTGTTTTGTTTTTAAGATCTTGTAAGGTATGTAATTGGAGATTCTCTATGTTTTTTTTAAATTCCTTCTTCCCTCCACAACTCTTCTTACAAAACAAATACTTTTAATCTTCTAATGACTGATCAATACACTTTAAAAAAATATATACCAATGTCGTGTTATGCCACAGCTGGTGGGGTTTAGTATGGGGATACTTTTCCTTTTTATTAGTCTGTTGGAAATTAAAGCGTGGAGATGTGATAAGTTAACTGTTTACAGTTTTTTAGAGCAAATTGAAACAGCATTTAAACCACACTCTTAAGCTTTGTTTCAGTAGTGGGAGTGACTTGTTGAACATCATCTTCAAGCTCAGCTTCTTTTCACTCATATTGTAGCAGGTAGTTTTAGTGACTGATATTTCAACAAAGTTCACATCCTCTTTAGTAAGAGGTCTATTGCTTACTAATTAAAATGATATTGAACATTATTGCATGTTGCTTAAGGGAGTAGATATTTTTAAATGTTCATCTTCAGTTTCTGTGCATTTTGTGAATGATATCTTCAGGCTTGTGAATTTAGAGCTTTGTGTCTGCAGTTTTTCTTGCTGTTCTTTCTCCTGTCCATCTTCCAGGAGAATGAGTATTGAAATTACCCTTGCCTTGGATTTATCCTGTAACTCTGGAATGTTCACATAAGGGGTTTAATTTCACATTCATGCCTCCTATGTCTCTACCTCTCAGTTACATTTTCTATTTGTGGTCATTATTTTAAAATCTAGGGGATATATGTATACGTATAGCTGATTCACTTTGTTATAAAGCAGAAACTAACACACCATTATAAAGTAATTATACTCCAGTAAAGATGTTAAAAAATAAAATAAAATAAAATCTACTTACATTGTTCAAACTGCATATCTGACTCAGCTACTTCATCTACGTAGAATAGAATTGAGTCTCAGTAAAGGAAAGAGAAGAATTTCTCACACAGAAACTCATGCACTTTACTTAAAGCCTTACACATTTTCAGCATTGTTGATAATGAGAGCAATATACAGCTGAAAGCAAAGTTGTGTTATTTTTCAATTCTTAGATTTTAAGGAATTTAAATACTGATAATACCAGTGGTAACAGTGTCACAAGCTGAAAACTCTTATACCTTTTAAGTTGGTACAAACTGTAGGAAAAACAACCTGATAATATATATCAGGAGTCATAAAATTGTCTATGCACTGTAATCTAGTAATCCTTCTGAAATAGTGGTAGATATCCTCAAGAAATAATTTGAAATGTATAGGAAAGGCTGTATAGATTGTAACGTGGAACAGTGTTTGTGAAAGATTTTTCAGCAAAATTATAGTTAAAATTGTATTTAATCTAGACCATGATTACTTCAGCATGCCTATAACAAAAAAATTATGACATAAGTTGATTTAGAATTCTTAAACTGTGTTAGAGTAGAATTTTTTGTGTGATAGTATAAGTGCAAAGAACAGAACTAATTGTATATTTATGTGTATGTATGTGCATGCCACAGGCACAGAAAAGGTCAGAATGTTCTCTGTTGTGATTGTTATCTTTAGGAAGTGGATGGATGGGTTATTTTTATTTAATTATATTTCTTTTGTTTTTCAAATATCCCAATGGAAGAGGAGGAGCACGTGTTTGGGTTGTTAAAATCTATTTTTATTTATTATTTTTCTTTCTCTTTTTTAACCAGAAGAATATACATGTATATAAGTAGCATAGCAATCCAGGATAGGGCAGTGTTTCCTCTGTCAGTCCTGAGGGCCTCACTAAGCTGCCACAATAAAGTACCTGATCTTCCTACGAGGAACCCTGGACAGTTGTGTTTAAGTGCTCTTTGGCATGTTATGTTCCTTTTAGGATACTTTCCACCAGGTTTTGATTCTTTACATGGATGAATTGTTGAGAAATTGGGCTAATCAGATGACTATGCTTAGAGGCCCTAGGGAGCTGAGGTTAGACTAATTGAGTGAAATTTTCTTTGACAAACTTTTCCACAATGAGGCTCCTTTAGAATCCCTTGCAAGAAGGGAGGCAGAAGCAATTTTGTTGCTGTGAAAGACATTACAAAGAATTGAGTCACTCACATGTAAGAGGAACTTGTTTTGCCTCTCTGACACAGTGTGGCTCCTCTCTGTCCTGCAGCTGGCCCTGAAGGACCCTGTGCATACCGTGTCACTGCAGCAGTTCATCTACGAGAAGCTCAAGGCCCAGCAGGAGCTGCTGGGAGAGCAAGGCTTCCAGTCCCTCATGGAAACAGTGGACACCGAGATCGTCACCCAGCTACAGGAGTTTTTGCAGGGCTTCTGAGAGCACGTGACATGTGGCTGAGATGACCAGCCTGCCATCTGTGTGTGAGAGCCTGCTGAGACGATGGAGAAATCCCTTGTGTATTGAAAGAAAGATGGGAAGACCACATGTTTGTTTACTACAAAATTCAGCGAATACATGTAAATCCTGCATACCTAAAATCACAAACCTATTCCTCAAAAGAATTTAATTTTATATTTATGAGGGCCCTGTGTTTACTAAAGATAGATTTGACAACAATAGCTGCTTAGCTTCCTGTTAAGAGAAGAAACTGTTACCTTTTAATCATATGCTCTTAACACTTGAGAAGAAGAAGGCTAATGTCTGAGATGTTTTTCTGCAACCAAAATTAGTTAAATTTGGCTGCCTTATCTATCCCTTTTTTAAGTTAATGAGACTACAAGTTTGAAAAATGACAAACCTGTTCAGATGATGCAATTATAGAAATTTGTATACCAGGCAAAAGTATATGAATAGTGACAAATATACATTACTGAGATTATCTTGCAAGGGAGTTGCTTTCATCTGACATAGAAAACATGTTTTATCAGACAAATGCTTTTATTTTCATTCTAGTAATTTGATATGGGAATTAGTAATGGGTTTTTTTTCTTGTGTTATTTTCAGTAATTACATTTAGTCTTTAAATGCACATTGTAAGGCCCACAGATGTGAACCTGTGGTACTGCAGTGCCAGGTGGGAGACCTCTGGTCGTGATTTGATCCTAGTTCCTTTGTTACCCCTGGAGTCCAGGAGCCCTGTGAACACTGACAGAAACCAGCAGCCACAGACCCCCTGTGCTGCGAAATGGCTGTGACAGGCTGTTCAGCACTTACCCATCTCAGGTTCCTCTGTGCAGGGGTACGTCAGGGCCTCGATGATATGGATACACGTGGAGGACTCAGCAGTGATCCCCAGGGTACCGACACTGATGTGACAAGTCTTCCTTCCTTATTCCTCCAACATGCAGTACCAAAAATGGGGAAAAAGGAGAAAATAAAGCCTTACTTTGTTTTACTTGCCATTGACTGTAAGGAACCTTTAAAGCATTTTTAAGAAAATACTCAAAAGCAAGGTTGGAAAATGTCTGATCTTTCTATAGAAAGTTGGGTACAGTATGTAACTGCAGGAAACCCACTGCCCCTTTGTAAGTTGTGGAACCCAAAGTGTATGGAAATATTTGATGTTTTAAGCAAAAGAAAGAAAATATGGTCCAAATTAAATTTTCCAAAGATACCTCACCTTTGCTTGCCTGATTATTTTTCCTGCCTTACAAAAAATGAGTTCATAAAAATTGCCCAGTGAATTTTAAAGGAAAGTTTTCTTTCATACTCTGGTGTTAACTATGTCCTAGCAGGTGGCAGTGCTTCAAGTAGCAAATCCTAGTTACCCTTTCAGTTTCTCTTTTCATTTAAAGACCAGAAGCTTCTTTAATATGATATTTCATTTTTAAAAAATTTTTATTTTATATTGGAGTAGAGTTGATTAACAATGTTGTGGTAGCTTCAGGTGTACAGCAGAGTGATTCAGTTATACATATATGTGTATCTATTCTTTTTCATATTCTTTTCCCATTTAGGTTATTACAGAGTATTGAGCAGAGTTCCCTGTGCTATACAGTAAGGTCCTTGTTGGTTATCTGTTTCCAATATCTGTTCCAACTGTTTCCAGCAGTGTGTACATGTCAATCCCAAACTCCCAATCTGTCCCTTCTCCTCCACGCTTACCCCCGGTAACCATAAGTTGGTTCTATAAGTCTGTGAATCTGTTTCTGTTTTGTAAATGAGTTCATTTGTATCATTTTTTTTAAGATTCCGCATATAAGTAATACCATATTATATTTGTCTTTGTCTGACTTACTTCACTGGAGACTATCACCTGATAGTCTCCACATCCATCCATGTTGCTGCAAGTGGCATTATTTCATTCTTTTTAATGGCTGAGTAATATTCCATTGTATTTATGTACCACATCTTCTTTATCCATTCATCTGTTGATGGACATTTAAGTTGCTTCCATGTAAATAGTGCTGCAATGAACATTGGGATGCATGTATCCTTTCAAACCATGTTTTTCTCAGGATATTTGCCCAGTAGTGGGATTGCTGGATCATATGATAGCCTATTTTTAGTTTCTTAAGGCACCTCCATACTGTTCTCCATAGTGGCTGTATCAATTTACATTCCCACCAACAGTGTAGGAGGGTTCCCCTTTCTCCACACCCTCTCCAGCATTCATTGTGTGTAGATTTTTTGATGATGGCCATTCTGACCAGTGTGAGGTAATACCTCATCATAGTTTTGATTTGCATTTCTTTAATGGTGAAGTTGAGCATCTTTTCATGTGCCTGTTGGCCACCTGTATGTCTTCTTTGGAGAAGAGTCTATTTAGGTCTTGTGCCCACTTTTTGATTGTGTTGTTTGTCTTTTTGATATTGACCTGCATGAGTTGTTTGTACATTTTGGAGATTAATCCCTTGTCAGTTGATTCATTTGCAAATATTTTCTCCCATTCTGAGGATTGCCTTTTCGTCTTGTTTATGGTTTCCTTTGCTGTGCAAAAGCTTTTAAGTTTAATTAGGTCTCATTTGTTTTTGTTTTCATTACTCTAGGAGGTGGGTCAAAATGGATCTTGCTGTGATTTATGTCAAAGGGTGTTCTGCCTATGTTTCCCTCTAAGCGTTTTATAGTGTCCGGCCTTACATTTAGGTCTTTAGTCCATTTTGAGTTTATTTTTGTGTATGGTGTTAAAGATTGTTCTAATTTTATTTTTTGCATGTAGCTGTTCAGTTTTCCCAGCTCCATTTATTGAAGAGACTGTCTTTTCTCCATTGTATAGTCTTGCCTCCTTTGTTGTAGACTAATTGACCATAGGTGCGTGGGTTTATTTCTGGGCTTTCTGTCCTGTTCCATTGATCTATATTTCTATTTTTGTACCAGTATCATATTGTTTTGTTGACTGTAGCTTTGTAGTATAGTCTGAAGTCAGGGAGCCTGATTCTTCCAGATCTGTTTTTCTTTTTCAAGATTGCTTTAGCCATTTGAGGTCTTCTGTGTCTCCATACAAATTTTAATATTGTTTTGTTCTAGTTGTGTGAAAAATTCCATTGGTAATTTTTTTTTTTTTTAAAGAAGATGTTGGGGATAGGAGTTTATTAATTAATTGATTTATTTTTGCTGTGTTGGGTCTTCGTTTCTGTGCGAGGGCTTTCTCTAGTTGTGGCAAGCGGGGGCCACTCTTCATCGCGGTGCGCGGGCCTCTCACTGCCGTGGCCTCTCTTGTTGCAGAGCACAAGCTCCAGACGCGCAGGCTCAGTAGTTGTGGCTCACGGGCCTAGTTGCTCCGTGGCATGTGGGATCCTCCCAGACCAGGGCTCAAACCTGTGTCCCCTGCATTAGCAGGCAGATTCTCAACCACTGTGCCACCAGGGAAGCCCTCCATTGGTAATTTGATAGGAATTTCATTGAAGCTGTAGATTGCCTGTGTAGTATACTCATTTTGACAATATTGATTCTTCCAGTCCAAGAACATGGTATATCTTTCCATCAGTTTTTGTCATTTTTTATTTCTTTCACCAGGGTCTTAAAGTTTTCAGAGTACAGATCTTTTGCCTCCTTAGGTAAGTTTATTCCTAGATTTTTTTTTTTTTTTTTTTTTTTGCGGTACACGGGCCTCTCACTGTTGTGGCCTCTCCCGTTGCGGAGCAACAGGCTCCGGACGCACAGGCTCAGTGGCCATGGCTCACGGGCGCAGCTGCTCCGCGGCATGTGGGATCTTCCCGGACCGGGGCATGAACCCGTGTCCCCTGCATCAGCAGGCGGACTCTCAACCACTGCGCCACCAGGGAAGCCCTATTCCTAGATATTTTATTTTTTTGATGTGATGGTAAATGGAATTGTTTCTTTAATTTCTCTTTCTGATCTTTTTTTGTTACTGTATAGAAATGCAACAGATTTCTGTGTATTAATTTTGTGTCCTGCAACTTTACTGAATTCATTGATGAGCTCTAGTAGTTTTCTGGTAGCATCTTTAGGATTTTTCTATGTATAGTATCATGTCATCTGCAAACAGTGAGTTTTACTACTTCTTTTCCAATTTGGATTTCCTTTATTTCTTTTTCTTCTCTGATTGCCATGGCTAGGACTTCCAAAACTATGTTGAATAATAGTGGTGAGAGTCAACATCCTTCTCTTGTTCCTGATATTAGAGGAAATGCTTTCAGTTTTTTACCATAAATGGGTGCTGAATTTTGTCAAAAGCTTTTTCTGCATCTATTGAGATGATCATGTTTTTTATTCTTTAATTTTTTGATGTGGTGTATTGCACTGATTGATTTGCAGATATTGAAAAATCCTTGCATCCCTGGGATAAATCCCACTTGATCATAGTGTATGATCCTTTTAATGTACTGTTGGATTCATATTGCTAGTATTTTGTTGAGGATTTTGCATCTATATTCATCAGTGATATTGGCCTGTAATTTTCTTTTTTTATGGTATCTTTGGTTTTGTTATCAGCATGATGGTGGCCTCATGGAATGAGTTTGAGGGTGTTCCTTCTGCAATTTTCTGGAACAGTTTCTGAAGGATACGTGTTAACTCTTCTCTAAATATTTGATAGAATGCGCCTGTGAAGCCATCTGGTCCTCGGCTTTTGTTTGTTGGGAGTTTTTAAATCACAGTTTCAATTTCAGTACTTGTGATTGGTCTGTTCATATTTTCTATGTCTTCTTGGTTCAGTCTTGAGATATTGCAGCTTTCTAAGAATTTGTCCATTTCTTCTAGGTTGTCCATTTTATTGGCATATAGTTGCATGTAGTAGTCTCTTATTCTGTGGTGTCCATTGTGACTTCACCTTTTCGTTTCTAATTTTATTGATTTGAGCCATCTCCCTCTTGATGAGTCTGGCTAAAGGTTTGTCAATTTTGTTTATCTTTTCAAAGAACCAGCTTTTAGTTTTGTGGATCTTTTCTATTGTTTTTTTTTGTCTCCATTTCATTTATTTCTGCTCTGATATTTATGATTTCTTTCCTTCTACTAACTTTGGGTTTTGTTTATTCTTCTTTCTCTAGTTGCTTTAGGTGTAAGCTTAGGTTGTTTATTTGAGATTTTTCTTGTTTCCTGAGATAAGATTGTATTGCTATAAACTTCCCTCTTAGAACTGCTTTTGCTGGGTCCCATAGGTTTTGGATCGTCGTGCTTTCATTTTCATTTGTCTCTAAGTACTTTTTTGATTTCATGAGTGATCCATTGGTTATTTAGTAGCATATTGTTTAGCCTCCATGTGTGGGTGTTTTTTACAGTTTTTTTCTGTTAGTTGATTTTTAATGTCACAGTGTTGGGGTTGGAAAAGATGCTTAATATGATTTCAGTTTTCTTAAATTTACTGAGGCTTGATTTGTGGCCCAGCATGTGATCAGTCCTGGAGAATGTTCCATGTACACTTGAGAAGAATGTGTATTCTGCTGCTTTTGGATGGAATGCTCTATAAGTATCAATTAAGTCCATCTGGTCTAATATGTCATTTAAGGCCTGTGTATCCTTATTGATTTTCTGTCCGGATGATCTGTGCATTGATGTAAGTAGGGTCTTAAAGTCCCCCACTATTATTGTGTTACTGTTGATTTCTCCTGTTGTGGCTGTTCGCATTTGCCTTATATATTGAGGTGCTCCTGTGTTGGGTGCAATTGTTACAATTGTTATATCTTCCTCTTGGATGGATCCCTTGATCATTATGTAGTGTTCTTGTTGGTGTCTTGTAACAGTCTTTATTTTAAAGTCTATTTTATTTCATATGAGTATTACTACTCCAGCTATCTTTGATTTCCATTTGCATGGAATACCTTTTTTCCAGCCTCTCACTTTCAGTCTGTATGTGTCCCTTGGTCTGAAGTGGGTCTCTTGTAGACAGCATATATATGGGTCTTGTTGTTGTATCCATTTAGCCTGTCTGTGTCTTTTGGTTGGAGCATGTAATCTGTTTACATTTAAGGTAATTATCGATATGGATGTTCTTATTGCCATTTTGTTAATTGTTTTGGATTTGTTTTTGTAGGTGTTTTTTCTTCTCTTTTGTTCTCTTCTCTTGTGATTTGATGACTAACTTCAGTGTTGTGTTTGGATTCTTTTTTCTTTTTTGTGTGTGTATCTATTGTAGGTTTTTGTTTTGTGGATAATAGGAGGTTTCGATGTAGCAGTCTATATATAAACAAGATTGGTTTAAGTTGCTGGTCTTTTAATTTCAAATGAGTTTCCAATATCCTACATTTTTGCTCTCCTCGTAATTGCTGGTTTTGATTTTATATTTGTGTACAGATGATTTCTTACCTTTACTATATATGTTTGTGTTTACTGGTGAGCTTTTCCATTCATAATTATCTTGTTTCTAGTTGTGGCCTTTTCCACCTAGAGGACTTCCTTTAGCATTTTTTGAAAAGCTGGTCTGGTGGTGCTGAATTCTCTTAGCTTTTGCTTGTCTGTAAAGCTTTTGATTTCTTGGTCGAATCTGAATGAGAACCTTGCTGGGTAAAGTATTCTTGGCTGTAGGTTCTTCCCTTTAATCACTTTAAATATATTGTGCCACTTCCTTCTGGCCTGCAGAGTTTCTGCTGAAAAATCAGCTGATAACCTCATGCGGTTCTCTTGTATGTTATTTGTTGCTCTTCCCTTGTTGCTTTTAATATTTTTTCTTTGTCTTTAAGTTTTGTCAATTTGATTACTGTGTCTTGGCACGTTCCTCCTTGCATTCATCCTGCCTGGGACTCTGCACTTCCTGGACTTGGATGACTGTTTCCTTTCCCATGTTAGGAAAGTTTTCAGCTATTATCTCTTAAAATATTTTCTCAGGCCCATTCTCTCTCTCTCTCTTTCCCTTCTGGGACCCCTATAATGCGAATGTTTGTGCATTTCATGTTGTCCCAGAGATCTCTTAAACTGTCCTCATTTTTTTCATTCTTTTTTCTTTATTCTGTTCCATAGCAGTGATTTCCACCATTCTGTCTTCCAGGTCACTTATCCGTTTTTCTGCCTCAGTTATTTTGCTATTGATTTCTTCTAGTATATTTTTCATTTCAGTTATTGTATTGTTCATCTTTGTTTGTTTGTTCTTGTTCTTCTAGGTCTTTGTTAAACATTTCTTGTATCTTCTCAATCTGTGCCTCCATTCTTTTTCCAAGATCTTGGATCATCTTTACTCTCATTACTCTGAATTCTTTTTCAGGTAGATTGCCTGTCTCCACTTCACTTAGTTCTTCTGGGTTTTTGTCGTGTTCCTTCATATGCACCATATTTCTCTGCCATCTCATTTTGTGTAACTTTCTATGATTGTGGTTTCCGTTTTGCAGGCTTGTAGTTTTTCTATCTTCTGCTGTTTGCCCGCTGGTGGATGAGGCTGGCTAAGAGGCTTGTGCAGGTTTGCTGGTGGGAGGGACTGGTACCCACCCACTGATGGGTGGAGCTGGGTTTTATCCCACTGGTGGGCAGGACAGTGTCTGTGGGTGTGTTTATTATGGGGCAGCTATTTTTTCAGGAAGACTTTGAACAGCCTCTCTGCTGATGGGTGGGGCTGTGTTCCCGCCCTGTTGGTTGTTTGGCCTGAGACGTCCCAGCACTGGTGCCTACAGGCTGTTGGGTGGGGCCAGGTCTTGGTGAGAAGATGGCAGCATCCTAGAGGACCCACGCCAATGAGCAGTTGCTAGAGCCGCTACCGCCAGTGTCCCTGTCCCCATGGTGAGCCACAGCCGCCCCCTCCCCCCCCCCGCCTTCGCAGGGGACCCTCCAACACTAACAGGTAAGTCTGACCCAGTCACTTACGAGGTCACCGCTTTTTATCCCTGGGTTCTGGTGCACCCAGACCCTGTGTGTACCCTCCAAGAAAGGAATTTCTGTTTCCCCCAGTCCTGTGGAATTCCTGCAGTCAAACCACTGGCCTTCATACCCAGACTCTCTGGGGTCTCCTCCCTCTATTGCCACACCCCTAGGCTTGGTAGCCCCACATGGGGCTCAGAACTTTCACTCCTGTGGGAGAACTTCTGTGATATAATTAGTTTCCAATTTGTGGGTTCCCCTCCTGGTGTGTATGGGATTTGATTTTATTGCAATTCTGCCCCTCCTACTGTCTTGTTGTAGCTGCTTCTTTGTCTTCAGATGTAGGGTATCTTTTTTGGCAGGTTTCAGCGTTTTTTTCTTGGTGGTTTTTCAGCAGTTAGATGTACTTTTGGTGTTTCTGTAAGAAGGGGTGATCTCATGTCCTTCTATTCCGCCATCTTGCTTCCTTCCCCCAGTGTTATTTCTTTATCATTACTACTCAGTCCTCAAGACTGGCCTAAGAAGAATAATTTGTCTTTCATTTGAGGCACTATTTCCATTATTATTTTCATTTGAGGCACTATTTCCATTAGTGTTTTCAGAAATACACATACATGCTCCCATTTTTCAGTTATGGTAAAATACTCAGCTTTCCAATTCCTGACAGATTTCATTATAGTTTTATAGCAAATGTTACTCAAATAGCCACCTTGCAAAAAAAGTAAAAAACATTTCAGGGGAAAAGTTTGGTTCATTTTTTAAAGCTCAGAATTTAAAATAGGCTTTGTAAATAGCTCAGAGAAAAAGAGAAATTATTGAATTTTTAAGTGCTCGATTAAGATATAAAATGTAATTATTGATTTATAGAATTCTGTTCATTTATTCAGCCTTATAGCAAATGTATTAAGTTTTGGACAAACAACTCAGCCAGCCCTCTGGTTGAACTGTGCTTCCTAATACAAGGTTATGATCATTTCCATTCCCTACATGTGCTCCTTTTCTATTTATTTTATACTCCAGAGACTTCTCCTAACCCTCTGACAAAGTCCCATGTGATGAACAGTTAACATTTTAAAGTTGTTATTATATGTGGTCCCTCCTTCCTCTTTCCCCTACCAGTCATGTTACAGAAGCAACATCATTAGATGTTAAAATATTCATGTTTTTAGTTTCCCTTGAAAAATCTTCACCTTATATCTTTATTTTACCTATTCCTTTATTCAACTAATGTTTGTCGAGTTCCTGTTTTATGCCATAGTTCTATGCTAAATTCTGGGGTTAGAACATGGTACTTACCTTGTGAAGTTTTACAATTCAGTGGGAACACACTTGCCAGTATGATATACGAAAATAGTGGTTCTAATGGAAGTGTGTGTTCAGGAGCAGCAGGCATGCAGGGGAAGGAGATCTTTCACAAAAGAGAATGATGTTGGCACTGTATAATTTTATCTCCCTTTAAAAATTGATCTCAAATGGCATAGTTTGGTAAGGTTATTTAAAAGTACCCAGACTCAGAGCTATTTGAAATTACTCTGACATAAAATCATCAGTGAGATTTTGAAAATGTTAGAATTCTGTACCTTTCAACCAGTTCCTAATTCCATTAATTAAAACATAAGGCTCACATACTGAGAGGAATATTCTTCTGTTCTATTTCTACGTTCCTTATAAATCCCAAGTGAGTAGCAATTTAAAAGTTGTTGGAGAGCTGATGAAAGGAAGGCAAGAGATGCATGTCACAAAAAATTGTATCTCCTTCCTCCAACTTCAGGGAAAAAAAGTTTAAACTATAGGGGCATTGAAAGAATACTATATAAGGACGTGCTATCATTTCCTCTTGCGAGAACACCAGAATCACAACTAACTGCTGAACAGACATCGACAGGAAGACACTGGAACTCACCAAAAATGATACCCCACATCCAAAGACAAAGGAGAAGCCACAATGAGACGGTAGGAGGGGCGTAATCACAATAAAATCAAATCCCATAACTGCTGTCTGGGTGACTCACAAACTGGAGAATGCTTATACCACAGAGGTCCACCCACTGGTGTGAAGGTTCTGAGCCCTATGTCAGACTTCCCAAACTGGGGGTCTGGCAACGGGAGGAGGGATTCCTAGAGAATCAGACTTTGAAGTCTAGCGGGATTTGATTATAGGACTTCGACAGGACTGGGGGAAACAGAGACTCCACTCTTGGAGGGCACACACAAAGTAGTGTGTGCATCGGGACCCAGGGGAAGGAGCAGCGACCCCATAGGAGACTGAACCAGACCTACCTGCTAGTGTTGGAGGGTCTCCTGCCAAGGCGGGGGGGTGGCTGTGTCTCAAAGTGAGGACAAGGACACTGACAGCAGAAGTTGTGGGAAGTACTCCTTGGTGTGAGCCCTCCAAGAGTCTGCCATTATCACCACCAAAGAGCCGGGGGAAGGCTCCAGCGTTGGGTCGCCTCAGGCCAAACAACCAACAGGGAGGGAACCCAGCCCCACTCATCAGCGGACAAGCAGATTAAAGTTTTACTGAGCTCTGCCCACCAGAACAACAGCCAGCTCTACCCACCACCAGTCCCTCCCATCAGGAAACTTGCACAAGCCTCTTAGATAGCCTCATCTACCAGAGGCAGACAGCAGAAGCAAGAAGAACTACAGTCCTGCAGCCTGTGGAACAAAAACCACATTCACAGAGAGTTAGACAAGATGAAAAGGCCACAGGGCTATGTACCAGATGAAGGAACAAAATAAAACCCCAGGAAAAACAACTAAATGAAGTGGAGATAGGCAACCTTCCAGAAAAAGAATTCAGAATAATGATAGTGAAGATGATCCAGGACCTCAGAAAAAGAATGGAGGCGAAGATCGAGAAGATGCAAGAAATGTTTAACCAAGATCTAGAAGAATTAAAGAACACAGATGAAAATACAATAACTGAAATGAAAACTACACTAGAAGGAATCAATAGCAAAATAACTGAGGCAGAAGAACGGATAAGTGACCTGGAAGACAGAATGGTGGAATTCACTGCCGTGGAACAGAATAAAGAAAAAAGAATGAAAAGAATTGAAGACAGCCTAAGAGACCTCTGGGACAACATGAAACACCACAACATTCGCATTATAGGGGTCCCAGAAGGAGAAGAGAGAGAGAGAGGACCAGAGAAAATATTTGAAGAGATTATAGTCAAAAACTTCCCTAACGTGGGAAAGGAAATAGCCACGCAAGTCCCGGGAGCACAGAGAGTCCCATACAGGATAAACCCAAGGAAAAACACACCGAGACACATAGTAATCAAAGTGGCAAAAATTAAAGACAAAGAAAAATTATTGAAAGCAGCAAGGGAAAAACGACAAATAGCATGCAAGGGAACTCCCATAAGGTTAACAGCTGATTTCTCAGCAGAAACTCTACAAGCCAGACGGGAGTGGCATGATATACTTAAAGTGATGAAAGGGAAGAACCTACAACCAAGATTACCCAGCAAGGATCTCATTCAGATTCAATGGAGAAATCAAAAGCTTTACGGACAAGCAAAAGCTAAGAGAATTCAGCACCACCAAACCAGCTCTACAACAAATGCTAAAGGAACTTCTCTAAGTGGGAAACACAAGAGAAGAAAAGGACCTACAAAAACAAGCGCAAAAAAATTAAGAATATGGTAATAGGAACATACATATCAATAATTACCTTGAACATGAATGGATTAAATGCTCCAAGCAAAAGACACAGGCTTGCTGAATGGATAAAAAAACAAGACCCATATATATGCTGTCTACAAGAGACCCACTTCAGACCTAGGGACACATACAGACTGAAAGTGAGGGGATGGAAAAAGATATTCCATGCAAATGGAAATCAAAAGAAAGCTGGAGTAGCCATACTCATATCAGATAAAATAGACTTTAAAATAAAGAATGTTACAGGAGACAAGGAAGGACACTACATAATGATCAAGGGATCAATCCAAGAAGAAGATATAACAATTATAAATACATATCACCCAATATAGGAGCACCTCAATACATAAGGCAACTGCTAATAGCTATAAAAGAGGAAATCGACAGTAACACAATAATAGTGGGGGAGAGTTTAACACCTCACTTTCACTAATGTACAGATCATCCAAACAAAAAATTAATAAGGAAACACAAGCTTTAAATGACACAATAGACCAGATAGATTTAATTGATATTTATGACATTCCATCCAAAAACGGCAGATTACACTTTCTTTTCAAGTGTGCACGGAACATTCTCCAGGGTAGATCACATCTTGGGTCACAAATCAAGCCTCAGTAAATTTAAGAAAATTGAAATCATATGAAACATCTTTTCTGAGCACAATGCTATGAGATTAGAAATCCATTACAGGGAAAAAACGTATAAAACACAAACACATGGAGGCTAAACAATATGTTACTAAGTAACCAAGAGATCACTGAAGAAATCAAAGAGGAAATCAAAAAATACCTAGAAACAAATGACAATGGAGACATGACGATCCAAAACCTATGGGATGCAGCAAAACAGTTCTAAGAGGGAAGTTTATAGCTATACAAGCCTACCTCAAGAAACAAGAAAAATCTCAAACAATCTAACTTTACACCTAAAGGAACTAGAGAAAGAAGAACAAACAAAACCCAGAGTTAGCAGGATGAAAGAAATCATAAAGATCAGAGCAGAAATAAATGAAATAGAAACAAAGGAAACAATAGCAGAGATCAATAAAACTAAAAGCTGGTTCTTTGAGAAGATAAACAAAATTGAAAAACCATTAGCCAGACTCATCAAGAAAAAGAGGGAGAAGACTCAAATCAATAAAGTCAGAAATTAAATAGGAGAAGTTACAACAGACACCACAGAAATACAAAGCATCCTAAGAGACTACTACAAGCAACTCTATGCCAATAAAATGGACAAACTGGAAGAAATGGACAAATTCTTAGAAAGGTATAATCTTCCAAGACTGAACCAGAAAGAAGTAGAAAACATGAACAGACCAGTCACAAGTACTGAAATTGAAACTGTGAGTAAAAAACTCCCAACAAACAAAAGTCCAGGACCAGATGGCTTCACAGGTGAATTCTGTCAAACATTTAGAGGAGAGCTAACAGCCATCCTGCTCAAACTCTTCCAAAAACTTGCAGAGGAATGAACACTCCCAAACTCATTCTATGAGGTCACCACCACCCTGATACCAAAACCAGACAAAGATACTACAAAAAAAGAAAATTACAGACCAATATCATTGATGAATATAGATGCAAAAATCCTCAACAAAATACTAGCAAACATAATCCAACAAGAGATTAAAAGGATCATACACCATGATCAAGTGGGATTTATCCCAGGGATGCAAGGATTCTTCAATATATGCAAATCAATCAGTGTGATACACCATATTAACAAATTGAAGAAGAAAAACCATATGATCATCTCAATAGATGCAGAAAAAGCTTTTGACAAAATTCAACACCCATTTATGATAAAAAAATCTCCAGAAAGTGGGCATAGAGGGAACCTACCTCAACATAATAAAGGCAATATATGACAAACCCACAGCAAACATCATTCTCAATGGTGAAAAACTGAAAGCATTTCCTCTAAGATCAGGAACAAAACAAGGACATCCACTGTCACCAATATTATTCAACATAGTTTTGGAAGTCCTAGCCACAGCAATCAGAGAAGAAAAAGAAATAAAAGAAACACAAATTGGAAAAGAAGAAGTAAAACTGTCACTGTTTGCAGATGACATGATACTATGCATAGAGGATCCTAAAGATGCCACCAGAAAGCTACTAGAGCTAATCAATGAATTTGGTAACATAGTAGGATACAAAATTAATGCACAGAAGTCTCTTGCATTCCTATACACTAATGATGAAAAATCTGAAAGAGAAAGTAAGGAAACACACCTGTTTACCATTGCAACAAAAAGAGTAAAATACCTAGGAATAAACCTACCTAGGGAGACAAAAACCTGTATGCCAAAAACTGTAAGACACTGATGAAAGAAATTAAAGATGATACCAACAGATGGAGAGATATACCATGTTCTTGGATTGGAAGAATCAGTATTGTGAAAATGACTGTACTACCCAAAGCAATCTACAGATTCATTGCAATCCCTATCAAATTACCAATGGCATGTTTTACAGAACTAGGATAAAAAATCTTAAAATTTATATGGAGACACGGAAGACCCCAAATAGGCAACGCAATCTTGAGGGAAAAAAATGGAGCTGGAGGAATCAGACTCCCTGACTTCAGACTATACTAAAAACCTACAGTAATCAAAACAATATGGTACTGGCACAAAAACAGAAATAGAGATCAATGGAACAGGATGAAAAGCCCAGAGATAAACCCACACACCTATGGTCAACTAATCTATGACAAAGGAGGCAAGGATATACAATGGAGAAAAGACAGTCTCTTCAATAAGTGGTGCCTGGAAAACTGGACAGCTACATGTAAAAGAATTAAAGAACACTCCCTAACACCATACACAAAAATAAACTCAAAATGCATTGTAGACCTAAATGTAAGACCGGACACTATAAAACTCTTAGAGGGAAACATAGGAAGAAAACTCTGACATAAATCACAGCAAGATCTTTTTTGATCCACCTCCTAGAGTAATGGAAATAAAAACAAAGTAAACTAATGGGACCTCATGAAACTTAAAAGCTTTTGCACAGCAAAGGAAACCATAAACAAGACAAAAAGACAACCCTCAGAATGGGAGAAAATATTTGCAAACAAATCAACGGACAAAGGATTAATCTCCAAAATATATAAACAGCTCATGCAGCTCAATATTAAAAAAACAAACAACCCAATCCAAAAATTGGCAGAGACCTAAATAGACATTTCTCCAAAGAAGACATACAGATGGCCAAAAAGCACATGAAAAGCTGCTCAATATTGCTAATTATTAGAGAAATGCAAAGCGAAACTACAATGAGATTTCACCCCACACCAGTTAGAATGGGCTTCATCAGAAAATCTACAAACAACAAATACTGGATAGAGTGTGGAGAAAAGGGAACCCTCTTGCGCTGTTGGTGGGAATGTAATTTGATACAGCCACTATGGAGAACAGTATTGAAGTTCCTTAAAAAACTAAAAATAGAATTACCATATGATCCAGCAATCCCACTACTGGGCATATACCCAGAGAAAACCACAATTCAAAAAGACACATGCACCCCAGTGTTCATTGCAGCACTATTTACAATAGCCAGGTTATGGAAACAACCTAAATGCCCATTGACAGACGAATGGATAAAGAAGTTGTGGTACACATATAGAATGGCATATTACTCAGCCATAAAAAGGAACGAAATTGAGTCATTTGTAGAAATGTGGATGCTTCTAGAGACTGTCACACAGAGTGAAGTTAGAGTGAGAAAAACAAATATTGTATATTAACGCATATATGTGGAACCTAGAAAAATGGTACAGATGAACCGGTTTGCCAGGCAGAAATTGAGACACAGGAATAGAGAACAAACATATGGACACCAAGGGGAGAAAGCATTGGTGGGGGGGAGGGTGGTGTGCTGAATTGGGCGATTGGTATTGACATGTATACACTGATGTGTATAAAATGGATGACTAATAAGTAGCTGCTGTATTAAAAAATAAAATAAAATTCAAAAATTCAAAAAAAAAACAGTATAACGAACACCAGTGTACCCTTCATCACCAAATCGTTCCATTTTGCCACATTTACTCTTTCCATGCCTCTAAGACTGCCATTTCTCTACATATACACTAATATACCACTATATACTGACGAAAATTAATGCAATAATATCTAATAGTTTGTATTCCAATTTTCCAAATGCCCTCAAAGATGTATTTTATATCATGCCCGTTTTGTTTTATGGTCTGGAATCTACTGAACATTTATATATCGCATTTGGTGGTTTAGTTTTTAACTCTAGAATAGTCCTTTTCTCATGTCATTGGCGCTTTTTTGAAGAATCCAAGGTAGCTGTCTTGTAGAATCTCCATTACTCTGCAGTGTTCTAATTGTTTCCTTGTAACTGGATTCAGGTTAACATTTTTGGCAACAAGACTCCATCGGTAATATACTTGCATGGTGTCACAGGATGCACAGAATGTCAGGTTGTCTCTCTGTTGATGATGCTACAGTGGATAAGGTGGTGCTCACCAGACCTCTCTATAATTTTTCAAAGACCTTACAGTACTAGAAATTTCCAGTGGTATTTTTGTTTGTTTTGTTGTTTTGGCCATAGAACTCTTAACCTCTACTAGCTTGCCTTTTCATTTACAGCAAGTCCAGCAATTTTATTTTAACCTAGATAAGTCAATGACCAAGCTATGGAAAGGTAGATTGATCCTGGTGCGCATTTCATCAACTGTCCTAAATCTCATAAACTCCATTATTGTTATGGCACACCTCAGGCAAGAGTCCTCTCTGTCTCTTTCCCTCTCTCTATCTCCCCTGCCCCCTTGTGTTTTTAAAAAATATGTAGATCTTTGTGAACACCTATGTAACCTGGACTCACATGCCACCTAAAAATGAAGAAATGAAGGCAAACAACTGCCTTTCTCTTTGTTGTTTTTGGATTTGTAAACGGTTGGCAAAGAGGCAAATATGCAACAAATAGTTTTTTTTTTTTAACACTTCACAAATACGTTATCATTTTTGGTCTGAACTTAAAAGGCAGAATACATGCCACACTTTAGAACATTTTCTTTTAGTGTGGTTTAGGATCAGCTGGCAAAATGGGGAGAGAAAAGAAAATAATCATTCCTTAAATGTGAATCTCTGATCTCGGTACTTCCATAGGACTGTGACATCGGAAACAGCAGTTCAAAGTTACCTTTTTCCTCTTAAGAAGAAACCATTCTGTCCCAAACACATCCAGGTTAGTATGCAGAACCTCATGTCCCATGACAGCCCCGTGCAGTTGTCTGAAGTTGAGCTTTTGAGCCCTTGAGGTGAATACCCTAATACCCTGGAAAAGAGCTGTAGCTATTGGTCTGAATTTCTCTGATTTTGCTTCTGGCCAGTTGAACTCCTGGCCTAGGAGACTCTTATGGTCTGAAGCACTTGGATAAAATTCAGAACTGAGAGTCATTGACTACATTTTCTCTTGAATCCTTTCTTACTGTAACAAGTAGAGCGTCGCCAGTTAGCCAAAGATCTTTAACAAGCAAGATTTGTTCCTTGTTCCAGTTAATGCCTGCATCCAACTCATTTGGGCCTGTTGAAAGTTATTTGGCCAAGTGTGCTTTGAAGAACCGTCTAATCCAAGAAGAAATGTATTGATGTCTGGTCATCTAGCCCTTTTTTCCTTCAAGGTGAAACATTGATTTTCATGCCACTTTAATTTCCCTGTAGGGCAAAAATAGAATGCAAGTAACTGCTAGAACAGGTTATGAGTCCAGTGAGGCTTAAAGCATTTATATCTGTCTGCCACTAGGATGATGTTTTAAAGCTGGAAATTAGCCTTATGACTAGAAGTCTGCTTGTTGGGGTTTTTTACTGAAAGGGGTTAAAGCAGGTTAAGTCTGGAGATGAGCTGTGAGTAGATCTGCCAGTGAGCTGTTTGTTTTCTCAATAGCTTTAGCCTGAGGCAAGATCAGTATCTCATTTCAGAAGAGGCAGGTCATTTCCACAGTGCTCTCTGGGCTGGCCCTAAAGTGACTTCTTTTTCTTTCCTTTTTAATGAACATTGCAACTTAAGCAATAATCTAGAAGAGCAAAACTTTTTGATTGACAGCGAAGTTGTAGCTCATAAATGTATACTCTGAGCTCAGAAGCATATTGACACCAGCCAGGAAAGGAAAGTCTATTGACAGTTTAGGAGGTAATCACAAACTAATTATGAGTTCTGTTTAGTCAAGGAACAGCTCGGTTTCTTTCTTTTTTGGATTGAAAGGCATATGTCTTGTGCTGTCTCTGGCAGTGAAATCAATAGTGTGAAATGGCCTTTCCTTCAGCCTTGTGTGTTCTTTACTCACACACAATGCATTGAGAAGTGCTGAACCAGGTGAGCAAATCCAATATTTTATTATACTTACTAGATAAGCCTGCTAAAGGCACCTCACAGTATGGAACTATGGAAACCCAAACTTACACTTACTGCAGTAATAGATTAGGGAATTGATTATTTTTATACCTTTCAAAAGGCTCCTCCTTGTAGATATAAAGGCAGAAGATAGGCTTTTTATTTTTTTTTTGTTTTATTTTAATGATTTTAGTTAAAGAATTTCAGAGCAGGAAGGGAATCAGAGAGGATCTCTTCTAACCTTACCATTTCACAGGTGAGGAAATGGGCCCTGAATGAGGCCTATAGCCTTGGGTTCCTAGTACCTCTTCCAATGTACTTTCAATTATATCTCTTTTTAAAAAATGTTAATGGTTGCCTAGGTTTACAATTTACATTTTTACTAATCTAAGTCCACCTTCAAATAGCAGTATTCCTGTGTCATGTAGGTATCTTACAGCAGTGTTCCCACCTCTCCCATCCCACTCCTTATGATGTTGCTGTTGCTCATTTCACTCATCTATGTGCTGTAATCACCCAATACATTGTTACTATTACTTTAAACAGTTACCTTTCAGATCAATTAAGAATTTTAAAAAGCCACAAAGGTTTGATTTTACCTTCATTTATTTCTTCTCCAATAAGCATCCTTTCTTCATGTAGTTGTTGTTTGTTTTGTTCTGTTTTTTGCGGTACGCGGGCCTCTCACCGCTGTGGCCTCTCCCGTTGCGGAGCACAGTCTCTGGACATGCAGGCTCAGTGGCCATGGCCCACGGGCCCAGCCACCCCATGGCATGTGGGATCCTCCCGGACCAGGGCACGAACCCGTGTCCCCTGCATTGGCAGGCAGACTTCCAACCACTGCGCCACCAGGGAAGCCCTGTTACAGTGTTTTTGACTTCTAGCATTTACTTTTGATTTTTTCTTAGAATTTCTGTCTCTCTGCTTACAATACCCATCTCTTCATGCATGTTGTCTTCTTCATTATAGCCCATGACATACTAATGGTAGCTATTTAAAATTCCCTGTCTGAGAATTCTAATATCTATGTTATATATGAGTCTCATTCTGATGCGTGCCCGAGATCTCTGATTTCTTGCTTGATCACAGATCTTGATCTGCCTTTTAGCATGCCTTTTAATTTTTGGTTGAAAGCTGGACATACTGTGTTGGGTAATAGGGACTGAGATAAATGATCTTCTAGCGTGAGCAGGTATGTTAATCTGGCTAGGAGTTAGGCTGTGTTTAATGTTTAATGTTAGCTCTTGGTGCCAGAGGTTTCAAATTGTCCTAGGGTTCTTGTTTTTGTTTCCCCTCTTTGACTTTGGGCTTCCCTAAGTACTTCTCCTCAGAGAGGACCTGTGTCTGGTATCTCTTTTAGCAGCAATCCACCGTTATACTGGAGCCCTGTTGGTGTGGTGGAAAAGTGTGTGGGAGGGGAATGTTCTCTGATCTTATGATTAAATCTCAAGTCTTTATGGGCTTGAGTGTCTGGCCTGTGACCACCATGTGTTTCTTTTTCTTGTTTTTTTAAATTAATTAATTCATTCATTAATTTTTGGCCCTATTGGGTCTTCGTTGCTGCGTGCAGGCTTTCTCTAGTTGCGGCTAGTGGGGGCTACTGTTCGTTGCGGTGCACGGGCTTCTCGTTGCGGTGGCTTCTCTTGTTGTGGAGCACGTGCTCTAGGCGTGAGGGCTTCAGTAGTTGTGACTCATGGGCCCTAGAGCACAGGCTCAGTAGTTGAGGCGCACAGGCTTAGTTGCTCCGTGGCATGTGGGATCTTCCCAGACAAGGGCTCGAACCTGTGACCCCTGCATTGGCAGGTGGATCCTTAACCACTGTGCCGCCAGGGAAGTCCCATGTGTTTCTTCTTGGATAGCCCTCTCGTCCCTCTGAGGTAAGACACGAAGGTGAGAAGGGGCTGGAGTGAGAGGAATGCCCTTTTCCCATGCTTTAGGACAAGGGTCTGGTAAAGTCTTTTCCCTGGGGATCAGGCCTTTGTTATGGAGAAAGCTCTGGGTATTTTTCACAAGCATGATCCTTCCCTTCCATCTGCCGGAGCCATGAGTGAACCTTTCTCTGATTTTACCAGGAGAAATTGGTGGGGCCCCTGGAGGTAATACTCACCAAAGTAAGGGCTCCCCCTGAGACTGTGGTCCCCAGAATTGATCCTACCAGTTTATGGCTCTGGCACTTCTGCTCCAAGTAAGTAGCTTTTAGCTGTGACTCTGGATTTGCCTGTCTCTCCACATTTTGGGGAGACAGTTTGCCCTGCAAACTCAGTTCTCTGATGAGTCCAAGAAAAGTCATTGGTTTTCAGTTTGTCCAGGTTTTTCCTGTAAGGACTGGAGTGATAACTTCCAAGCCATATGTTGGAGCCGAAACAGTCCAAAGGTTTTATATATATATATATATATATATATATATATATATATATATATGTATGTATGTATAAATAACCTATAGATGAACATTCAGAGAAGGAAAACTCAAAAGACTAGCAATTTTGTTTCTGAAATAATTTAGAGATAGCAGTTGAAAAGCTGATAAAATGCAAAAACCTTTCAAGCCAATTACATGGTCAATTGCTTTTTTTTTTTTTGCGGTACGAGGGCCTCTCACTGCTGTGGCCTCTCCCATCGCGGAGCAATTTCTTTTTAATAACTTTTTTTTCCTCATTATAAAAGCAACATATGTTTGTGGTAAATAGCCATGTGTGACTTTCTCCAGCAGTATTGTTCTGTTCAGCTGTAGCCACAGAGTTGGGTTTTAGCGGATGATGCTGTTAGAAGAGGATGAAGGATTTAGAGCCAGATGATGGGCAATGAATTCTAAGACTAATGAAAAGGAAGTAAAGATAGGGGAAGGCAAAAGATAGGGTAAATGGGAAGTCCAAAGGACTGCAGATCCTGATGGGGTTAGAACAGTGGTTGCAGGAGTGGTTAATAAGTAACTTGGAAGGACTGGCAGGCAGAGGTAATGAGAGACAGAGATACTGAGGTTACTGCTTCAGAAGGAGGAGCAGTTTCAGTGATGACAAGGGTCAGTGTGGGACCATGGCAGAGATTTCTACTCGATTATATTAGTCATTCCACTGATTCTACCCTTGCAGGAGGTCAACACCCAAAGGAAAAGGTTTGTTTGTTTTTTGTTTTACAAAAGGGAGGAGTAATAGTCTGGAAAAATATGTCTGAAAAGCACCTAGCACAGTGCCTGGAGCATAGTAGGTGCTTTACAAGTGAGTGGGTTCTCATTTGACTGTTACTGCCACTGCTGAGCTGTGTCCATGCTCTATAATGTTATTTTAGAACTTCCTGAAACCAGACTAGGAAATGCCTGTTTTGCTAAGTTCAACTTCATAATGAATGGTGGTTTTGTTTGTTTTTAATTAATTTATTTATTTATTTATTTTTGGCTGCATTGGGTCTTCGTTGTTGTGCGCGGCTTTCTCTAGTTGCAGTGAGCAGGGGCTACTCTTCATTGCGGTGCACAGGCTTCTAATCGTGGTGGCTTCTCTTGTTGCGGAGCATGGGCTCTAGGTGCGTGGGTTCAGCAGTTGTGGCTCGTGGGCTCTAGAGCACAGGCTCGGTAGTTGTGGTGCACGGGCTTAGTTGCTCCACAGCATGTGGGATCTTCCTGGACCAGGGCTTGAACCTGTGTCCCCTGCATTGGCAGGCAGATTCTTAACCACTGTGCCACCAGGGAAGCCCCATGAATGGTGTTTTGGCAAGATTTCTGTGGTGTGGTTTAAGTAACATCTTGTAGTCAAAATCATTCTGTGGGACTACATCTCCAGTGTTTAAGTCATGTTCCAATCATTGTTTGATGTATTTTCATTTACCTCTTCAGTAATACATCCATTCTGTAAAGTGAGAAATACAAATTGTAACAACATCCTGAAAGATAAGTATGTCAGTTTCCTAGGGCTGCTGTAACAAAGTACCATAAACTGGGTGGCTTAAAACAACGAATGTATTCTTTCATGATTCTGGAGGCTAGAAGTCCAAAACTGAGGTGTGGGCAGGGCTGGTTCCTTCTGAAGCCTGTAAGGGAGAATCCCTCCTTGCCTCTTCTGGTGTCTACTGACTCCTTGGCGTTCCTTGGCTTATAGATGCGTCACTCCAGTCTCTGCATCTTGTCACATGGGCACCTTCTCCCCCTGCCTCTTTCCTCTTATGAGGACAACGGTCATCTCAACTAACTACATCTGCAGTGACCCCATTTCCAAATAAGGCCATATTCTGAGGTGCTGGGGGTTAGAACTTCAACAATTCATTTTGGAGGGGACACAATTCAACCCGTAATAGATGGATTTAAAAGAACCCATACTAAATATTTCTCTTTTCACATTGTCCTGATGATAACGTTTCTGATAACTAGAAGCCCCAGTTCTGTGGATGAACTTGCTGCTCTTAAAAAGAAAACCTAGTTCTAAATGCACTCAAGAAGAGTGGGAGGAGTTTTGCCCCAGTTTAAGGGCTAAATCTCTGCAGACAGGAACACCTTGCTGCTATGGTGGCGGGGAGTTTGATGTGGTGAACATAGCCCCTCACTAGTCACAAGCTCCCTGCAAGGCACTCGAATACTCAAGGTTCATTTACTAATCTTGCTTCCACATTGTTGCTTGAAAGTATAAATAATTCGTTGCCAAATCTGAAAGATGTTCCTTGGTTTCCATCTTAATGTTTTAGTTAGGTTAAATAACAACCAGGAACCACACTTAGATGTTAGTGCGAATCTGCACTAGCACAGCAGGCCTGTTTCGATGAGTCTAAGGAGAATGCAAAATGAATTGCAACAAATAAAATCTACTTCAGCACCATTGAGTTCAATTAAAAATGATAATAGAATTCAGGCTGCCTACAGGTGCACTAAACTTAAGCTCCATTCTCCATTTGGCCTCCAGAAAACACAACAGCAACGACATTCAATTTAGCTGCTGTTTTGAGTTGTGTACTGGAAGGAGCGTGGACTTTGGAATCAGATCTGAATTTGATTCCAGGCTCCAAATCTTGCTTTACCCCCGATGGTAGGCAGAATAATGGGCCCCAAAGATGTCTGTACCCTAATCCCTGGAAACTGGGATGGCAAAAGGGACTCTACAGGTTTGATTAAGGTACAGACCTTGAGGTGAGAGAGTGTCCCGTATCATTCAGAGGGGCTCAGTCTAACTACCTGAGTCCTTAAAAGCAGAGATGCTTTCCCAGCAGTGCTTGGAGATGAAGGAAAAAAGATCAGAGATGTTGTTGACTTTGAAGATGGAGGAAGGGAGCTTGAGCCAAGGAATGCTGGTGGCCTCCGGAAGCTGCAAAGGAAAGAAAATAGATTCTGTCCTTGAGCCCCCAGAGGAATATAGCCCTGCCAATGCCTTGATTTGGGGGCTTCTGAACTCTAGAACCAAAAGATAATAAAGTTGTGTTGTAAGCCACTAAGTTTGTGGTAATTTGTAAAATAGCAATAGAGAACCAATATATGCACTTATTAGCTGTATGACTTTCTGAGTCTTGGGTTTCTCATCCAAAAAAAAAAAAAATATATATATATATATATAGATAGATAGATAGATCTTGTGTCATTTATGTGCAGATTTACTGAGATGATGTATGTAAAGTCCATTGTTAATCATTCCATGACTTAGTGTCAGGAGTCCATCCTGAGGAGCCTGATTATTTTCTCTCAGGTACCTAGCCTCCAATTTGGGCCCAGCTGCCAACAGGTGAGCGGTTGCACCTGGTTCCATTGTCCATGCCTTCTAGTCAAAATGTGATGTACGAACCAAGCAGCATCAGACTCAGACTGGGACCTTGTTAGAATCACTGAATCTCAGACCACATCCCAAACCGACTGAGTCAGAATCGATATTTTTTAACAAGGTCCCAGATGATTCATATGCACTTTAAAATTTGAGAGGCGCTACACTGGTGGTTCTCAAACATCACATATGCTGACAGAGCAAATGCCTGGGTCCAGAATTTATGAGCATGAGGCTTCAACATCTGTATTTTTAATATGCTTCCTAGTTATTTCTGATGCATAAAGGGTTATAACCACTAGAATAAATACTTAGAGATATACTTTAATATATGAGATTCAAATGAGAATTGTAAAATTTTCAATTAATACCTTTTTTTCTCTAAGGAAAGCAGCTATGCTATGTAAGCGTTACTAAGTGCTGCATTTTAAAAAGATACATAAAAGAATAAACATCAAAGAATAGCAGAGACGCTTTCTCACTAGTTCTTAACTAGTTCTTAACTCTTTCTCACTAGTTCTGATTCCTGTCCTGGCTTTATCAAATATACTTGATTAGACTTCGTAAGATTCATCCAGCTTCACTTCTCTTAGAAGCAGTACTTCCTAGACAACTCCACAAATGTGGAACCTTGGCATTAAACCCTTGGCTGTTTTCTCTTTTGCAAGAAAGATCTAACCACTTAGTAAATTATCAGAAGACAGACAAGAGTTTTTGGAAAGCTTTCTCTGTTCTGGGAGTACCTGCATCTCTTCCTCCATAGACAGAAGCATAAGAAGAAATCTCGGCAGTTGTAATTAGGGCAGCCCGGCCACGCTTCCATGACCCAGAGCACAGAGTTGCATTCCAAGAACCGAAACTAGCATGGCTTCTCTTCAGCACGCGCAGGGCAGAAGATCCAGAGTCTGGAGAGAGTACTCAGATTCAGACTCTTACCCTACCCAGGAGCTCCAAGTCCAAACAGCTAGATAAGGGCTATAGGCAAGAGCCAAAATCAAGAATGAGGGGCTGAGAGCAAACCTGGGCAGGAAGGCAGCAGGTTAGGAGGCAGTGATGAAGCTGCTGGACAGTTGCCACAACTGGCTTTGAGGAGCCTTCTTTACTAGGCAGCAGGGACATGAGGCAGATGCTCTGGGCTGCCTTTTAGGGCAGGGGGGATGAGCACTGTACCCTCCAAGATTCCACCATGAAGAGCAGAGTGAGCTGGGACGCAGGCCCAGCCAAGGGGGGACTAGAGGAAACTCTCCATTGTAGCCAGTGAGAGCTTGGCAGCCTGCACGCTCACTGCAAGGGCTGTTGATGACCACAGTCTTTCCAGGCTTTCCCAGCTCTAGAAAGTCTCCTGAGGTCCTGCCAGACCCAGCTCACTGACCCAGAGCCTATCAGTTGTGGGTCTGGTAATGCAGGCCTGGGCAGGCCATTCTGGGGTCTCTACCTCACTGAACAGAAAACACTGCGGCAGCATTTTTTTTTTTTTTTAATTTCTATTGGAGTATAGTTGACTTACAATGTTGTGTTAGTTTCAGGTGTACAGAAAAGTGAATCAGTACATATATCCAGAATACATGTACATATATCAACTCTTTTTTAGATTCCTTTCCCATATAGGCCATTACAGAGTATTGAATAGAGTTCCCTGTGCTATACAGTAGGTCTTTATTAGTTATCTATTTTATATATAGTAGTGTGTATATGTTAATCACAATCCCCTAATTTATTGCTTCCCCCCATGTTTCCCCTTTGGTAACCATAAGTTTGATTTCGAGATCTATGAGTCAGTTTCTGTTTTGTAAATAAGTTCATTTGTATCATTTGTTTAGATTCCACATGTAAGTGATATCATATTGATATTTGTCTTTCTCTGTCTGACTTACTTCACTTAGATGATAAGCTCTAGGTCCATCCATGTCACTGCAAATGGCATTACTTCATTCATTTTTATGGCTGAGTAATATTCCATTGAATATATGTACCACATCTTCTTTATCCATTCCTCTGTTGATGGACATTTAGGTTGCTTCTGTGTCTTGGCTATTGTAAATAGTGCTGCAGTGAACATTGGGGTGCATGTATCTTTTCAAATTATGGTTTTCTCCAGATATATGCCCAGGAGTGGGATTGCTGGGTCGTATGGTAATTCTATTTTTAGTTTTTTAAGGAACCTCCACACTGTTCTCCATAACCGTCCTACCAATTTACATTCCCACCAACAGTGTAGGAGGGTTCCTTTTCTCCACACCCTTTCCAGCATTTATTGTTTGCAGAGTTTTTGATGATGGCCATTCTGACCGGTGTGAGGTGATGCCTCATTGTAGTTTTGATTTGCATTTCTCTAATAATTAGTGATGTTGAGCATCTCTTCATGTGGTGGCAGCCTTTTTATTAACAGAAATTACAAATTTCCATTTTTGTTAGAAAAAGTAGCAAGTCATACTTCCTTCTACACTTCTTTCAGAGTCCTGAAGTATGTATATGATACCTATTCTTTCATTAAGGTTGCCCTATCCCACAATAAACCATCTAAAAGACATTTAAGCAAACCCCATGTGGTGTAAAATAAAGATATAATATTTTGCCACAGAGGCTCCAGGGGCCGGCTGGACACTTGATTGAATTGTATTCTCTGCTACTGGCTGGCTGTGGCTTAAAGCTTGTGCAGTTACATGCTCCTGGCTACTCAGCCTTTGGGTATTTCTCCTATGCCTCTCTTTCCCTTCCCTGGTCCTTCCTTTCTGCTTACCCTTCCCTTGTCTTACTCTCACATGCAGAGTTCCTAACCACTATTGTCTAACACCATTAAATCATATCAAATTACATATCACCCCCCTGTGTAATTTCCAGTGTGATTCTAACATGTCAAACCAGAAGATCAGACTCCTTAGAGATGGGAGTTGTCAGTGCCATAAAATCCAGGGGAGAGAGAGCCCTGGGGTAACTCGACTGGGCCCTTATCCCCCTGGAGCCCGTCTTCAGAAACAGTGTGTGCTGGTGGAAACAGTGTGGGTCTGGTCTCCTCTCAAGTTGTACTTCTCACTGTAGATGAGTATATGGGATTCTACTTTCATTGAAAAATCACATAAAGTCAGAGTCAGAGTCAGAGTGGTTCAGAGTCACTCCCTAGGTGCTCCTAGACCTCAAAGAATACCTCCCTTCACTCTGCACCCATGATTGTAATCCAGCAAACAACAACGACAAAGATCATTTTGATGGTGGTACTATTTAATATGATTCTCACAATATGAGTATTATTTCCTCCATTTTCCAGTTATGAAAATAGGCTGAGAAAGGCCCTGGGTCCCACGGCTGGTCGCTGATATCAACTGGGCCGCCTGACCTCGGGCCGTGCTCTTCACCACATCATTGCACGGCCCCCGAGCCATCCATCAGCCATCTCCCTCCGCGGCCTCCTCACCCGTACTCACCAGGCGCTATCCCTCCTCCCCTCCCTGTGCCATGCAGCCTCTCGCACTTGGCCTGGCCTTCACACAGCCTTCCCACGCATGCATCGCCTCTCCCGGTGCCCCATCCCCACACACAGGCACAGTCTCTCTCTCTCTCTCTAGGATTTGCATGGTCTTGGGTTGTCTGAAAGAAAAAGACCCGCCAGAGCCCACACTGGTGCTTCATGGGTCTGTAAGCCAAAACCTCCAGGCGAAGGGAGAGGTGCTCCCTCCTCTAGCTTCTAAGGCCATCCTTGCCAGTGCACATGTCCACGGGGTGCAGTGTACATGTGGCCGGCCGGGACCCGGGCCCTGGAAGGCTGCCCACCTCTGGCTGCCCAGCTTGTCTCTGCTCACCAAGATTCTCTGCATCTCACTGCTGTCCAGGCAAAAGGCAAAAAGAGCACAATATCAGAACTGTGATTACTTCAAACAGATAAAGAATCCTGTCTAGGTAACCCCATCACCCTTTTGTAGTTGCCAGGTCTGCGTGATTTATGCAAATGACCTGCCTGTGTTTGCTGGAAGCAGATGTTGGCATGTGCAAAGTAGCCTTCCTTGTCAAGGCTAAGGACTTCTCTCAGGAGAGGTCTGAGGGCAGGAAGCTTTGTTCTTTGGGCCAGAAAAACCAAGATTGAGCAATTAAAAATTGCAAAGCCAAATTTTTGAAAAGCAATTCTGCCAACATCCCAGGACCCAAGTCAGACAATCTCTTCTGAGATCACCAGGCCCCCCTTCCTGCTAAGGGCCACTAATGCCATCCCACTTGAGCATGCAGGGACAGCCTGCAGAGGATGTGCCATGAAGATAATGCAATTTGGCTGAATCGTTTGAACGCTCTGCAGATACAGCAGTAGCCCTGACCTCCAGAGCCTAGCCTTATTCATTGAGTAACTATGGCCCAGTACTTACTACATGCCCAGAATGGTCCTAAAGCTTTTCATCTACTAACTTGTTTACTTTTCATGATACTACCCCCTCCACAGAGAAGACATTGTGTCCAAGCGGTTGAGTGATTTGCTCAAGGTCACACAGCAAGCAGGTGGCAGAGCAAAACTTTGAAGCTGGGCTTTCAGCTCCAACGTCTGTGCAGTGGAGGATAAATCAGGATCCGTATGCTTCCTGCCTTGTCATCTCTGCAGAGAACAAACACCTCAGGATAAAATGTTATCAAAACAAGGCAGGAGGAAATCAGGAAAGTTTGGAACCAGGCACAGCACTCCCTCATGGGCGGGTAGAGCTTTGCGTGTTACAGAGCACTTGGGTGTGGGGAGTAGAGCTGTACATAGAAAGTCTTTTTCTTGTGGCCTTATTTGTGATGGAGTGTGAAGCTGTGAAGCTTGCTGTTCTTCATTCATCACCAGCCCCCTCAGACTGCAGAGAACAAAGATCCCCAAATCATGACGTGAGGCACAAGGCGAGGCATGGTGCACCCTGGGCAGGAGTGGAGGAAACCGTACAGCAGCCCAGCGAAGTTGCCTGGTCCCCTCCCCGCTGCAGCCCCTACTGGCCCCCAAGCAGGAAAGAGAAGTGGGGGCTTCCTGGAAAGCAGAGGTCGAGTGTCTGGGAGGGGCACTGGCCTATTTCTGCCCCCCCAAGGTCAGAGCTTGGAGAAGTCTCCCTGAGGCTCCGGTGACTGGTAGCAAGGCTGGTATCCGCCTCTCACTGGAGGTGGGGTGAGGCCGGAGCAGCTGAGCCCACTGGTAATGTAAATGACCCTCACCTTCCCCCAGCAGCCACTGCTGCCCCGTGATGGGCCAGGGTGAGGCCTTCTGGTGATTTAGAGTTAAACCAGAGGAGGTGGCTGGTAACTTAGAGTTTAACCAGAGGAAGCCCTTTAAACTGGACAGTCAGTCATAACAAAGTACCTGAATTTGAATATTTACACAAGGACTACATTTTCAATTAGTAGTGACTAAAAACATGCCACTGTGGTTTGAATTTACTGGTTTGGGGCAAATTTCATTTTGCCAATGCTGCGTAGGAATGGGCCTCCCTGGTTAAGGAAAGAATATACTGTTACACAAATAAAACAAGTTTCGTGTGAGTCCGTGGATGATTTGACAATGTCAGTTTATATGCACCACACATGCTTGAAAACGTTTATCCTCGCCGCCCACTGAGGAAGGGCTGTGTGGTGGGGAAACAGCAGCTGGCATAGCTTCTGCCACGAAATTCCAGACAGCTTTCTCCTTGGGACTGCTCTTATGGAATATTTTCACTAGGCAAGACAAAGATACTTTATACACACACATACACACACACAGTGTTGCTAAGAAGAAAGATTAAGCTGTGTGTGAGGGCTGGGAAGACTGAAGCTGGCAGTGCTTAGTGTTTTTTAGAAAGGCTGGTTATGGAAAGCTGCCTCGTGAGGTGACATTCAAGCAGAGACCTGAGTGAAGTGAGACACAGCTAAATACTATTTGAGACGGGTAATGGAATTGGGGTGAGGTTTTTTGGTTTGTTTGTTAGGGACTGAATCTTGTGTTCCCTCCAAATCCATGGGTTGAAGCCATAAACCCCTCCCTTCCTCCCCCATAATGGTATTTGGAGGTGGGTCCTTTAGGAGATGATTAGGTTTAGATGAGGTTGAAGGTGGGGCCCCCATGATGCGATTAGTGCCATTATAAAAAGAAGAGACACCAGAGCCCTTTCTTTCTCTCTCTGTCTTGTGAGGACCCAGTGAGAAGCCAGCTATCCACAAGCCAGAGGAGGTCTCTCACCAGGAACCCAATCTGCCAGCACCTTGATCTGGGACTTCCTAGCCTCCAAGGATATAAGAAATAAATGTCTATTATTCAAGCCACCCAGTCTACGGCATTTTGCTATAGCAGCCCAACCTCACTAACATAGTTTGATTTCATCTTGCTGAGCTAATGTCTGCTCTTAGCCATTTCACAGCTTCTGAAGATAAGCTCCAGAAGTTACCCCCACAGCATGGAAATGCCATCTCCCTGGTTTCAGGAAGGTATGTAGTAGCAGGAACGTGAATCTGAGAGGTAGTCATAGGAGGAAAGGAAAGGATGTTTATGATGAGCTCCCTCTCTTAGTTGGCACATAGGTGGGCCTAGGGTCACCAACTAGCTGATGGTTCACACCAAACTTGGGTACTTATTAGTTCCCACCAGGGCAACAGACACAGACCAGGACTGGTCAGGGCAAATCTGGATGTTTGTTAACCTAGTTTAGTTCCTGGTTTGAGTGATAAATGATCCTAATCCAGCCCTAGTTCACCTTTTCTCACGAGTGCCCCTGGGGTACAGTTATCATTGCTTCGGGCTTGGGCCGCTGACTGGTGATAGGACCTATAGAGGTTTAAGGGAAGAGAGAGTCTTTCTTAGGCCTCATAGCTAGGTGTGAAGTCATAAAATATTTATTTGGAAAAAAAGCATCTTGCCATTGTCACCTGTAATTAAACTTCTCTGAGGGGATTTTCAGTTTGAGACGGAAGTGGTCTGGGCAGGACTCTGATGTTTCTGCATCCCACGCTTTTACATTATCTTAATACCATTTAGAGCAGCGAATGTAGCAGTTAAGAATGAAGGCTCTGGCAGCAAACTGCTCTAGTTTGAAATATGTCTCTGTCACCTTCTAGTTGTAAGACGCTGTGCAAATTACTTAACTTCCCTGTGCCTTTGTTGCCTAAACGTGTGTAAAAACAATGCTTTTTTTCCACAAAGGTACATAAAGGTTAAATGAGGTAAATAAAGCACTTAGGGCAGTACCTGATATATATTAAAACGCTCCATAAACGTTGGCTATTACAGTATTACAATGATCATTATTATATTTTAATAGCTAAATATCTAAAAGATTATTGTCCTGTTTTATGGATAAGGAAACTGAGTTCAAATGTGTGTTGTTGTGGCCAGAGAAAACTGCAGAGATTTGAGCCAGGATTATGGGCAAGGTAGGTGGGTGAAGCGGAGGAGGTGGAGGATCCTGCACGTAGAGTCAGGAGAACACACGCTGTGGTCAGGGGACAGTGATGAGACAAGTGCCACTGGCGAAGACAGATAGAGTTGGTGGACAGTGGGCAAGAGGGGCTGGCTGTGGTGAAGATTATGGGGCAGAAACTGTCTGGAGAGTCTCCCACAGCTGGCTTTTCCTCTTGGCTGCCTGCATGAGGTCTCTCTGCATTATTTTCCTTGCAGGTCTGGGCTAAGAGCTGTTGGGTCTTTGGGAGTCCACACCTGCTGTCCCTCCGGCAAGGTGCAGCCTTTGGTTAAGGTTCTTGCATGCTGGGCAGGTGCAGGAGGCAGAGTGTGTCTCCGTGTCCAGGGGCCATCCCACCTCTCTGGCAGAGATCAGTTTATTTCATCCTCAGCTTCTGTTTCTTCATTAGTTGTGACTCCATTAGTTGCGAGGCTGGAACCCAATTCAACCTGGCTTAAGAAACATGGGAATTTATTGGCTCCCTTAGTTGACCTTGTTGGAATATATTGGTTTCAGGTGCAGTTTGATCCAGCGTCGTGTAGACCCAGTTTCTGGCATTTTTTGGCTCTGTTTTCCATAGTGTTGGCTTCCTGGGCAGTTCCAGGTACATGTAATCTTCCTTATGGAAATTCCAGCAGAAGAAGTGCTTTTTCCCCTACTGCCCCAACAAAGGTCTTATTGCATCTGAGTAGTTCTTGTTGGGCCACAGACCCAACTCCGAACCAATCGCTGGGTCCAAAAGAACGAGATGTCCTGATGGCCAGGCAAGCCTACGTCCTGTGCCTGTGTTTGGAACTGGGAATAGAATCTTCAGGATGGGGATGGAGCACAGGGGAGGAAACTCCCAGGAGAAGGGCAAAAAGAGCAAAAAACAAATAAAGGAAAAGTAGCTTCTTTGCACTGAGCCAAAGAATGATTGGTAAAAATGAGGTTTGTGTGTCTGGAATGGCTTTTAGTCTTCGTTATCCTGGAGAACAATGCCTGCAGCTGTTTTCTTCTTATTTGCTCTAGGTTTCTTTGGGCTTCGCCAAGTGGGCCCTGTCCCCATTGCTGTTCACTTATTTTTAAGCCTGACCACTTGTGGCCATCTACCCTATAACCCAATGTTCCAGCTTTGTTTTCTAATTGGAATTACACAACATATGCTCTCCTCTCTTCTCCCTGTGATCTTGAACTCACCAATCTCTCTCCTGTTCTGCCGCTGTCAGAACGGAAAGCTGCTCTCCAGTGGGGACCCAGCACCGCATCACACCTCATGCAAACTTGACTAGTATTTCAGGATTCAGCTCATGATGTTCCCTCACTTCACCCACCTGGACCTGAGTTTGCCGATAAACTCCTGTGATCCATGACTAAGCTCTGTGATGAAGGGGACCCGTGTCAGTTAATTCTTAAATCCTCTTACATTGGCTCTTTGACATTGCTGAGTAAGACTAAGCCTGCCAAGATGTAAATGTAGTGAATCAATTCTGTGGTTAAGGTTATAAAAATGTAAGCAGGGGCCTCGCCAACGACAGGCTTTCAGTGCCTGGTTGGGCACCTGGACCTGTGTCCTGTTGACAGAGGGGAGCCATTGAATGTTTCCGAGTAGAGAGAGACGCCCCCTGCTCATGACCACTATTCACATACTAAGTGTCAAGCCCTGTGCATGTGTCCTTCACATGTGTGATCTCATTTCACAGCCACAATAATTTGGCAGGAGGAGATTCTCTTTTCCAATGGCACCTACTCACCTGAAATCACACCTCATTCTTGGCAAGAATCCCTAAAAGCACATAGTATGTCTAGAAAACCAACCATCCACCCTCACTCAAGCCTCCAGTGCCGTGCTCCCTTCTCATCCTATAACATGTAAGCCCTGGGGGAGGAGTTCATTGTTCTCACTGTTTGGCAGGGCAGCTGAGGAAGACGTCATGGAAGGGTTAAAATAACAGTGAAAAGGAAATGACGCACTTCCCTCTCAATCAGTGCTTCCCTCTTCTTGGCCTTTTGCTTTTTCAGAGTGGAGATATCTGTACCCCTGTGTGTCCATTCCTTCCTCTTGGCTGACAGTCCCATCTCTCTGCCATCGATTTCCCTGTTAATTTCACACCCCTTAGATCTGATCTTCACATGCTCACCCCCTTCCTCTCCATGACCCTTTCCACCACAGAATAGCCTCCTGGACTTGTTCACTGTGTCCCCTGGCTGTCACTTCATGCCTGTCTGCATCTCTTTACCTGTGTGTCTCTCGGTGCATATATAGTGGCCCTTGCTTGACTTCCTCCCCTGTTTTTTAAGTCCATATCCTCTGGTCTGTTTTGCCAGATTTGCTCCCCAGGGGAATCGCACTTCCCCTGCTGCTTATCTGGCGTTGTCCAACTTTCATTTCTGTCAAGGACAACCGCTGTGCCCCTGAGTTGCATTTTGTTCTCCATCTTATTTCTCCTCTGTTACGTCCTGTGTTCAAACTCCAGCTCCACCTCACACTGGCTCTGCGGTCCTGGCAGAGTTGCTTTACCTCTCTACACCTCTGCGTCCTCCTCTGTTAAACAGGAACGGTGTTAGTATTTTTCCAGTAGGATTCTTGTGAAGGTTAAATGAGCTATGTAATGTGTGGAAAGTGTTCAGAACATTACCTGGCACAAAGTAGGCATCTGATGAGTGTCAGCTCTTCCTCTTGTGGTGGTGTGTTACATTGTTCTGACATGTTGATTCACAAGGGCTCCTCAAGAACAGCAAACCCGGGGCAGGCTCTGTGCTGGAGAGACAAACAGCAAGTTGGAGGGTGACCAAGTGGAAGGACAGCACGAGTGCCCTGTGCCAGCTGGGTGTCCCCTGACCTCACTTTTGCAAGCTTGGGAGGAAAGTCGCCTGTCCTTCAAGGAGGAGAAGACACCACTCTTGCTTACCAGTTAAGTAATAAAATGGAAAATCAAGTAGTTTGGGTAAATACTGACTTGGTAGGATTGACTCTCCATCTGTTTTATTTCCTTCTGATGATCCATCAAGATTCCTAAATGCAGTTTGGATTTTGAAAACATCTGGAATCAGCCAAGCACAGTTTGGAAGCTGTTGAGTGCTGACATTATAATCTGTATCTCTTGCTGCTCAGCTGTGCCTGCCTACTGTGCCCCGACCTACGAAGATGAAGCCAGCAGTGTGCTCCTTCAGACAGCATCCTGCCTCAGGGGGATTGAGGGTCCTTATGAGTATTGTGTGTGTGTGTGTGTGTGTGTGCACTTTATCTTTGCTCCTGGTTATAAATGTAATAATGTTCACTATTGAAACATTGGAAAATAAAGAAAAAGGTAAAGAAGCAGCAACTCATAATCCATTCACCCAGAAATAACCACTCTTAATGTTGTGATGTGTATGTGTGAAGGATTTTGTGTACATACACACACACCCCTTTTACTCTATGTGGTTTTAGAAAAACAAAACCAGGATCCTTTGTGTATGCATTTAGAATACTGGCATTTTTTGATAGCATTATATCCTATTTTTTCTATCTTTATACATTTTTTATAAATATAATATTTGAAAACTGCCTTAATATTCGGTGGATGGGTATTCTGTCAGTTCAGATCCTCCAAGAAGCAGATGCCAGGAGAGGGTTAACTGTACGAGGAACATGTCGGGAGAAATCTCTGTGAAGGACAAAGGAGAGGGAACAGGCAAGGCAGGGGGATGGTGCAAGTGTGACACCTGTGAGAGGAGATCAAGAGGAAGGGTTTGCCAGGGAGAGCATCACAGCCCTGAGAAGGGCTTGCCTAGGCTGATGGGGAGTCAGCCCTTGGGCAGAGGTTGCCCACCGCACAGTTCTCACGTTGGACAAGAACGGCCTGGCTCCGGTGCCCCTCCCATGCTTAGTCAATGGTGGGGGAGGGCAGCAGGGAGGAAGCGTGACCGCAACATGAACACTGATGTGGATCCAAAGGGATGGCAGCCGGAGGCTTCTCGTCACCTCTCCCCCGTGGAATAGTCTGTTGAAGGAGATCTGAATGGCACCGCTTCCTGGTCACCACAGAGTCCCCTAAGTTCTTTAATTAATCCTTTATTGTTAGCTATTTTGACCATCCTCATTTTTTTGCCATTATACATTAAGAAGCAATAAATACTCTTTGACATAAATCTTTGTGTTCTTCATTGATAATTTCCTTAGGGTGAATTAATATGTGGACTTCTGGTTGAACATAGTACACTGAAAATAATAAGTTTTCTTGGGCTGCCTCTTAAAACTCAATTTTGATTTGAAGAAATCAACAAAGTCAACATCTACAAACTTAACTGTGGAGACAGCAGTAGATGACACTTTCACAAAAAATTTAAAAGATGGAAAAATATTAAGATAAATGTTAACAGATTGATCAAAGGGAAAAAGATTGAAACCCAAGCTGCCTGCATAGGAGGAGGCCAGTAAGTTGTAGAAACCCTGAAAGGCTTAGGAATTGGAGGTACCACGTGTCCTAGAAGAGCGTGGGGACTGAGAGCAGGATGGCTTGGAAGTCTGCGTAAAAAGTCAGGCCTCCCGATGGCCTCCACCGCCCCAGGTGGCCACCCTTGCTGAGGAGATGGGAGCTTCAACCTCAAAGAGGCTGCTGACTTTGGGATGTTAGACTGGGTAGAGGACATGAGCACAATGTATAAAACAGAGATTACATGCAAGTCTACAGACTAACCCTCTCCCTTCCTCCATTCCACTTTCTTGGCCTCAGTTTTTCCATCTGTAAAAATGGGGATAAGTTAATAATAGTACTTTACCTTCCAGCGTTGTTTTAAGGATAAAAACATAAAACATGTAGAACAGTAGCTGGCGCATAGTAAGTACGTGTAAGTATTTGCTCTCACTGTCAATGCCGTCATCATATATATACACTGAGCTTTCTCTTTTTTCCATTTATCCATTTACTGAACCTTATGCTGTTATCATACTGTTTTAGCTCATAAGGCTTTGTATTCTGTTTCCCCTCCTTTATTTGAAAGTAAATTAATGGATTTATTTTTTAGAGCACTGATCTCTTTACAAGATACAGTCTTCCACTTTCAGAATGTGTACGTCTCCTCATTTATTCAAATATTCTGTGTCCATCAAACATGTTTTTAGTTTTCTTTTGTTAATATCTGCATTTCATCTTAATTTTGTTCCTAGACCCTTTGCTGTTGCTAATGTGGGTGGAAATTTTGTTTCCAGTATATTTTCAAACTAGTCAATACTGATATTTGAGGGCTATACATAATTACTTTGTAGCTTGCTACTTTGTTAATATTATTAAATATTTTTAGTATTTCTGATAGCTTTTCAGTAGATTTCCTTAATGTTTTATTTAACAAAGCATTAATTCAACACATATATTTCAAGCTGGTACTGTGAGGTGGAAACCCCGTGATCAATGAAACCAACACAGTGTTTCCCCGTGGAGCTTACGTTCTGACAGGGAAACATGCAGAAACAGGTAGTGATGATCACAGAACTTGTTACCTAAGGCTTCCTGGAGTGCCCTGGCAATAACCACGTCCTTACAGAAATTGGATCAGTAGTAAAAAAAATCACCAATCCTTCCAAATCACCTATATTATAGGTAAATTCTACCAAATATTCATGGAACATAATTCTAATCTTGAAGTGACTCTTCAAGAGAATAGAAAAGAGTAAATGTTCCTCAACTCACCTTGTAAAGTTAGTATAATCTTGGGATCCAGAAGAGTCAGGCAGAAATGAAAACCCAACAATGTATAACGTATATACACTTATATATGTAGGTAGAGCTTTAATGATCCAGTTTGGTTTATCGTAAAAACACAAAGATGGTTGAACCCTAGAATATCCATTAATGTCATTCACCACATTGACAGAATTGGAGAGTAGGTGAGACAGGAAATCGAGTACGTTAGAGCCATATCTTAACTTCTGCAAATTCAAGTATATGTTTTTCATGCAAACAAAGTCAAATGGTCAGCAGCACTTGGTACATCTCTTGGAGCAGTGTTCTCCTGGGAAATCCCCAGAGATGGGGCAGTAGAAGGCGTGTCTGTCCACTCTCGACCATGTAGGTTGGGCCTGGCAATCTGGCAGAACCAGGCACCAGACTCCAGAGAGGAGCTCTTGGGCTGTGGAGCTTTTAAGCTCCATGACTAGGGAATCACTGGCTCTTTCTCTATGTGGTAGCTAGAGGGACTGATGTCGAAGCCTTTGGAACGTTTGGCCGCTCGTGGCAGGATTAGCCACCTCAGCTCCATCCTGGTGAGATGGGGAACTGGAGTCTAAATCTTGTGCTTGACCAGAATATATTGCTTCAAGGAGTGAGCTTTAGCCAGTTTCCTTGGGACCTTGCAGAAGAGCAACTCCAGTTCTGGGAGGTCGGCCTTCAGAGGATCGGTCTTGAAAAATAAACCCTTAATTGTCAATACTTTAAGCATAAAAAAGAGAAAAATAGCAAAAATTGAGGAAAGTTAGATGTTACTTTTATAGTCCTTATTATATGTCATACATTGTAATATACATTTTTTACATGTACAGGGTTGAATATGCCCCATCTTATATTGTTCTTTGTAGGTGATTCAGTGAGATTTCTAAGTATTGAAACATACAAATTTTGCTTTCAAGACTCCACTAAAAGGCCCTTTTCTGAAAAGCAGTTCATATAGAGACAACACTTAAAAGTACTTGGAAACTCACTTTGAACAAACAAGCAAGCAAAAATTGTGACTGTATAACAAGGGCTCTGAAGCCAACAGTGGGCAATCTGGCTCAGACAAGATGGTGCTGGATTAGAACAGTGTGAGATGGAGATGTGCCATGTAGATTAAGGGTGCTGAGAGGTTTCTAATGAAGAGCTGGGTTCAGTTAATAGTGAAAGTCGCTCTTTGTGGTTCAATGTGTGTAGTAAACTAAGTGTATAACATGCTCGGTACAGAGGGAGGGTGCAGTCATTCTCAACCGATATTTTTTACTTCTCTATAAAGGGATGAGTTGAAAGCCACTTTATACACTGTAATGTACAGTTACAGGAATTGGAATGACCTCAAATGATTATCAGAGGCAAAATTCTGGGTTCGGTTTGGCCATAGATTATCAAATGTCTTAAAATGTTCCAAACTTGAACACGAATTAGTGACAGTCCTAACTAGTATAGATAGGTGTGCAGGCACTGATGTTTCAAGATGTCTGTAGAGTTAGGACAAACTAATCATGCAGTTCCAGATAAGCCAAAAAAAGGTAGAATGGCTTTTTCTCACTCATGAAACGCTTCAAAGTGGGATTCCTGGCTGGCAAAAGGCTCTCCTCCATGAAGTAATTCAGGGATCCAGCCTCCTTCCATCTGTGGCCTCATCATTCCCTAGAGCCTTGTCATTTTTAGCATCTAGTGGGCAGAAGGAGAAAGAGAAGGCATGAAGTCCACCACTATTTAAAAACCTTGGCCAAGAGATAGCACATCACCTCCATTTACTTTCTGTTGGCTCTAACTCTGTCTTATGGCCACATCTAATTACACAGGAAGCTAGGAGGTATAGTCTAGTTTTGTGCTCAGGAAGAGGAGAAGGACATGGATTTGGTGACTAGCTAACAGTCTCTGCTATAGTGTTTATTATTTCATTGGTAAGAGTGAAAAAGCATAAACAATATAAATGAACAATGGTTGGAGACTGAATAAATAAATTATGGGACATCACCATAGCTACATGGCATCTGAGCTTCCCTATCTGTTGAGACTGAAATGAAATTGGCTCAAGCTCTTTATCTGACAGCGTGTGGAAAATTCAATATCCTCTCTAGGACTTTGATGAATTTCCAGGAGCCAAGTTCTTACAGGCATTTGCAGTGCTGACTTCTGGCTCTGTCAACCTCAGTTTCCATCTCACAGACTGCGAGGCAGCCCAGACACATCGCTTGTCCTCTTTTCTTGGTTTATCCTCAGCCCACTCTGGTGAGGCATCTGGGTGTGCAGCAGCCTGTACTAAAGGTTGGAGTGGGTGTTACTGTTATTTAGTATCATCATAGACTCCTGAAAAGTTCCATTACTCTGGGTCCCCATCATATTGCTCTACCTCTTTCACCCTCCATGACTTTAGCCCTCTGCTTGTAGATCCAAACACTCACAAAGGACTTGTCTACTCTGGGTTTAAGCTCTTTAGTAACACAGAAGGATTGGGATGATTAGATTTGACTTTCTAGGTCTCCAACCAGTCTCCAAATGGAATGACACAGTATATAATTTTCTCCACTGATAGAAATTATGTAACCTCTCATATTAGAAGGCAAAAGCACCCACTGTCAGTTTTGTTTTTGCATATTTTTTAATCCTACTACTCACATATAATTCCACATAGTCATTACAGCTGATGCTTTATTGTTAAGTGAAAAAAAGCAGGCTATCGAATTATATCCCAATATTGTATCAAAAATACACAAAGATGCACAGAAAAAAGATCAAGAGATATGTACCATAAGGTTAACAGTGGGTGGTTCTATTGTAGGTATTTATTTTCTTCTTTATATATTTTTCTGTATCATTTGAAATATCTGTAATGAACATGTTTTGCTGTTATAAACAGAAAAGGAAAGATTAATTTTCAATACAATTCTATTGTCTAAATTGAGCCAAACAGATACTTTACCAAATTCTATCTTCATTGGATCTATTATTCTACGGTTCACATTCTTATTACAAGTATTTGCTGAATTCCTCCCTCTGGGTTCAGAAGAGGGAATGATCACCAAGGAATGGGAATGGTAGGGGAAACTTAGGGACCTGGGTGGAACCAGGGCTGGCTTTTGAATACTCAGTTTCATTTTTTTAAGCATGTGTCCTGAGATGGCCCACCCTGGAGTGCACTTGATCTTGTTTATCTGCCCTTTCCTCTTATTCCAAATTCCACGTGGTCTATTCTTAATGCCAGACTTACAGAAGGTATTGGTAAACCTAGTTAGTCCACAAGGATCCATTAGGTCTTATCTAACACCAAGGTGAAGGACAAAGTTTGGAGTATTCTGAGCCATTCTTAGGTAGGATGCTCTTGGCAATTTTATATTTGAGCCTTCTTTTCCTCTTATGAAATTGCGAACTCCTGGCTGGAGAGTTGGGGGTGGTGGGTGTCACATTAACAGAAAACAGCCTCCCAAATCCATCCCTTCATGGTTAAGAGTATGAACTTTGGATCTAGACTGTTTGGACTTGAGACCCAGCTTTGCTACTTGCCGGCTGAGTGACCTTGAGAAATTATTAACCGCTCGTGCCTCAGTTTCTTCATCTGTAAAACGAGTGTAGAGTATTTTCTACATCCTAGAGTGCTTGGAGAGATTAAATGAGTTAGTACTCATCAATAGCGCCTAACAGGGCATAAGCACCATGTACGTGTAATTTGATAAATAAAGAACTATGAGTGGTGATAAGCTCTAACCCAGTGTGGTCAGAACCCCTAAAGGCAGGCTCCCTGCCTAATTCAGGAGTCTGGACATTGCTAAATGGAATGAAGAGCTGGATCTGTGTACTACATCAAGTTCCCAGAAATGGGAGATTTCCCAGTTTCAGGAGATGTTACAGCCCAGGGCCCCTCAGAGTTGCAGTTTGGCCCTTTTATTTTGTACGTGGAGAAATGGCGACCCAGGGGTTGTCAGTCACTTTCTCAGCTCCACACAGCTGGTTTACGGTGGGGCCACAGCCAGGGCACCCACTCCAAACACATTCTTTTTATATTAAGTTCAAATACATATCCATACATATCTAATATAGTCAAGCATGCATGTAATTTGGAAAGGGGAAAGAATTCATGAATAAGCCTCTTTTTGAATAAGTAGATTTCATTCATTAGCATGCTTTCTTATTACAAATTATCTAATCATTATCCTTATTGGAAACACTCAATGCCAAACAGAAATTGCAGCTCTGTGAACGTCAGTATGTTGTTGGTGAATTTTGTCGTGGGCTAAAGTCTTTCTTCCCCCTTTAGTCTTTCACTGACCTTCTCACTTCTCCCCTCTTTCCATTCCTGTGGAACTCTGCCAAGTAGCACCCCTACTTTTAATAGAATTAAGTTAAAAATAATCCACTGCCTTAACACATCTGGTTATCTTTTTCTTTTTCTTTTTTTTTTTTTTTTGCCCTCACTCTGTGGCTTGTGGGATCTTAGTTTCCTGACCAGGATTGAAGCCAGGCCCACAGCAGTGAAAGCGCGGAGTCCTAACCACTGGACTGCCGAGGAATTCTCATGGTTACCTTTTTCATTATTTTTGAGTATTATCTTTTTGTTCTTGTCCGTATGCACATAGAGTTTTGCACGGTTATGTCTGTAGTACTCAAAAAACTTTGAAGTATGCGCTTGTCATTTAATGTTATTTATAAATATTTTATATATCCACAAATTTCCCATAAATACCCACTGTTAATGGTTACATAATTCATTGTGATTAAACTAACCATAAAGTTATAAAATCTTCTCCCTATTATTGACATTTGAATTGTTTCCGTTTTAAGGTGTTGAATGTGGTGCTATAATATGTACTTTTTTCTTCTGTTGATTTATTGCCAAAGGACATAGTCTCAGGATTGGAATTATGTGGTCAAATGTATGAATATTTTTATAGCCAAAAAGTTATATTGCTCTATATTTCTTTCTGGTGATAATGCCCCCAGCAGTGTATGAGTATACCATTTTCACCACGCTCCTATCAACACTGAATATCTAACAGCTTTTACTCCCAAACAGGTGTGCTTGTACCAGGAAAGAGTTCATTGAAGTGATGACAAATCATTGATGAGTGTTATGTGGAATGAACTTGATAGTTTCCCTGACTGGGAAATTTCCTTTTCATTTCACACTCAATTAGTAAGATCTATAAGCATCATGACTTTTAGTTCCATAACAGTGCCTTGCATAGCAGATATCCAATAACTTATTGGTTTAATTTTGTGTCCTATATGATGCTGACCTCTGGTAGTCATGCTATATACATCACGGTACCCTACAGTAGAAAAGAACAAAGTGAAAGGGGAGGGGAGGTGCCAAAAAGTGGAAGAGATGCTCTCAGATTTCCCAGGAGGGAAAATGGGGAGCATCTCCCCCAAATGCAGGGTCACAACCCTGTCCACTAGTGCCTTGGGCATCACCGAGTCTGTCCATGTCTACTCCCTGACCCTTAAACATGAATCTCCTCCCTGCCCTTCCCAACCCCACCCCCAGCATCTCTTCTACCTCAGCTTCCCCTCCATTCCCTCTCCCCCAGGTTGGGCTTGTGCTCCCTTCCTTCACTTGTTTGGTCAGATATTCGCCATCCTCAGCCTGTGAGGGATCCAACGATTAAACATGTGTGAGTTTGCAGGGAAGGAATTGGAGACACAGATGTAGAGAACAAACGTATGGACACGAATGGGGGAAAGCGGCGGGGGTGGTGGTGATGGTGTGATGAATTGGGCCATTGGAATTGACATGTATACACTGATGTGTATAAAACTGATGACTAATAAGAAGCTGCTGTATAAAAAAATAAATATAATAAAATTCAAAAATTAAAAAAACAAAAACAAAAAACATGTGTGAGCCCTGCCTTCCCAGAATTTGAAGTTTCTGGGAAGAGAGAAAGGCATTTTTAAAAGGCAGAATGGGATAAGTGTCATAAGAATACTTCAGAGAAGGTGCTCTGGGAGGTTTCTTCTGGGCAAGGTATCTGAGAAGATTTTACTGAAGTGGTGTCCAAACTGGGCTGTGAGGACTGGGAAGGATTTGGACAGTGGATCTGACAGTGTCCCCCAGCTTCTCAGGATCCTCAATGCCATCCAGATCCTTATTGCTTCAGTCACCAAAACAGGTACCCCAGAGAGCTGAATATGCCAGGGGCCATGCAGAAGGTTAAAAAATGTACATGGCATATTTCCTTCTCAATTTAGAAGATGGTTTTGGTTTTTTCTCTGTTACTGGGGTGAAACAAATTTTTTGAAAAGTGAATGTGCTTCAGCTGGGTGAGGCAGTACAGGGGCCGTCAGTGCGGTGCCCAGGTATGTGGAGGGTGGCAGCTGATTGAGGACTGCCCTGGGGGGTTGAGGCTGTCCTTCCTTCAGACTGGTCCATGCCTGTGCTTTATTGATTTTTGCTTTTGTTTTATTCACTACTGACTGTGCTGGACCAGTTGTTAGATATTTCACTTATTATCCCTGGGAGAAGGGACACTGGGATATCTTGTAATCTACAGAGAATGCAGGTGCAGTCTGTGAGGTTAGGTGACCAGGGCTCTAGTGCCAATCCTAGTGCCTCGCGTCAGAAAAGAACCCAGGTTGTTGATTTTAAATGTATGAAAATTGGATCATTTGCATCATCTCTTTAGTTGTTATTATCTTCTCTGTCTAGTCCTCTCTATGCCAACCCAAGCCTCCTCAACTATTTCCTTTTCTTTAAGTGCAGCTCTCTGTTAACCTGCATACATTATAGTTGATCCTTCCCCCATTCTCACCAGATTTCCCAGGCTACGGGGATATTACAGATTTAGAGGAGTGTTATCTGAAGTGATATGTCTGAGGAAGATGCTCAAACCCCTGAAAACTTACACATGCTTCTAAATGCATGTTTTGTTTCAGTGTCTCAGAATACTTGTAACTGCTGTATCATGATGACACAATATGGACAGACACATTTATCTGCTGCTTTTTCCAATTCTAATTATCATGGTAGTGAAGCTGACACTCTTCCTCCCCACTCACAAAGAGACAAAAAGGCATCCTAGGGGGTAGAGTCCACTTACACTCAAGTGAACTGTCTGCCTTACTGAAGCTCTCCTTAGAACACTGTGTCTGGAGCTTTTGTGTTTAGGGTTTGACCATGGTCTTTCCCATTTACAATCAGGGAGCTCTGGTTGTGAGAGTAGCATGCCTTCCAGGGGATGGGGTTGGAATGAGGTTAGGCTCCTACTTGGAGGGTCTGTGGTTATCTAGAACTTTTCCTACTCTCAGTCTATTGATTTGAAACCAGGCCCCTTCCGTATTCCTCCCTTTGGGGAAATGGTGGGGTGATCTATAAATTGAGTCAGTATCCAGTGGTCCTGAGCAATGGGATTTATTCAGAGTAAAGTAAAAATGGACACATTGCGCCCCTTCCGCCTACCATAGGACCTGAGCCCTCCGACCCCCCGCTGAAGCTCTAGAGTTGGAGGTGAATTTGGCACACAGAGAATGGTCTTTCATGTTATCTTTTCCTGGTACTCGGGGCTTATCAAAGAGCTCTCTTTAAAAAAAAAAACTACTTATTTTTTGGGAATATAAGTAACCTGACACTATAGTAATTCTGTGTTCCTGGGAATCTATTTTAAGAACTCTACATGCTAATCATTGACCTCTGATTCTTGAGCACGGGATGCACTTCGCAGATCATTTTGGTCTCCCCATAGTCCTTGTGCGTTTTCAGCCTAACATTACCATTTGAATAAATCAGGACAGACTTGCATATGCTAGGGTATAAGATAAATCCTGAAATCTCAGTGGTGTAACACAGCACAGTGAATACTCCGTCATGTAAAGTTCATTCTGGGTTGTGTGGCCCTCCCTAATCTTGTAGCTACACCGTTTGGTACGTGTGGATTTCAGGGTGGCTGCTAAAAGGGAAAAGAGGGATTGAGGAGGCACATTGGCTTTTACTGTTTCAGCCCATAAGTGACATAGTTCATGAGCAAGAACCAGGCACATGGCCCCAGTAGAACTGCAGCAGGTGAGGGAATGTGAGGAAAGAGGATGCACAGGGGGCATTTGGTGAGCACCATCCAACTCTCTCTGCCACGTCAGTCTTACCCCCAGATGCTTGTAACTTGGAAGGTAAAAGCAGGTTGTCTCGCTCTAAAAGCTTCTCACGTTTTGGGAATAGCAGGAGCTCTCTTTAACAGTGTCCACTTCACAGTTTTCCTAGAATAGCAGGGGATCTCCATTCCCCCACGAATCATACTGACTGACACGCTTGACACCCGTTGGCACCCTCTTGGCTGGAGGGTCACTCCCGAGATACGTCCACTTGCTTCCACTCCCACCCCTCCAGGGTGTGTTTACCAGGTGTGGAAACCGTTTATGAAATATGTTCACAGCTCCCTCGCTCCTTGTATCCATGCCCCTGTGCAATTCCTCTAAGAGGGTGGAGTCTGTTCCTCTACCCTTGAACAGTGGCTGGCCTTGGGACTTGCTTTGAACCACAGGATGTGGCAGAAGTGACAAGTACGCTGTGGCTCACTGAACACGCCCAGGTGGTCTGCTGGCCCCTTCACCTCAGCCAACATTCTGTCAGACCCCAGAAGCAGAATGGCCCAGCTGATGGCAGCTGACACACAAGGAGCTCCCAGAGCCCAGTCTCCACTGCTGACTGTGGAAGTGTGGTCTTCAGGATGGTTTGCAACCAAGCAACAGCTAACTGACACACCAGGGGTCGGCGTGCTCAGCAATGTGTATATACCAGCTGTGTTGTTTTCTAACTAAGAATGTAATTACATATTACTATAAAAGGATGAAATGTGAGGGTGAAAATGAAGAAAACTATTTCTACGAAAACTAAATTGAATGCTTTGTAAAGACTTGATAAAACAGTACCTTTAAAAATTTCAAGTAAGATGTGGTGAGACATCTATAAAGAAACAGAGGGAAAGTCATAAAAAGTGTGATGGATTTACCCTCCAATTGCTTCGCATATGTATATATATATAACTTAAAAAAATTTTAGTCTTTATTAATAAGTTCAATCTGGATATCATAGATCATTAGATTGTGAGGAGAGGTCTAAGGCTGCTGTACAGATATGCCTCACAATTTGTTGGCTTAAAGAAGATGGAATTTTATTTGCTTGTTGTTTTTTTTTTTGTCCTATGTAGTAATCCAAGTTGATCATTCTAGTTCAGCGGGGAGTTGGTCTGTGCAGTCATTCAGGGATCCAGGATTTTCATCATTTTGTTCTGCCAACCCCCTAGGCCTTGTTGGTACCTAAATGGTAGAAACTGTGTTATGGGTTCTGGAATCAGAAGAGGACAGAGAGCATTGAAGAGGCATAACCTTTATCTCAAGACATCAGTCACAAGAGGCACCCTCACTTCTGCCAACACTCCACTGACAAAAACTCAGTCACATGACCACGTGACTGTAGTTAAACCATGCCTAACTACAGGAGAGACTGGGAAATGTATGGTTTTGGGACAAAAACATGCTGAGCTAAAATCCTTTTATCAGAGAGAGGGTGAGAATGGATTTGGGTGAAGAGGCAGCAGTCTCCACCAGAAGGATGCGTCTTAGAAATGTTTCTTGCAAGAAGGACAATGGGAAGTTTGAATGAATGGACCCACACCCAGTGGGAAGGCCTTGGTGAATTGATCTGCACGTCTATATTTTAAACTAAAATAACACATTTATGATAAGAATGTATCTGTTTCCATGACTTATAGCCTTGATTTCTTCAAATTAATTGACCACTTATGATGGTCCTGCTTATGATAGAGATGAGGACTTTTTATTCTTTCTGTCTCTTTGCTCTTCAGTGTCTCCCTTTTGTTTGCACTTCTGGGGGCTCAAGAATACGGCAGACTCCTTGAGTGTCTGCATGCCATTTTGAAGTGATGTATGTTCCTGAGTAGCCTCCTGTTTTTAAAAGAAAATGTAGAGTTAGCTCAGTGCTTGAGATGTGGCCAGCTGACTAAGAGAAGGCAGGAAAAAGAGTAATGTCTAACTGTACGCATTCCTTAGTCAGTACCCAAGAAAAGGTTAGGCTGAAAGATGGCAAGAAGTTGCTTCCCGAATCCAACTTTGCTTGCACACAACGCCTCTCTACAGGTACAAGTGGCTCCATTTATCGTGGGAACTGAGGCCACGAGATCTTGATTTCTGGCTGCACAGTGAACTGTTGGAAGTCCCTGTGGGAGCTGCTCTGCATGAATGGTTGGAGCTGGTCCTTCTGCACCTAGAGGAGCCATGCTGAAGATTTGAAGAAATGGATGCTGGGCCTGGATTGAGCACGTGCCACTTAAAACTCCCACAGTTGGGCGCTGGCTCCCCTCAGCTTGTTCCTGGGCCCAGAGAACCTGGGTCCCAGATGTGCCCCATTTGGGTGCCTGCCTCTGTCCCTTCTCCTTGTGTTTGATGCTCTTCAAGAACCCTTAGCCTCGTCATCACCTCACTCCCTGCTCTTTTCCTTCAGTTCACACCGGTGGGCCTGACTCTGGAAAAGGGTTTTTAAATAAAAGAACATTGAAATAAAGGCACAAACACATGAAAAGATGTTCAGCATCACTAATTATCAGAGAAATGCAAATCAAAACCAGAATTATTTATCACCTCACACCTGTCAGAATGATGATCATCAAAAAATCTATAAACAATAAATGCTGGAGAGGGTGTGGAGAAAAGGAAACCCTCTTGCACTGTTGGTGGGAATGTAAATTGATACAGCCACTGTGCAGAACAGTATGGAGTTTCCTTAAAAAACTAAAAATAGAACTACCATATGACCCAGCAATCCCACTCCTGGGCATATACCCAGAGAAAACCATAATTCAAAAAGATACATGCACCCCAATATTCATTGCAGCTCTATTTACAATATCCAGGACATGGAAGCAACCTAAATGTCCATCAACAGAGGAATGGATAAAGAAGATGTGGTACATATATACAATGGAATATTACTCACCCATAAAAGGAACAAAATTGTGCCATTTGCAGAGACATGGATGGATCTAGAGACTGTCATACAGAGTAAAGTAAGTCAGAAAGAGAAAAAAATATTGTATAATATCGCTTATATGTGGAATCTAGAAAAATGGTACAGATGAACTTATTTGCAAAGCAGGAATAGAGACACAGACATAGGGAACAAATGTATGGACACCAAGGGGGAAAGGGCGGGGGATGAATTGGCACATTGGGATTGACATATATACAGTGCTGTGTATAAAATAGATAACTAATGAGAACCTGCTGTATAGTGCAGGGAACTTAGTGCTCTGTGGTGAGCTAAATGGGAAGGAAAGCCAAAAAAGAGGGGAGGGGATATATGTATATGTATAGCTGATTTACTTTGCTGTACAGCAGAAACTAACGCAACAGTGTACTCCAATAAAAATTTTAAGAAAACCTAAAATATATTAATAAATAAATAAAATAAAGGAACATTTTCTAACTTGAAAGGAAGTCATATTTTTCTCCATTTGTCTGCCGGAGTGTTCTGAAAAGTTGGCTTACAAGTGATAATGTGGAAGAATCTACACAGATATCCAGCAACAGGATATTACAGACGTTTTACTGTCTCACAGTGTGTGAGAGCAGGATCCTGATGTGTCATCCAAGATATTGTCCCATATCTGCTCAGTATCACATGGGCCTGATCTGGGAGATACTGTTTATTAAACGCAGGATTTTTCTTTTTTCTTTATTAGGCAAGGAGAAACACGTAGGACACTGCTGCAGGAAACCAGAAATTCAAAGTTGCTATATTTTGTCTCCTTCCAAGTGTGGGTTTGGATTGTGGAGACACTGATAGCTACTCTTTCTGAATACCTACTGTGTGCCAGACACTGAGGTAAGGGCTTTACATGTATCATTTCATTCAGTCTCGGCAATAATCCTGTGATCATTTTCCCCAACTTACAGACCAGGGATGTAAGTATTCGGAGAAATTACTTTCCTAAGATATCCAACTATTAAGTCATGGAGCAGATGTTCAAGTCCAATTTTCCTCTTCATCACAGCACAGCGTGAAGGGTACACATAGCAGTGCTTATTCCAGAAAATGTTAAAAAGTACACTATAAGATTCAGCATTCCCAAAAAAGAAGTCTGGCTGTCTGGCTCATTTTGTGGAGGATGCTTGGTAGTCTATGTAAAAAAAAAAAATAAGGCAGATTATACTCTCTGATAATGTGGCTGTAAGACGTTACTCCCCGTGTGCTGAGAACAGGTAACACCCGCTCCCACCCGTATGTTATAGGTCTGAGAGCACCTTCGTCTTCTCCAGCTCTGGTTTGTTTGTGCTCCTTGGCAGCTGTGCTCTGGTCAGATATTTTTCCATAAAAGGTTCTGCCACGGGCACTGGCTTCCTCCATGCAGAGGATGCCAGGGGCCCATTTCGTCAGCCTTTTCTCTAGCTTGAAACCCACTGAGAATGTGTCACTTCCGAATTTCCATGTAACCTTGGGGTTTAGGAATGTCAGTTGTTTTTTCCTGTTCTTTCTGTTTTGAATCAGAGAGGAAAAGGCTATTCAGGTGCTCACAAGATTTATTAAAAGCACTGTCTGGTTTGGGTAGATGATTGTTGAGTGATGAAAATCCCCTTACAATCGGGACCTAACAATCACAAGTGCATCAGGATTGGGGTTCAGGGGTGAGGGCGAGGAGGCCAAGGACTGAGATGGGCAGGAGAAGAAAGACACGTGATCTGTGGGTGCCCCGCTGCTGTGCCCTGTAGCATCTGCCTTCCCCTCCGAGGCCCTGAAGTTGCTGGCTCTCTTGTCTGTCTTCCCCTGTGATTCTGACTCCTTGAGGGTGTATATGACATTTACCAGGTGATCAACAAGTGTTTGTTGAATGAACAAGTGAATGAGAGTTCTGATCTCCAATTCAGGCTAAAGAAATACATATCTTAAAACTTGACTAATTCCCCCTCTAGAATAGGATGGATTGGGAAGAAAGGCATTTGGTTTGATATTTACATGCCCAGAGCTATACTCTCCTGTCATGCTCTAACAAGGTTTTCATTCCTGGCTCCCCCTGAGATTCTAACTTAATTGGCCTAGGGTGGGCCTACAGAAATCAGTATTTTGTAAAAAGCTCCCTAGGAGTTTCTATTGAGCAATCAAGGTTGAAAACCACCATTCTGCTTATACTTAGAGGAATTAGTACCTTATGGCTGATGGAGCTTGTGGGTGGATTATGTCCTGGCTGAGTCTTGTGGGAAAAAGCTATTGGCTCGCAAACACATTTACCCAAAGATAGGAGACAAGGACATTTTCTGAAAGCTCAGCTCAGGTGCTCAACTCTGGTCTGATTCAGTAACTGCTCCTCTGTAGGACGTCTCAGCAGGCATTTAACTGATGCCCTAAGTGGATTCTCCTGAGAGCCTCAGCATCTTTCCTCCGTCAACCTTCCCCTACCAGCATTCTAGTCTAAGAGCAATAACTTATCTGACAAACCTGAGAACGCGTTAAATGGATAGACACAGCTTCCTGGTAGAAAGGCTGAACTGAGGAGAATGGGGTTAGGAATAAATATATGTCTCTCTTGCTGTGAAAATGGAGATTTGAATTGTGTTAAGATGCTAGGATGCATGAAAATTTTGTGTAAGTAGCCAATGGAGCGAGAACTCTGATTGTTTTTCTTAGGTTGTTATAATAAAGACTTAAAACGTTTTCTGGCTTCACTGGTTTCTTACTCCACGTGCCCCTGTGATGGAGTTCGTGCATAATACAGCTCGGGTCAGCTTCCTTTTCGCTGTGTGCTGGGGGCGTGGGTGGAAAGAGAAAGCAGGAAGTGGAGAGACAAGCTATATTTTTCTTTTGCCTTTAAAGCTCTGTGTTTCTAGTCTATCTGTATCTAGCCCACCATTTTCTTTTTCTTTAATGATTTAATGTGTTTTCAGGGTAATTTGCAGAGAAATGTACCTTTACAGACACTCAGAGAAGCATCCCCTACGTGAGTTTGGCTGATAGTTTTATGGGAGTTTTGATTAATTGGTGTCAGGAAATGTGAACGGTCTAAGATTTTGCCTTCTTGCAATTTAACGAGTTGTCCTGCCCCAGGTTCATGGATGCCGGCAGAGACTGGAAACTCCTGAGTGAGAAACAAAGGACTTTATTGCTCACAGCATTAGCAGTGGCCAGAATATTGGCGATTTCTTGTACCCCCTTCCCCAAGCCCCAATTCTTACCAGGTGATGCGAACAGGACAAGGTGATGTGCACGTATAGGAAAGGACCTTGGAGCTTAATGAACTCGCATCTTTTACAGAGTAAGCATGCTTACCCTGTGCTCCAAAGCAGCACACTATCTCTGTCTCCCAAGGCTGTTCACTAAACAAAAATACTTGAAAAGATATTCTGGAACAAAGTCAGTCAATGCCTCTGCTTGCAAGACACACAGAAACATCAGCCTCCCATTGAGAGCTACCTCCAAGAGTGAGTCAGGACGAAGAGGAGGCGCTCACGGAGGTGTGGGTAAAGCTGAATGCTGAGCGAGGAGGTGGACTTTATAAAATTCCCTAGACCCCATCTCAAATGTAACAAGTGAGGACCTCCACGTATCAGTGAGCATTTGCTATGTAACAAACATCCCACAACTTAATGGTTTAAAATAACAACCACTTTATGTAGCTGGCCCAGGCGTCTTCACATGCTCGCAGTCACAGGATTTCTGGATCAGCAAGAGAGTGAGCCTGATGTGCACGTACTTTCCAAGCCACTGCATCTTGTTTGCTAGCGCCGCATTAGCTTTTGTGGCTGCTTTCACAGTCTTCCACGCTCCAGAGCTCTGCTTGGTTCCCTCCACCTCCTCCTCCAGGTCTTAGCTCCTTAGGGAGTCTGCCCTGTGCTCTCTCGCCCCGTCACCACTTCCACCCCATGACCCAACTTCGTTTTCATCATAACCCTTACTAGCTCCCCAAGTTAATTACTTACTAACCTATTCATATATTAAAGTAAAATAAGGGAATAAAGTAAAAAAATATATAAAAGTAAACAAAAAAAATTATTTCTCTAACCACAAAGCAAGCTCTCAAAGACAATAACTTATCTTCAGCACCCAGAGAAGAGCCTGGAGAGAGTAGGTGTCAATAAAAACTTGTTGGTGAATGACCTTCCAGGACCATGGATTTGGTCGTCTTTGTGGGAATGGAGAGGCAGAACCAGGAGAACATACACCAGACTCTTGCCTGACACCTCATGGCTTTAGAGTTGGAGTTAAAGTGGGAAAGGCATGTGCATGAGGCCAGGGGACTTCGTCATCAGATCTTCATCTGCCAGATGGCAGAGACTTCCACATGGGGACCATGTCTCTTCCTTCGGTTGAGGAATGATTCCACTGATTAGGATTCAGTTTATTATTATGGAATTTACTGGCATTTTAATGAAGGCAGGCCTTTTTTTCTGGGGGAAGGACACTTTACATTTTTAGGTTTTAGAGGCTTAGAAAAAGTAGCTGAAGGATTTGTTTTGCTTTCTTTTTACAATGTCACTTAGCTTTTATATAAATCACCCCCAAGCTTTCTTTAAAGCCCAGGGAAGGTTGACAATGAGGCTATTTTCTTCTCCTTAATTCTCACTTTTGTTTTTGCTTTGTTTTGCTTCAAGTTTCACAGTCATGGACGTTAGAGAGACCTGGGTATATTAGTCAGGGTTTAACCATATCTTCATGTGTTCATATTTTATTCCTGGTACCAAATCTCTATTAGAGAAGCAGAACCAGTAGGAGATCTATATCTATATATTTATATATCTGTATGTTTTCCCATATATCTATATCTGTATCTATGTCTGTCTGTCTGTCTATCTATCTATCACCTACCTATCCATCTATCTACTTATTTAATACAAGGAATTGGCCTCTGTAATTGGAGCTGGCAAAGCAAGTCTGCAACCCATAGGGCAGGATCCAGGATTCCAAGATCACAAGCTGGAATTCACAGAAGGAAGCTCTCTTCTCTTTTAGGGAAAGTCTCAGCTCTGCTTTGAAGGCCTTTCAACTGATTGCTCAGGCCCACCCAGATTCTTCAGGATCATCTCCCTAACCAAAGTCAGTTTATTAGAGACTTCAACTGCATTTGCAAAATACCTTCACAGCAACACCTAGATTAATGTTTGATTGAATAACTGGGACTATAGCCCGGCCAAGTCGGCACATTAGAAAACTCATCACACAGGGCCTAGAATGAGGTGTAGGGTAGAAAAGGAGGCTGAACAAGTGTTCACAAGGTCTGAACACATTCCTTGGTCCTTCCTTATGGACTGTGGAATAGTAAGCTAACTCAGTAAACCTATAATTTTCTAATCTAATAATCTGCAAATAGAATAACACTCTACCCCAGTTGTGACCCATATGAAAAATACCAAAAGTATGTTGGTGAGACTCTGAGAAACACTAAGCTTAAAGGGCAGGGGGCCAGGAGTCAGTGGGCTGCAAACAGCTTTGGGGGCTGTGGATGGGTGACCCGTCTCTCATTTCACAGGGACTTGTTCTCAAGGCTCAAAAATGCCACGTCCCCTTCCTTGCCGCTGAGGTTCTTCACCTGTAAGTGATTATTATTCCCAACAACAATTTAGCTTAAGCTTTATACATTGCAGAATTTTCCATCTCCATGCCCATGTGTACTCACACACATATGCACACACACACATGCAACACTCCACACACATACATGTATATTTACACATCAGGAATTCCTGCAGTTCAGGCAAAGGCAAAATTTGAAAAATGGGACAGTGAAGTCAGTCATCTTAATAACTGGGGTGACTTCATGTTTTTGCTGGGTATCATCTAAAACTGGGCACCACTCCACTCTGGGTCAGAGTCAGAATGTGTGTACTGAGATGCCTTTCTCAGATAAGAAACACCTCCTGGGGTCTGGGAAGTTTCTTTGTCCCTTCTCCTAACCCCTCCAAATACTCCAACTACTTCCAATGCTTAAAATGTTATTAACAACAGAAAAAAATCTTCCTTTTATTCAATATTAGAAAAATAGTTTATAAAAAACACTCAGGAGAGGTATGAAGGTAAGCAACATGTTCACATCAAGAGGCCAACAGCAGATTAATTCAGCTCTTTTTCAGATTTTGGTGAAATATGGGAAAGCCTCTGTGGAGGCTCGGTGGGCAGGAAGAGCCTCCACTTCTTGGAGAGTTGAGAGTTGAAAGAGAGTTGAATAGGGGAACCGATGCCTGGAGGTTGGTTTGAGCTGGTCCAACCAAGATACAGCGCAGAAGTTTCAAGAACTTATGCTGACTCATGCTTTTTAAAAATCCTCCTTCAGAAAACAATTACAGTAATGTGTTTGGCCAGTCAAGCCCATGTTATTGTCATGAGTTTGTGTCAGGTTTATTCAAGTTTCAAAAGGGAAATTGATCATGAACACAGCTCTTCCTTCTCAGCCTGTAGCTCCCAGAAATAAGTATAAATTCATGCTGGGTATGGGACTTTTTGGCAAAGCCATCCCAGGATTTCCTCAGGGGACAGGAAGAGGGTTAAAGTGCTACAAAGGTAACCTTAGAGCAAAATAAGCACCAAGCTGGGCTGCGCTGGGTCACCAACCCCCAGAGAGGCTATCTATGTCTGTCTGTCTGTCTATCTATCGCCTACCTATCCATCTATCTACTTATTTAATACAAGGAATTGGCCTGCATTGTAACTTATTTAATAACTTATTTAATACAAGGAATTGGCTGGCATTGTAACATGGGACAGTGGAGGAGGGTCTACTCTTCTGAGTGTCATATGAGATAGCCCGTTGGGAAGCACACTTTGAACCATAAAGCACCATATCCATGTGTGGTCATGTTATTGGGTGAACGCCCTTTGGAAGATCATGGGGAATATTATTTCAAAATCAGATGTGAAAACACTTAAAACAAAATTATTTTAAAAATCTGTATGCTGAAGCAATTAGAAAGGGCTTCAGTTCTTGACTGAAAACAAAGTTCAGGAGAGCTCTTCAGATGGGAAAGAATGGTCATGAGCCACGACAGCTCTCTAGAGTTCGAAGTAGGGCAGCTGACTTGGGCTTTTAGTAGGGTTTATGCACAACAGTTGCTTCCCTTTTTGGAGTCGCTCAGGCTGAAGTGCTACATAGAAGCGTAATTAAGTCATATTTCAATTTATTTAAACCATTGTTTATCAGGAGCGGAATCTGCAATGCCAGATCTACTGCTGACTTCCAGGGCCAGCGTCTGACCCCAAGAGGGGACAAAGGGGATCGTTGCCTCAGAAAGAAATCTTCCCTGGTCTCTCTGGTTCGTGACATCTGTTTCCCTGCCCATACCGTCCCCCGCAGAGGGCAAGAGTGCCTCTGCTCACTTACGGAGGAGAGGCTGTCCTCCCGCTTCTGAAGCTCAGGCCTTGAGGGTGGAAGTCCACTGGGGGAGTGGTCAGGGGAACACCCACTGTTTAATTCCTTTTGACTAACAGAAAGTGTATGCAGAGGGGCCATCTCACCTCCAAGTGGCTCTGGTGACTCGCTCCCCCAATTTTTTATTTTATGTTCAAAAAACTTCGTATCTCGGGTCTCTTTGGGTTGTGGTCCCATCGGAAGGTGCAAAGGTTGACCCACTTGTTCACCCTCATCCTTGACAGCATCTAGATGGCTTTGCCCTCCTGCTCTACTGGTTCCAGTGTGGGGAGAGAGGACAACACAGTCCCCAGCCTCCTGAAGGAAGCTGCGTTGATATTTTCTTCCCCTGGTGGCCCTCACACCTAGAAATGCCCAACTACTATGGCTGAATCCCTTGGGGGTGGAAAGGTTTCATGTGGATTCCAGAAGGATATGCTCATGGGGCTTCTCACCTTGCCTAGTAACTAATACTAGAATCATGGATTCACAGAAAGTTCAAATTGGAAGAACCTTAAAGATCATCTAGTCCAAGTTCTTCCTATACCAATGAGGGAACGAAGAGGTAAAGTGACGCATCCCAGGCTGCCCAGCCAGTGGAGAGCAGAGCAAGGACCAGAGCCTGGGTTTCATCTCCTTAATTCCAGGTTCTCATCATTATCCAGCCAACTCTGTAGTATGTCTCTTCTCTTTCTACTGTTGTCACTGTGTGTATAACACAGCATTTTAAAGACAGATTTGTCCTTATTTCTTACTCTCCCCAATGCCCGTGACACAAACATGTTTTAGGCCATTGCAAATACTTGCTTCCCATCCAGGGTGCCAGCTACAGAAGTCCCCATATCTGCTGCTTTGAACCTATGGATTACTGAGCCATGGGATTACTTTTTGGTGAGTCCGTTGACCCTGCTCCTTGGACGCAGGGCTAAATCAGGTGGCTGAAACAATAATGATGAGCACCAGAACGATGGTCCAGTGGGGCATGCAGGGGAGTTCCAGGCTCCACTAGCCTCACAGCATGAAAGTAAGAGGCCCTCTCCAGCTTGTTCTTGAGAGGACCACGTTCACCATTACTGTGTTCTCTTAGTCAAAATTCCAGAGCTTTGACCAGATGATGTTAACAGAGCATGTCAAACTATCCAGTTATGGATCTAACCTATATAGTATTCTTTTTTTAATTGAAGTATAGTTGATTTACTATACTGTGTTTGTTTAGATTGCTTCCATGTCTTGGCTACTGTGAATAGTGCTGTTATGAACCTTGAGGTGCATGTATCTTTTCAAATTAGAGTTTTCATCTTTTCCCAGGAGTGGGATCACTGGATCATATGGTAGTTCTATTTTTGGTTTTTTAAGGAACCTCCATACTGTTTTCTGTAGTGGCTGCGCCAAATTACGGTTCCAACAACAGTGTACAGGGGCTCCCTTTTCTCCACATTCTATCCAACATTTGTTATTTGTGTTCTTTCTGATGATAGCCATTCTGACAGGTGTGAGGTGATAAATCACTGTGGCTTTGATTTGCATTTCTTTGACGATTAACGATATTGAGCATCTTTTCATGTGCCTGTTGGCAATCTGCATGTCCCCTTTGGAAAAATGTCTATTCATGTCTTTTGCCCATTTTTTGATTGGGTTGTTTGTTTTTTTGATTTTGAGTTGTATGAGTATATATATTGAGTTGTATGAGTATATATATTGAGTATATATGAGTTGTATGTATATATTTTGGAAATTAACCTTTTGTCATTTGTGTCATTTGCATCATTTACAAATATTTTCTCCCATTCCTTAGGTTGTTTTTTCATTTTGTTGTTGGTTTCCTTTGCTGTGCAAAAGCTTTTATGTTTGATTAGGTCCCATTTGTCTATTTTTGCTTTTATTTCTTTTGCCATGGGAGCCTGATCTAAGAAAATATTTCTACAATTTATGTCGAGAATGTTTTGCCTATGTTTTCTTCTAGGAGTTTTATGGTGTCATGTCTTATATTTAGGTCTTTAAATCATTTGGAGTTTATTTTTGTATATGGTGTAAGGGAGTGTTCTAATTTCACTGATTTACATGTAACTGTCAAGCTTTCCCAATACCACTTGTTGAAGAGATTGTCTTTTATCCATTGTATATTCTTGCCTCCTTTGTCAAAGATTAATTAACTGTAGGTGTGTGGGTTTATTTCTGGGCTCTCTATTCTGTTCCATTAATCTATATGTATTTCTTTTTGCCAATACCACACTATTTTGATTCCTATAGCTTTGTACTATAGTCTGAAGTCTGGAAAGGTTATGCCTCCAGCTCTGTTCTTTTTCCTCAGGATTGCTTTTGGTATTCTGGGTCATTTGTGGTTCCATATACATTTTAGAATTATTTGTTCTAGTTCTGTGAAAGATGTCATGGGTATTTTGATAGGGATTACATTAAATCTGTAGATTGCTTTGGGTAGTATGATCATTTTAACATTATTAAGTCTTCCAATTCAACAGCATGGGATATTTTCCCATTTCTTTGTATTATCTTCAATTTCCTTTAACAATGTTCTTTCTTTCTTTTTAAAAAATATTTATTTATTTATTATTTATTTATTTATTTTGGCCACACTAGGTCTTAGTTGCAGCACGTGGGCTTCTTAGTTGAGGCACGGGGGCTTCTTAGTTGTGGCATGTGGACTTCTTAGTTGTGGCATGTGGACTTCTTAGTTGCAGCATGCATGTGGGATCTAGTTCCCCGACCAGGGATTAAACCCAGGCCCCCTGCACTGGGAGCATGGAGTCTTACCCACTGGACCACCAGGGAAGTCTGAACATCGTTCTTTAGTTCCTAGTGATTAGGTCTTTCACCTCCTTGGTTAAGTTTATTCATAGGTATTTTATTTATTTATTTATTTTGACATGATTTTAAACAGGAATTTTTTTTTAACTTTATCTTTCTGATATTTCATTGTTAGTGTAAAGAAATGCAACAGCTTTCCAACCCATATAGTATTCTTTTTGGTCAATTTGTCTTAGTCACATACGATAGCAATTTTTTTTTTTAGCGCCTCACAGACTGAAATCCAGTCAAAGAAGCCCAATGACCTAAGAGACTTATTTCTTTATATAGGTAACCCAGACAATAACAGTACACTTGCTTGGGATTTATATAGTGCTTTTCCTTCAAAGAGCCCTAAATACTTTAAAATTAACCCATTCATCTTCAAGCACCTCTGAGAGGGATTACTGTCAACAGAATGTGTTCCTGCAGGAGGAAGTGAAACAAAGATATTGTCTGAAATCACAGAAGTCAACCACAGGTCTGGTTCGAGCATCCAGAAGCCTGCATATGAGACCAGTATACACTTCATCAGGTGATGTTGATTTTAAGACGGCTCCATCTTGAACAAGATTGGCAAATTAATAGCCCTGGGTGCTGCCAGGCCCTTGCTAAGTGATCGCAGCATTCTTTCCCACTGAGCCAGTTTATAGCCTCAGAATCCTTCCCAGCATGGCTCTAAAGTCATTTCAATCAGTGTTGACAAGCAGATAGGATCCTCTTTGCCATTTATGATCCAGAGGTGGTCTAAAATGCTAAGCAAGGTTTGTTTTCTGCCTGAAGTGTCTGCAGCAAAATCTCAATGTGCCTGTTGAAAGGTAACATCGTTCTGACCTGCAAAGGCTATAAGGTTGGCTATCATTGACTTTACGCTGAAAACTGACGTGGAAAATAGGGTAACACAGGACAGGTCAGCAAAGGGACCAGTGGGCCCAATGAGCAGAATTTTGTAGCTACTATAAAAAGAGTGAGCTTAGGAATGAGATGAGAGCTGTCACTGGTCCAAGTCAGCTCAGACGTTTTCTACTGCTATTGGCTGTGTGTGAGGGTCAGGTCCCCTGTGTCTGCTTCCAGTGTTGTGTTAAGCTGTACAAAATCAATAAAAGCAAAGATTCCCCTTTTTTGTTAGAGAGTCGGTCTGGAGACCTCAGAGATCGGGGTTCAGTGGAAAATCCAGGAAGAGTAACTACACCCATCTGCACCCCAGGAAGGGAAGGAGTGATTTTTCTGATTTCAAGAAGAGAAAAGCAACAAAGATTTGCTCAACTCAAGGATATAATTAGATGACAAGTTTTTTTGAGAGTAGCAAGTTCCCTTTCAACAGATTTTGTATTTCTGAATTTGGAAGACGATAGAAGAAAGTCAAGATCATTTGAAAAGGACTAATTATAACAGTTTCTCCTTTGAATTGACACTAAGTGGGCGGCAGAGGTGGAAACACCCTTATCACGTCAATATTTTCATGTCTATAAGATGAAAAAGGGGGAATGGTTATATTTTTAGCATTTAGCATGTTGACAGCCATTGATTTAAAAATGAGCGCAGTTTGCAAAGATCTCATGATGACTAAGACAAGAGCTTTTCACGTTATTTAAACAGTCTTTGGCTTTCCTTTACCGTCACCCTATGTAAAACTGTCAAGTAAATTAAGCTTCCCACTCTTGTTTTGGGGCACTAATCCCTACAACATTCTGTGAATTTGTTCCACCTCAGTCCATCCATTTTCACACACTGTCTCCTGGTCTCCAGAGAGGTGGCCTCCAGGAGCCAACCCTCAGTTCACAGCTCCCCGGTGCCCCCCCTCTTTTCCACTCCAGCCCCTCTCTCGACACTAACTTGCTGACGGCTATGTTCCATTTTCTCGGGCTCTTGGATTCTTGTGTCACCTCTGATGGGTTTCTGTGTTGCACCTCCCTGGAGCATGGTTCCATGCTAACACAGGGCTTGTGGAGACGCACAGGTGTAAAGGTTCTGCCCTGTAAAGGTTCAGCGAGGAGGTGCTTTGGTGACTTCTCCAAATGTTGATGATTATCCTCACCCTTCACCAGCACTGGGCTCGTCCTCTCTGCTGCTTTCAGTCTGGGCTACAAGTCACACATCCAAGGCACAAGGACCCCTAAGGAGCACTCCCTGTCTACATTTACATAATAGGGAAGGCTGCTGGCCCGTCCCTTCTGCAATTTTGCAGTAAATGATCGGACAAGGTTCTGCTGGAAATAGGCACTCACTGAATACTTTCTGCACAGTTAGACTCCATGAACTCTGTTTGGTGGTGTTTTATTGTATCTCCAGCTCTTCTCCTCCCAGAAAAGAAATCCCATATTTTATTTTTTTGGCCTGGAGGTCTCTCAACAATACTGGACTAGAAATGGATGAGAACTCTAGTGAACTGAATTTGAAGGAATCTCCTTTCTTTCATGTTTTCCTAGAAGCCTCTGAATGGAGATTTTTTTTTTTTGAGGAAACTATTATAGGATGCTTGAGTAATACTTGAAAATAGCTATAGCATGCGAAGGATTCCAATGCCATTGGTCAGAGCGTATGATAGGAGGCAGAGCTTTTGACTAGCTTCTTCAAGACCTGACTTACCCGGTATTTAGCTTCTGTGACCTTAGGAAAGTCCCTTAACCTCTCTATGCCTCAGGTTATTCATCAGGTGTTAACCCCACCTTAAACACCTTCTTTAATTTCCTTCACACTTCCTTGACATTCTAATCCCTGGACTCTGCGAATACTACCCTATATGGTAAAAGGGTGAATTATAACTTATAGGACAGAAGATGGGATTAAATGAAGGATATTGAGGTAGAGAGATTATCTGGGATAATCAGGGTGAGCCCTAAATCCGTCACACGTATCCTTAATAAGAGGGAAACCGAGGGAAGTTTTATTACACGGACAGAAGAGGAGAGGGTGGTGTGACCACAGAGACAGAGATTGGAGTGATGCAGCCCCGAGACAAGGAATGCTGGCGGCCACCAGAAGCTGCGAGAAGCGGGGCTGACCCTCTCGTAGGCTCTCCAGAGGGAGCGTGGCCTTGCCAGCAGACACCTCAGTTTCGACCCAGGGAAACCGATTTTGGACTTTGGGCCTCCAGGACTGTGAGAATCCATTCCAGTTATTTTCCCCCACCAAGACGCACTGAAGCCTTGCTTTTGCTTTGGGCTGCTTTTTCACTTTCCCCGACATTATATTTTGCCCTTGTCCATCTTGCTAACCTCACTTTCTGACCCTCCAGGGTAGCAGCATGAGTAGGAGAAGAGAAGAGGCCGGGAAAGCTGGAGCTTGACTGACGCCATGAGGAGCTGGCATTCTGTCCTCGAGTCTGGCAGGTGTTGAAAGTGGACTCCTTTCCTTATTTGCACTTTTGTAGGTTCTTCAGAGACCTCCCATCCCCACCTGCTTCTGCTCATCCCAGCGGCCGGTGATCTCTCACCTGCACTTTCTCTTAGAGAGGGCAGTGCTCCCAGTGTGGTTTGTTGCCTCCTCTTGCTCAGCCCTAGGCATCTGGTGGTGCTTCTGGCATCTTGCTGCCCCTTTAGGCAGCCATCCGCGAGAGCATCTAAGAGGGCCTCCTGCTGGTGCCCTCACAAGAGGGACCTGCGTCTAGTCCTCAATGATGTGCTCAGGCGGCCTTGTAGTGCTTGACACACCCTCATCCTCTGCTGTGCCACCGAAGCAGCCATAGCAGATGTCAGACTCTCCAGGTGTTCTTGCTGTGGCCCCTGTCCTTAGGCTTGAAGCCAGAGACCCCTGAAGAAGTATCTGGGCTCAGCATACCAACAGGTCTCTCATAAATGTTTCTCCTAATTCTAACCCTTATCATTTTATGTGAGAGAAGCCTGGGTGTGAGATATGAGAGTGGTTCAAAGGTCAGAGTCACATGAATGAACTCTGATCACCTTGAATGTAAATCCTACACACGATTGTCTCACATCCACTCTAGAATGTGGCAATTTTAATTCTGGTGCCTCAACTAAAACTTCTAGTTCACATCTTCTTATATCTCTGTTTACCAGAGGGACCACGTACTGGAGCCATTATTCAACGGCAAAGGTGTTTCTGTTCTATTCCTCCTGAATTTTTGGAAGATAACATTACTTGAAAGCTCGCCTTGGTAATATGACCAGCATTCTGGTCAGGATTTGCACCCAATCCTTGCTCCCTGAATGTGCTCAGCACATTGTTAAAATTCAGTAAATGGCAAATAATATTAACTCATAAAACAAGAGTCTCTACCAAAGAAGATCAAAGAGCTGTTGTGTGCTCCGGGGAGTCTCAAAGTGTTCCAGGGAAGAACCCCTGGGATTCTGCTCAGAGCTGGAATGGAGCTGTCTGGTTCTTCCCTGAGGGAAGAACTGTGGGCTTATGGCCTCTGTTTAGTAGGGTGAAATCCTTCTCATGACTTGCATATGAGCTGGGCAGAGGTGACTTCTTTGAAAAGCACTGTGAAAGTGTTGATGCAGTCTTTGTGCTTGGCGCATTGTATTGACTGAAAACTGAGCAGAGCACCAAAGTTAATTCAGCTCAGTAGTTAATATGACATGTGGTTATTAACAGGACAGACTTGACGATCATTGCTCTGTGCTCAACTGGCAGGGTAATAAGGAAAAAAGTATATATATTAACTGGTAAACAGAGCATGTACGCATTCATAATACTAATGTTTCTTGGGAGAAGAAATAAGAAACTGCTAGTTTTTACAGAGATAGATTTTATTCTGATGTGGAACCAGGAAGATGACACTTAGCCTCTGTATGGACAGGCCACTCAAGATGGCCGTTCTCTTGCTCTCTGTACATCCCCTGCCTGACCAGTGCCTGCTTCACCCACACCCCACACACAAGACTGACCTTCCTATGTACTTGCCCCAGGCCCCAGCTAGTGATTATTCTTATCAAAGGGGCAGTGAGGGGTGTGCCCCTCTGCTGGTTTCCCTGATTACTAATGAGCCCACCTGATGTCAGTTCCCCTATAACTGGTAGTTTCCCCTTCCCTCCCTGGAGTGAAGCCTGCCGCCATGTCCTGCCTGCCATCTGCTGCACATGGTGACGTGTCGCTCCAGGACCTTGCTCCAGACATGTAAGCTCCCCCATCCATTAACCCATTAATGTCTCTATTGCTGACTCTGGTCTCTTTCTTCGTTCTTGAAGCTGGGCAAGTGCAGGCCTTGTAGGTCTGTGGGGTGTAGCCCAACAGCCTCCATTACCAAGTTAAACCATTCTGATCTTAAAGAAACAGCCCCATCACTCACTTGCCTTGCCTCAGTTGGCTATTGCTGCATAACCAACTACCCCCAAATTAGCTTAAAACAATAAGCATCACTAACATTAGAGAAATACAAATCAAAACTACAATGAGGTATTACCTCACACCGGTCAGAATGGCCATCATCAAAAAATCTACACACAATAAATGCTGCAGAGGGTGTGGAGAAAAGGGAACCCTCCTACACTGCTAGTGGGAATGTAAATTGATACAGCCACTATGGAGAACAGTATGGAGGTTCCTTAAAAAACTACAAATAGAACTACCATACGACCCAGCAATCCCACTACTGGGCATATATCCTGAGAAAACCATAATTCACAGTCATGTACCACAATATTCATTGCAGCTCTATTTACAATAGCCAGGACATGGAAGCAACCTAAGTGTCCATCGACAGATGAATGGATAAAGAAGATGTGGCACATATATACAATGGAATATTACTCAGCCATAAAAAGAAACGAAATTGAGCTATTTGTGGTGAGGTGGATGGACCTAGAGTCTGTCATACAGAGTGAAGTAAGTGAGAAAGAGAAAGACAAATACCGTATGCTAACACATATACACGGAATCTAAAAAAAAAAAAAAAAATGGTTCTGATGAACCTAGGGGCGGGACAGGAATAAAGACACAGACTTAGAGAATGGACTTGGGGACACAGGGAGGGGGAAGGGTAAGCTGGGACAAAGCGAGAGAGTGGCATGGACATATATACACTACCAAATGTAAAATAGATAGCTAGTGGGAAGCAGCCGCATAGCACAGGGAGATCAGCTCGGTGCTTTGTGACCACCTAGAGGGGTGGGATAGGGAGGGTGGGAGGGAGACGCTAGAGGGAGGGGATATGGGGATATATGTATACATATAGCTGATTCACTTTGTTATACAGCAGAAACTAACACAACATTTTAAAGTAATTATACTCTGATAAAGATGTTAAAAAAAAAAAAAAGCATTTCTTATTGCCGATGGTCTGCCCATCAGCTGGATGATCCTTCTGGTCTTAGCCTGGCTGACAAACGTGACTTCAGCCCGCTGTGGGATGGGCATGCTGCTCTGCTGATCTTGGCTGGGCTTTTGTGGGCTTTGTTGGAATAACCGGTTCTCCTCCATGTGGTCTCATCCTCCAGCAGGCTAGCGCAATTTGTTCACATGGTCATGGAAGGTTTCAATAGAAAAGAGTGGGAATGTGCAAGGACTCCTGCGGACCAGGCTTGGAACAAGGGCTCCATCACACCTGTTGTGTTCTATTAGTCAAAGCTCAGATGCAGGAAGTGGGGAAGAAACTCCAGATTGTGATGGGAGGAGCCATAAATCACATTGCAGGGAGCATGGAGACCCAGAAAGCCTTAACTGGGCCATCAGTGCAATCAGCCTACCATACTCCCCAGGCAGAAAATGCATGAAGCTGCCACACCATTTAACAGCGTGCTCAGAGGCTTTCAAACCCCAAATGCAGCTCTAACTAGAATCCTACCTGAGCACGCCCATCCCGGCTTGTGTCTGTCCTCACTTCCTACTACTATTGTGGAGTAGTCACTGTCATGAATTGCTTGTAAGCATAATGCCTGGAAATCCAGAGTTGCTAATTTAGATGCACAATACTCTAGTAAGAAACAAGAGGATTCGTTTTGTGATTAAATCAGGGAAAGCAAAATTCCAGTTGGATAAGTGACTTGAATAAAAACTCTGGATTCTCAGTGAGTTTAAATATCACTATGGGTAAATAATGGCATTTCAACTTTAACGGATTCATTCATTCAACAGGCACTTATTGAGTGTTTACTAGGCACAGGATTTGACAAGCCAGGCCAAGCTCTCGACTCTATTGCACATTAGAATCTGATTTAATTGGGCTGAGGTGGAACCTGGGTGTCAGTGTTTTCTGAAAGTTCCCCATGTGGTTCTAATGTGAGTCCAGGGTTCAGAACCACTGGATTAAATTACTGATTCCATTTGTGGAAACCAGTTTATTGAAGTACATCGTGGCTAGATTGTGGTTCTGAGTTTGTTTGTAAGTATTCATTCGTCAGTCATCCTTAGGGAGACCTACCATAGGCATGATGCCATGTAATCTACTCATATCAATGGGTGAGGGTGAGGTCACAGAAATCCTATATATGGAAAGGCTGTCTGGAGTCTGGGAGAGGAGCGGGGATGGTGAGATAAATAACATAGGGGGTAACTGGGGAACATGCTATGAAGGTTTAAGAAGGCTAGGTCAGTGCTTCTAAAATGGTAATGCACGTGCCAATCACCTAATTTTATTAAAATGTAGACTCTGATCCAATATTGTGGACCCTGAGATTCTGCACTTTTATAAAGCTCCCAGCTGCTGCTGCTGGTCTGAGGCTCGTCCTTTGAGTAACATGTTCTAGGAGTCTGTTATAGTTGCTGTGCTAAAAAGTTTCCACTTTGGTCTTACAGGGGATATTTTTCCAATAAAAATATATATTTTTTAAAATTTTATAGTGCAAGTCAAATGGAAGTTTGAATTTGCTTATAGACATTTGCTTTAAAACATAATTATGTCAAGCGAATCAGTCCACACACAGTACTTGGACTTTGGAGAATTAGCTCAAAATGGAAGCCCTCAAATAGCAACCAGTTCACCCCTTTGGAGGTAGCGTGGTGAGTGGAAAGGGCGTGGGTTTGGGGTTATAAGGAGTGAGCTCAAATCTTTGCTGACACTTCCTGGGTATGTAACTTTGAGTAAGTTGAATAAACCTCGTGAGCTTCAGTTTTCCATATGTGAAATGGGGATCATATCCTTTCCATATGTAAAATGGGAATGTTGAGTAAATTAAGCACCACCATGTCTTCCTGAGGCAGCCGGCCCAGTGCCCAGGATGGAGCAGGCTCGTGTTGAATTGAAGTTATCTTTATGATGGTGCACCATCCGCTGTGACAGGCAGTGCCAGTGCAGAGATGAGTTAGACTCAGACCCTGCTTGACACGTGGAGGGGAAGACAGACGAGAAAACCAGAAATGACGGCAGGCCTGATGGGTCTCCTGAGCCCACCTCCAGTACAGAGGCGCCTGATGCTTAGACAAGGGGACACCCTGCTTTCTTGTGTGTATTCTCATTGTCAGACAGGAGATCTTGTTTTCCAGCCCAAATGAGTAGAAAACTCAGCAGTCCTTTTTGCAAAAAGACTTGATTCTGACTCACTGTTTTTCCTCCCAAGGGGTTAAACTGAAAGACAGGTGGGTCTATTTTGGCTTCACAGGGAGACAGCATTTAAAATAGGAAAGAGTTCAAAATACCTTTGGAGCAATTGGTCTTTCTTTAGGGAGTAAGGAGAAACTGCAGATCAACTTAAACATTCTTCCTGGGGAAAAAAGAAAGGTAAAAGATAAGGAAGCAATTTCAGAGCTCCAGAAGGGAATAGGAGCAGAGTTCTAGCTCTTCTGAAATTCATTTCAAGAGAACAGTTTGGTCACTGTATTTCATCGACTCCAATACAGGCTTGATGCCTGCCCAGAGCTACAAAAATTGAACCCCAACTCTGTTGTCACAGTTTATAGGATCAGAGACAAATGCCCTTGGATATCTTTTCTGGCATTGAAAGGAGTTAACAAATTCTTGTCAGATAATATGAGAGTAGCTGCTAAGGAAATTGTCATTTTAAAACAATCAAGGGAGATATTGGAACTTCGGGGTGCTGAGAAACTGGAGAACTCAACACAGGATACTTGTCAATGGAGCCATCATATTTTGTTTTAGAATGTTTGGTGCACAAGTGACGGCTGGGATGGAAATGGGACAATTACCTCTGCAGTGTCAGTTGTCCTAAATCAAGTTCTATGGGGTGGGTGTTGAAATGCAGACTTTACAAGTAGGGTCTGACTCTCCCAGAATGAACCAGAGCTGCTTCCTGGTAACAGTGTGACACCCGTGGGAATGATTTGCACGTCTTCTGGAGGAAGGAAGGGAGAGAGCTGTGTCTGCCCCTTTCCTTCATCATTTTCTTTCCTCCTCAATTCATTCTCTCCAGGTCTTCCAGACATAGTTTTCTAGACCCCAAATCCGGTTACATGACATCTTGTCTCAAACACCCACAGGCTCCCCTTCCTATTGGCTATAGGATGCATTCCAAACCTTGGACGCCCTCCCACCATGCTCCCTGCTCCAGTGCTCCAGCTGCTCAGAACATCTTCCATTCCCGGAAGAGCGCCCACACTCCTGTGCCTGGCATCTGTCGCCTTCTCCCCGCATCTTGCCTCTAAGTGCTGACGTATATTCCAGCACCCAGCTCAGGGGTCAACTCCTCCATGAAGCCTCCCTCTTCTCGTTCAGGATCCAGGAGTCTCGCTTTTGACCTCTCAGCTCTTGTGCATACCTCTTTAATAGCCCTATTTTTTTAAATTAACTTTTTATTGAAGTATAGTTGATTTACAATGTTGTGTTAGTTTCAGGTATACAGCAAAGTGATTCAGTTATACATATATATATATTCAGATTTTTTTCTCATATAGGTTATCACAGAATATTGAGTAGAGTTCCCTGTGCTATACAGTAGGTCCTTGTTGGTTATCCATTTTATATATAGTAGTGTGTATATGTTACTCCCAAATTCCTAATTTATCCCTCACCCCCTTTCCCCTTTGGTAACCATAAGTTTGTTTTCTATGTCTGTGAGCTTCTGTTTTGAAAATAAGATCATTTGTATCTTTTTTTTATATTCCATATACAAGCGATATCATATGATATTTGTCTTTCCCTGTCTGACTTGCTTCACTTTGTATGATAATCTCTAGGTCCATCCATGTTGCTGCAAATGGCATTATGTTGTTCTTTTTCGTGGCTGAGTAATATTCCATGGTATATATGTACCACATCTTCTTTATTCATTCCTTGGTTGATGGACATTTAGGTTGCTTCCATGTCTTGACTATTGTAAATACTGCTGCTATGAACATTGGCATGTTTAATAGCCCTTGCTACATTGTTTTAAGATTATTATTATTTTTTGTGTCTCCCACTCTAGACCTTGAGCTGTGTCCCTGGCATTTGGATAGGAGGCTGGCCTTGTTCTGCTTTTCCTGACTTAATTTATAAAGGTTTTGTATAATTTGACTGCTTGTGGTAAACCTGGCATCACAGAGATGTTTTAATAACACATGCAAGTATATGTGATTAATATCCTCTGATTTTGTAATTTTGTGGGTAAATTGTCAATCGGGAAATTGGTGCTCTCTTATTCTAAGGCTCAGGAAAGACTCAGAAGTCATCAGCTTGTATTGTACGACTGACTATTCAGGGCTAGACTTGAGCTTTGGAGAGTTAGAAAGAACTATGAGAAAAATTCAGTCTTCTCAAAGAATTTAATTTTGTCTGGGAGATAATATGAGCTAAGTGCTGAATTGTGGGTACAGAGAAATATCACATGCACATAACAGGTGTTCGGTAAAGACTAGTTCACTGGTGTGCGTGTGAAACAAAAAGAAGACAGCTGATAGGAGAGGGTTATTTATTTCCACTTCTGAAATGACTGCAACCCTTTTGATGGTTAGAGTCTACTGTTTCATGCAAAGAGAAGGTGAGATTCTGCTGATTTTGAGGCTCATAGAAAAACTTCAGAAAAATTTCAGAGAATTACTTTAGCATCTCTCAGAGTCATCCATCATGTAACGGTCTCTCTCACTTCTCTGAAGGAGACTACTTGTGAAATTTTTATAGGATCCCATCTCTGAAGAGCTCAAAGTACTGAACTACACCTACCAAGGCCATGATTTTATTTATATATTTAAAATGTGTATTTCTCTTGAAAACAAGTAAAGGACCAATATTTTGTACAATTTAATGTTTAGGACAAGGGGCAAATTTCCGTATAGGGCTTCACTAATATCCGGGGGTCATGCCATGAGGTCAGGATCTGACTGGTGCCCAGTGAGAGGCTGAGACGGTAGGTCTTAGGCTGCCACGTGGCGGGGGCTGGAAGTAGCGAGGCATTCAGAGACCCAAGAAGTGAGCCGCATGGGTAACTTGGGAACCTGGGGCACTGTAGACAAGTGCATTCACTTATGTCTGTGTTCCACATTTATTAAGCTTTTTTTTTTATGTTCGGGCCTATACACTAGGCAGTAGGGATACAGAAAAAAAGAAAAAAGAAAACTGCTCTACTCCTCAAGGTATTTGCAGCCCCGTGGGGGAGACAGACATAGAAATAAGAGTTTGGGAGACTTTGGACAACCATAGGCTACCTTGAAAACCCGGTGTTGGAAACTATTGCCTCAAGGTTATTTGCTGTATAAGGTGCTGGGAAAATGACCCCACACAGGGGCTTCAGAACTGCTCCTCTGAACAACTTAAGGGGGAGGCCTGGGGAAGCCAATCAGCAGCCTTGTTCCCAAGAGCAGGTGCCGGGCTCCTCAGGCTTGTGGCCTCCATGTAGAGACCTCAGGCTCCTGTCTGTCCCCTCGGCTCTGCCGCTCCTGAGGAGCACTGGGAAGCTGGGGGCCAGGGGGTAGGCCCCAGGACATTTATTAGGTCCCGGCTTCATAGGCAGAGCTTTCCTCTAGCTACAAAGAGGGTGAACTGTTCTTGCTTCCTAGGACAGAACGTCTTTTGTTCCTTCTCCCTCAGGATATTCAAGCATAGTTTCTCTCTCCTTTCTGCATGGCTGGGCATGGTGCTAAGATGGGTCTGGAGATGTGCCTGGGCTGGGAAGACTTGATCAGCTCTACCCTAGGCCTTTAGGAGAAATACTCTCTCTCCTCTACTTTTCCTAGGAAAATATTTCCTTGAGTTTATCTTCAGTGTGATGAAATCTAGAAGGCCGAAGTGAGGATGAGGGAAAGAGGCCTAGCGGCTGTCAGGCCTGCTTGTATCTTCTGGCTGTCATGCTGCAACTCTACACCACTCAGCCTAATTTACCAGGAGACTACGTTGAATTCTGGGCCAAAAGCCACAGGAGAAGGCACTTGAGGATTCAGGAATACTGAGTTCCAAGCAAAAACCGAGCCGTTATACCTGACAAGTTTGGACCAAAGTGTGAGAAACAGGATGGAAAAGCATATCCTCCACTGACTGTGATTTGAGCAATTTAGGGATGGCTGCCATAGCTGCTACTCTAGAAAAACCTTAGCTCGGTAAAACATGGGCAAAAAGGACTAATTTGGGGATAAATAGCTCACCATTGCCTCTTGAGTCAGCCTGTAACAGCTCTGAATAAGAGTTTTCAGGGCTACCACGAGCCTTATGCTCTCAGACCCAGGTATGTGTCTTTTCGGCTTGCAGCACACGACTCTCTCCCATGGCTGAGACTCCCACGGGTCATTTCCTCCTTCTGGACACCTCAGAGCTCCTTCTCTCTGTTTTGCGGGCTTGCCTCTCAATAGCTGTCCTGTGATTTAAATCCCACACCTCTACAGCCTCGCTAACCGGTTTAGCGCCCTCTTGAAGCAGTAATGCGGTGGCACCTCCTTATGCGTGAAGATCCTGTTCTTGTATTGGTTGCATTTATCTGGCTCTGTGGATCTGAAGCCTGGCTTCACATTAGAACCACCTGGTGTCTGTAGTCACGTGCTGACGGCTGAGTCCCATCCCAGATGAATTGAATCAGCATCTCAAGGTGGGGTCCAGTGATTGTGAGGCACAGTGAGGGCCAAGAACTGCTGGTCTCAACCCTCCGTCCTACGGCATTTGTTTATTAACGTGTGGAGGCGCAGGCGTTGGTGGTGGTATGATGGCGTCTTCTACTTTGACTCTTCCCATCAGTGCCGGTGAGTGCTCGGTACTCATGACTGACTCTGTGACTTCAGTGAAGGCTCCTTGGGCCTGGCTGGTTCTGCTGAGACCTTCTCAACTGTCAGTCTAACATCTGAGGGACGGTGTGGAGAGAGCTGGGTGCATTTCCCATCTCTGCCGGAATGAGACAGCACTCCCAGGACCTTGCCCAGTTATCTTCAGAGCGCTGTTGCAGGCCAGATGAGAGAGAAAAAAAGGATAAACTTGTGAAAGAGGGACCTAGATGCTGCCAGACCCAGCTGTAGAGGTTTGAGTCTGATGGTAAGAGATTTAGGCTGTGCCTGGAGGAGAAAGAAGCCCATGCAGCAAGTCTCTTGACTGAGAAACAACAAATATTTTCCACTGAGGTAGGAAGCAAGTTCATTAAAGCTCAGTCAGATTAGCTAGGCTGTCCACTGCTCAGAGAACTCAGCCAGACCTTGGAAATCTAGCCAAGGATGCTGGGCCAGCCTTCTACTGTGATTTCAGAGCAACCATTTAAATGTACTTTTACTGTGATCCTACTGTGAATGAGGTTTGTGCTTTCAGGAAAGAAGCATCATCTTAATCATGTGTGGGGTCCTGGAAAAGACACTGAACTTGGAAGACGTGGATTTGAGCTTGACCTTGTTTGAGGCCGAGTGAGTTGCCTCTCAGAGGCTCAGTTTCCCCAACTGTAAGTTGGGTTGTGATACATGCTCTACTAAGGAGTGATGTGGGATAAATAAATGCCTTCTCCAGCAGGTGGCAGCACACACTAGCAGTCACAGCCACCAACTGTTTTCATATAACTAGGGTCCCTCGTGGAAAGTCTGCAAAAAGCCAGGACATTCCCCCAACTGGAGTTCCTCACTTCTTGCCTAGATGGTGGTGGTTCAGCCCGGGCTCTAGTGGCATAAACTATAGAACACAGCTGTCTGAAAACTCTTCCCCTAATAGGCTCTTGTTCCTTTAGCTGTCCCTGTCCTCACTCCAATCTCCCTTTGCCCCCCTTCTCCCCCACCCCCTGGCTTGGATCTCTGTGCACGAGTCTAGAGAATAAAACTGGAGATTCTTTACACTTTTTTAATGCAACCTAATTCTCACTTGAGGAGAGAGGCGTGTAAAAGATGCTTTCTTCTTTGCTCGAATGTTTTAGAGTTTAACCAGTTGGTGGTGGTGGACTGAATAACAGAAAAAAACAGAGCAAGGCGCATCCCCTTCTCAGCCTGCCACCCACAGCGGGGAGGCTGTATTTGCTTGACACAAGATCAGAGGTAGTTGAGGCTTTGGGGCTGAATTTAAAATTCTAAATGTGAACAAGTGACTGGAGCAAGGTTCCCTGGAATAATTGCTGGCTGGGGTTATTGCCGGCTCCAGGAAAACAAACATCTTAATGTCATGAATCAAGTCAAAGGTCCCTCTGGGATAATCCTTATGCTTTTCAATCAGAACCCAGTGGCTGTCAGTTCTTTGAATACTTGAATCTTGTGTGGAGGCTTTAAAAATACAGAGACCCAGGCCTCACCCTAGGCCAATTCAATCAGAATCTCTGAGGGTGGGAAACACTTTGCTGTTTTTCCATAGCTTTCCAGCTGATTCCAATCTGTAGGCAGTTTACCAGCCAGTGGTTTAACCTGTGGTTGGGAGAGCTAATCTTTCTAGACTTTTGTCAACATCCTCCCCTTACCAAGAAAGGGGGTGAAGCTGGGGCTATAAGTCTTGAGGCTGTAAGCCCATGTGTAATAGCTTCTGCTGGATCTGTGAATATAAAGTGGATAGTTCACAGCAGAAGGATTAGAGACAGGATTAGAAAGAGCTATTGCTCTTCTGTATTAACTCACTCGATTTTCTCTCCTTACATTTTGTAAGAGTATAGAAGGCAAAAGAACCACGTTTATCTGCTAAACCTTGTTCTGGGAAATTACCACCTTTAATTTTCACAAATGGCTATTTTTGTCTCCCATTTACAGATGAGAAAGCTGAGGTTCAGAGGAGTTAAGTACCTTGCTCAAGGGCTAGATATGGGGTATAGGAAAGTTGGGATTTGAACCTAGGTCTGTCTGACTTGAAAAGCCTCCGTCTTGGAACACACGAATCATATTTTGGCAAAGTTCAGCATCACAAACATCTGAAAGCCTCTGGGAAAACTTTAAGAGGAGTTGACAAGCAGGCCTCTGTATCAGCAGCTGGAAAGTGTTATAATCAGCTTGTAATTAGGGTGTGGCCCTCCCAGGCCCATCCCATCATCCCAGAATTGGGAGTCAGTAACAGGAAAGCAAGCTCAGGGGCTGCATGTGCCTTGGCTTCGATGAAGGCCCTTGTCTGATGAACCTGAGGCATTGTCAGAAGAGAAAACTAAGAGCAGGGGACAGAAATAAGGGGTGAAGAGTAGAAGGGACCTCTCCGTTGATCACTACAAACTTTGATCACCTTGGGATTTAAAGAAACAGCCCTGCCTCAAGTCTAGCATTCCTTGTTTTTTACTAATATTCATGAAATGAAAGCGCCACAACTCTCGGAGGACCTCAGTAGATGTGAGTCTTTGGAAGGCCTGAGTTCTGGAATGGGAGCTGGTCTCAGGTGAGTGCACTCTGCATGCTTTGGTGTCCATGGCTTGGAAGTGGGTGGAGGTGAGAAGATCACTAGGAAAATAGTCATAACTTGATTACACGAGAGTGGCCTGTCAGATCTGAGTACAAAACTGACACTGCTTGGGATCCATGATGTCTTTGAAAATGTGCAACCAGACTGTCTGTGGCTCCTAAGAAGATACCCCGTGTAGTTATAGCCTGGAAGCAAAAACATGTGAGCCTGCATATAAATACACCTGTCTTATTCCATAGAACCTCACATGGCTTTCCACGTGTGTTCTGAACTTCTAGTGTTCTAGACCCAAATTATTATTCCAGACACCTGAAACAATGAGTGAGATGAAGCAGGAAACCCTGAAGTTCTGGGGTGTTTTGGTCTTTAGCTCCTATATCTTTTCTAATGGCAAATTATTTTTGGAAAGTGCTCTTGATACTTGATCTGTATGTAATCATCTGGAAAATATGGGAACAGGTACTGCCAGAATATATATGTGTCTATATGTTACAACTTCAGCACTTTGATGTGTATTACTAGGCAAGACATAAGAGAGAGGGCTGGTAGTTACATCACTACACCACAGAGCCAGGTTGGCTTTTTTCCGACCAGCTGGTTTTGAGTTGTGATTTATTGGGGTGTCAATAAGGAATCTCAGTGACATATGAGACATTTTTAAAGATGAAAATATGCCAGGGAGAGATGAAATTTACTTAAAAAAAGAAGTACTTTTGCTTCCGAATCAAAGAATTAGAGCAGAGGGCTTCCCTGGTGGCGCAGTCGTTGAGAGTCCGCCTGTCGATGCAGGGGACACGGGTTCGTGCCCCGGTCTGGGAAGATCCCACATGCCGCGGAGCCTGCGCGTCTGGAGCCTGTGCTCCGCAACGGGAGAGGCCACGCAGTGAGAGGCCCGTGTACCGCAAAAAAAAAAAAAAAAAAAGAATTAGAGCAGAGAACACAAGAAACAAGAATGTGAGAGCAAAGATGGCCGCTGGCCTTCTCCTTGCCGCTTTCAAAACCAAAAGGGCAGTGAGGATCAGAGCTCCCTCAGGGGGCTGGAAATAGCGCCTGCTGGGGGTTGGGAGCCCCAGCTTCCAGCACTGATGTGCCCCATCCAAGCTGTTGTGTGGGTGTGGGTGGGTGATTCCATTTCTCCTTGCCTGTTTGCTCTTTGGTTAATATAGTAACAGTGGTCACCCTACCTCATAGTGTTGTAAGAAGTCAGTGAGAGCAGTAGGTGGTTTGAAAAGGTTGTCCTCTACAAACCTCAGGTTGTTAAACTCAACTGCCTCCTCCCTATTTGCTATGCATTAGTTAATTTGTTTCAGAGTGTTATGACTCACAAATATCGACCGCAGGATGTGGGAGGTCTGGTTGCAACACTACATTGAGAAAGTCAAATTGTGTTGGTTTGGTCTGGATAACTAGACAGGAGTCCTGTCCTTTTCCTCACGGCCCCTTTTGTTGAAGAGAATGAGCCTTCCAGAAAGAGGCAGAGCACTTCCTCCCAGGCTATGTATTTTTATTTTTTTAATTTTTTTATTTATTTTTATTTTTATTTATTTATTTTTTTTGCGCGGTATGCGGGCCTCTCACTGTTGTGGCCTCTCCCGTTGCGGAGCACAGGCTCTGGACGCGCAGGCTCAGCGGCCATGGCTCACGGGCCCAGCCGCTCCGCGGCATGTGGGATCTTCCCGGACCGGGGCACAAACCCGTGTCCCCTGCATCGGCAGGCGGACTCTCAACCACTGCTCCACCAGGGAAGCCCTGTATTTTTATTTTTAATTAAAAATTTTTTTATTAAAAAAGTCTGTATTGGAGTATAGTTGATTTACAATGTTGTGTTAGTTTCAGGTGTATGGCAAAGTGATTCAGTTATACATATACATACATTCATTCTTTATCAGATTCTTTTCTCATACAGGTTATCACAGAATATTGAGTAGAGTTCCCTGTGCTATACAGTAGGTCCTTGTTGGTTATCTGTCTTATATATAGTAGTGTGTGTGTTAATCCCGAATTCCTGATTTATCCATCCCCTCCCCCATCCCAGGCTATGTAAATGCCAGTACAACAACAAATTGATTGAGTCCATCTTCAGGAGAACAAACCCCTTATGAGATAGGTTTTCCTGGTAAAAATCAGTCTATAATATATTTACTGTTGGTAAGGTACTTACTGGACATGAACGAGTAGAAGTTAGGATTCTTATTCAAAAAGATGCTCACACTTCGCTGTAGAGAAGGATATAGTATAGATATATAAAGACATTGTGTTAGGGTGGCTGCTGATATGGGGCATATTCCTACTCCTTAGTTAAGGACTACGGCAGGCACATAGGCAAGCTCCAGGATATGCCAGTGTTAGTCTTCTCATCTGTATAGGTCCTTCTTTACATACTAAAGAGAGCCATCTGCTGGTAACCTTAGGCAGCAGTTTTCATACTTTTTGGTCTCAGTCCCATATACACTATGAAATATTATTGAGCTTTTATTTTATCTATCAATCTTCACCATATTAGAAAGTCAAACAGACATTTAAAATATTTATTTCTGGGCCGGAACCGCCATCTTCCAGTAATTCGCCAAAATGACCAACACAAAAGGAAAGAGGAGGGGCACCCGCTACATGTTCTCTAGGCCTTTTAGAAAACATGGAGTTGTTCCTTTGGCCACATACATGCGAATCTACAAGAAAGGTGATATTGTAGATATCAAGGGAATGGGCACTGTTCAAAAAGGAATGCCCCACAAATGTTACCATGGCAAAACTGGGAGAGTCTACAATGTTACGCAGCATGCTGTTGGCATCATTGTAAACAAACAAGTTAAGGGCAAGATTTTTTTTTTTTTTTTTTTTTTTTTTTTTTGGTACGCGGGCCTCTCACTGTTGTGGCCTCTCCCGTTGCGGAGCACAGGCTCCGGACGCGCAGGCTCAGCGGCCATGGCTCACGGGCCCAGCCGCTCCGCGGCCTGTGGGATCTTCCCGGACCGGGGCACGAACCCGCATCCCCCGCATCGGCAGGCGGACCCCCAACCACTGCGCCACCAGGGAATCCCCCAAGGGCAAGATTCTTGCCAAGAGAATTAATGTGCATATCGAGCATATTAAGCACTCTAAGAGCCGAGATAGCTTCCTGAAATAGGTGAAGGAAAATGATCAGAAAAAGAAGGAAGCCAAAGAGAAAGGTACTTGGGTTCAACTGAAGCGTCAGCCTGCTCCACCCAGAGAAACACATTTTGTGAGAACGAATGGAAAGGAGCCTGAACTGTTGGAGCCCATTCCCTATGAATTCATGGCATGATGGGTGTAAAGAAATAAAAGACCTGGACTGTAAAAAAAAAAATAAATAAATAAAATAAAATATTTATTTCTTTGCCTAAGAATAACAATGATAAACCCAATACATAGAACATAAATAACAGATGTTTTCATGAAAAATAACTACATTATCCAAACCAAAATATTTAGTGAGAAGCGTGGCATTGTTTTGCATTTTTACAACTCTCTCTAGTGTCTGGCTTAAAAGAGGACAGCTGGATTTTCATGTTTGCTTCTGCATTCAGTCTGTTGTAATCTGTTGTGTTGGTCAAAGCGTGTGAAGAAAATATGAATTCAACTAGATATTTAGTTGGAAAAGGGACAAATATTTCATTAGTCTTTTCAGATAATTGTGAGTATTCTTCTTTGATACTAAATCACAATTCAACAAGAGGTAATTTCTTTTTTATAAAATTCAGAAAATTTTTACTTCATGAAGTGTTTTACTTCACCAGTCAGATACAGATGAAGACATGAATATACTAACCTTTTATTTATCTGTTATTTTAGCACACTTTTGCTATTTTATGAAGCAAAGCATTGCAAGTTGACTTAAAAATTAAAAAAAAATTTTTAAACTATATTTAAAGGTTACTTTCCATTTACAGTTATTACAAAATATTGGCTATATTCCTTGTGTTGTACAATACATCCTTGAGTCTATCTTACACCCAATAGTTTGTACCTCCCACTCCCACTGCTATATTGCCCCTGCCCTCACTGGTAACTACTAGCTTGTTGTCTATATCTATGAGTCTGCTTCTTTTTTGTTATATTCACTAGTTTGTTGTATTTTTTAGTTCCACATATAAGTGATATCATACAGTTTTTGTCTTTCTCTGTCTGACTATTTCACTTAACATAATGCCCTTCAAATCCATCCATGTTGCTGCAAATGGCAAAATTTCATTCTTTTTTATGGCTGAGTAGTATTCCAGTGTATATATCACATCTTCTTTATTCATTCATCTGTAGATGGACACTTAGGTTGTTTCCATATCTTGGCAATTGTAAATAATGCTGCTATGAACATTAGGGGGCATGTATCTTTTCTTTAACATCTTTATTGGAGTATAATTCTTCACAATAGTGTGTTAGTTTCTGCCGTATAACAAGGTGAATCAGCTATACATATACATATATCCCCATTTCCATGTATCTTTTTGAATTAGGGTTTTTGATTTTTTTTGATGTATACCCAGGAGTGGAATTGCTGAGTCATATGGTAGTTCTATTTTTAGTTTATTGAGAAACCTCCATACTGTTTTCCACAGTGGCTGCACCAATTTACATTCCCACCAACAGTATATGAGAGTTCCCTTTTCTCCACATCCTTGCCAACATTTGTTATTTGTGTTCTTTTTGTTGGTAGTCATTCTGACCGTTGTGAGATGATAGCTCATTGTGGGTTTGATTTGCATTTCCCTGATGATTAGCAACGTTGAGTATCTTTTCATGTGCCTGTTGGCCATCTGCATTTCCTCTTCGGAAAAATGTCTATTCAATTCTTCTGCCCATTTTTAAATCAGGTTGCTTGTTTTTTTGACGTTGAGTTGTATGAGCTATTTATATATGTTGACTATTAATCCCTTATCAGTCATATCATTTGCAAAATATTTTCTCCTATTCAGTAGGTTGTCTTTTCATTTTGTTGATGGTTTCCTTGCTGTGCAAAAGCTTTTAAGTTTAATTAGGTCCCATTTGTTTATTTTTGCTTGTGGTTCCTTTACCTTAGGAGACAGATCCAAAAAAATATTGCTATGACTTATGTAAAAGAGTGTTCTGCCTATGTTTTCCTCCAGGAGTTTTATACTATCCAGTCTTACATTTAGGTCTTTAATCCATTTTGAGTTTATTTTTGTATATGTTGTTAGAGAATGTTCTAATTTCATTCTTTTACATGTATCTGTCCAGTTTTTCCAGCACCACTTCTTGAAGAGACTGTCTTTTCTCCATTGTATTTTTTTGACCATAAGTTCATGGGTTTATCTCTGGGCTTCCTATCCTGTTCCATTGATCTATGTGTCTGTTTTTGTGCCAGTACCATACTGTTTTGATGACTGTAGCTTTGTAGTATAGTCTGAAGTCACGGAGCCTGATTCCTCCAGCTATGTTCTTCTTTCTCAAGATTGTTTTGACTATTCAGGGTCTTTGTGTTTCCGTACAATTTTTTAAATTATTTGTCCTAGTTCTGTGAAAAATGCCATTGGTATTTTGATGGGGATTGCATTGTATCAGTAGATTGCCTTGGGCAGTATATTAATTTTAACAACATTGATTCTTCCAATCCAAAACATGGTACAAACATCTGTTTGTGTTGTCTTCAGTTTCTTTCATCAGTGTCTTATAGTTTTCAGAGTATAGTCAACAAGACAGTTTCTTAAAGGTCACTTGCAGTGTAGAATATGAGAACATGTCAGTGAATTTTTGTCCTCTGTAACTTAAAATCCATTGGTCCATCTTGCACTTTGAATGGCTCTTTTATCCACATAGGATTTTGTAGCATCATGCATTGATCATTTGGAAAACATTAGGTCACTAAATAATGCAGCTCTTCCAAATGTTGACACATTTTGTTACACAATATTTTAAAAAATCACAATTATTTATTGTGATTACTACCCATCTCCTCAGAAAAGGCTTTATATATCTTGAAATTTGTCGGGGTCATACTGGTGGGTACAAATTTTCCAAAATTCTAATTTTTGCTTGAGAGCTCAAATTTTTATTGTTAATAACAAATACTGTCAATTTTCCTTGAAGTGACAGGCTCACTTGATTTGTTGTTGAGAAATGTCCACCAACCAGTTTCTTTGTCATTCTTTAAAGTAAAGATGGTGTTCCATGAAGAAAGAAGCTAGTTCAGCTTGAAACTCAATCACACAAGTACTTTTCCTTGAGACAACCTCATGATAGCAGAAGTGCTTTATATGCACTTCTTATTTTGACACAAAGCTTATTAAAAAGGTGTACTCAGGGTTGGGAGTTAATAAAATTGCTATTTTTAACTGATTCATCAAGGAGATTTTTAAGTGGAACTGACATTTTAAAAAAACTGTGAGTGCATGCTGGTGAAGAATAATATGACCACTGGTACAGTTCTGTGCCCCTGCCTTGGTTTGTGTTAAAATGCCAGCAGTTTTACCCCCACCATTGCTTTTGCAAATGTCAAAAACAGTGAAGAAGGCAAATGATGTCTTAGTATTATTATGAAAACAGTTTCAGGCTCACGGACCATCTGACAGGTTCTCAGGGACCCAGACCCAGCTCCCAGAGCTTAGCCCCCTCAGGCAGCAGGAACACCCCCTTCAGCCTGTCCTTCTGCAGCAGGAAAGGTACATTTTCCTCCTGCCATGTTCCCTCTCCTCGCCTCCCTTGGAAACAGGCCCAGCTGAACTTTAACAGTTTAACCAGCTCTGTCCTGTTCTTTCTTGACCCTGCATCAGGCCAGTGCTGTCTGTTAAATCAGGGAGCTCTCCTTCCTTTTCTTTTTTCTTTCCTTCGGGAGTTTGTATTAGTGTGCCAGGGCTACTGTAACACAGCACTACAAACTGAGTGGCTCAAACAACAGGGATTTATTTCTCCCAGTTTAGAGTGTTTGCCCTCCCTCAGGTGGTATGCAGAAGTCTTGTAATCATGGTTCTTGCTTGGGCCTCTTAATGACAAACAAAAGGGAAGAACCCAGTTATCAAAACATCTAGAGAAGTCAGGATCCTTCAGTGCTTAAGGACAACAGGCCTCAAGATGCCAAGTGGTCCCAAAGAGATGATAGGAAAGATCTCCCAGAACCTATGTCTCAGATAAAAGTGAAGGTTATTAGGGCCAATCAATTTCTCTATCTCTTTGGGTAAGTTTCTGTTTCTTCTTCCCTATGGTATGGATGGTTAAGATGATGTTCTGTGTGTGGGAAAAGGGGTTTTTGCCTTTTCTTTCTGCCTTCCTTTCCTTCATATGAGCTTGGTTCAGAATAACCTGTTTTTGAGCTGTGAGTGAGACTTCTTATCTGAGAACCATGACATCAAGAAAATCTCGATTTCTCCTTGTCTTCTTTTAAGTTACCTGCAGTCCCCAGAGGACCAGGCTATTTCAAGGGGGATCCTGACACTGGCTAAAATAATTAGCAGTGTGCGTCCATCTATTCAACTTCTTAGAGACTAGTGTCAGAGTTCAGAGGAAGGAGCAGCTCTGGAGAATGGGGTAATACCTTGGAGGCGGTGACCCAGTGCTGACCATGGAGGGGATAGTCTGGATGTGAGAGGCTGGAGGGGAGGTGGCCCTACTCAGCTATCTACCGACTCTTTAGCAAGCGTGCAGCTGGCAAGGAATTGGTAACTACCACATTCTTTTCACAGCCCTGGTGTTCAGGACAGCTGGGTCCTGGTGCTGCTGAGGTTATAGAAAAGGAAGAGAATGGGTTCTACCAAGTACTAGGCACGTTGGTCCCATAACTTCCTTCAAAGGTTTCTACACCAGCTCTGACACTTACTAGCTCTGTGACCTGGGTACCTTTCTTAACCATTTTATGCCACAGTTTTGTCTATAAAATGGGGATTATGCTGACTTCCCAGGGTGGTGAGGATTAAATAGGTGAGCACATGGAAGTACCTGTTTAGCACAGAGTAAGCAATCAATAAAATATAAACCTATTATTATTATTAATTTCACTTCATTGAATCCTCTCATAACACAAAGAGATGGAAGTGATTACCTCTTTTAAGGCATAATTTCACAAAGATAAAACCATGAGTCTTGTGCAAATATGAAATGAACATATATCAAAGATTTCATTTATCTCATTAATTAATGAAAGAATCATTAAGATGTTAAAACTAGTTCAGAGGGCATTTGAGAAGCTAGGTATTCTGTAGGCAATGTTAGGATAAGATTGCTAGATAAGATACAAAATTGAGTACTGTCCACCAGGGCCAAAACCCATAATCTTTGTGGTTACACCTTACACTGGATAGAAATTATCTGCGTCCTATAGGGTAGGAAAAAGTTTTCCTTGACCCTCTTCTAAGAGACTCTAGTCCCTGGCTGGGTCGGAAAATTAAACTGACAAAGACAGTAACAGGAGAAAAGCATACAACTTTAATTTTTATGTGTACATGGGATCCTTCACAAGAGAATGAAGACCCAAAGAAGTGACCAGGCAGTTTTTATACCTTTTAGAGAAAGAAACAATAAATTTGTGAAGAATGGCAAGACAGTCGGGTTTGGGCAAGAGGTAGTAAATGGTGAAGAAGTAACAAGGAAGGTAAGAGTGAGTTTAACAAGGTTTGTTTGTACAGATTTCTCGGCCCCTAACTCTCTGTCTCTGGTGATAAGAATGTCTTCCTTCCTCTTGGTTCAGGGAGGTACCTTCAACATGAAAGTTTTATGACCTGTTTAACGCAGGAAGGGAAAGGTCAGAATGAACTTCCTGCTTCTGCTGTTTTCTCCAACTCATTCAGCTTGAGATACTCGATATGGTAAGGTGCCATATTTTGGGGTAGTGTGTCCTGAACCCCATCAGTTCCTACTGGACAAAAACTTGCCAGTTAAACTCTGCTCCTACAGAGCAGAAAAATACCCTAGACAATGGAAAGGCCAATACAAAACTGCACTGAAAGTATACCCGTTAATCCCTTTTGCCTGTTTTGAAATTTTGGATAAATTTTCTGATAACTCCAAGCTATGAATAGGGAAATCGTGTCTCAAAGAGGCTAAATAACTTATGCAAAGTTATACAGCTAGAAATGGCAGAGCAAGAATTCAAATATACGTAGTCCATGTTCTGTTCAGTAAACCTGTTAACCTCCACTCAGATACAATTCATTCTTGAAGGAGATGGCTAGAGTGCTCTATCCAAGGAATTCCTGGTCTCCTCTGAGGTGGGAGGGAGCAGGGAAGAGTTAAAAAAGGAACAAAACTTCAGAATTCCCAGGACACATGGCGTTGCCAATCTGTCCACCACTAGCAAAAATATAAAAAATATACTTCCTCTTTTCTCCTCTGCTTTTTAAAATTTACCACGAGATGAAATACATTTAAGGTCACTGTGTGGGTCCAGGTATGTGCAAAATCATTTATAGGCTCTGATGTTACTCCGGATTGGAAGTAAATAAATTTGTTACTAATTTAATAACTCAATATAAATTCTTCTTACACTCTGTTAATACAATTACTTTCGAATGGGAGTGACAATTTTTTATTTTATGTAGAAATGAAAGATTTTCTAATTTTCATAAGTACTCCTTTCGTGGGTTATTAGTAAGAATAAAATGTAACTCCATAAGATAAGTTTGAAATGGAGGCAGCTGGTTGCTTCGTATTCCCTTTTAACTTTGTCAGAATTTGTCAAAACATGATGTAAGGCAGAAATGCATGGTGTAGGTGAACCAGAGTAGGATTATTTATAAACAGAAACTTGAGCCAAATGCAGCAGTAAACTAAAAAATAGAACAAATTATATTAATCGGTTTCTAAAAATAGGGAAAAATAGTGTTTTTTTTGGTTAAAAAACCTAACAAGCCAGTTTAAACCAGATTTGAATAGTATTGGGGTACAAAACTTGTCATTAGTAATTGGCATCTGAAAATATCTTAGGGAGGGTATTGTCTTAATTTAGGAAAACCTTTGTAAGCCACTTAAGGAAGGAAGGTATGCCTGGAGGTATGGACTGGAAGAAGTAGGATCTTCACAGGACTTGGAGCCTGTGAAAGAGGGGGACCAAGAGATCTTCCCAGTGGAGGAGTGGGCAAGTCTTTTTAAGAACAGGGATTTTTAGTATTCACTTCATTTTATTTTTTTAACATCTTTGTTGGAGTATAATTGCTTTACAATGGTGTGTTAGTTTCTGCTTTATAACAAAGTGAATAAGCTATACATAAACATATATCCCCATATCTCCTCCCTCTTGTGTGTCCCTCCCACCCTCCCTATCCCACCCCTCTAGGTGGTCACAAAGCACTGAGCTGATCTCCCTGTGCTATGTGGCTGCTTCCCACTAGCTATCTATTTTACATTTGGTAGTGTTTGTATGTCCATGCCACTCTCTCACCTGGTCCCAGTTTACCCTTCCCCCTCCCTGTGTCCTCCAGTCCATTCTCTACTTTTGCATCTTTATTCCTGTCCTGCCCCTTTACTATCCACTTTAAAATTATGTGTTTGCTTTGCCACATTGCAAACTCTTCTGAACTCCTACAACCTTAGTGTGCATGTGCTAAAGATGGGTGAGTGGCGTTTGGTTTTATTTTGGTATGGTGGTGGCAGTGTCAAAGTCACTGGGGGATTCAAGAGAAAATGATCAATTTCCAAGAAAACAGCCATGAGAGGGAGCCCCATAAGAGGTGGCGAGTGTCTAGGGAACAGAACTTGAGGGCTGGTGGTGACCTTGGGAATGCAGCTCCTGGAGGGTGCGGTGTGTGGAAGAGGGGACGTGAATTAATGTGTTTTAAATACCAAAGGACAGGATGAGATCTCTGGCATGAGAATTATACTGTGCATAAAACAAAGGCAGAATATTAAAATATCCTCTGGACCAAACTCCTATGTCCCTGATTTCCCTCACCTGCAGCCCATAAAGGATTGGGTTAAAGAAGCTTTGGTTAAGAAGCCTCAGCCCTGACCTGAGTGGACTGTAATCAAGGGTTGTTCCTTGTATTTGATGCTCTAAAGGATGGTCCTCTGGGCTAATGATTACAATTTGCTGTGGCTCCGTGCTTCTCTTTCAGTTAGTACCATGAAACATGTGAGGACTGTTCTAGGCGCAAAAGATACCTCCTGCCCCGAGAGCTTGCAAGCTGAGGAAGGGCATGGCTATAACTGGTGGCCGGGGGCTGGTATCCACTCAACAACCCACCAGGCTTCCACCCACAACCGTTGAAGGAACCCGGGAGAAAACCCAGTGTCACAGTGGAGGTTCCACTGGATCAAGGTCTAGCCCTCCTTCAACGAGCCTCTAATCTGGTTGCAAAGTCAGATTTCCTTCACTCAGATAAAATTCTCTTCTAATTCTCAACATAAACTGCTCTTTTCCACCTCTGAGAGCTACGGTTGTAAACCTGTGATTAACTTGCAGAAGCAGGTTCCCTGCAATTTGTAAGATCACTTTCTCAGGGGAGCTGGTGTTTCTTACGTGGATGTGCTGTGACCAGAAGTGAGGTGTTTTGCAAGGAATTTCTCAATAAAGTCAGACATGAATGATTCCCTGCAGTCGCCACCGTCCCAGCTTTTCTGAACGTCTTCACCTTTGAGAGATTCCGAGGCCTTCTTAGTTGTGGCCCCGGTGCCCAGAGAGAAGGAAGGAGAGCTGCACACACCACCAGGGCTCTGGCTGCCGCTCCGTAACTCCCTGGACACAGGAACTGCTTGGTGCCCACAGTTGCTTGAGCTAGAGAATCACCCTCATATTCCTGAACAGAAGCAGAGGTTAGGACTTCTGAAACTTGCACCCCAGAGGCTTGTGAACACGCCACTGACCCCCGAACTTCCCTTTTCTTAGCTTCTGATTCTTTTCAGCCTTGGGGCCTGGCCCCGTCAGGCAGCAGGAAAGGTACATTTTCCTCCTGCCATGTCCCCTCTCCTCGCCTCCCTTGGAAACAGGCCCAGCTGAACTTTAACAGTTTAACCAGCTCTGTCCTGTTCTTTCTTTACCCTGCATGAGGCCAGCGCTGTCTGTTAAATCAGGGAGCTCTCCTTCCTTTTCTTTTTTCTTTCCTTCGGGAGTTTGTATTAGTGTGCCAGGGCTACTGTAACACAGCACTACCAACTGAGTGGCTCAAGCAACAGGGATTTATTTTCTCACAGTTCTGGTGGCCAGTGTCTGAGGTCCAGGTGTCAGCAGGGCCAGGCTCCCTCTGAACACACCAGGGAAAGACTCCTCTAGGCCTCCCTCTTCACTTCTGGTAGTTCCTCAGCCTGTGGCAGCGTAACTCCAACCTACAGTATCTTCACGTGATGTTCTCTCATGTGTGTCTGTGTCCAAACCTCCCCGTTTTATGAGGACACTTGTCATATTGCATTAGGGGTTCACTCTATTCCAGGACGATCTTGTCTTCAATTACATCTGCAATGACCTTTTTTCCAAATAAGGTTATGTTTTGAAGTCCTGGGCATTAGGACATCAGCATATGAATTTTGGGGGAACACAAGTCAGCCCATAACAGCTCTATATAGGGTTTTTTCCCCCTAACACACCTCATCCAGTTTGGTCCTTTGGGATCCCCAGTAGTTAGAGATATGCGAGAAGTCAGTTAATTCTGGGAGCACATAAAGCATCTTTTTTTGTTGTTGTTTGTTTGTTTTTGGTTTTTTTCTTTGTGGTACGCAGGCCCCTCACTGTTGTGGCCTCTCCCGTTGCGGAGCACAGGCTCCGGACGCGCAAGCTCAGCGGCCATGGCTCACGGGCCCAGCCGCTCCGCGGCACGTGGGATCTTCCCGGACCGAGGCACGAACCCGTGTCCCCTGCATCGGCAGGCGGACTCTCAACCACTGCGCCACCAGGGAAGCCCAGCATCTGTTTTTTGAGCAAATCCAGCTCACTCCCCCCCTGAGCAGGCTGCTTCCTTCCAGAGGCACCATCTGATAGAAAAACATTGAACCCAGGCCTGTGCTGATGCAGGGCTGCCTGATGGCTTTTCTTCATTAGGCTGTCCCCTCACCGGGGCTGAAGCCCTAAGGACCAGATCTGAGTGTGTTCCCTCATGACACAGGCCGAACTTGTCACCTTGAAGTGTTCCTGTAATGCTTGAGGTTTTCCATACTGCCCCTGGGTATTAGGTTCTTCTTGCTGCTCTAACAAATTACTTTGTAACGAATGGCTTGAAACAGCAGAAATTCATTCTCTTACAGCTCTGCAGTTCAGAAACCCAATCACTCTCACTGGGCTATGGGTCAGGGGATTGGAGGGCTGGGTCCTTCTTCAGGCCCCAGAGAAGAAGCCATTTCCTTACCTTTCTGGGCTTCTGGAGGCTACCTGGGCTCACAATCCCTTCCTTTTTTTTTTTTTTTTTTAATTGGAGTATAGCTGCTTTACAATGCTGTGTTAGTTTCTACTGTACAGCCAAGAGAATCAGCCATATGTATACGTATATCCCCTCATTTTTTGGATTTCCTTCCCGTTTAGGTCACCACAGAGCACTATGTAGAGTTCCCTGTGCTGTACAGCAGGTCCTCATTAATTATCTATTTTATACATATTGGCGTATATATTGTCAATCCCAATCTCCCCATTCATCCCTCCCCCAGCCACAACCCCTTCTTTACATCATTCTGATCTCTTGTCTCTTTTCGTGACAACTCCTACTTCAGCGTCAAATCTCCCTCTGCCTCCCTCTCATTCAAACACATGATTCTGTTTGGGACACACCAGATAATGCTGGACATTTTCCCTATCTCAATATCCTTAGTTTAATCACATCCGTGCATTCTCTTTTGTCCTCTGGGGTAACATTCACAGGTTCTGGGGCTCTGGATGTGGACGGCTTTGGGGCTGTTATTCAACCCATTGCACCATGTTTAAAAAACAGGCACAGTGATACTTATTTTTTGAGTTTGCCTGGCCTGACTTCTAAGAGCTTCACTTTCTTCTTAAGGAAGTTCCTTTCTTCCTCCAGCTTCATTTCTTTGTCCTCCTTAATTTGCTTTTGCTCCCCCACTGCTCTTTTCGAACTATAAAATCCCAGTTCCTTGAGTCTGTGGGCAAACTGATGCCCTAGAGATGGGTTAGGCTGGGCAGAGGTTATTTACAATTTTTTATAACATAACTGTGACTACAGTTTGAAGTCAAACAAAAGGGAAAAAAAAACTCATTAGTTTTCTGACTAGTGTTCAGTTTCCCCCGAATTTCTCCTTAGAGGTTTGCTAGTACTTACCTGGACTTCATAGCCTTCAGTTCTGATTGGGGAAGAGCCTGTTAGGTGTGGGGATGGTGGAAGGAGCCGACTGAAGACTAGTGAATTGCTCATGTAGTGATGCTGACGTGGAGACTTAGCATTGTGGCGGCACCAGTTTTCACTACTCTGGCCTTTTGTCCAGGCAGACAGCAGCATTGATCTGGGTACAGTTTTGCCTAGTAGGTGGGGCAGAAGGACGAAGGAAAAGGACAGTGGAGTGTGCTGGGGACAGTTCTACCCTGGCTGGGGAGAAAAATTTATTTAATGAATGTATTTGACTACATGATACTAAGTGCTTTATGTTTGATTCTCACAGAACTTACTTAACAGGGTTGTTATCCTTATTTTAGACAGGGGGAAAGCGGGGTGCACAGAGGTTAAACGATTTGCCCAAGGCCCGAGGCAACCCAACACTGGAGCCTACCTGGGCTCTTTGGTAGGGCTAATGGCGGACTCTGGGAGGGCTCACACCAAGGAGTACTTCCTGGAACTTCTGCCAGTGTCCTTGTCCCCCCGGTGAGCCACAGCCACCCCCCGCCTCTGCAGGAGACCCTCCAACACTAGCAGGTAGGTCTGGTTCAGTCTCCCCTGTGGTCACTGCTCCTTCCCCTGGGTCCCGATGCGCACACTACTCTGTGTGTGCCCTCCAAGAGTGTAGTCTCTGTTTTCCCCAGTCCTTTCGAAGTCCCGCAATCAAATTCCACTAGGCTTCAAAGTCTGATTCTCTAGGAATTCCTTCTCCCGTTGCCGCACCCCCAGGGTAGGAAGCCTTATGCGGGGCTCAGAACCTTCACTCCAGTGGGTGGACTTCTGTGGTATAAGTGTTCTCCAGTCTGTGAGTCACCCACCCAGCAGTTATGGGATTTGATTTTACTGTGATTGTGCCCCTCCTACCATCTCGTTGTGGCTTCTCCTTTGTCTTTGGATGTGGGGTATCCTTTTTGGTGGGTTTCAGTGTCCTCCTGTTGATGACTGTCCAGCAGCTAGTTGTGATTCTGGTGTTCTCGCAAGAAGGAGTGAGAGCACGTCCTTCTACTCCGCCATCTTGGTTCAGGGCCGAAAATCTGAGTAATTTTTGATTAACGAGGATTTAAGTTGGGTAATTGGCTTCCACTCTGTATATATTAATACTCTTATTAACTGATTTTTTGGGGAGGATGGATACATTTATTAGGTAATGGAAAATTCCTACAAATGAATTCCTTTTTTTCTTACTTCCCTTGGGCCCCACCCCCAGCACAGCATTGCTCTAGGCTTGTCTGAACTTGAACACGGGTGTTCTCTGTTCATTTGTTTGATCTTTAGTTCATTCATTCACCCATCTATCCAATATATAGATTTATTTAACTCATACTATTCTAATGGAATAGAATCCATCTTAAGAAATACACAGTTTATTTTGAGCCTTCTAAGAGATGATGTCCATCCTTTTGGGGTTTTATCTATTAGTAATTGTGAAAGCAATTCTAAATTTGTTGTTTGAAAAGAATGCAAATGGCCGGCTGATGGGCTACCTCTCAGTCAACACCCAGTGGTCTTTGGACTTGATTGTGGAAAGAGATTTTTCTTTTCCTTTTTTTATTGTTTGATGTATTATGCAAAGAAATGTGAGTTTGTGCCATCAATTAAGCCATCACTTACGTACTTGCCAAAATGGCCTTCCTGGGGACAGCTCAGTCAACTAATTAGAGTCAGAACCTTTATCCAGGGAACTGCACGGTGGCCTACACTTCTGTAGTTGGGTGTAGGTCTCCAGGACTTTTCCTTCATCTCTCACCCATGAGTAAATTACAACCAGAAAGTGAATAAGAAAGAATGGCTTATGATGACAGTAAAGCAAGGTTGGATAACAAGCCCCAGCCATTCAGAGCCATGGAGTGGTCCATTCTGAATGACTTTCAGCTCTCGGTTACCTTCAGGTCTAGCTTCCATTCTAGTGATCATGCTGCCAGTCACTCTAGCAGTTTCAGTAGGTGACTCCCAGGTACTGCTTCTGATCAGTACATTTCAAAAGAAGAGTAGGATGATCCCAAGGGTACCACCTTAGTCTCTGGGCCCCATCCTGTGTACCTGCAAATAGAATAACTCCTCTTTGTGGTTAGGTCTAGAAAGTGAAGGAGTATTATCTTCCTTTTTGGAATGTCCTCCTTTTTTTGAAAGTAGCCTTTTTTTGCTTTTTAATCCTTTGGTAACTTACTTATGGTAGAATCACTGAGAGAGGGAATATGGGAGGTTATATAATTCATTGCTTTCTCATGTCCTCAAGTTGTGATGCAATTAATCCATGTAGGAATTAAAGCCATCGATTGCCAGTGGTTTATTGAACATCTCAACTCAGAGGGATTCAAATATGAAGTGGTTTATTTTTCTCCTATCACTTTTTTAAAACACCCTCTCTTGAATCACGTTTTCTTTTGTATCCTTAGTAACAACTTGGGCAGATTCGATGTCCTCAGTCATTTTCAGATATTGAAAAGTCCAGTCTTATCTGGTCTATGTTGGAACTTTAGTCTCACATCCAATTTTGTGCTACACAAAATTCCTGCACAGCCAGCCAGGCCTCAGCTTGAGGTATTTGTACTGGCAGTGAAGGGGGCACCATCTCTCTTTTCTTCCTTCCTTTTGTGCTTTTAGCTCCTCCTGGGCTGGACAAGATGAGCGAGATCTTAGAAGAGAGCCAAAGTCTTTTGATTTCACTGCTGCTGTCGTCCTTCCCTGGCTGTCCACGACAGCTGCGTGGCTCGTATCCACGTGCTGGTTCTCTTTGGGGTAGGTGAGTGAGTCCTTTGGGGAGCATAGCCAGAGGCATCTTCAATGCAGAGTTCCCTGACCTGGGCCCAGAAAGGGAGGGAAAAGCCCGAGCATTCACCCCAAGGCAGTATGGTACAACTCCAAAGATTCTAGTCTTCTGTTCTTGTGGATCAATGGTTCTCCAAGCTGGCTGCCTATTAGAATCACCTGGGAAGCCATTAAAAGAATGTTAGTGTCTGGGCCCAGCCACAGAGATTCTGACTTCACTGGTTGGGCTCAGGCATGGGTATTTCTGAAAAGTTCTCCAGCTTATTTTATTGTACAGCCATGTTTGAGAGCCACCGTATAGTAGGCGTGGAGGGGTGATGTTAGCTGCACTCACTAGTAAGTGCCATAGGATGTGGCTGGTGGCTCCTTTGGTGGCTCTCTTTAGAACGTGGGATGTATAAAGTACCTATTGCTTTGTGGCTTTGTGACCTTAGCTAAAATTCATGATCAACAGGGAAATTCCATTCATCATTCTGACATTTTGGTAAGTCTCCCTGGCTCTCTTGCTTTCTTGGCAGCTCCTCCTGTAAAAAGAGGTTACATAGAAAGAGCTGCAGGTCGCCTTTTACTAATAAAGGTAGAGAGGCTCTGACAGGTAAATTCTGTGAGATTGCACCTCACTCTAGCAACTTCTGGATCACTCTGGAGGGATCATCAGCTCATAACACAATTCTACTTTTCCAACTAGATTAACGAATGTTTTCCTCGTGAAACCACAGGCATATTCAAGTGACATTGTATTTCCTCTCATTCCATTTCCCCTTTCTCTAACACATTTTACTAGTAACTTCACTGTGAAAATAGTATCTTTGTTACTGAGATTTTCATCAGTTCCTGCTACTGAGGCTATGCATGAAGCCATTATCCTTTTGTCTTTTGACGCAACAGTAATTGTTTCCATAGCAACAAACTATAGCATCACAAACTGAGACAATGGCTTCAGGTGAGGAATAAATAACAGGAACCAATGAACTTAGGGAGACCAGTATACTGTTCCAAATGCAATGACAGCCACTCTGAAAAACATGATTCAGTGCTGAAGCAGAATCATCCCTAAATAGAAATTTCGATTTTTTCCATGAATCATCAGTGACTTTAAACGTAGTCCCTGTTGGCAATAAATTCACAGTTTTTGGTATGAATGCTGCCAAAAGGGAAACGAACGACTTGCCAAAATTAAATATATGTGGTTCAAGATGGGAACAAAGTGTGAAAAGCAGAGGTCTTGCTGGTGACTGGTGACACTGGGCTGTGAAGTTGTACCCTGATCACAGGTATATAAGAAAGTCAGCAAGGGCTCACCAGCATTATTTGGGTAGAGTGTGAAGTTCTCTTCCTCTCCATCTTTCCTCCCAAGGGACAATTCTGGAGTCTCACAGTTCTAACTAGAAAGAATTGTGTCTATGCTTTTTTGGTCAAAAAACAAAGCCAAAAACTGGAAAAATTGAACCTTAGTGGGAAAAAGCACCAACAAAGGCTCAAGGGATCTGAGTTCCTTTTTTTTTTCCTGCCATTAATGAGTTTTGTGGTTTAGGGAAACTAACTTAACCTTACTGGCTCTAATTTCTTACTTGTAAAATAAGATGATGAGCCAGACAATCTCTACTTATACTTCTTCACAGCTTGATTGCTCTATGAATTTCTGTCTTGTTCCTTGTCCATCTCTCTCCATTATGCAATAGAATCATGATCTAGTTGAGTTTTTGCTCTTCTTCACCCTCTTCCCAATTATTGGCCCTTTGGAGATTCTCATTACCAGATAAGAAGAGCAACTGAGCAGATAAATTTTAATTCTGGATTATCTATGATTTGGTAGTGGAAATGGCTAATTATTAATGAAAATATATGCTTTCCTTTTCATCACATAGAATTTATCAGTGCCCTTGCTCTTAAGTGAGGCTCTGTGACTCAATTCTTCTGCTAGAATGTAAGAAGATTAATGGGTGCCACAGTTGAGCCGAGGTGGATAGGAAGCAGGGTGCCTCCTCTATGTTGTCTTCCCACTTCTGTTTGCTGGATGTCAATGCCCAGAGCAGCCTTGGAGGCAAGTTGAAAACAGCGGAACTTCTGTCAGCCTGGGTTCCTGAATGACTATGTGGAATAGAGTATGATGCACACCAGGAAAATCCATATTTTTTTTCCTACTGTGTCAAGTCATGAATATTGGGGGTTTTATTTCTCACAATAACTAGTGCTACCCTGACCAATATAATTTGAAACATTATGATTTTTCTTCTCCTCTCAACAACTCTTGAGAGAAGCCTTTTTATTTCGAAGGTGAATATCACCATGATGATCTATCTGTCTGGTGATCTGGTAAAACTGTCTAAGAGGGTTTATTGATACAAAGTTTTATGTTTGAAGGTTGGGCAGCAGTGATTCATTTTCTGGAGATACACAGTTAGATTCCCTGAGATTGCTATAGGAATGGGGTGGTAGTTTAGGAAGTGGAGGAGATCTAATTCCACCAGAATGTACCTCCCATGCCCCCTATCGCCAGAGAAGGCAGAACATGGATTGTAATGGTACATGGGCAACCACAGACACTAGAAATTGACAGCCTTTGAATGGACCACTGGAACATGGGGTCTCGGTTTTATAGACTCTGTAAGCTCTAGTGTTTTTCTGTTTTAAAATTTTTGATCTCTTCTTATAAGGCATTGCTGACATCTGATTGATCTTGTTCTTCTTGTCAACCTTGGCCAGTTGGAGCTTGAATTGGGTTTAATTTGACTTAGAAAAAGAAAGAAATGTGACATTTCTTGTACTCTGGTGTCATCGGTACCAGTTATAAATGGACTGATAATCCCTGTGGATGCTATATATAGGTGTATGCATAACTCATGGCATTCAATGGTAGAAAACTGTAGTCTTCAAGGTAGCTTAAGTGTCTCACAAGCTAAGCAAACACTATCACTTTTGTTTTGTGGATTAGCTCAGGACACATTAAAATCCATATATATGATGCTTCTTTCACTTTATCTCCAAATCCGTAGCCCCATTTAGTATATGCCATAGATTGCAAACTCATTTAAACATCAGTTTAAGAAAAATAGTAAAATAAATTGACTGATACTGTATGAGAACAAAGATTGCACAATACTCACAAAATCAGACAGAAATACCTTTCAAGGTTACTCATATTCCTACTACCATTTCAGCTTGCCTAATTAGGCATCAACCATACCTAGAAAATATTACGTGCAAAAATATTAGAAAAATGTGCATCTTACATGTTAAGTAGGGGAATAAAACTCCTGAGACTCAACTGTCCTTCTGTTTTAAATAGATAGTGTTGATGAAAAGAAAAGCTATTATGTTGGAAGAAGGGAGGTATCAGGGATAATCAGTAGAAATAGAAAGTGTGAAGTTAGTGGATTTAGGGATACTGGTATGGATACCATGATCTTATATATGAAAAGATACTCCAGAGAAAACAGGTATAGTGATTTTCATTCTTTAAAGTGCAATAATGAAGTCATTAAGGGTATACTGTGCTCCCAAAGAGCAGAGGGTATAGCTGAATGTGCCTCACATCTGTTGGCCTAGAAATCGTCCTCTTATTTTATACCAATGGATTTATATTGAGGGGGAAAAACAACATTAAAAGGCAGTCAAAAGTAATTAGAAGTGGTGCTGCATGTAGTCTATCTAGTTCCATTTTGGAAAAAGATCTGGGCAGAAGGGTTGGATGGGTTTGTAGATAGATGAAGAAGGAGGTCATTCAGGGAAGAGATTTTGAGTTGTGTATCAAAGGGTTAACTTTTGCTCAACATGCTTAGGAGAGCTGTTGATTACTGCTGTCCTGTCGCTCCTTTCACTGATTCTTGTGTCACTGCGGGTAATAAATCATGTAGCTTCATATCCACGTTAACTCCCTGCTTTGGCATGGAAAGAACAATGACTACAAAGGGGACAGAAGCTTCCTCTTGGTGCTCTGTGGGAGTTGGCTTATGTTTCTAACAATCTAGGCAGTCTGTTGATTCTATTGTTTCACTTATTTTTACCATGGAGGTAAGGCATGTTAAAACAGGCAAAGGACAACTTGTATTGGTTTTCAAAGTGTAAAGATGCCAGCTCCTCACTAAGCAAGTATTTAACTTAACTTTTGTATTCCAGTGGCATCTAGTACAGTTCCAGGCGTATGATATGCATTCGATAACTTTGAGTGAATGAATATGTGGCTGAATGGACAAATGAAGTACAGACATACCTTGAAGGTATGGCATGTTTGGGTCCAGACCACTGCAATAAAGTGAATATGGCAATAAAACAAGTCACATGAATTTTTTGGTTTCCCAGTGCCTATAAAAGTTATGTTTACACTATTCTATAGTCTATTAAGTGTGCAATAACATTATGCCTAAAAATGCTAAAAGTACTTTATTGCTAAAAAGTGCTAATCATTCTCTGAGCCTTCAGTGAATCATGATATCTCTCCTAGTGGAGGGTCTTGCCTCAATGTTAACGGCAGTCCTCCTCTTCAATTCTTTATCCGGTCCCTAACTTTTGAAAAAAATTGGGTCAGTTGTCCCTTAGATTTCTGGATTTTTCTTTTTGCTTCCTGTGGTGTCAATTAACTTGGACCTGTATTACTTGACTTCCTTCATTGATTCTATTCAGTTTCAACTTTCGGGGCAAGAATATTTCATAGGTTGTGCTCTGTGATCCATGTTATAAAATGTCAGAAAGTGTATCATATCTGGATGCACCTATTTTTAGTAATTCCAAGATTGTTCACTAGGTTCAGGTGATGATAGCTCAATTCCTCCTTTGTAAATTCCCCATCAACCTTTTATCTAATAGTTTCATCCACTGATTACTCTTGACTAATTCATTTGATGAGGGAATGAAAAGTGGTGACTTTCTTTTTTTTTTTTTTTTTTTTGGGATTATGTTTTTATTTACTAATTTATTTATTTATTTATTTATTTATTTATTTTTTTAAACATCTTTATTGGAGCATAATTGCTTTACAATGGTATGTTAGTTTCAGCTTCACAACAAAATGAATCAGTTATATATATACATATGTTCCCATATCTCTTCCTGCTTGCGTCACCCTCCCTCCCACCCTCCCTATCCCATCCCTCCAGGCGGTCACAAAGCACCGAGCTGATCTCCCTGTGCTATGCGGCTGCTTCCCACTAGCTATCTACCTTACGTTTGGTAGTGTATACATGTCCATGCCTCTCTCTCGCTTTGTCACAGCTTATCCTTCCCCCTCCCCATAGCCTCAAGTCCATTCTCTAGTAGGTCTGTGTCTTTATTCCTGTTTCACCCCTAGGTTTTTCATGACATTTTTTTTTTCTTAAATTCCATATATATGTGTTAGCATACGGTATTTGTCTCTCTCTTTCTGACTTACTTCACTCTGTATGACAGACTCTAGGTCTATCCACCTCATTACAAATAGCTCAATTTCGTCTCTTTTTATGGCTGAGTAATATTCCATTGTATATATGTGCCACATCTTCTTTATCCATTCATCCGATGATGGACACTTAGGTTGTTTCCATCTCTGGGCTATTGTAAATAGAGCTGCAATGAACATTTTGGTACATGACTCTTTTTGAATTCTGGTTTTCTCAGGGTATATGCCCAGTAGTGGGATTGCTGGGTCATATGGTAGTTCTATTTGTAGCTTTTTAAGGAACCTCCATACTGTTCTCCACAGTGGCTGTATCAATTTACATTCCCACCAACAGTGTAAGAGGGTTCCCTTTTCTCCACACCCTCTCCAGCATTTATTGTTTCTAGATTTTTTGATGATGGCCATTCTGACTGGTGTGAGATGATATCTCATTGTAGTTTTGATTTGCATTTCTCTAATGATTAGTGATGTTGAGCATTCTTTCATGTGTTTGTTGGCACTCTGTATATCTTCTTTGGAGAAATGTCTATTTAGGTCTTCTGCCCATTTTTGGATTGGGTTGTTTGTTCTTTTGTTATTAAGCTGCATGAGCTGCTTATAAATTTTGGAGATTAATCCTTTGTCAGTTGCTTCATTTGCAAATATTTTCTCCCATTCTGAGGGTTGTCTTTTGGTCTTCTTTATGGTTTCCTTTGCTGCGCAAAAGCTTTTAAGTTTCATTAGGTCCCATTTGTTTACTTTTCTTTTTATTTCCATTTCTCTAGGAGGTGGGTCAAAAAGGATCTTGCTGTGATTTATGTCAAAGAGTGTTCTGCCTATGTTTTCCTCTAAGAGTTTGATAGTTTCTGGCCTTACATTTAGGTCTTTAATCCATTTTGAGCTTATTTTTGTGTATGGTGTTAGGGAGTGATCTAATCTCATACTTTTACATGTAGCTGTCCAGTTTTCCCAGCAAAAAGTGGTGACTTTCTAATTCTACCATCCTTTCCATGTTTATTGGATGGAATTTTGGGGGAAAAAACACTTTTCCTTATCAAATTAGGCTATTTGGTTACTATGAAATATAGCTCATAGAGGAAAAAAGGATAAATGCTTATTTCTTTCCTTCTGACAGTTTTTAGACCAAGGAGTTGATGTCCTCTACACTCCCAACGATGTTCAATAAGTTAGGTTTGGAGACCGTTCTGCTCTACTCTCTCTTGTGTCTGCTCTACTCTCTCTTGTGTCTGCTCTCTCTTTCTCTCTAACATTATGACCTCAAGGGTTTTAAGATAATTACAGACATACATACCTCAGAGATATAGTAGGTTTGGTTCCAGACCACTGCAATAAAGTGAATATCACAATAAAGTGAGTCACACAAAATTTTGTTTCCCAGTGCATATAAAAGTTATGTTTATACTATGCTGTAGTCTATTAAGTGTGTAATAGCATTATGTCCAAAAAAGAAATGTGTATATGTTAATTAAAAAGTACTTTCTTGCTAAAAAATGCTAAATATCATCTGAACCCTGAGTGAGTCGTAATCTTTCTTGCTGGTGGAGGGTCTTGCCTCAGTGTTGATGGCTGCTGACTGATCAGTGTGGTGGTTGCCGAAGTTTCAGGTGACTGTGGCACGTTCTTAAAATAGACAGCAATGAAGTGTGCCGCATCAACTAACTGGTCCTTTCATGAACAATTTCTCTGTAGCACGCAATGCTGGTTGATAGCGTTTTACCCACAGTAGAACTTCTTTCAAAGTTGGAGTCAGTCCTCTCAAACTCTTCCACTGCTTTATCAGCTAAGTTTATGTAATATTCTAAATCTTTTGTTGTTGTTTCAATAATCTTCACAGCATCTTCACCAGGAGTAATTTTCATGTCAAGAAACCACTTTTTTAACTCATCCATAAGAAGCAACTCCTCATCTGTTCAAGTTTTAATTGCAGCAATGCAGTCACATCTTCAGGCTCCACTTCTGATTCTAGTTTTCTTACTATTTCCACCACATTGGCAGTGGCTTCCTCCACTGAAGTCTTGAGCCCCGCCGTCATCCATGAGAGCTGGAATTAACTTCTTCCAATCTCCTGTTAATGTTGATATTTTGACCTCTTCCCATGAATCACAAATATTCTTGATGGCATCTCGTATGGTGACTCCTTTCCAGAAGGGTTTTCAATTTACTTTGCCCAGATCTGTCAAAGGAATCACTATCTATGGCAGCTATAGCCTTATGAAATGTATTTCTTAAATAATAAGACTTGAAAGTCGAAATGGCTCCATGATCCATGGGCTGCAGAATGGACGTTGTGTTAGCAGGCATGAAAACAACATTAAACTTGTACATCTCCATCAAAGCTTTTGGGTGACCAGGTACATTGTCAATGAGCAGTGATATTTTGAAAGGAATCGTTTTTTCCTGAATAGTAGATCTCAACAGTGGGCTTAAAATATTCAGTAAACCATGTTGTCAACAGATGTGCTGTCATCTAGGCTTTGTTGTTCCATTTAGAGAGCACAGGCAGAGTAGACTGAGCATAATTCTTAAGGGCCCTAGGATTTTCAGAATGGGAAATGAGCAGTGGCTTCAACTTAAGGTCATCAGCTGCATTAGCCCCTAACAAGAGAGTCAGTTTCTCCTTTGAAGCTTTGAAGCCAAGCTTTAGCTTCTCCTCTTTAGCTCTGAAAGTCCTACATGGAAACTTCTTCCAGTATAAGGCTATTAGGTTTACACTGAAAATCTGTTTCGTGTAGCCGCCTTCTTTAATTATCTTAGCTAGATCTCCTGAGTAACTTGCTGCAGCTTCTACATCAGCATTTGCTATTTCACCTGGCACTTTTATGTTATGGATACAGCTTCTTTCCTAAAATCTCACAAGGCAGCCTCTGCTAGCATTAAACTTTTCTTCTGCACCTTCCTCACCTCTCTCAGCCATCATAGAATTGGAGATATTTAGGGCTTTAATCTGGATTAGGCTTTGGCTTAAGGGAATGTTGTGCCTGATTTGATTTTCTATCCAGACCACAAAAACTTTCTCCATATCAGTAATAGGGCTGTTTTGCTTTCTTTTTTTTTTTTTTGTGGAACGCGGGCCTCTCACTGTTGCAGCCTCTCCCGTTGCGGAGCACAGGCTCCGGACGCGCAGGCTCAGCAGCCATGGCTCACGGGCCCAGCCGCTCCACGGCATGTGGGATCTTCCCGGACTGGGGCACGCACATGCGTCCCGTGCATCGGCAGGCAGACTCTCAACCACTGCACCACCAGGGAAGCCCTGTTTTGCTTTCTTATCTTTTGTGTATTCACTGAAGTAGCAGTTTTAACTTCCTTCAAGAACTTTTCCTTTGCGTTCACAACTTGGCTAACTGATTGGCACAGGGGTTCTAGCTTTCAGCCTATCTCAGCTTTAAACATGCCTTCTTTGCTGAGCTTAATTATTTCTAGCTTTTGATTTAAAGTGAGAGACATGTGATTCTTCCTTCCACCTGAACACTTAGAGGCCATTGTAGGGTTATTAATTGGCCTAATTTCTATATTGTCGTGTCTCAGGGAATAGGGAGGCCTGAGGACAGGGAGAGAGACGGGAACAGCCGGTTGGCGGAGCAGTCAGAACACACACATTTACCGATTAAGTTTTCTGTCTTAAATGGGCATGGTTTGTGCACTCCAAAACAATTACAATAGTAATATCAAAGATCACTGATCACAGATCACCATAACGAATATAATAATAATGAAAAACTTTGAATATTGTGAGAATTACCAAAGTGTGACACAGAGACCTGAAGTGAGGAAATGTTATTGAAAAAATGGCACCAATAGACTTGCTTGATGCAAGTGGCCACAAACCTTCAGTTTGAAAAAACAGGCAATATCTGTGAATAAAGCAAAGTGCAGTAAGCGGAGGTATGCCTGTTTCTGGGGGAAAAGTCGAATCTATTTTTTATGTGCTTTAAGAGATACAAAACCTCTCTGTGTCTAGATGTAAACTTGACATTGAAAAAGAATTTCTTAAGGTAAAATCATAAAATCAACTTTGTTGTCTCACAGTAGCCTGTGCATAAGCATCCTGTGGGACTATTTTACTTTGACTTTTTGAATGAAAAGTTTAGATATATTCCATAGCCTATCTGTTCATTCTTATGGATAGAAAGTCTCTGGCCTCTTGAGCATGACTTGTACGTAAATGTTCTTAACATCTTTGTTTGTAATAGCCCCAAACTGGAAACTTCATCCATATCCATTAATAAGTGAAAGGAAAAACAAATTGTAGTATATCTATACAATGGAATACTATTCAGCAATCAAAGCAATAGGCTATTGGTGTATACAACATGGATGGCTCACAATATAAATATGCTGAGTAAAAGAAGCCAGACAAAAATTAGTATATACCATATGATTCCATTTATATAAAACTCTATAAAATGCAAACTAATCTTTAGTGACAGAAAGCAGAGCAGCAGTTGACAGGGAGGAATGAGAAGGAGAGTTTCTATAGAGGGTTACAAAGAAATTTTATGGGGTGATGGACATGTCCACCATCTTGATTGAGGTGACAGTTTCATGGGTATGTACATAGGTCAGCTTTATCCAGTTATACACTTTAAATATGTGCAAGTTATTGTACAATAATTATATCTTAGTAAATTCATTAACAACGACAAGAGCCCTCGGTTCAATGTCGTGGCTCACTCCTGGAGTCTGAAGTCCTCAGCAGGCCTGGTGTGTGTGTGTGGCCTTTAGCCCTCATCTGCACATGTCTGCACTGGGAGAATGGGGAGAGAGAAAGCAGGGTGTTGTGGTTTCCAAACAGGCTGCCCCTCAAGTTTTCAAAGTGGAGGGAGTGGCAGCCCTGCTGGGGAAATCTGGACTCCTGGTTTTCCTTAGACAGAGACCGATGAGCAGAATGTGCCAGAAATCCAAGGGGATTTGACACATGGGCAATGGTGGAAGTGACTGGTGTGTTGATCTGGAGAAGAGGGGTGAAGGGAACCACAGTGCACAGTTTTTACTGACTCCGTGCTTCCCGGAGGTGAGAACCAGGACCAAAAAAAAAAAAAAAAAAAAAAAAAAAATCCTGCAAAGAAGCAAAGATCAAAATTTAGTTTAATCAGAAATTAATTCTGCAGTCTCTTTGTGTTGGGGTGGAAGTGCTCTTTTGGTTTATGTAAGATTCAGTCAGTTTTTTTCCGTCCTGTATTATTGAGATATAATTGACATTCAGGACTGTATAAGTCTAAGGTGTACAGCATGATAATTTGATTTACATACATCATGGAATGATTATCACAATAAGTTTAGCGAATGTTCATCATCTCATATAGATATAAAATTAAATGAAAAAATATTTTTTCCTTTTGATGAGAACTCTTAGGATTTACTCTTAGCAACTTTCATATGTAACACATAACAGTGTTAATTATATTTCTCATGTTGTACATTACATCACTAGTGCTTATTTATCTTATAACTGGAAGTTTGTACATTTTGACTACCTTCCTCCAATTCCCTCTTCCTCCACTCTCTCTGGTAACCACAAATATGATCTCTTTCTCTATGAGTTTGTTTGTTTTTGAAATATAATTGACCTACAACACTATACTAGTTCCTGGTACACAACATAGTGACTTGGTATTTAGTCAGTTTCTTTTACTTCCCCTTTGTTCTGCCTTTTTTCTCTTCTTCTGAGTGCATTCTGGTGATAGTTGAACTGTTTATTTTTAAAAGGTTATTTCTGGTATCTAAACAAATTTGAGGACCAAATTTCTGACTTGTTTATATGTTAAATACCAAAATTTTTGTGCCAATTACAGTGACCATAGTTTCTTTTCAGAGTCTTTGAGAGATGTTGACATGAAATAATATCTCAGCACTTCTTAGAGGACCTACAGAAGGTAGGTCCTTCCAGAAGATACTACATGCTCTGTAGTGTTAACAGAGACTTGTGAACATAAATAAGTAGCTATTCTGTTGTGACATACTAATTTTAGATGGGGGGAAAAGCTTTCAACATTCTTAGGGGAAGGAAACCTTAAAACTTCCCATCTGAAATAAACAAGTGTGTGATTTATGGATTTGGGACAGTTTGATAATATATTTGTATATGAGAGGAATAGCCTTTTTGTGGATATTTCATTGGATTAATTGGTTTTAAAAGTGTTTACTGAGTATCTATTATCTCGCAGGCATTGTGGTGGGGCTGTGGGCACAGCTATGATCAGGCCACTGCCCTTAGGTTATTCTGGTATATTTGTGTGTCCTTGGAGTTTTAGCTGGAGACAGGAGACATTTCATTTCATGTTTTAAGTTCTCGGGGGTATGTATTTGAAAGGAATATGGAAGTAGGATACATATTTTCCCTAAGTGAGAAAGTTGAAACAGAAGGATAGACACAGCTTTAAGAGTTTCATTCTCTCTCCACCCCCCGTGGCTTGCTGGGTCACCTTGCACAGGCTTTATTTTCTCAAAACCCCTTTCCCCCAGCAGCCTTGTAATGGGATCTCATAGTTGTTTGCACAGTGTTCTGAAATCTTCAGAAGCAAGCTGCTGTAATTGTAAAATGATATTCAAGAGACAAAGGATTTGAGGCGTGTTAGTTTCTCTTTTCCTAATGCAAGTATCTGTTATTTTTCTCAGTGAGGGTCACCAAACAATGGAAACTGCCAAATGTTTATGATAGAAATCTCTTGCTTTGAGATTTGGATCCTGTGTGGGAGGATTTTTGATTATTTATAATTGTTTACTTTTAGCAGGTGACATGATTTTTTTCTTTCTACCTTATAATTACTTACTTTATAGTTACAGTGTTGAAAGCATGAAGCTAATATTCTTAAGAGTTTTCATCTGTCTCGTTTCTAGTTTCCTTTCCCCAGCAAAACAATCAGAGCAGTAGCCACTTTCAGTAGCCATTTTCAGAAGCGCAGCCACTTCGGGTGGGTTCAGCATGCATCAGTGAGGTGAATAACAACCACCACAAAACATAATGCACACATAGGCAGCCAAGGTAATTGTGTGTGTGTGTGTGTGTGTGAGAGAGAGAGAGAGAGAGAGAGAGAGAGAGAGAGAGAGAGAGAGAGAGAGAGAGAGAGAGAGATTTCACCAGAAATCTTATGGGTTGATTCAGAATGTGTTTTGGAAGTTTATGTGTAATATTCTTAGATTAATTATAACTCTGTACCAGTGATCTTGGCAGCCACTTTGTTTGCCATTGCGTTTTTTTGTTTTAACATCTTTATTGGAGTATAATTGCTTTACAATGGTGTGTTAGTTTCTGCTGTATAACAAAGTGAATCAGCTACCCATATACATACATCCCCATATCTCTTCCCTCTTGTGTATTCCTCCCACCCTCCCTATCCCACCCCTCTAGGTGGTCACAAAGCACTGAGCTGATCTCCCTGTGCTACGTGACTACTTCCCACTACCTATTTTACATTTGGTAGTGTATATATGTCCGTGCCACTCTCTCACTTCGTTCCAGCTTACCCTTCCCCCTCCCCGTGTCCTCAAGTCCATTTACTATATCTGCATCTTTATTCCTGTCCTGCCCCTAGGTTTTTCAGAACCATTTTTTTTTTTAGATTCCATATATATGCATTAGCACACGGTATTTGTTTCTCTCTTTCTGACTTCACTCTGTATGACAGACTTTAGGTCCATCCACCTCACTACAGAAAACTCAATTTCGTTTCTTTTTATGGCTGAGTAGTATTCCATTGTATATATGTGCCACATCTTCTTTATCCATTCATGTGGACACTTAGGTTGCTTCCATGTCCTGGCTATTGTAAATAGAGCTGCAATGAACATTGTGGTACATGACTCTTTGTGAATTATGGTTTTCTCAGGGTATATGCTCAGTAGTGGGATTGGTGGGTCATATGGTAATTCTATTTTTAGTTTTTGAAGGAACCTCCATACTGTTCTCCATAGTGGCTGTATCAATTTAGATTCCCACCAACAGTGCAAGAGGGTGCCCTTTTCTCCACACCCTCTCCAGCATTTATTGTTTGTAGATTTTTTGATTATGGCCATTCTGACTGGGGTGAGGTGATACCTCATTGTAGTTTTGATTTACATTTCTCTAATGATTGGTGATGTTGAACATCCTTTCATATGTTTTTTGGCAATCTGTATATCTTCTTTGGAGACATGTCTATTTAGGTCTTCTGCCCATTTTTGGATTGGGTTGTTTGTTTTTGCTTTTTTGATACTGAACTGCATGAGCTGCTTATAAATTTTGGAGATTAATCCTTTGTCACTTGCTTCATTTGCAAATATATTCTCCCATTCTGAGGGTTGTGTTTTCGTCTTGTTTATGGTTTCCTTTGCTGTGAAAAAGGTTTGAAGTTTCATTAGGTCCCATTTGTTTATTTTTATTTCCATTTCTCTAGGAGGTGGGTCAAAAAGGATCTTGCTGTGATTTATGTCATACAGTGTTCTGCCTATGCTTTCCTCTAAGAGTTTGATAGTTTCTGGCCTTACATTTAGGTCTTTAATCCATTTTGAATTTATTTTTGTGTATGGTGTTAGAGAGTGTTCTAATTTCATTCTTTAACATGTAGCTGTCCAATTTTCCCAGCACCACTTATTGCAGAGGCTGTCTTTTCTCCATTGTATATTCTTGCCTCCTTTATCAAAGATAAGGTGACCATATGTGTATAGGTTTATCTCTGGGCTTTCTATCCTGTTCCATTGATCTATATTTCTGTTTTTGTGCCAGTACCATACTGTCTTGATTACTGTAGCTTTGTAGTATAGTCTGAAGTCAGGGAGCCTGATTCCTCCAGCTCCTTTTTTCTTTCTCAAGATTGTTCTGGCTATTCGGGATCTTTTGTGTTCCATACAAATTGTGAAATTTTTTGTTCTAGTTCTGTAAAAAATGCCATTGGTAGTTTGATAGAGATTGCACTGACTATGTAGATTGCTTTGGGTAGTATAGTCATTTTTTACAATGTTGATTCTTCCAAACCAAGAACATGGTATATCTCTCCATCCGTTTGTATCATCCTTCATTTCTTTCATCAGTGTCTTATAATTTTCTGCATACAGGTCTTTTGTCTCCTTAGGTAGGTTTATTCCTAGGTATATTATTCTTTTTGTTGCAATGGTTAATGGGAGTGTTTCCTTAATTTCTCCTTCAGAGTTTTCATTGTTAGTGTATAGGAATGCCAGAGATTTCTGGGCATTAATTTTGTATCCTGCTACTTTACCAAATTCATTGATTAGCTCTAGTAGGTTTCTGGTAGCATCTTTAGGATTCTCTATGTATAGTATCATGTCATCTGCAAGCAGTGACAGTTTTACTTCTTTTCCGATTTGGATTCCTTTTATATCTTTTTCTTCTCTGATTGCTGTGGCTAAAACTTCCAAAACTATGTTGAATAATAGTGGTGAAAGTGGGCAACCTCGTCTTGTTCCTGATCTTAGTGGAAATGGTTTCCGTTTTTAACCATTGAGAACAATGTTGGCTGTGGGTTTCTTATGTATGGCTTTTATTATGTTGAGGTAAGTTCCCTCTATGCCTACTTTCTGGAGGGGTTTTTTTCCATAAATGGGTGTTGAATTTTGTCAAAAGCTTTTTCTGCATCTGTTGAGATGATCATATGGTTTTTCTCCAGTTTGTTAACTGGTTTATCACATTGATTGTTTGTGTATACTGAAGAATCCTTGCATTCCTGGGATAAAACCCACTTGATCATGGTGTATGATCCTTTTAATGTGCTGTTGGATTCGGTTTGTTAGTATTTTGTTGAAGATTCTTGCATCTATGTTCATCAGTTATACTGGTCTGTTGTTTTCTTTTTTTGTGGCATTTTTGTCCTGTTTTGGTATCAGGGTGGTGGTGGCCTTGTAGAATGAGTTTGGGAGTGTTCCTCCCTCTGCTATATTTTGGAGGAGATTGAGAATGATAGGTGTTAGCTGTTCTCTAAATGTCAGATAGAATTCGCCTGTGAAGCCATCTGGTCCTGGGCTTTTCTTTGTTGGAAGATATTTACTCACAGTCTCAATTTCAGTGCTTGTGATTGGTCTGTTTATATTTCCTCTTTCTTCCTGGTCTAGTCTTAGAAGGTTGTGCTTTTCTAAGAATGTGTCCATTTCTTCCAGGTTGTCCAGGTTGGCATAGAGTTGCTTGTAGTAATCTCTCATGGTCCTTTGTATTTCTGCAGTGTCCATTTGTTACTTCTCCTTTTTCATTTCTAATTCTATTGATTTGAGTCTTCTCCCTTTTTTTTTTGATCAGTCTGGCTAATGGTTTATCAATTTTGTTTATCTTCTGAAAGAACCAGCTTTTAGTGTTATTGATCTTTGCTATCGTTTCCTTTATTTCTTTATCATTTATTTCTGCTCTGATCTTTATGATTTCTTTCCGTTTGCTAACTTTGGGGGTTTTTGGTTCTTCTTTCTCTAATTGCTTTAAGTGTAAGGTTAGGTTGTTTGTTTGAGATGTTTCTTGTTTCTTGAGGTAGGACTGTATTGCTATAAACTTCCCTCTTAGAACTCTTTTGCTGCATCCATAGGTTTTGGGTCGTTGTGTTTTCATCGTCATTTGTTTCTAGGTATTTTTTGATTTCCTCTTTGATTTCTTCAGTTATCTCTTGGTTATTTAATAGTGTAGTGTATTGTTTAGCCTTCATGTGTTTGTATTTTTTATAGATTTTTTTCCTGTAATTGATATCTAGTCTCATAGCGTTGTGGTCAGAAAAGGTACTTGATATGATTTGAATTTTCTTAAATTTACCAAGGCTTGATTTGTGACCCAAGATATGATCTATCCTGGAGAATGTTCCATGAGCACTTGAGAAGAAAGTGTGCTCTGCCGTTTTTGGATGGAATATCCTATAAATATCAGTTAAGTCCATCTTATTTAATGTATCATTTAAAGCTAGTGTTTCTTTATTTCTTTTCATTTTCGATGATCTGTCCATTGGTGAAAGTGGGGTGTTAAAGTCCCCTACTATGATTGTGTTACAGTCGATTTCCCCATTTATCGCTGTTAGCATTTGCCTTATGTATTGAGGTGCTCCTATGTTGGGTGCATAAATATTTACAATTGATATAACTTCTTCTGGATTGATCCCTTGATCATTATGTAGTGTCCTTCTTTGTCTCTTGTAATAGTCTTTATTTTAAAGTCTATTTGTCTGTTATGAGAATTGCTACTCTAGCTTTCTTTTGATTTCCATTTGCATGGAATATCTTTTTCCATCCCCTCATTTTCAGTCTGTATGTGTCCCTAGATCTGAAGTGGGTCTCTTATAGATAGTATATGTACGAGTCTTGTTTTTGTATCCCTTCAGCCAGTCTATGTGTTTTGGTTGGAGCGTTTAATTCATTTACATTTAAGGTAATTATTGATATGTATGTTCCTATTACCATTTTCTTAATTATTTTGGGTTGGTTTTTCTAGGTCTTTTCTTTCTCTTGTGTTTCCTGCCTAGAGAAGTTCCTTCAGCATTTGTTGTAGAGGTGGTTTGGTGGTGCTGAATTCTCTTAGCTTTTGCTTGTCTGTAAAAATTTTAATTTCTCCATCAAATCTGAATGAGATCCTTGCTGGGTAGAGTAATCTTGGTTGTAGGTTTTTCCCTTTCATCACTTTAAATATGTCCTGTCAGTCCCTTCTGGCTTGCAGAGTTTCTGCTGAAAGATCAGCTGTTAACCTTATGGGGATTCCCTAGTCTGTTAATTGTTGCTTTTCCCTTGCTGCTTTTAATGTTTTTTCTTTGTATTTAATTTTTGATAGTTTGATTAATATGTGGCTTGGCATGTTTCTCCTTGGATTTATCGTGTATGGGACTCTCTGCGCTTCCTGGACTTGATTGACTATTACCTTTCCCATATTAGGGAAGTTTTCGCCTATAATCTCTTCAAATATTTTCTCAGTCCCTTTCTTTTTCTCTTCTTTTGGGACCCCCCATAATTCGAATGTTGATCCTTTTAATGTTGTCCCTGAGGTCTCTGAGACTGTCCTCAAATCTTTTCATTCTTTTTTCTTTATTCTGCTCTGTGGTAGTTATTTCCACTATTTTATCTTCCAGGTCACTTATCCATCTTCTGCCTCAGTGATTCTGCTATTGATTCCTTCTAGAGAATTTTAAATTTCGTTTATTGTGTTGGTCATCATTGTTTGTTTGGTCTTTAGTTCTTCTAGGTCCTTGTTAATTGTTTCTTGTATTTTCTACGGCCTATTTCCAAGATTTTGGATCATCTTTACTATCATTATTCTGAATTCTTTTTCATGTAGACTGCCTATTTCCTCTCATTTGTTTGGTCTGGTGGGTTTTTACCTTGTTCCTTCATCTGCTCTGTGTTTGTCTGTCTTCTCATTTTGCTTAACTTACTGTGTTTGGTGTCTCCGTTTTGCATGCTGCAGTTCCGTAGTTACCTTTGTTTTTGGTGTCTGCTCCCAGTGGGTAAACTTGGTTCAGTGGGTTGTGTAGGCTTCTCAGTGGAGGGGACTGGTGCCTGTGTTCTGGTAGATGAGGCTGGATCTTGTCTTTCTGCTGGGCAGGACAGTGTCCAGTGGTGTGTTTTGGGGTGTCTGTGAACTTACTATGATTTTAGGCAGCCTCTCTTCTAATGGGTGGGTTTGGGTTCCTGTCTTTCTAGTTGTTTGGCATAGGGTGTCAAGTACTATAGCTTGCTGGTCGTTGATTGGAGCTGGGTCTTAGCGGTTAGATGGAGATCTTTGGGAGAGCTTTTGCCGTTTGATATTTCATGGAGCCAGGAGGTCTCTGGTGGACAAATGTCCTGAACTTGGCTCTTCCACCTTAGAGGCTCAGGCCTGACACCCATCCAGAGCACCAACACCCTGTCAGCCACACAGCTCAGAGGAAAAGAGAGAAAAAGAAAGAAAGAAAGAAAGAGAAAGAGAGAGAGAGAGAGAGAGAGGGAGGGAAGGAGGGAGGGAGGGAGGGAAAGAAAGAAAGAAAGAAAATAAGTAAATAAAATAAAACAAAATAATTAAAATAAAAAAGAATTATTAAAAATTAAAAATAAAAAAGTAATAAAAAATAGAAAGAAGAGAGCAACCAAACCAAAAAAGAATTTCTCCAATGATAACAAGTGCTAAACACTATACTAGAAAAAAAAATAATAAAAATAAATGGATAGTCAGAACCCAGGACAAATGGCAAAAGCAAAGCTATACAGGCAAAATAACACAAAGAAGCATACGCATACACAGTCACAAAAAGAGAAAAAGAAAAAAAATGTATACACAATAAAAATAGGAAGAGAGCAACCGAATCAATAAACAAATCTACCAATGATAATAAGCTCTAAATACTGAACTAAGATAAACCTAAAACCAGAAACAAATTAGATGCAGAAAGCAAACCCCAAGTCTACAGTTGCTCCCAAATTCCACCACCTCAATTTTGGGATGATTCATTGTCTATTCAGGTATTCCACAGATGCAGGTTACATCAAGTTGATTGTGGAGGTTTAATCCACTGCTCCTGATGCTGCTGGGAGAAATTTCCCTTTCTCTTTCCTGTTCACACAGCTCCGGGAGTTCAGCTTTGGATTTGGACCCACCTCTGCATGTAGGTCACCTGAGGGCATCTGTTCCTCACCCAGACAAGACGGGGTTAAAGGAGCGGCTGATTAGGGGGCTCTGGCTCACTCTGGCTGGGGCGAGGGAGGGGTACGGAATGTGGGGTGAGGCTGCAGCAGCAGAGGCCGGCGTGACATTGCAAGAGCCTGAGGAGCGCTGTGTGTTCTCCTGGGGAAGTTGTCCCTGGATCACGGGACCCTGGCAGTGGCAAGCTGCACAGGCTCCTGGGAGGGGAGGTGTAGATAGTGGTCTGTGGTTGCACACAGGCTTTTTGGTGGCTGAAGCAGCAGCCTTATCATTTCATGCCTGTCTGTGGTGTCAGTGCTGATAGCGGTGGTTCGTGCCCATCTCTGGAGCTCATTTAGGCGGTGCTCTGAATCTCCTCATGCACCCCGAAACAGTGGTCTCTTGCCTCTTAGACAGGTCCAGAGTTTTTCCCGGACTCCCTCCTGTCCAGCTGTGGTGCACTAGCCCCCTCAAGCTGTGTTCACACAGGCAACCCCAGTCCTCTCCCTGGGATCTGACCTCTGACCAAGCCTCAGCTCCCAGCGCCCACCTGCCCTGGGAGGTGAGCAGACAAGCATCTCAGCCTGGTGAGTGCTGGTCGGCAGTGATCCTCTGCGTGGGAATCTCTCCGCTTTGCCCTGTGAAGCCTTGTTGCTGAGCTCTCCTCTGTGGCTCTGAAGCTTTCCCTGCCACCCACCCCCCCGTCTCTGCCAGTGAAGGGGCTTTCCAGTGTGTGGAAACATTTCCTCCTTCACAGCTCCCTCCCCGAGGTGCAGGTCCCATCCCTATTCTTTTGTCTCTGTTTTTCCTTTTTTCTTTTGCCCTACCCAGGTATGTTGGGGAGTTTCTTGCCTTTTGGGAAGTCTGAGGTCTTCTGCCAGCGTTCAGTAGGTGTTTTGTAGGAGCTGTTCCACATGTAGATGTAGTTTTGATGTATTTGTTGGGAGGAAGGTTATCTCCGAGGAAGGTTATCTCCACGTCTTACTCTTCCGCCATCTTGAAAGTGCCCTGTGTTTGCCATTGTTAAAAATAGGGACCACAATCTTGTGATTTGTACTATTTTGAACAAATTAAATTGCTTAAGCTCAGAACACTCTGACCTACTGAAAGTTTGTTCTATAATATCAAAGAATCACAAGTTGGGAGGCCAACTTAAGCCACAGACTGCTAATCAAGGAGGGGCCAGTCAGATAAGGTAAATGAATGCAATGGAATGTCTTAAGTATAAAGTGAAATAACTAATGTAAATGATGTAAAACACCAGGCCTTCTCAGGCTGTAATACTCTTCTCACTTTTGTTAGAGATGTGAGTTCAAAGAATTATTTTCAACAATACAAGACAATAGCGCCAATGTGATTTTTCACATCAACAGTGACCCAGGACACTCCTACCTTCTAGAAATTCCAGCTTTGCCAATGAAAGGAAGAAATGGTAGGAAAATATTTTTGTCTTCCTCCTGGTCATGTGCAACCTGGGCAGCATGCCGTGATGGGTGCTGGTATGAGTTTGCTGCCGGGATTTCTGGGTACCTGGTCAGGCAGTGCTGGGGGCTGCCATGGTAGGGGATCATTTCTGGTGACTCTCCTCTCAGGGTGCTTCATTCATTCCCATATTTCTTCCATTCCAATGTTTCTCCTCTTGCACATGTGCACAGTGGCTGTGGAGAAGTAGTACCAGCATTCTGGGCACTGTGGAGCTCTTACCCTTCTTCATTCGACTGGGCTTCCATGGTCGAAGCTCTAAGAAGAGTGATCCAGTAGCTTCTTATCATTTATCTTATCATGCATGTCAGTCTATTCCAGACAGTCTCATCAACAAATGACTATTCTGTGTCAGAAAGTGCAGTGGTCTGAAGTTGTGTGTCCCTGCCAAATTCATAGGCTGAAATCCTAGTCCCCAAAGGTGATGGTATTAGGAGGTGGAGCCTTTGGGAGGTGCTTAAGTCATGGGGGTGGAACTCTCATGAATGGGATTAGTGCCCTTATGAAAGAGGCTCCAAAGAGATCACTAGCCCCTTCCACCACGTGAGGATACAGGAAGTCTGCAACTCGGAAGAGAGCCCTCTCCTGCCATGCTGGCACCCTGATCTCAGACTTCCAGCCTCCATAACTGTGAGCAATAAGTTTCTGTTTTTGTAGGCTATGCAGTCTGTGGTATTTTGTTATAGCAGCTATAGAACTGACTAAGAAAGATTTGAACCACATTATTCTAAGTTGAAGAGGTTAGTCACCTCCTTCTCCCACTGTGTTAGTCCAGGAAATACTGTCTGCTCACAGACTTTTCTCATAAAATGACCCCAGGTGGTTATTTCTGTAGAATCAGAATTTCTGCAGCCAGAACGTCTTCCTGCGCTTTGCTTTGTGCTGAGTGACCTTGCCATTTGGTCCCAGCTGACTCATGCTGGGAGAGCTCATGTGAGCCCCTGGCATCTATTGTTATCTATATACATTGATGGCTGTCAAAATTCTATCTCTGGGTTAGACTGTACTCCTGGTGAGCTCCAACTCTATATCTATGTGTCTATATACCAGCTGCCTACTGGACATCTTCGTGTAGGTTTCCCATAAACATCCTGAGTTCATCATGCTCAGACCTGAACACATCTTCCTCCTCTCTTAATTTCAAGTTCTCAGTAGCCTGTAGCCAGATGTCTTAGTGTTGAGTTTGACTTCTTTCTCTTCTTCACCATGACACTCAAGTCAATTGCCAAGTCATTGATAGCACCTCCTGAAGATCTTCCACAATTATCTACTTCCTCCTTCTGTACAGATCCACCCACCCCAAGCCCACCACCTTCTGGATTTCCTCCGTGACATCCTGCTTCCACTCTTACTCATCTCTCATCTTCCTCACAGCAGCCAGCCAGAGTGATCTTCCTTAAATGTAAGTGTGATCATGTCACTCTTCTGCCTGAAACCTTTGAATGTCTTCCCTTTGTGTTTACTGATTGCTGCTTTTGGCTACAGTCTCTGCGCTCCCCACTCCCCCATCACACTTCATGCTCCAGCCCCAAAAACTTATGCCTTGTACTTTTTTGTCACCAAGGCCAGATAGTTTACTGTGTCTGGGATTTGGTATATATTTATTCTTCCTGCATTAGGATCACCTCCCTCACACACACACACACACACACACACACACACACATGCACACACACACGCACACACAGACACACAAACATACTTTGACCATTGTAGATGTCATTCCTCTGCAAAATATTTCTTGACCTCCACAGGTCTGGGTTAGGCACCCTGTAATGCTTAAGAGCACAATGTCCTTCTCAGACTATTGTTATATTTATTATCTTAAAATTTTCATCTTCCCACCCCCCACCCTGACTTCCTCCATAAGCTCTGTGAGGGCAGGGATCTTGTTTATCCTATTCCATATTCTGGTGTATCCCCAGTGCCTGAGCCATTGACAAGCACATAGAAGGTGTTCAATTAATATTTGTTGAAATTTTTGATTAAAGGCCAACTTACATAGGCTAAACTTATGGGAAATTAAAGCTCATCTAGTGATTTGGAACATGCACTAGTGTTCTGTATCTGACCTGATCAGATATGTTTTCTTAAAAAATATAAATTTGAGATGCAATCAATAAACCACTTGGCAACTATGGACTGTTGTTTCTTTCTTTTTTTTTAAAATGTTTTTTCCCAAATTTTTATTTCATTTTATTTTTTTTGGTTAACATAGTTTTTATTATTTTTTTTAAAATATTGGAGTATAATTGCTTTACAATGGTGTGTTAGTTTCTGCTTTATAACAAAGTGAATCAGTTATACATATACATATGTTCCCATATCTCTTCCCTCTTGCGACTACCTCCCTCCCACCCTCCCTATCCCAGCCCTCCAGGCGGTCACAAAGCACCGAGCTGATCTCCCTGTGCTGTGCGGCTGCTTCCCACTAGCTATCTACCTTACATTTGGTAGTGTATATATGTCCCTGCCTCTCTCTCGCTTTGTCACAGCTTACCCTTCCCCCTCCCCATATCCTCAAGTCCATACTCTAGTAGGTCTGTGTCTTTATTCCTGTCTTAGCCCTAGGTTCTTCATGACAGTTTTTTTTTCTTAAATTCCATATTTATGTGTTAGCATACGGTATTTGTCTTTCTCTTTCTCACTTACTTCACTCTGTATGACAGACTCTAGGTCTATCCACCTCATTACAAATAGCTCAATTTCATTTCTTTTTATGGCTGAGTAATATTCCATTGTATATATGTGCCACATCTTCTTTATCCATTCATCCGATGATGGAAACTTAGGTTGTTTCCATCTCCGGGCTATTATAAATAGACCTGAAATGAACATTTTGGTACATGACTCTTTTTGAATTTTGGTTTTCTCAGGGTATATGCCCAGTAGTAGGATTGCTGGGTCATATGGTAGTTCTATTTGTAGTGTTTTAAGGAACCTCCATACTGTTCTCCATAGTGGCTGTATCAATTTACATTCCCACCAACAGTGCAAGAGGGTTCCCTTTTCTCCACACCCTCTCCAGCATTTATTGTTTCTAGAATTTTTGATGATGGCCATTCTGACTGGGGTGAGATGATATCTCATTGTAGTTTTGATTTGCATTTCTCTAATGATTAGTGATGTTGAACATTCTTTCATGTGTTTGTTGGCAGTCTGTATATCTTCTTTGGAGAAATGTCGATTTAGGTCTTCTGTCCATTTTTGGATTGGGTTGTTTGTTTTTTTGTTGTTGAGCTGCATGATCTGCTTATAAATTTTGGAGATTAATCCTTTGTCACTTGCTTCATTTGCAAATATTTTCTCCCAATCTGAGGGTTGTCTTTTGGTCTTCTTTATGGTTTCCTTTGCTGTGAAAAAGGTTTGAAGTCCCATTTGTTTATTTTTGTTTTTATTTCCATTTCCCTAGGAGGTGGGTCAAAAAGGATCTTGCTGGGATTTATGTCATAGAGTGTTCTGCCTATGTTTTCCTCTAAGAGTTTTATAGTTTCTGGCCTTACATTTAGGTCTTTAATCCATTTTGAGCTTATTTTTGTGTATGGTGTTAGGGAGTGTTCTAATCTCATACTTTTACATGTACCTGTCCAGTTTTCCCAGTACCACTTATTGAAGAGGCTGTCCTTTCTCCACTGTACATTCCTGCCTCCTTTATCAAAGATAAGGTGACCATATGTGCGTGACTTTATCTCTGGGCTTTCTATCCTGTTCCATTGATCTATCTTTCTGTTTTTGTGCCAGTACCATACTGTCTTGATTACTGTTGCTTTGTAGTATAGTCTGAAGTCAGTGAGCCTGATTCCTCCAGCTCCGTTTTTCGTTCTCAAGATTGCTTTGGCTATTCGGGGTCTTTTGTGTTTCCATACAAATTGTGAAATTTTTTGTTCTAGTTTTGTAAAAAATGCCAGTGGTAGATTGATAGGGATTGCACTGAATCTGTAGATTGCTTTGGGTAGTAGAGTCATTTTCACAATGTTGATTCTTCCAATCCAAGAACATGGTATATCTCTCCATCTATTGGTATCATCTTTAATTTCTTTCATCAGTGTCTTATAATTTTCTGCATACAGGTCTTTTGTCTCCTTAGGTAGGTTTTTTCCTAGATATTTTATTCTTTTTGTTGCAATGGTAAATGGGAGTGTTTTGTCCATTTCACTTTCAGATTTTTCATCATTAGTGTATAGGAATGCCAGAGATTTCTGTGCATTAATTTTGTATCCTGCTACTTTACCAAATTCATTGATTAGCTCTAGTAGTTTTCTGGTAGCATCTTTAGGGTTCTCTATGTATAGGATCATGTCATCTGCAAACAGTGACAGCTTTACTTCTTCTTTTCCAATTTGGATTCCTTTTATTTCCTTTTCTTCTCTGATTGCTGTGGCTAAAACTTCCAAAACTATGTTGAATAAGAGTGGTGAGTGTGGGCAACCTTGTCTTGTTCCTGATCTTAGTGGAAATGCTTTCAGTTTTTCACCATTGAGGATGATGTTGGCTGTGGGTTTGTCATATATGGCCTTTATTATGTTGAGGAAAGTTCCCTCTATGCCTACTTTCTGCAGGGTTTTTGTCATAAATGGGTGGTGAATTTTGTCGAAAGCTTTCTCTGCATCTATTGAGATGATCATATGGTTTTTCTCCTTCAATTTGTTAATATGGTGTATCACGTTGATTGATTTGCATATATTGAAGAATCCTTGCATTCCTGGGATAAACCCCACTTGATCAAGATGTATGATCCATTTAATGTGCTGTTGGATTGTGTTAGCTAGTATTTTGTTGAGGATTTTTGCATCTATGTTCATCAGTGATATTGGCCTGTAGTTTTCTTTCTTTGTGACATCCTTGTCTGGTTTTGGTATCTGGGTGATGGTGGCCTCGTAGAATGAGTTTGGGAGTGTTCCTCCCTCTGCTATATTTTGGAAGAGTTTGAGAAGGATAGGTGTTAGCCCTTCTCTAAATGTTTGATAGAATTCGCCTGTGAAGCCATCTGGTCCTGGGCTTTTGTTTGTTGGAAGATTTTTAATCACAGTTTCAATTTCAGTGCTTGTGATTGGTCTGTTCCTATTGTCTATTTCTTCCTGATTCAGTCTTGGCAGGTTGTGCATTTCTAAGAATCTGTCCATTTCTTCCAGGTTGTCCATTTTATTGGCATAGAGTTGATTGTAGTAATCTCTCATGGTCTTTTGCATTTCTGCAGTGTCCGTTGTTACTTCTCCTTTTTCATTTCTAATTCTATTGATTTGAGTCTTCTCCCTTTTTTTTCTTGATGAGTCTGGTTAATGGCTTATCAATTTTGTTTATCTTCTCAAAGAACCAGCTTTTAGTTTTATTGATCTTTGCTATCGTTTCCTTTATTTCTTTTTCATTTATTTCTGATCTGCTCTTTATGATTTCTTTCCTGCTGCTAACTTTGGGGTTTTTTGTTCTTCTTTATCTAATTGCTTTAGGTGCAAGGTTAGGTTGTTTATTTGAGATGTTTCCTGTTTCTTAAGGTAGGATTGTATTGCTATAAACTTCCCTCTTAGAACTGCTTTTGCTGCATCCCATAGATTTTGGGTTGTCGTGTCTTCATTGTCATTTGTTTCTAGGTATTTTTTGATTTCCTCTTTGATTTCTTCAGTGATCACTTCATTATTAAGTAGTGTATTGTTTAGCCTCCATGTGTTTGTATTTTTTTACAGATCTTTTCCTGTAATTGTTATCTAGTCTCATAGCGTTGTGGTCGGAAAAGATACTTGATACAATTTCAATTTTCTTAAATTTACCAAGGCTTGATTTGTGACCCAAGATATGATCTATCCTGGAGAATGTTCCATGAGCACTTGAGAAAAATGTGTATTCTGTTTTTTTTGGATGGAATGTCCTATAAATATCAATTAAGTCCATCTTGTTTAATGTATCATTTAAAGCTTGTGTTTCCTTATTTATTTTCATTTTGGATGATCTTTCCATGGGTGAAAATGGGGTGTTAAAGTCCCCTACTATGAATGTGTTACTGTCAATTTCCCCTTTTATGGCTGTTAGTATTTGCCTTATGTATTGAGGTGCTCCTATGTTGGGTGCATAAATATTTACAATTGTTATATCTTCTTCTTGGATCGATCCCTTGATCATTATGTAGTGTCCTTCTTTGTCTCTTGTAATAGTCTTTATTTTAAACTCTATTTTGTCTGATATGAGAATTGCTACTCCAGCTTTCTTTTGGTTTCCATTTGCATGAAATATCTTTTTCTATCCCCTCACTTTCAGTCTGTATGTGTCCCTAGGTCTGAAGTGGGTCTCTTGTAGACAGCAAATATATGGGTCTTGTTTTTGTATCCATTCAGCCAATCTGTGTGTTTTGGTGGGAGCATTTAGTCCATTTACATTTAAGGTAATTATCGATATGTATGTTCCTGTTCCCATTTTCTTAATTGTTTTGGGTTCGTTATTGTAGGTCTTTTCCTTCTCTTGTCTTTCTTGCCTAGAGAAGTTCCTTTAGCAGTTGTTGTAGAGCTGGTTTGGTGGTGCTGAACTCTCTCAGCTTTTGCTTGTCTGTAAAGGTTTTAATTTCTCCATCAAATCTGAATGAGATCCTTGCTGGGTAGAGTAATCTTGGTTGCAGGTTTTTCTCCTTCATCACTTTAAATATGTCCTGCCAGTCCCTTCTGGATTGCAGAGTTTCTGCTGAAAGATCAGCTGTTAACTTTATGGGGATTCCCTTGTGTGTTATTTGTTGTTTTTCCCTTGCTGCTTTTAATATGTTTTCTTTGTATTTAATTTTTGATAGTTTGATTAATATGTGTCTTGGTGTGTTTCTCCTTGGATTTATCCTGTATGGGACTCTCTGTGCTTCCTGGACTTGATTAACTATTTCCTTTCCCATATTAGGGAAGTTTTCAACTATAATCTCTTCAAATATTTTCTCAGTCCCTTTCTTTTTCTCTTCTTCTTCTGGAACCCCTATAATTCGAATGTTGCTGTGTTTAATTTTGTCCCTGAGGTCTCTGAGACTCTCCTCAGTTCTTTTCATTCTTTTTTCTTTATTCTGCTCTGCAGTAGTTATTTTCACTATTTTATCTTCCAGGTCACTTATCCGTTCTTCTGCCTCAGTTATTCTGCTATTGATCCCATCTAGAGTATTTTTCATTTCATTTATTGTGTCGTTCATCATTGTTTGTTTCATCTTTATTTCTTCTAGGTCCTTGTTAACTGTTTCTTGCTTTTTGTCTATTCTGTTTCCAAGATTTTGGATCATCTTTACTATCATTATTCTGAATTCTTTTTCAGGTAGACTGCCTATTTCCTCTTCATTTGTTAGGTCTGGTGCGTTTTTATCTTGCTCTTTCATCTGCTGTGTGTTTTTCTGTCTTCTCATTTTGCTTATCTTACTGTGTTTGAGGTCTCCTTTTTGTAGGCTGCAGGTTTGTAGTTCCCGTTGTTTTTGGTGTCTGTCCCCTGTGGCTAAGGTTGGTTCAGTGGGTTGTGTAGGCTTCCTGATGGAGGAGACTAGTGCCTGTGTTCTGGTGGATGAGGGTGGATCTTGTCTTTCTGGTGGGCAGGTCCACCTCTGGTGGTGTGTTTTGGGGTGTCTGTGGACTTATTATAATTTTGGGCAGCCTCTCTGCTAATGGGTGGGGTTGTGTTCCTGTCTTGCTAGTTGTTTGGCATAGGATGTACAGCACTGTAGCTTGCTGGTCGTTGAGTGAGGCTGGGTGCTGGTGTTGAAATGGAGATCTCTGGGAGATTTTCGCCATTTGATATTATATGGAGCTGGGAAGTCTCTTGTGGACCAGTGTCCTGAAGTTGGCTCTCCCACCTCAGAGGCACAGCACTGACTCCTGGCTGGAGCACCAAGAGCCTTTCATCCACACGGCTCAGAATAAAAGGGAGAAAAAGTAGAAAGAAAGAATTAGTAGAAGTAGAAAGAAAGAAAGAAAGAAAGGAGGGAGGGAGGAAGGTAGGAAGGAAGGAAGGAGGGAAGGAAGGAAGGAAAAAAGAAAGAAAAGATAAAATAAAATAAAGTAAGATAAAATATAATAAAGTTATTAAAATAAAAAAATAATTATGAAGAGAAAAAAAAACACTAAAAAAAAAAAAAAAAAAGATAGGACCCTAGGACAAATGGTGGAAGCAAAGCTATACAGACAAAATCACACAGAAGCACACACATACACACTCACAAAAAGAGGAGAAGGGGAAAAAAACCATAAATCTTGCTCTCAAAGTCCACCTCCTTAATTTGGGTTGATTCGCTGTCTGTTCATGCAGGGGACATCACGTTGATTGTGGAGCTTTAATCCGCTGCTTCTGAGGCTGCTGGGAGAGATTTCCCTTTGTCTTCTTTGTTCTCACAGATCCCAAGGGCTCAGCTTTGGATTTGGCCCCGCCTGTGCGTTTAGGTCGCTGGAGGCCGTCTGTTCTTTGCTCAGACAGGACAGGGTTAAAGGAGCCGCTCATTCGGGGGCTCTGGCTCACTCAGGCCGGGGGGAGGGAGGGACACGGATTGCGGGGCAAGCCTGCGGCAGCAGAGGCCGGCGTGATATTGCACCAGTCTGAGGCGCACGTTGTGTTCTTCTGGGGGAGTTGCCCCTGCATCCCAGGACTCTGGCAGTTGCGGGCTGCACAGCCTCCCTGGAAGTGGGGTGGGGTTAGTGACCTGTGCTTGCACACTGGCTTCTTGGTGGCAGCAGCAGCAGCCTTAGTGTCTCATGCCCGTCTCTGTGGTCAGTGCTTTTAGCCGTGGCTCGCGCCTGTCTCTGGAGCTCCTTTAAGCAGCGCTCTTAATCCCCTCTCCTCGCGCACCAGGAAACGAAGAAGGATGAAAAAGTCTCTCACCTCTTCGGCAGGTCCAGACTTTTCCCCGGACTCCCTCCTGGCTAGCCGTGGCGCACTAACCCCCCTGCAGGCTGTGTTCACACCGCCAACCCCAGCCCTCTCCCGGCTCTCCGACTGAAGCCCGAGCCTCAACTCCCAGCCCCGGTGGGTAAGCAGACAAGCCTCTCGGTGGTGAGTGCCTGTCGGCCCTGATCCTCTGTGCGGGAATCTCTCTGCTTTGCCCTCTGCACCCCTGTTGCTGTGCTCTCCTCCATGGCTCCGAAGCTTCCCCCGTCTCCACCCACGAAGGGGCTTACTAGTGTGTGGAAACCTTTCCTCCTTCACAGCTCCCTCCTACTGGTGCAGGTCCCATCCCTATCCTTTTGTCTCTGTTTATTCTTTTTTCTTTTGCCCTACCCAGGTATGTGGGGGGTTTCTTGCCTTTTGGGAGGTCTGAGGTCTTCTGCCAGCGTTCAGTAGGTGTTCTGTAGGAGTTGTTCCACATGTAGATGTATTTCTGGTGTATCTGTGGGAAGGAAGGTGATCTCCGTGTCTTACTCTTCCGCCATCTTCCCGGAAGCACCCTGGACTGTTGTTTCTGATGGGATGACAAGATGCCCTGTGTTCCCAGAGCTTCTGCTGGGAATAGCAGGGACAAACTTTCATTCCAGTTCTTGGTGAGCCTTCTTCTTTCTCTTAATGTTGGACATTTGGCCTCAGATTAACTCTTTGTTGGTTGAGATGTTTTCTCAATGCCTCCGTACTCTTTACCTGTCCTTATGCAGTTGACCGTTAAACAATGCAGAGGTGAAGGGCTCTGAGCCTCTGTGCAGTTGAAAATCTGAATATAATTTATAGTCAGCCATCTGCAGGTACCACATCTGTGGGTTCAACCAACTGCAGATCGTGCAGTACTATGGTATTTACTATTGAAAAAAATTTGAACATAATTGGACCCTTGCAGTTCAAACCCTTGTTCTTTAAAGGTCAATTGTACTATACTTCCAAAATAAGATATAACTGGGGCCTGCTTATTTTTACTGTACAGAAAGAGTCTAACTAAATACACTCATATCAATGCTTATTTTCTTTTACCTTCATGTATATAATGTCCATTTTTACCTAGACTGACACCTTAAATGATATTGACTAATATCTTGATGCCTTCATGCCTCTGTCTCTAGTTGTCTGCTCTCAGCACTCAACAGTGTACTAGACTCCTGAAATTATTCCAAACTTTTAGTTTTTTTTTTAATACAGTATTATAGGGTTAGCTTTCTCCCTATCGTTTCTGTTTGTTAAATCCCTTGAGAAATATTTATTCTTTGCTCTGTTTTATCTTTGGCTGGTCCTTGATTTTGGTCTGAATCAGATTCATTTTTTGAACTACCACCTTTACTTGCTTCAGATAAAATCCCTCTCCTCCATTTATCCAGCAGGTGATCAATGCTCCTTGACCTAACAGCTCTTCTCCTTCCCCAGTCTGCTTCTTTTTTTTTTAAAAAACATCTTTATTGGAGTATAATTACTTTACAGTGTTGTGTTAATTTCTGGTGTATAACAAAGTGATGCTGTGACTGATAGAAAAATGCCAGCAGATACTGTTTATTAACATACAGTTTTTTTAATAGTAAAGTATATAAAAATTGAACTGCTTTATGATGACTACAAAAAATAGACAAAGCAGGATGCTCCCAGACTGATACTGGGATTTCCTCATCCCCCAAACTTTCCCACCTGCTGTTGACTCTACCTACACAGAGTGAAGATGCTCTGGGCTGTTCTGGAGACTCAGGCTGTGTGCCTGCCTGCTAACCAGATTCAGTAACCAGGGCAAAGCAACCTCAGACTATCCCTGGATATTCACTGCAAAGGCAAATTCTGTAGGTTCCCTGTTCCCTAGCAAGACCAGGGCCTCGGCCTGCCTGTGATCTATTTCTGTAAGCCAGTTGATTTTTCTCTTTTATGTTACACCTACGAAGTCAATCCAAAAGCAAAATATTTCAACCTAGAAGCCAGAGGAAATATTGCAGGCTGGCACGAGTTAGCTCCTGAGAAAACTCAAGGCAGTATTCTCTGCAGCTTTCATTTTCTGGAACTTTTTTTCCTCTGGAAGCCCCTTATTGTTGTCAACTAGACCTATAGCATCCTATAGAAATAATGCTGGTGATAGAAATAATCGCTAGAGACTTCTAGAAATAAAAAGGAGAAAATATTGGCCAAGGACAACCATAAAACAGAATGAAGTTGTATCCTGTGTATTTTGCATGCCATAAAGCAGTGTTAGTAAAAGAAAAGCTAATGTATATAAAATGCCTAGTCTGGTGCCTCTAGACACAATTATTTCATTATTATTATTATTTTGGTTCACCACCCCCCAAGAGTGGCAGTGATAAAGCACAAGTGACAGAAGAGTGTGACAGTTGTTTCTGTTACTAAAGAAGGCTGTCTCAAGCTCAGCATGGTTGGATGTGTGCTTTTTATACTCATGCTGCAACTGTGGTAGATGGTATATGGGTAACTGCCACTTGCCAAGCTCTTAAATTACTGCCAAGATGGTTCACATGGAGCCATTACAGACTAAGAGTGCTGGGAATTGATGCCCAGTTTTATTTTCTAGAGGATGGAATTGGTTTTCTGTTACTCTAAGAGTCTTATGGATGTTTTTTTTTCTTTCTCTTTGGCTGCCTAAAATCGTTTTCTTCTTCCTAACAGCATCATGTTAGGCTCATTACCTTGTCCCTGCTGGAAGAAGCCTGGTGGGACTCCAATCGGGTGCACTGTCCTTCACTAGCCAAGAGCTAGGATTTGATCCAAGTTAGACCAGTTGAATGTTCCCTCCCTGGAGTATGAATCTTAAGTAGAGGGACAAAGAGACTGAATATGGTTGGAATCCATTTGTCTCATTGGCAGACAGGTCTTAAAGATAACTCCTGAATTCCTTCTTAACGGCCTCTGGAGCAGCTGGATTCTGTTGGTGGTCAAATCTAGTTCTCCAGTCTTCCCACTGGTTCCCATGCACTTATGTTTATTCTGGGCAGCCTGTTGCCTGTAGTTTCTGTTGCCTGTGACCAAAGAAATATAGCTGTCATAAGGACCTGCCCAATAGCTACGAGTCTGATACCAGGCTGCACACTCCAGTCTGCCTGTTCTTAGTAAGAACAGGAGAAAACCGCATGCTTTCTCAGAGACCCTAGGGCCCAGAAGTGAGGAGAGTAAAGTGAAGTTTCTCATCTCTTAGAAGAGACTCATCTCCTTTGCTGGGTTAGAAACACTTGTAATTATTCATTTGACTCTCCCCAGCAGCATACCAGCTTGCATATAGCAGGTGCTTGGCAAATGTTGACTGAATTAATCTAGTTGATGAGGGGCCAAAGTCCTGAGTTCTATTCTGAACTTTGGCAGTCTTAGCAATGGGAACTTGGATTAATCTTGGCCTCACTTTCTTCCTTAATAAAATTAGAATCATAATATCTGCCCCACCCACTTCTTAGAGTGGGTAAGGGGGTAAACTGATGTGATGTGTGGGGAAGGATTTTATGCCTGCTGAAGCAGTGAGAAAGCAATTAGAAAGCAGACATGGAGTCAAGCTTTAGCTCTGCCCAAGATCCCCTCACTGTGGACAAGTGTCTTGCTCCTTGGCCCTCAGTTTCCCAATTTATAAAGAGAGGGGTTTGGACCATAAGATTTTTTTTTTAATTTTTAAAATTTTATATTGGAGTATAGTTGATTAACAATGTTGTGTTAGTTTCAGGCATACAGCAAAGTGATTCTATTATACATATACATGTATCTATTCTTTTTCAAATTCTTTTCCCATTTCGGTTGTTACAGAATACTGAGCAGAGTTCCCTGTGCTATACAATAGTGGACCATAAGATTTTAAAGTTTCCTTTGACTTCTAACTTTCTGCAATTCTGTGACTGGAAAGTTAGAACTATTTGTTGTGGAGCAGCTGAAGTAATTCAGAAGCTTCATAAGCTGCTTCTCTTCAACACCTTAGTCTTCTTCCATCATCTTTGGTAGGACTTGATCAAGTCCTACCTCTACTCCAATTCTCTTAATTTCACGTGGGGATTAATAGGTTTGGGCTGCCTTAATTTTAGCCTAATGTATCAAATGGGATGTGTCTCAGTTTTCACATAACAGATCCAAAACTTAGTGGCTTTAAATAATAGCTCTTTGTTTGCTCATCATTCTGTAGATTGTTAACTTGGGCAGGGTTCATTTGGGGTGGCTCATCTCTGCTGCACTTGGAGTTTGCAGTGTTCACTCATGCTTTTGAGTCCCCTTGGCAGACTGTCTGGGGCCAGCTCATTCTGGATAACCTCATTCATAGGTCCAAGGTATCAGCTGAAAGAGCTGGAATGCATGGGGTGGCTGGGCCTTTCTTTCCATATCATGTCTCACTCCAGGAAGGCCATCATCCTCGAGAAGGCTAGCTGGGCTTCTTTGTGTTCCACGGGGTGAGCATGGAAGCTGCAAGTGAACTGATGCTTGGAAGTCACACATGTCATTTCTCCCTCATTCTAATGGTCAAAGCAAACCACAAGGCCAACTCAGATTCAAGCAATTGGAAAATAGACTCCATTTCCTGCAAAAAAATTTGTGGCCATATTTAGTCTATCACAGAAAGGCATGGTGGAAGACACTGGGGGAAAAAGCAGAAGTTAATATTCATATGTTTGGAATGGAATGTAAGGAGTAGAAAATTTAAATAGAAAATCCTTTATCCATTGAATAAAAGGTGAACAAATGTTTAAGGAATACTAATGTAAAGTGATACCATATTGTCATCTTGCTGAGGTTCCCATATGTCTTTTTTTTTTTTTTTTGTGGTACGCGAGCCTCTCACTGCTGTGGCCTCTCCCGTTGCAGAGCACAGGCTCCGGACACGCAGGCTCAGCGGCCATGGCTCACGGGCCCAGCCGCTCTGCGGCATGTGGGATCTATCCCGACCGGGGCACGAACCCGTGTCCCGTGCATCAGCAGGCGGACTCTCAACCACTGCGCCACCAGGGAAGCCCTCCCGTATGTCTTGATTGGGTTCAGTATAAGGGCCCATTTGGTAGAAATGGTTACATCCTCTTGTCTAGGCGGCTCTTTGAGGGAGGAGCTTTTTATGTCAGATGACTTAAAATCCAATAAACAGCTTAAAAACAATACAGAAAAAAAATCAAGGCTTTTTTTTTTCCTTTAAATCAATAAGCATAGCATGTCTTAGTTACTCAACCATCACTATTTGGCTCCACTAAAAGTTGTCTTTCCAACTGGAATTAATAGTTCAGATTTAAGACCAGTTGACTGTCTTAAATGCAGGAGCGGGTATGTCCTGGAGTCTTGCCAGGCATGTCTCTTACCAGGTACTGTTTGCCAATTCACATTCTTTAAGGCAGTATTTTTCTTTTCTAATAAGTGCTCTGTCATATATATTATTGTTGTAGGAAGCCTTTACACTGAGATTTATCTATGTGACAGTATGCTTAGTTGCATGTTTAATTTTTAAAAAGGAATTCATTGTTAGACATCAGAGTTCATACAAAGAAATGTGATTTTCTATATTCTTTTTTTTCTACCACAAGTCCTCATTTACTACCTAATCATGCTTCTATTTTTTTTTTTTTTTTTTTGCGGTACGCATCGGCAGGCGGACTCTCAACCACTGTGCCACCAGGGAAGCCCCATGCTTCTATTTTTAATTAACTAAGTGATGGTATTATTAATAGCTAACATGCATTGAGTGCCAGGTACTGGGCTAAATATTTTACCCACCTCATTGAATTTAATTCTCCCAATAAATCACTTATTCCATGAAGTATGGATTACTCTCATTTTCTAGATGAGGAAACTGAGGCTTGGAGTAATCACCTTTCCCTGAGTCAACCAGGTAGCACAATATATTTTCTAAGCCTTTATTTCCATAGGCAAAATTTGAAGACATACTTCATCTTTTTTCTAAAGATACATTGTGTTCCTTTGAGATAGAAATGACTTAATAAAAAGGAGCTTTAATACATATTCAACATGTATGTGACCTTAATGTCTATAACTAATATTATAAGGCTGGACATTTGGATATTCCAGGAACGTACTAAATTAATAATAATTCCGAACTTCATTTGAAATCATAGATCAAGGCATGGCAAGTGTTTTCAGTAAAGGGTCAGAGAGTAGATATTTTTGGTTTTGTGGGCAGCAGGTTTCTGTTGCATCTATTCAACTTTGCCATTGTAGAGCAAAAGAAGCCATAGAAAATATGTAAATGGATGGGCTTAACTATGTTCCAATAAAAATTTATAAGACCATGTGGATGGGCTGAATTTGGCCTACAAGTCATAGTTTGCCAACTTAGATTATAGGCCATTTTGTATCCACTTGTCACCATTAATGTTATCCTAATAAACTAAATTGTTGGGATATGATTTTAGTGATAATACAGAGAGAGACGCCTGTTCAGTAGTCTGGAACATGGGAAAACCTGTATCCACATTAACTGACATTGAATGGCTTGTTGGCTTTAGTCATCTGCATAATGGCTTTCTCAGTATAATTTGTTAGTAGCAAATTGAGTTAGGTTATCAACTGTGGAAGTAAAATTGATATGGCCCTGCCACCATTATGAATAAGTGTGCCCATAATGTCCCACAGTCAGGATAAAATAAAACCCACATTGCACTCTGAGATAAACCAAAAATAACAATTTTATTCTGCATAGTTTTAGTCTCCAAGACAAAAGAATTCTTGAGCATTTCCTGTAAGTTACCAACTCCCTAACAAAGCAACTCTATCTCTGACTTTTGTAAAACTGATGTCTGAAGATAGATTATGACATATGCAGATGTTAGCTGTGAGAAAACTGTTTTTTTTTCTTCATGAACAGACTAACTATAAATTCAGTAACCTTGGCAATTAAAAAAGTGAATATATTCCTTGTGTTTTCTATTTGCTCAATCAGTTCTCAAGTCTGGCTTCTTTGCAACTTACCTGCAAGCAAGCTTCTTTCTTTGTGTGCTTTCTGTCTGACTCTTCTTGCACATTTATTAAGTGTTCCTTATAGCACAGTGTGAACAGGATGATCAGTTTTCTATTGAACACATAAGAGACTGATAATTTAAGATTTCAAAGTTTGACCTAACCTTGAGGAGGCTGGTCGTGGCCTATTTTGACAAACTACAGATAAAGATACTGGTCACTATGGGAGGATAAATCTTTGCTTTGCCTGCCTTTCTTCCAGGATGACAAAAAGGGGCAGAATTTGAAGGAATACAAATTAGAAAGAGACTTGGAAAAATAATTATAATTTTATTTATTTTTAACATCTTTATTGGAGTATAATTGCTTTACAATGGTGTGTTAGTTTCTGCTGTATAACAAAGTGACTCAGCTATACATATACATATATCCCCATATCTCCTCCCTCTTGCATCTCCCTCCCACCCTCCCTATCCCACCCCTCTAGGTGGTCACAAAGCACTGAGTTGATCTCCCTGTGCTATGCAGCTGCTTCCCACTAGCTATCCATTTTACATTTGGTAGTGTATATAAGTCCATGCCACTGTTTCACTTTGTCCCAGCTTACCGTTCCCCCTCCCTGTGTCCTCAAGTCCATTCTCAACTTCTGCGTCTTTATTCCTGTCCTGCCCCTAGGTTCTTCAGGACCTTTTTCTTTCTTTTTTTTTTAGATTCCATATATATGTGTTAGCATACAGTATTTGTTTTTCTCTTTCTGACTTCACTCTGATTGTGAAGTCACCATCCACCTCACTACAAATAACTCAGTTGAGTTTCTTTTTATGGTTGAGTGATATTCCATTGTATATACATGGATGTGAATATATATATATATATATATTCACGTGAATATATATATTCCACTGTGTATACATTGATGTATATATATATACATATATATTGTGTGTGTGTATATATATATATTCACGTGAATATATATATATATATTCCGTTGTATATACATTGATATTCCATTGTCTATAGCTTTTTTATCCATTCTTCTGTCAATGGACACTTAGGTTGCTTCCATGTCCTGGCTATTGTAAACAGAGCTGCAATGAACATTGTGGTACATGACTCTTTGTGAATTGTGGTTTTCTCAGGGTATATGCTCAGTAGTGGGATTGCTGGGTCATATGATAGTTCTATTTTTAGTTTTTTGAGGAACCTCCATACTGTTCTCCATAGTGGCTGTATCAATTGACATTCCCACCAACAGTGCAAGAGGATTCCCTTTTCTCCACACCCTCTCCAGCATTTATTGTTTCTAGATTTTTTGATGATGGCCATTCTGACTGATATGAGGTGATACCTCATTGTAGTTTACATTTGTATTTCTCTAATGATTAGTGATGTTGAGCATCCTTTCATGTGTTTTTTGGCAATCTGTATATCTTCTTTGGAGAAATGTCTATTTAGGTCTTCTGCCCATTTTTGGATTGGGTTGTTTGTTTTTTTGATATTGAGCTGCATGAGCTGCTTGTATATTTTGGAGATTAATCCTTTTTCCGTTGATTTCTTTGCAAATATTTTCTCCCATTCTGAGGGTTGTCTTTTCGTCCTGTTTATGGTTTCCTTTGCTGTGCAAAAGGTTTTAAGTTTCATTAGGTTCCATTTTTAAATTTTTATTTCCATTTCCCTAGGAGCGAGTCAAAAAGGATCTTGCTGTGATTTATGTCATAGAGTGTTCTGCCTATGTTTTCCTCTAAGAGTTTGATAGTGTCTGCCCTTACATTTAGGTCTTCAATCCGTTTTGAGTTTATTTTTGCGTATGGTATTAGGGAGTGTTCTAATTTCATTCTTTTACATGTAGCTGTCCAGTTTTCTCAGCACCACTTATTGAAGAGGCTGTCTTTTCTCCATTGTATATTCTTGCCTCCCTTATCAAAAATAAGGTGATCATATGTGCGTGGGTTTATCTCTGGGCTTTCTATCCTGTTCCATTGATCTATATTTCTGTTTTTCTGCCAGTACCATACTGTCTTAATTACTGTAGCTTTGTAGTATAGTCTGAAATCTGGGATTCCTGATTCCTACAGCTCCATTTTTCGTTCTCAAGATTGCTTTGGCTATTCGGGGTCTTTTGTGTTTCCATACAAATTGTGAAATTTTTTGTTCTAGTTTTGTAAAAAATGCCAGTGGTAGATTGATAGGGATTGCATTGAATCTGTAGATTGCTTTGGGTAGTAGAGTCATTTTCACAATGTTGATTCTTCCAATCCAAGAACATGGTATATCTCTCCATCTGTTTGTATCATTTTTCATTTCTTTCATCAATTTCTTTTAGTTTTCTGCATACAGGTCTTTTGTCTCCTTAGGTAGGTTTATTCCTAGGTATTTTATTCTTTTTGTTGCAATGGTAAATGGGAGTGTTTTGTCCATTTCACTTTCATATTTTTCATCATTAGTGTATAAGAATGCAAGAGATTTCTGTGCATTAATTATGTATCCTACTACTTTACCAGATTCATTGATTAGCTCTAGTAGTTTTCTGGTAGCATCTTTAGGATTCTCCATGTATAGTATCATGTCATCTGCAAACAGTGACAGCTTTACTTCTTCTTTTCTGATTTGGATTCCTTTTATTTCTTTTTCTTCTCTGATTGCTGTGGCTAATCAACCTTGTCTTGCTCCTCATCTTAGAGGAAATGGTTTCAGTTTTTCACCATTGAGAATGATGTTGGCTGTGGGTTTGAAATATATGACCTTTATTATGTTGAGGTAAGTTCCCTCTATGCCTATTCTCTGGAGGGTTTTTATCATAAATCAGTGTTGAATTTTGTTGAAAGGTTTTTCTGCATCTATTGAGATGATCATATGGTTTTTGTCCTTCAGTTTGTTAATATGGTTTATCACATTGATTGATTTGCGTATATTGAAGAATCCTTGCATTCCTGGGATAAACCCCACTTGATCATGGTATATGATCCTTTTAATGTGCTGTTGGATTGTGTTTGCTAGTATTTTGTTGAAAATTTTTGCATCTATGTTCATCAGTGATATTGGCCTGTAGTCTTCTTTCTTTGTGACATCTTTGTCTGGTTTTGGTATCAGGGTGATGGTGGCCTCGTAGAATGAGTTTGGGAGTGTTCCTCCCTCTGCTATATTTTGGAAGAGTTTGAGAAGGATAAGTGTTAGCTATTCTCTAAATGTTTGATAGAATTCGCCAGTGAAGCCAGCTGGTCTGGGGCTTTTGTTTGTTGGAAGTTTTTTTTTTTTTTTTTTGCGGTACGCAGGCCTCTCACTGTTGTGGCCTCTCCTGTTGCGGAGCACAGGCTCTGGATGCGCAGGCTCAGCAGCCATGGCTTACGGGTCTAGTCGCTTTGCGGCACGTGGGATATTCCCGCACCGGGGCACGAACCCATGTCCCCTGCATCGGCAGGTGGACTCTCAACCACTGCGCCACCAGGGAAGCCCTGTTGGAAGTTTTTTAATCACAGTATCAATTTCAGTGGTTGTGATTGGTCTGTTTATATTTTCTGTTTCTTCCTGGTTCAGTCTTGGAAGGTTTTGCTTTTCTCAGAATGTGTCCATTTCTTCCAGGTTGCCCATTTTATTGGCATGTAGTTGCTTGTAGTAATCTCTCATGGTCCTTTATATTTCTGCAGTGGCAGTTGTTACTTCTCCTTTTTCATTTCTAATTCTGTTGATTTGAGTCTTCTCCCTGTTTTTCTTGATGTGTCTGGCTAATGGTGTATCAATTTTGTTTATCTTCTCACAGAACCAGCTTTTAGTTTTATTGATATTTGCTATCGTTTCCTTCATTTTTTTCATTTATTTCTGATCTGATCTTTATGATTTCTTTCCTTCTGCTAACTTTGGGGTTTTTTGTTCTTCTTTATCTAATTGCTTTAGGTGTAAGGTTAGGTTGTTTATTTGAGATGTTTCTTGTTTCTTGAGGTAGGATTGTATTGTGATAAACTTCCCTGTTAGAACTCTTTTGCTGCATCCCATAGGTTTTGGGTCATCGTGTTTTCATTGTCATTTGTTTCTAGGTATTTTTTTTTTAACATCTTTATTGGAGTATAGTTGCTTTACAGTGGTGTGTCTAGGTATTTTTTGATTTCCTCTTTGATTTCTTCAGTGATCTCTTGGTTATTTAGTAGTATATTTTTTAGCCTCCATGTGTTTGTATGTTTTGCAGATTTTTTCCTGTAATTGATGTCTAGTCTCATAACGTTGTGGTTGGAAAAGATACTTGAAATGATTTGAATTTCCTTAAATTTACCAAGGCTTAATTTTTGACCCAAGATATGATCTGTCCTGGAGAATGTTCCATGAGCACTTGAGAAGAAAGTGTAATCTGCTGTTTTTGGATGGAATGTCCTATAAATATCAATTAAGTCCATCTATTTTTAATGTATCATTTAAAGCTTGTGTTTCCTTATTTATTTTCATTTTGGATGATCTGTCCATTGGTGAAAGTGGGGTGTTAAAGTCCCTTACTATGATTGTGTTACTGTCGATTTCCCCATTTATGGCTGTTAGCATTTGTCTTATGTATTGAGGTGCTCTATGTTGGGTGCATAAATATTTACAGTTGTTATATCTTCTTCTGGATTGATCCCTTGGTCATTATGCAGTGTCCTTCTTTGTCTCTTGTAATAGTCTTTATTTTAAAGTGTATTTTGTCTGATATAAGAATTTCTTCTCCAGCTTTCTTTTGATTTACATTTGCATGGAATATCTTTTTCCATCCCCTCACTTTCAGTCTGTATGTGTCCCTAGGTCTGAAGTGGGTCTCCTGTAGACAACATTTATATGGGTCTTGTTTTTGTATCCCTTCAGCCAGTCTATGTTTTCTGGTTGGAGCATTTAATACATTTACATTTAAGGTAATTATTGATATGTATGTTCCTGTTACCATTTTCTTAATTTTTTTGGGTTTGTTATTGTAAGTCTTTTCCTGCTCTTGTGTTTCCTGCCTATAGAAGTTTCTTAAGCATTTGTTTTAAAGCTGGTTTGGTGGTGATGAATTCTCTTAGCTTTTGCTTGTCTGTAAAGGTTTTCATTTCTCCATCGAATCTGAGTGAGATCCTTGCTGGGTAGGGTAGTCTTGGTTGTAGGTGTTTCACTTTCATCACTTTAAATATGTCTTGCCACTCCCTCTGGTTTGCAGAGCTTCTGCTGAAAGATCAGCTGTTAACCTTATGGGGATTCCCTTGTGTGTTATTTGTTGTTTTTCCCTTGCTGCTTTTAGTATTTTTTGTTTGTATTTCATTTTTGATAGTTTGATTAATATGTGTTTTGGCATTTTTCTCCTTGGATTTATCCTGTGTGGGACTGTGTGTGCTCCTTGGACCTGATTGATTCTTTCCTTTCCCAATTTAGGGAAGTTTTCAACTGTAATCCCTTCAAATATATTCTCAGTCCCTTTCTTTTCCTCTTCTTCTTCTGGGACCCCTATAATTCGAATGTTGGTGCATTTAACGTTGTCCCAGTGGTCTGTAAGACTGTCCTCAATTCTTTTCATTCTTTTTTCTTTATTCTGCCTTGCGGTTGTTATTTCAACTATTTTGTCTTGCAGGTCACTTATCTGTTCTTTTGCCTCAGTGATTCTGCTATTTATTCCTTCTAGAGAATTTTTAATTTCATTTATTGTGTTGTTCATCATTGTTTGTTTCATCTTTAGTTCTTCTAGGTCCTTGTTAAATGTTTCTTGCATTCTGTCCATTCTATTTCCAAGATTTTGGATCATCTTTACTATCATTATTCTGAATTCTTTTTCAGGTAGACTGCCTATTTCCTCTTCATTTGTTAGGTCTGGTGGGTTTTTACCTTGCTCCTTCATCTGCTGTGTGTTTCTCTGTCTTCTCATTTTGCTTAACTTACTGGGTTTGGGGTCTCCTTTTTGCAGGCTGCAGGTCCGTAGTTCCCATTGTTTTTGGTGTCTGCTCCCATTGGCTAAGGTTGGTTCAGTGGGTTGTGTAGACTTCCTGGTGGAGGGGACTAGTGCCTGTTCTCGTGGATGAGGCTGGATCTTGTCTTTCTGGTGGGCAGGTCCACCTCTGGTGGTTTGTTTTGGGGTGTCTGTGAACTTATTATGATTTTAGGCAGCCTCTCTGCTAATGGGTGGACTTGTGTTCCTGTCTTCCTAGTTGTTTGGCATAGGGTATCAAGTCTTGGAGCTTGCTGGTCATTAAGTGGAGCTGGGTCTTAGTGTTGAGATGTAGATCTCTGGGAGAGCTTTCGCCGCTTGTTATTACGTGGAGACAGGAGGTCTCTGGTGGACCAATGTCCTGAACTTGACTTTCCCTCTTCAGTGGCACAGGCCTGACACCCGGCTGGAGCAGCAAGACCCTGTCAGCCACATGGCTTAAAAGAAAAGTTTGAAAAAAAGAAAGAAGGAGAGGAAGAAGAGGGCAACCAAATCAAAAAGAAAATCCACCAATGATAACAAGTGCTAAAAACTATAGTAAAAAAATAACAAACAAAGAAACCCAGACAGAACCGTAAGGCAAATGGTAAAAGCAAAGCTATATAGACAAAATCTCACAAAGAAGTATACACATACACACTCAGAAAAAGAGAAAAAGGAAAAAAAATTTTACCTATAAAAAAAAAAGAGAGTAACCAAATCAATAAACAATTCTACCACTGATAATAAACTCTAAATACTAAACTAAGAGAAACATAAAACCAGGAACAAATTAGATGCGGAAAGCAAACCGCAAGTCTACAGTTGCTCCCAAAGTCCACCGCTTAAATTTTAGGATGATTCGTTGCCTATTCAGATATTCCACACATGCAGGGTACATCAAGTTGATTGTGGAGATTTAATCCACTGCTCCTGAGGCTGCTGGGAGAGATTTCCCTTTCTCTTTGTTTGCACAGTTCCTGGGGTTCAGCTTTGGATTTGGCCTCCCCTCTGTGTGTAGGTCTCCTGAGGGCGTCTGTTCTTCACTCAGACAGGATGGGGTTACAGGAGCATCTGATTCGGGGGCTCTGGCTCACTCAGGCCGGAAGGAGGGAGGGGTACGGATGTGGGAAAGCCTGCGGCGGCAGAGGCCGGCGTGACATTTCACCAGCCGGAGGTTCACCGTGCATTCTCCCGGGGAAGTTGTCCTTGGATCATGGGACCCTGCTAGTTGCGGGCTGCACAGGCTCCCAAGAGGGGAGGTATGGAGAGTGACCTGTGCTTGCACACAGGCTTCTTGGTGGCTGCAGCAGCAGCCTGAGCATCTTATGCCCGTCTCTGGTATCCACGCTGATGGCCGCGGCTTGTGCCCGTCTCTGGAGCTCGTTTAGACAGTGCTCTGAATCCCCTCTCCTCGTGCCCTAGGAAACAATGGTCTCTTGCCTCTTAGGCAGGTCCAGACTTTTTCCCGGACTCCCTCCCGGCTAGCTGTGGCGCACTAGCCCCCTTCAGGCTGTGTTCGCGCAGCCAACCCCAGTCCTCTCCCTGGGATACGACCTCCGAAGCCGGAGCCTCAGCTCCCAGCCTCTGCCCGCCCCGGCGGGTGAGCAGACAAGCCTCTCAGGCTGGTGATTGCTGGTCGGCACCAATCCTCTGTGCGGGTGAAATATGGAACGCCTCACGAATTTGCGCATCATCTTTGCGCAGGGACCATGCTAATCTTCTCTGTATCGTTCCAATTTTAGTATATGTGCTGCTGAAGCGAGCACATAATTTTAATTTTAAAATTCATAAAATCTTTGTGAAATCTTTGTTGCCTGAGTCAGACTTGACCTTGTACTTATGTCTGATTCATATGGTGTGGTAACAAAGTTAATAACATCATCTAACATTCTACCTGCCTAATGACTTCCATATTCTTTTAAAATAGTGTACGTTTTCAAAAGAGTCATTAATATGGGCAGCCGACCCTGGCTTTTGCAGTCTCAAGGTACCATTATTCCATTTTTCTTCTGCCCTAAGATTGAGACCTTAGCTAAAATGACCCAGAAAAAGCCACCCAAATATTGAATTTGTTAATGAACTCCCCTTCCCATGATAGTTTTTATCATAATGAGAGAATATGAGCTAGTTCCATGATAATTGATAGGGCCATCCAGTTAAATATGGCAGACTAAGCACCTTTGCTACTTGTATTTATTTTTGTGAATACATGTATTCATCTTTGCTACTTTCCACAATCTCATGTATTTATCTTTGCTACTTTCTATAATCTCATGAGAAGGACAATAAAGAAATGAGTGTAAACTCGTAAGGACAGAAAACAGGAAAGGAGGGCTTCCCTGGTGGCGCAGTGGTTGAGAGTCCGCCTGCCGATGCAGGGGGCGTGAGTTCGTGTCCCGGTCCGGGAGGATCCCACATGCCGTGGAGCTGCTGGGCCCATGAGCCATGGCCGCTGGGCCTGCGCGTCCGGAGCCTGTGCTCCGCGACTGGAGAGGCCACAACAGTGAGAGGCCCGCGTACCACAAAAAAAAAAAAAAAAGAAAACAGGAAAGGAGAAGACAGTAGGTAAGCCTTGTCAGAATTTTAGAATTTTCAAGATATGGAAACAACCTAAGCCCATGAATAATTAATGGATAAATAAAATGTGGTATATATGTATACAATGGAATAAAAATCAGCCATAAAAAGAAGGAAATCCTGCCATTTGTGAAAAAACGTATGAACTTTGAGGACATAGAAGCAGAGCGTAGAATGGTGGTTGCCAGGGGTGGGGGTGGGGTGGGGTTAGGGAGATACTGGTCAAAGGGCACAAATTTTAGTTCTAAGATAAATAAGCTCTGGAGATCTAATGTAGAGCATGGTGACTATAGTTAGTAGTACTGTATTGTATACCTGACATTTGCTAAGAGAGTAGATCTTCAATCTTGCCACACATATACAGACAAAGGTAGTTGTGTGAGGTGATGGATATATTCATTAACTTGATTGTGGTAAGCATTTAAATATATATACATATATCACGTCGTTACATTGTAGACCTTAAATATATGCAATTTTTATCAATCAATCCTACCTCAATAAAGTTGGAAAAAAAATATAAAAAGCAAATCCTACAAAAAAATTTTAGAACTGTGGCTGTCCGATATAGCAGCCGTTAACCACTTGGGCTACTTACATTTCAGTTGCTTAAAGTTAAATAAAAATTTTAAAATTTAGTCATTCAATTCTATTAGCTAACGTTTTAAGTGCTCAGTAGCTACATGTGGCTACCATGTTGTACAGCATAGATATGGAACATTTCCGTTGTGGCAGAAAGTTCTATTGGACAGTGTTGTTTAAAGGATGGAAAGTAAACAGACAAACAGGAACTGAGTTAGGTTTCTCTACTATGTGCCTACATGCGTGTAGTGGGTTGAATGGGGGCTCCCCAAAAGATATGTCCATGTCCTAATTCCAGAACTGGTGAATGTGATCTCACTGGGAAAAGACCCTTTACAGATGTAATTAAGTTAAGGATCATGAGATGAGATCATCCTAGATTGCTGGGTGGATCCTCATTCCAATGATAAGTGTCATAAGAAAGGAGAGAAGGTGATGTGAAAATGGAGGTAGCAACTGGTCTTTGGCTGCCATGGGCCAAGTAATTCCTGGAGCCATCAGAAGCTGGAAGAGGCAAGGAAGGATCCTCCCCTGGATTTTTCAGAGGGAGCCCTGCTGATTCCTCAGGTTTGGCCTTCTGGCCTCCAGAACTGTGATGAAATAAATTTCTGTTGTTTTAACCCACCAATTTTATGATGATTTTTTACAGCAGCCCTAGGAGAATAATAGATGGGGGAGGTCAAGAAGACTAAGTGTTTACTAAATGAAGAGTGTGAACCAGAAAGGCTCCAGAATGAGAGAAACTAGGCATGCATGAGGGCAGGACTAAGGTGCCTTCCTGTGAGAATCTGAGAGTAAGACTTTAATCCAAAAAGGGGAATTTATTAACAGAGTATCCCACAGATCATAAGGGTATCTCTTAGAGAAGAAGGGTTTTACATGGGCCAGACATCCCAAACTATGGCTAGGCATCCCCCTGCCCCCACTCAGAACCAAGAGCATCAGATCTGTCTTGTCCCAGGGGGCAGAGGGATAGTTGGTGTTATCTTAGCTGTGGACTGAAGTACCAACTGACCTCATCCCCTGAGCACTCGGTTTCCTGAATGTTTATTTCTTCCTCTAGAGTTTTAGAGAAATTTTGCACTGTGCCTGATCCCTTCTTTGCTTCCTGCTTTGTTCTCACCTGTTTACCCAGCCTCTTCACTCCTGAGAGGTTTCTTCCCTCATTCTGCATGTGAGGTCCACCTCTGAAATGCATAGAACACAAAGATTATCAGAATGATCCCAAGGAGCGTCCCTGAGCATATCGGGCTAATTTTGTGATATCGTGACTATAGAGAGGTAGAGTTTTAGCTGTACCTGGCATAGGATGCACAAACAGGAGAATATCTCTTCTCTTTCCAAAAGGCAGAAGGTACTGTCTGCTGTGCTGGGCCTCTGTGACCACCTTAGGGAGGGATAAGAAAGCCCAACAGACCCTCACTGTGCTCCAGAAGGTAGTGAAACTCAGGTGCCAAGAGAGCCACAAAGAGAAAGCAAGTCTTGAAAGTTTCTGAGAGTGAAAGAAACTTGACTGACTGTTTCCTAGGTGTGAGATATAAAATAAGTCACTTAACCCCCTGAGGCTCAATATATAAAGGGGGTTGTTGTGAGAAATAAGGAAATAAAAGGGAGAGGGGTGAGGTGATACTAGTCCAGTTCATGTATATTCTTTTACGTTCCAGTACGGGCCTGAGCAAGATAGGGAAACTGAGTTTGTGGGGTGTTGGATTAAAGTTACATGTATATATGTCCATGTGTGGGCCCCAAATAGTTACACAATGTCAAGAAGAAAAACAATGCAATTACTGGCCACTTGGAGTCTTTTCTTTATGACCCAAAGAATGAAGAACATTGACAACATCTGGCTGCAAAAGTACCTTTCACTTTCTGGTGCCACCAGAAATGCTGCCTTCTTCTTCTTTTTTTTTTTTTCTTTTTAACAAATATATTTATTTATTTATTTTTGGCTGCGTTTGGTCTTCGTTGTTGCACGCAGGCTTTCTCTAGTTGCGGTAAGCGGGGGCTACTCCTTGTTGCAGTGAGCGGTCTTCTCATTACAGTGGCTTCTGTTGTTGCAGAGCACGGGCTCTAGGTGCGCGGGCTTCAGTAGTTGTGGCTCTTGGGCTCAGTAGTTGTGGCGCACGGGCTTAGTTGCTCTGTGGCATGTGGGATCTTTCCGGACCAAGGATCAAACCCGTGTCCCCTGCATTGGCAGGCAGATTCTTAACCACTGAGCCAGCAGGGAAGTCCACTGGCTTCTTTGGACATAATATAGTTTTGGTCCCTGGATGTCTCTAACTGGGTTCTGAAGGTTCTCTTTGCACCTCATGAGTTTGGACAATCCAGAGGCACTGGTTTCCCAACTCTTAAGGAATATTAGTTCAACTTTGATTCCTTTAAACCAATACAAGCACTGGAGGAATCTGGATCTCTTATGTTATTTTAGTTTTTATCCTGACCTTGAAATTATTTATTCATTTTGTTTTAGTTTTTAAAATTATATTTAAGTATCTGCTACCTAAACACATCAGCTACCTGGAATCAGTGAAAAGGTTTCCTTGAGAATTTTGAGGTTTGGCATTCACGACTGAGTTCTCATTTAACACATTGCCTTTCATTTCACAGAAAGTCCTTGTCAAATTTTGCTCTTGTAAGTTGAATATAGCAGCCTAACAGCTTTTTTTTCTTTCTTTCTGTGGGGAAAAGGTGCTTTATTATAGAGTTGAAGGACTTCATTTTAATGTTGCAATCACTTCTTTAAAGTACTTTAAATTTATTTTCCCTATTATAGTCCTCTAATTTCCAGCTATGATCTGCAAAAACTGATTTGTTTTTTTGATGGAACACAATTTTCAAAGGTAATTAAAATAGTCTCCAGATAGGGAGACAACTAGCAAGATTAACAAATTATGTCACTTCTTTAAGTTTCATATTTATAGCAAAACCACATGTGTCTTATATGCAGATTTAACAACCTTTTGTATTTACTTGGCCTGGGAAATAGGGATATTAGTGGATAATGACTTTCACTGTAACACTAGGAGAGATGAGACACTTCTATTATAACAGGCTAGGATCAAACTCTTCTATTAGAGCCTTTTTTAGTCTTGTTTCTTAGCGTTCCACATTGCTTTTATAATTAGTTTCAAACTTAATCCTATAAAATTTGGCAGGGAAAAGAAAGAAGGACTTATGTGAAAATTCACATTTGCAATTGGATGAGTTTTAAGCTATTTAGCACAGACCTTTGATGACATATTAAGACAGAGATGCCCAAAGGATGAAATAAAGGGGTTTATAGTTATGTTATAGCTGTAGAATTACCCTAGATTTTCCCCCAGAGATAGAGTAATAATCTGGGGGCTTGAAGGTTGCCCTTAAGAATAGGGTAAATATTTACAGGTGTGCGTGGAACTAGATTTATTCTGTTGTATAAAAATTCTGTTATATAAAAAAAAAGATACATAAAGAATTTTTACCGGGAATTCTTTGGTGGTCCAGTGGTTAGGACTCCGCACTTCCACTGCAGGGGCCGTGGGTTTGATCCCTGGTTGGGGAACTAAGATCCTGCAAGCTGCGTGGTGCAGCCAATAAAAAATTTAAAAATTAAAAAAAGAAAAGACTTTTTACCAATCAATAAGACAGAGATGAATGCTTTTATAAAAAAAATAATGGCTTGATGGATATCAATATTTAAAATATAAAAGAAGATACATGGTTAATAAATATAGTGAAAAATATTCAGTTTTATTAATAATCAACAAATGAAAACAAAGATATCACTTTGCCTATTAGATTTGAAGAGATCAAACAGATTGATAATATCCCACATTAACGAAAGTAAGGGGAACCAAATATTTATTACATAAGCAGGGTATGAGCAACAAGCTTCTTAGAGGGCAAGGTACACAGAAGAAAATCTTACAAAAAGTTTAGTCTGACTAAAGTCTGACTTGGCGATCCCATTTCTAGAATAATCTCAAAGAAGTAATAGGACAAATCCAAGAATGTTAATGATGGCTTTAGAAACAACTAAGCTCTAAGATATTAGTTAAATATATCATAGAACACTAATATCATTAAATATGCAGCCACTAATAAGAGTGATATATATTCTACTAGGAACTGATTCTCTATAAGTCTCTCAAATTTCTGCAAGTTTTGAGAGCAGAGGCACTGACTCCCTTTGTTCCAGATTACCTTTTCAAGCATGTCTGCATAGTGAATAGCCTTGGAAAACAGAGGTGGCTTCCTCCAGAGCAAAGAACAGGCATGCTTGCTGAAAAGATTTAGATGCTTAAAGCTCAGTTATTTTCCCAAAGTACAACCCAGGGTGTATGCAGGTATCATCTGGCCCTCTTTGCAATACCTTTGGGAATAGGAGATTGGGAAACTGGTCTAAGAAAATACCGACGCTTTGCTTTTGCTATTTTTGTCAGTAATAGTCCTTTATCTCTGACCCAGGAGTCTTGTGTCTTCTGTCAGTATTCATGAAACTGTACCATGTTAACTTGTTAGCTTGTAGTGTAAAATCTCAGGCCGTCACAGTTCTTGACCTATCTTTTTTCCTAATTAAAATTTTCCTGCTTTATTCTTACCAGTGCTTTTTAAAAATTTGAACTATATGTATACAATGAGGGATATAAAGATGAAAAAGTAAAAATTCTTACTAAGACCTCTTTGTAGAAATACATACTGTTCTGTAACTTGTTTTATCAAGGGTCCATGAAGAAAAAAAATTCTTTAAAGGTGAAAATCACAGTAACTCTAGCTCTTTCTAAGCTAAACTTATCAAAAGATCAAACTTTTATCAAGTACTGAGAAAATATTAGGATAGCTAGTCTTTTTACGTGGGCCTCTCACTGTTGCAGCCTCTCCCGTTGCGGAGCACAGGCTCCGGATGCGCAGGCTCAGTAGCCATGGCTCACAGGCCCAGCCGCTCCGCGGCACGTGCGATCTTCCCGAACCGGGGCATGAACCCGTGTCCTCTGGATTGGCAGGCGGAGTCTCAACCACTGTGCCACCAGGGAAGCCTGGATAGCTAGTCTTTTTAATGGCTATCTATGATACCATAGATCCCATCCCTCCATTGCATGGAGGTTTATGGTTTATTTAACCAGACTCCCATTGATAATTTGAGTTTTGGACTAACGCAAACAGTGATATGGTAAATCCTTGGTGGATTAATAGGATATAACTATAAACTAAAATAAAAGCATTCTCAGACCTGTGTTGAAGTGTTTTTAACCACAGGGATCAGTAGGGAGCCATAGGTTCATTTCATAGAACTAAGTCAAAGTGTTTTTGAAAAATAAACTGAAACAAAAAGCTATTAAATAGTATGTGTAGTGTGTCTTGTTTTGAATATATGAACAAGGAAAAGTCTGAAGAGAAGTCACTAAAATGTTATCAGTGGTTAATTCTGGGTTGTGGGATTAACGTTGACTTTTATTTTCTCTTTGTAATCTTTCATATTTTCTGATTTTTTTTGTACTAAGCATGCATTACTTGTATAATTAGAAGGTTAATAAAATGACTAAAATGAAGAGACAAGAGACAAAAAGGGCTAGGGTGAAAAAATGGGATATAGACACCAGACATCAAGAGATATGAATGAAAACTTTTGTGTCGAAGACATTCAAATAAGGTGATGGTTTTTAATTAGAATTGTTTGGTGCACGCTTAGCACCTCTTGAGTTCAGAGGAGAGAAATACTTTTCAATAAAAATAAAGGCCTTTGTAAAAACCAGGCATTCATTTATTCTTTTATTCATTCTCCATGGTTATATTTTTCTATCCTACGTTTATTATTAATCCATTATATTTCCGGAGTAATGTTCTATGCCTAGTCTTGCTTAGATGCTTTAACAGATACAATATCGGGAACAGGGATAATATGCTTTACAGTGATTTTTACCTAGGAATTTCTCTCAGTTTGTGGTTAATTGAGGGCTTTATTCCTGTTCTGTTTTATCGTGCTTTTGATCATTTTATTGCTCATTAGTCTGTTTTCTGCAAGTGTGTGGATAAGTGCAAGGATGCAGACACAAAATTGAGTCATCAATTTAGTCACATAATGATCAAATGAGGGTCTTGCAGAGAAATTACAGTGAGTCCCCCTGACACATTAGCTGCTCTTTTTTGGCCAGAATGTGTATGTGTTCATCAGATGATTTATGAATTAACAGCTAGTGGTTTAAATAGCTCTTTCCCCTTAGTTAGCAGTTTACATGGAAACACTAAAGCATATGATGACAGGACTGAATGTGCACTTTTCTGGTTAGCGGTTTTCAGGTTTAGACCCTCACACTTAGCCTCTGGTAGTAGAGAGCTAGTTCCTATTAACAATCCTTTTTTAATCCTCTTCCCACCCATAAAAATGACTGTCCTGATTTTCAGGGATGCCATCTTACATCTGCTCTTAATTTGGTCCACAGTCCTATGTATGAATAGTGTTAATGAGTCTGACTTCTTTCATAACATTTCTGACCTAGTACCTGGAAAGAATATACCTTTTCAGCTCAGAGAAATTCCTGGTAGGTCAAGAAGCACTTTAATGTATTTAAGGGGAGACTTTCAGTTCATGCTGGGAGACAGTAGTTAATTTGTAAGTTTGTGGTGGGGTTTTAAATGCTACCATTAAGCTTGACAAAGTAGTTGATGGCATTTGGTCATGTTTTGTTCTCCCTGGAAGCCTCTGGCGGACTTAAAAATAAATCATTACAGACAGACCATTAAATTTTATGAACTGTGAACGTGCTCAATAGTCCAGTATAAAATGCGCTAAGCTTCTCCACAGGCCATTGCTTTTACCTGAGGTCATGTGCACATTTCAAATACTGCTGACCATCTAAAAGGTGATTATTCCAATACGATGACTGCATGGCCAAAGCCTTTTTAAAGCATTTGACTGTGTTTGACCTATTGATAAGGTGAGATTAAAACTTTGGTAGTATTACTGAGTGTTAAATCTAATGAAAACTTTTGGTTTTGGTCAGTGTCTAATTAAAACAACTTCTGACTGCATAAATGCTATCTATAGTCTATGAAAATGATGATAAAAGGTTGTTTTCTTTAATCAACAACACTTAAGAAAAAGCAACTCCAGGGGTTCCCTGGTGGCGCAGTGGTTGAGAGTCTGCCTGCCGATGCAGGGGACGTGGGTTCGTGTCCTGGTCTGGAAAGGTCCCACATGCCGCGGAGCGGCCGGGCCCGTAAGCCATGGCCGCTGAGCCTGCGTGTCCGGAGAAAAAAAAAAAAAAGCAACTCCAATGCAGCTCTAGTTTCCCCTAAAAGAAAACAATGATTGACCTGAATTTTTTTATACTATTATGTACATGGTTATGTAAGTCCTCATTTTATAAAGTCTCTGCAAAAAAATGGAAAGGAATTCATCATGATGGTTAATAACTGAGTTTGCATTCTGGTTCTAGTTCTTAAGCTGCTTGACAGTGATTTAGAGACCTTGTCTCTAAAATAAGAATAATATCAGGGTCATTGATTATCTCAAATAAGGCAATGCCGCAAAAACAAACTTAGAAGTTACTCTACATATATGAAAATTTACTGTATTGTTGTTTTCATTGATATTTGCATAGCACCGGCTAATTGCTTATAATATTCTAAGATCTGTGGGGTGGGTATAGGCTATCTAGGCAACAAGATGTTTCACAAAACTCAGTATGGTTTCTCTATTCATTGGAAGCAACATAGAAGAAGAATCACTGGGGCCTAAGAATTTGATATTGTCAAAGAAGCAGCCCAATTTTCTTTCTTTTTTCCTCCATTTCTGTTTTTTTTTCCTTTCTTTCTCATTTGCTTAAAAAAATACACCTTACTCACAAACCCTCTTTATCAAGACAGCATGTGGATGTGTGACGTTATGACTTTTACAGACCCACTGACCAAAGACCATCAGAAACATACCTGTAGTCAAAAAATGTTAAGTCTAATAGCAGGGAAGCATGTACACATGGGTGAACCTGGGTAAGATACTTAATAAGTTTTGGGGATTAGAGTCAGCCAGAGGGTGGACTTGGTGGGGATTAGTCAGAATTTGGAAACTAGGTGAGTCTATGGTCTTATCTTGGACTATATGGTCTGAATGAGCTGCTGTTAAAACATTTAGGCTAAGATAGTTCGTCTTACATGCCACAATTTAGTACAATTTATCTAGTTCATGAGTCATGGTATAATTTTGCAAGCTGTGAGTTCTATTTCACTTCTTGGTTACTCTTTCTTCAGCCTGAGCTGAAGGAGAGGCCACGATCTCTGGGACATGCTCAACCGGGATCTGTGCTATTGTCCTGTACCTGCTGATCTGAAGGTTATTCAGAGAATGTTGTCTGCAGTTGAATTAGAGTTAGTTCCTCGTGTTTGGAACATTGTATGTTCCATAATCTATTTGGATATGGATTGATTAGATTTTCCAGTGTCTGAATAATTAGTCGTCCACGTGATGGTTTGTTAGAGATTACCATGATTAAAAATGGAGCTGTCTACTAACAATTTATAATCTTGAACCAGCAGAGAGGCAAGAAAATAGCCAAGAGGATATGGCACAAAACCATGCAAAACACTGCAAGGTAATCAGTGTTTTCTGCCTCTGAAGAGGTTTGGTTTGGAAGGTATTAGATGGAAGCCGTCTACCTCATATAGTCTTCAATTTGGGGACTAAAAAGCCTTGGACATCATCACTCAGTCACAGTTGACTTTTCCTGCTGGTATCAGTGGTACCTGTCAATTATTTCCTGTAGTATCGTAGTCCAGGGTATACGGCACACTCTTTTGCTTAGGTTCTTTTGGTGTTTATCCTAGAAGATTCAGTTCCTAATCTTAAGCTGATGGCAGGGGCTTTTAGGTGAGTATTAGGAGAAAACAGATACCCTTTTGGATGATATGATTAAAGGGCTCTGGTTAACTTATTATAGTAACTAACAGTATTAGAGTAGAGGAGCGTGGACTTCTATATTAAGCAAAAATACATAATTGTTTTCATAAGGATTTAGTCAAGGATTTTCCTAGATTTAGAACATGATATGGATTGTGAAGATCTTGACAAATCTCCAGGCCTTCAATTTATCCATAAAAGTATACATGAATGTTACTAGTTGACAAGTGTGCTTTAACATAGAGGCAAAAATATTTTGTACACATTGTATCATCTTTTATATGAACATAAATATGCTTCTTTGTTAAAACACATGATTATTGAAATATATTTATATTAACTCATTTTACTTGTATATAATTCATCTTGGAAGGCTGAACTTCCCTTTTGAATGATACTGTTAAAATAGGATTTATCTGATGGAAAAACATAAGATAACCTATCTCCTCTTTGAGTAAACTTTGAAAACTCTGTAAAGAGACTGACCATTTAGTCTTAGAAGAAGAACCTAACTTTTTACCCAAACTACTTCTTTGCATTTTATAAATTGGTGAGGAATTCAGTTAGATCCTCACAAGCTTCATAAGCTTCATTCCCACTCAAAATTTAAAATATAGTCTCATCAATTTTTAAATGTAAAAAGTGGATATGTTTAGACTACTCTTGATTAATATTTATTTTGATTGAAAAATGCCAGAAATTCATGTGTGGCTGATATTTTTGAGCAGAGAACCTGTATCTTGATAGTTTTAAAAGCTAACTTTTAGTTTTGTTTCTTCCTTCCTTGGTTGCTACCCAAGTCCCAATGTTTGTTATTTCCTAAAGTGACAGTTTTAGCAGAATTTGAAGTGTTGTTCCTATAACAGTATGAAACCATTAAAGAAATAAGTTCAGTTTCATCTTGGCATTTATTTGCGAATGGGATATTATTTTTGGACGGCAGGCTGACATCTGTCTAAGTTATCTTCTAATTAATCTGACATAAACTTTCTGAGGCGGTATTTTTCTACACCATTGGTCTCTCAACTTTTAAATTATGCCTCCATCAGCAAAATATTTTGAAAATGTCTCTGTAAAAAGTGTGTGTATAGTTTTTTCAAATTGTGTAATGTACTATTGTCATTCTGTATGTTAAATATTAAAGTCTAATTTCTAATTTTGAGAGAAAAATAGAAATTCTATTAATTTAAAACATATTTTCTGGGGTATATAACTCCATTTTTGAAACTACAGTCTTACAGTTCTCATTCTTTTTTCTAAACATTCTAACTTACCAGGTACTTGTAATTTATTTTATTCTATTATTTTTTTTATTTTTGGCTGCGTTGGGTCTTCATTGCTGTGCTCAACCTTTCTCTAGTTATGGCGAGTAGGGGCTACTCTTCGTTGGGTGCGCAGGCTTCTCATTGCTGTGGCTTCTCTTGTTGCAGAGCACGGGCTCTAGGCACACAGGCTTCAGTAGTTGTGGCTCGCGGGCTCTAGAGCTTGCACTCAGTAGTTGTGGCACATGGGCTTAGTTGCTCTGCGGCATGTGGGATTTTCCTAGACCAGGGCTCGAACCAGTGTTCCCGGCATTGGCAGGCAGATTCTTAACCACTGCACCACCAGGGAAGCCTCTCATTCTTAGTGATTTTTCTGCTCTCATGTTTCTTCGGGATGCATCTCACGTCTATAACGGGGTAGTGATTCTCAGCTGGGGAGAGAATCTGAGAGGAGACGCCTGAGAAAGGTGATTAGAAAAGGCCTGCCCATGACCCCCATGCGAACCACCTGCCCTGCTGTTCTTGCCACCCCAGCCATCCCATCTCATGGAATGGTGGTGACTGCTAGAAACAGTTTGTTTTGTAAGTAGAATCATTTTTTAAATGTGCTGGGAGAATCTAGGACTTAAGGGTTTTACGGGGACTCTCAATTTGTGATGTAAATAGTCATTTGCTTTTGGGGAGTGTGAATCCATATTTCCATATGCTATTGGCCTAAGGAGTTCTCTAGCATGAAAATATGAGGTGATGGCAGGGGGACCTGATCATGAGTCAGAAGCTTTCATTTTAAGTGTCAGTTAGAATGGATGATTGAAGCCAATATCCCGATAATTCAGACCAAATTCCTTCCTTTTTTTTGTTTTTCATTTAAAAAAATTGAGGAATAGTTGATGTACAACATTATATGTTACAGGTGTACAATATAGTAATTCATAGTTTTTGAAGGTGATACTCCATTTGTAGTTATTACAAAATATTGGCTATATTCCCTGTGTTGTACAATATATCCTTGCAGCTTATTATTATTATTATTATTATTATTTTGCGGTACGCGGGCCTCTCACTGTTGCGGCCTCTCCCGTTGCGGAGCACAGGCTCCGGACGCACGGGCTCAGCGGCCATGGCTCACGGGCCCAGCCGCTCCGCGGCATGTGGGATCTTCCCAGACTGGGGCACGAACCCGTGTCCCCTGCATTGGCAGGGGGACTCTCAACCACTGCGCCACCAGGGGAGCCCTTTGCAGCTTATTTTATACACAATAGTTTGTTCCTCTTAATCCCCTACCCTTTTATTGCCCCTCCCCCTTCCCTCTCCCCTCTGGTGACCACTAGTTTCTTCTCCGTATCTGTGAGTCTGTTTCTTTTTTGTTATATTCACTAGTTTGTTGTATTTTTTAGATTTCCCATATAAGTGATATTATACAGTATTTGTCTTTCTCTGTCTGACTTATTTCACTTAGCATAATGCCCTCCAAGTCCATCCATGTTGCTGCAAATGGCAAAATTTCATTCTTTTTTTTATGTCTGAGTAGTATTCCATTGTGTATACATACCACATCTTCTTTATCCATTCATCTGTTTGGTTTTTTATTTTTTGAATTTTATTTTAGTTTTTTATACAGCAGGTTCTTTTTAGTTATCCATTTTATACATATTAGTGTATATATGTCAATCCCAGTCTCCCAGTTCATCACAGCCCCACCACTTAGGTTGCTTCCATATCTTGGTAATTGTAAATAGTGTTGCTCTGAACATTGGGGTGCCTGTATATTTTTGAATTAGTGTTTTCGTTTGAAATATACAGGGGTGAATTATTTTTAAAAATCCCTAATCTGTGCTTCTTTTCTTGACCAGTCTCAGCAACTTGGGCAGTATTTCTGAGAGAACGTTCTAACAATAGTCCCAAGAGGAAGCCCTGAAAAAAGGTTCTGTGATCAAATAAGTTTGGGAAACACTTCCTTCTTGTCCCTTCTTTTGGAGCGTCACCAGGCATTAAAGATTATGAGGTGTCCTGCAGTAAAGAACATTTGAACTCTGTTTAACCCAGTGTTTCCTAAACTTCTTTGACAGGGAATTTATATAAAATTTGTTAATTTAGTGTAAAACTGGTGATCTTTGAAATATACTTTGGGAAATGCTAGATTATAATATATATATATGTGTGTATATATATGTGTGTGTGTGTGTGTGTGTGTATATATTTCTATAACCACAAATGCTGGAATGAAAAGTCCCCATCGATAGCCACATGTCTGGGGAGAAGCCAGCATGGCTGGGATATGAATGGTCCACAATCATATCATAGTTACCTGCTGCTGCTGCTGCTGCTGCTGGTGTGAGGGGTTTGTTAAGGAGATCCTCCAGGCCATCACTGGGCTTGTTAATAATTCAGCTTTATCCCAAGGAGAATAGCTGCCTGGTGCCTTGGAGAGAGCTGCTAGACTAGAGGTTGGCCCCGTGCTAAACTAGAGGTTTGCCCAGAGCTTCTTTCTCCTGAGGCCCACCCACAGTTCTGCTGTCTTTTATGGGGATGGGGAGGAACAGGGTGGAGTGTCTTCGGCAGAGTGGAGAGGCCCAAGGACTGTGTCAGTGAAGACGCTAAAGAAAGTGGGGAAAGATGAGATTGAATAGTGGGAAAGCCTTGAGCTCCCTCTAGAGGTACGTATACAGGCATCACTATTGTGGCAGGAAACTTGAAAATAAAAATTTTTTAGACTTGCATATCATAGATATTATTTGAAGTTCCATTTAATCTTTTATTTAAAAAGTAGACAGAGTGGTTACCCTTTAATATTAGCACTTATTTGAATTTAGATGTTATTTTTCAATGGCAGTATTTATGCAATAGCTACTCCTATATAAGAACTACAAACCAGTCAGCATCTACATCCTTTTTGGGTAAGAAACAGTGACATATGGTCAGTGCAGAAGACCAATCTGTAAATACTACATTTTACCTGAACACAAGTTTAGCTAATGTGACTTTTATGAAGTCTTCAGATGCAAACTCCTTATCTTCCTTCCCCAAACTGAGCTACAGAGGAGTTTTCCTATTTATTTACCTCTGTTTGGTAGATGGCAGGCCCTTCTCTTAAATGTTATGACATTAAGAGATGCTTTCCCTTAGTATTCCTGCAATACTTATAATTCCTTTAAGACCATTTTAGAACGATGACTGTTCTAAATTGCTCAAATGCCCAAATGCATTGTTCTCTGTTTTATGATGTTTATGAGGAAGGTGGGCTGAACCCAAAGAGCTTGTCCCTGGTTGCATCCAACCCTTCCCACACTGTGATTTGGAGAAGGTCCTGTAGCTTCTCTGAGCCTCAGAGTTTTATATGTTTATAATGAGATGCTGCAATAGCCCAAGTTGGACCCACACTATCATTTGTGCTAATGGAAAGACAACTCCACATGGGGAGCAAATTGAAGCATATTTGTCCTCAGCTGTCTGGGGAAGGTGCCAAGGGGTAGGCAAAGTCACAATATAATCATGGTACATCTCCTGAGAGGTTCAATTTTCTCAGAGATTTAGGAGGAGGCAATATTATTTTTACATTAAAGCAAAAACAGTTTTGCTTGAGAGCAGCATAAAAAGACATGAATCTTCAACACAAAACATAAGAATGAATTTTAAAGCTTCCAACAGGCCCCCAGGGCATGCATTCACTTCTCTTTACAGTTAAGGGTTATTTCAAGAAAATGCCTTGAGAAGCATTGATCTGGACCCACAGAGCCTGAGGATAACACCAATGGAAACTGAGAGCTGACTTGTCCCATTATCCCACCCTCGTTTTCCTCAGGCTCCCTCTGGGTCAGGTGCCCATCCTACTCTTCTCCCTGTACTCTAGAGATGGTCACATCTGTTACACAATTATTGTGTGCCAGGCATTGTGCCAAGCCCTTTACATACGTTACTTTAGTTAATCTTCTCAAAAGTTAAATAAATAAATGAAATAAGTAAGTTAATTATAGAGTAATTACTCCACTTTACAGATGAGGAAACCAAGACACAGAGATTTTAAGTTATTTGCCCAGTCAGGGAGGGCCAGAGTCAGAAAAGGAATGCTTGGTCTCTTAGCTATCTAGTGCGCCGTTTCCCCTCTGACGGCGTGGGAACGCTGATGACACTGGCCTCTAGAGGTGAAGAGGTGGGAGTGCAGGAAAAGGAGTGGAGCTGGAGAAACTCACCCCTCCCATTCAGAGACTGAATTTTAAGTACCACAGCAATATAAGCAGTGGTATATCGTGACTGCATTATCAAGATGCCTTTTCAGAATCTAGGAGGTTCCAGTGTGTACAGTTTGACCCAAGTCTTATATTTCAAACAGATTTATCATTTTGCCCAATTTTGGGGGTGGGGCATATTACCATAATAAACACCAAGGTCAAAATAGAGAATGTCCCAGATAGATCAGGAGCCTAGAGGTTTTTAGATCATTTGTGCTGCTAAAATAGAAAACGGGGAATGAAGACAGTTTAGTTCAATTTAAGGAGCATATATTAGGCATATATGGGGGTCAGCGTCATATGATGTCACAGCTTCCTGCAGGGCTGACCCCGCAGTTCGTGGAGGAGGCACCAAGACTGGTATGTCACTGCATCATTTATTGAAACAATTCCCTTTGTTTAGCACTGTGATTGTTGGCCTGATGAGGGAAAATTATGAGAAATTTTGCTTGCTTTATTAGAAGTCGTGGTGCCTAGTCTGGCTGTCCCTTTGCCTCTGTTAAGGTTGTCTGTGAATCAGGGTTTGGAATTATTAATTATGAAGGGAACCCCAGATGACGGGCTTAGGGACATCTCATCTCCCAAATCCTGCCTATGGTTCCAGGAGGAAGAGATTTAATGAACTCTGGTATCTTTAGGAAGCTTTATTTGAAATTCATTTGGGTGCAGCAGCTTTTGGGTGCAATCAGATCCAAACACTGCTTAATCCAAATACTGCTTAATTCTAGGCAGGAAAAAAGTGAATGATCTGTGCCTTGTCCAAACCCTCGGTTAAGCTTGTCACGTTCCCGTTAGCCTTTAGAAACCAGAATGACCCAAACTGTAATTAATCCTAAGTATAGTGAGATACAAAGGCATATTTTTTCCTTTAATTTTTCTCTCTCTTACCAGCAAAGAATTTTAAACTATAGCTACAGTACTTAAAAGTTTGCATTTTGAACTGGCAAAGCGTAGAGAATAATGTGAAATCATCAGCAGGTTGATACATTAGAATATTTTTGTAAGAACATTAAAAACATCTATAGTACAACTTTTTCATTTATCCTTATGTCAAATATTGCTTAGAGTCATTCAGTATCATAATCTATATTAACGCTATTCTACTTTATAAAGGACTTTGAAGTAACACAAATTATGTTCTATGACATCTACTATGACACTGGTGTTATCATCCCCACTTTGTATTTGAGGATACTGAAATTTAGAAAAGATAAGTAACTTGCCTAACTGCATACAATAGTGGACACAGGGAGGAAAACCATATAATTTAACAATGAGTTCAGGATTTTTCCACTAAGCAATTTGGTTTTCTGCTGTTTTATTTTCAGTTTGGGTTAATAGGCATATTGGTTGCTACTTACATTTGATTGTCGCATCTGGCTTGATGTTCTCGATGGCCTTCCAGTTGGCCCTGGGCAGTCAAATAACTACCAGTGCCAGGCAGCTAATGTAAATAAGTGTGGTGGGCTGGGTGTCAGAATAGGGAGTGGTGGGGACTGTGGCAGATTGGAGAGAATACACTGCTTAAAAGAGAATGCCTTGTTTATATCCACTGGGTGTGCTGGCCTGGCATTGCCAAATCTCTGAAATTTTAAAAAATTATTATTTGACTCACTTAAATTTTACTTTAATTAATTAATTAAAATATATTTGACACAAAACATTGTATAAATTTAAGGTGTATATGTTAATTTGATACATTTCTATCATATTATGTATTTATATGATATGATTGCCATTGTAGCAATAATTAGCACATTTATCATGTTACATGATTATCATTTCTTTTTGGTGGTTGGAATACGTCAATTCTAGTCTCTTAGCAAGTTTGATTATAATACAATATTGTTTATATTCAGTATGCTGTGCATTAGATCTCTAGCACTTATTTACTACTCATTGCAAATTTGCACCGTTGAACAACATCTGTCCTATCCTCCCAACCTCCATCCCTTGATAAGTTTACTCTCTGTTTTTACTCTCTGTTTTACTCTCTGTTTTTATGAATTTGGCTTTTTTAGAGTCCACGTGTAAGTGATATCATATAGTGTTTGTCTTTCTCTGTCTGACTTATCTCACTTAGCATAAAGTCCTCATAGTCCATCCATGTTGTCGCAAATGGCAGAATATCCTTCTTCTTCATGGCTGAATAATATTGTGTGTGTATCTATCTGTCTATCTATATAGATACACACACACATATATATACACACACACATATATATATATCTCATCCATTCATCTGTTGATGGGCATTTAGATTGTTTCCATATCTTGCCTGTTGTGAATAATGCTGCAATAAACATTGGAGTGCATAGATCTCTTAGATCCTGTTTTCATTCTTTGGGTATACACCCAGCAATAGAGTTACTGGATCCAAATATCTGAAATTTTTAAGATGAGCCCGAGATCTCAAATTTATGTGAAATCTCTCAATTTTAAGTGTTGGCAAATAAAAACTTCTTTTTCTTTTAAACTCTGTAAGCCAAACAAAGTACATCTATCCAGTGAATTCAGCCCATGATTGCCAATTTGTGACATGGACTTTTTTTTTTTCTTTTGCTGTACATATGCAGGAGGAGGGAGGGAGGGAAGTTCAGTATCATTTACTCAGACTGTAGATGCTTACTCTTCTTGAAGCCAGGAAGTCTGAGCAAAGCTGAGGCGATCCACTGGGGGGTTTCCAGGCTGCTTCAGTGTGAGCTATTTGGGGACTGCCCTCTTCTTGCAGAGCTGTCTGAAATGAGGGAGACTTTCTTATAATTAGGGGTTGACCACCAAGCACCCACTCTCTCTCTGAGCATTGCCCACACTCCAATACTTGGCTGCGTGCATTGTTTAACATCCTTTCTGCTTTTCCTATACTTCATTTATTCCTTGCCTCTCCTTGGGGGAATTTTACTTTGAGCTGATGATGAAACTGAAATCAGAACCATTTGCAAACTTCTCAGACAAAAAGCCTTTAGAAGAGGGCAAAGTTATTGTTTTAAAGTAAATTTCTTTTTGTTGTATGATCTATGGATTTTATTTGTCCAGTTTCCTGTCCCTGAAAAGACTGAAAATTAAAAACTAAATTGATTGAATTTTCCCAGATGCAATCAAATTTGTATTTCATGTTAGTTTAAAGTTTTTGAATTTTAATCAAATCTGGCACAAAGTGACCATATCACTGTTATATGCCCCCCTGCAAAAGGAACCATGATTCTGAGATTTTTCTTTATTGTAAAATTTAGATCTTCTGTTTATGTCTAATAAAAGTCCATCTAGTTAGTTTAATGTTCTATGACCAAGAGGTTCTTTTACTGTATCAGTGGAATGGTTTGAACATTTTTGATCCATGGAGGTGTGATGAAAAGTCAGATAAAGGATGCATGAAGAAACGCTACAATTAAAAAGTATTATTTACTGAGTACTTACTATTTACCAGGCACTGTGCTAAGTAAGCATTTTACAGTCATGTTCATCTCATTTAAGCCATTAAACCATATGTAAAGTCAGTATCACTTTTTCTTTTGGTATCAAAATGTGGATTTATTGATTTTTTTAAAAAAAAATTGACAGTATTATGTCAGTTTCAGGTGTACAATATAGTGATCTGAAACTCAAATACATTATGAAATGATCACCATGACAAGTTTGGTAACTGTAACCATACCAAATTATTACAGTATTATTGACTATATTCCTTATGTCGTATATTACATTCCTGAGAATTATTTTATAACTAGAAGCTTATATCTATTAATCTTCTTCATCTATTTTACCCAACATCCCACCCCACTCCCTTCTGGGAACCACCAGTTTGCTTTCCATATCTATGTCTGTTTCTGTTCTGTTTTGTTTGTTTGTGTTTTAGATTCCACATACAAGAGGGATCATATGGTATTTGTCTTTCTCTGTCTGACTTATTTCACTTAGCATAATACCCTCTACATACATTCATCCATGTTTTCACAAATGGCATAATTTAATTCTTTTTTACAATTGAGTAGTATTCTGCTGTGTGTGTGTGTGTGTGTGTGCGCGCGTGCGTGTGCGTATACACCATATATACCACATATTTTATATTCATTCCTCTATTGATGGACATTTAGGCTGCTTCCATATCTTGACTATTGTAAATAATGCTGCAATGAGCATTGAGGTGCATGTACCTTTTCTAATTAGTGTTTTTGTTTTCTTTGGGTAAAACCCAGAAGTGGAACTGCTGGATAATATGGTAGTTCTATTTTCAATTTTTTGAGGAAACTCCATACTGTTTTTTTAGTGGCTGTACCAATTTACATTCCCACCAACAATGCATGAGGGTTCCCCTTTCTCCACATCCTTGCCATCACTTGTTATTTCTTATTTTTTTTAAAGTATAAATTTTATATAGCATAAAGTACCATATATAAGATAAAAAAATCAACAAAAGAAAAATACAATACATACCTGATAAGAAATTCCTTTACCTAATATAAAATATTTGTTACAAGTTCAAAAATATATAAGCATACAAAAATATCATGGACAGGGCTTCCCTGGTGGCGCAGTGGTTGAGAATCTGCCTGCCAATGCAGGGGACATGGGTTTGAGCCCTGGTCTGGGAAGATCCCACATGCCGTGGAGCAACTGGGCCCCTGAGCCACAACTACTGAGCCTGCGCGTCTGGAGCCTGTGCTCTGCAACAAGAGAGGCCGCGATAGTGAGAGGCCCGTGCACCGCGATGAAGAGTGGCCCCCGCTTGCCACAACTAGAAAAAACCCTCGCACAGAAACGAAGACCCAACACAGCCAAAAATAAATTAATTAATTAATTAAAAAAAAATATATATAATGCACAAAAGACACAGAGAGCCCTCATTGCTCATACACACACATACCCACACGTATTGTATTAGTCAGGGTTCTTCAGAGAAACAGAACCAATAGGATATGTACATGTATATAATGAGATGTACTTTAAAGAATTGGTTCCCACAGTTGTGGGAGCTGGTAAGTTCGAAATCTACAGAGCAGGCTGTCAGGTTGAAGACTCACAGAAGATTTGGTGTTACAGCAGCAATCAATCTGAAAGCTGTCTGTAGGTAGAATTCCTTCTTTTTTAGAGACCTCATTCTTTGCTTTTAAAGCTGATTGGATGATTGATTGGATGAGGTCACCCACACTATGGAGTGTAATCTGTTTACTCAAAGTCTACTGTTTTAAATATTAATTGCATGCAACACATACCTTCCCAGCAACATCTTGACTGGTGTTTGACTTACAGTCTAGGTACCATGGCTGGGTCAAGATAACACATAAAGTCAACCATCCCAGTTCACCTCCTTGTCAGCTTGGTACCCATACACATCTTCTTACACCGCATTTATTCTCCAAATCAAGACAATGACAAGGTCGCCATCACTTGTTATTTCTTGTCTTTTTGATGATAACCATTCTGACAGATGTGAGATCATTTCTCATTGTGGTTTTGATTTGTATTTCTCTGATGATTAGTGATGTTGAGCATCTTCTCATGTGCCTGTTGGCCATCTGTGTGTGTTCTTTGGAGGAATGTCTACTCAGGGCCTTTGCCCATTTTTAATTGGATTTTTTTTATATTGAGTTGTGTGATTTCTTTACATAACTTGGATATTAACCACATATCAGATATATATCATTTGCAAATATCTTCTCCCATTCAATAGATGGCCTTTTTTTTCATTAATGGTTTCCTTTGCTGTGCAAAGTCTTTTTTGTTTGATGTAGTTCCATTTGTTTATTTTTGCTTTTGTTGCCCTTGCCTGAGGTGACAGATCCAAAAAATTATTGCTAAGACCAATGTCAAAGAGCTTACTGCCTGTGTTTTCTTTCTAGGACTTCTGTGGTGTCAAGCCTTACATTTAAGTCTAATCTATTTTGAATTTATTTTTTGTAGATAGTGTGAGAAAATGGTCTAGTTTCGTTCTTTTTGTAGCTGTCCAGTTTTCCCAACACCATTTATAAAAGAGTCTGTCTTTTCCCCATTGGGTATTCTTGCCTCCTTTGTTGAAGATTAATTGACCGTATAAGCTTGGGTTTATTTCTGGGCTTTCTATTTTGTTCCATTGATCTTTATGTCTGATTTTATGCCAGTACAGTACCATATTGTTTTGATTACTGTAGCTTTGTAGTATAGTTTGAAATCAGGGAGTGCGATACCTCCAGTTTTGTTTTTCTTTCTCAAGATTGTTTTGGCTATTCAAGGTCTTTTGTGGTTCCATACAAATTTTAGGATTATTCTAGTTCTGTGAAAAATGCCATTGGTATTTTGATAGGGATTGCATTGAACCTGTAGATTACTTTGGGCAGTAGTCCCAGTTTAAAGATGAAAAAACTCTGTCTCAGAAAGGTTCAATATCTTGCCCAAGGTGTTATGGCTAGTCAGCAGTGGAACTTTGATTCAAACTCAGGTTTTTTTGATCCTCAAGTGCCACCATGTTGTATAGCATCCTCATCAAAGAAAGGATTATATCCACTGCTTCAGAAGCCATGCAAAAAGTAAGTCAAGCAAACAGAACTAGTTGAAGTGAGACATGAAGATTACTTTGTGCAATTAAGATGATGTGAGACATTTAGCAGACAAAGCAGGAGCACATTGACCATAATTAGCAGGGTGTTGAATGTCACATATTTCCTAGGATAAGTGGAGAAATAGGTTCTGGTAATGCTGGCAAGGGCAACAAACTCATCTTGCTTGACTAGTGATATATGGCTGTATAATATGTGAGAATATCATGCCTTCAGCAGTCTATGATGCTGATGTTGAATGACCATTGGTGGAAGCAATGTAAAGTTTCGTGTTAAGGTGGAATATTGATTTATGTCATGTTTTGCATGCATTCAATGCCTGCTTTGTGTTTCAGTATATGAATGCTCCTTAATGTCTTTAACCAGTTCACTATTCACAGATACCGAGAATTCAATATCTATATATTTTGGTCTCCAGTATTTTGTTGCCATAAGTAATAATTTGCATTGAACTTTACCATCTATTGACCTCCATTTAAATTGTAGAGTTTGGTACCCCATCCGTCACAGTACATTGCATTTGTGAAAAACTGAGTCTAAAGACCTCATCTTTGTCAATCAAGGTTTGCCACGATGTTCCATCTCAGTATATGGTTGGTTAACAAGATAGAAGCCAAGATCTGTAGTTGAACCTCTTCCAAGTCCTGATTGTGCTTCCGCACAAACTTAGCCTGGACTGATGCTAAAATGGTTTGACTCTAAGCATGTAGACAGCCTGTTGTAATTAACATAACTGGAAAATAGGGAAGAATCAAACTATTATCTTAATACTTTCCTCTCTTGAGTCAGCCATTAAGTTACAACTTTATCTGTCTTCACTGGTCGAGTGTTTGCTATCTGTTGGCTGTTAAAATGCTCACAGATTTTAAAGCCTATGATGGGACAATTTGTATATATTTTCTTAATTGAATGTATTTAATTTTCAAAATACACTAATAAAGCAAAGTTGAAATAGATATTTTATGGATGCTGATTTTTAATTTTTTTTTTTTTTGTGGTACATGGGCCTGTCACTGCTGTGGCCTCTCCCGTTGCGGAGCACAGGCTCTGGACGCACAGGCTCAGCAGTCATGGCTCACGGGCCCAGCTGCTCCGCGGCACGTGGGATCCCCCCGGACCAGGACACGAACCTGTGTGCCCTGCATCGGCAGGCGGAATCCCAACCACTGCGCCACCAGGGAAGCCCTGATTTTTAATTTTTGCTAACAGTTAATAACATGAAGTAGCTAGCAAGATAAAGGAAACAAAGAGTTTAAAGCTCATAACCTTGGAAGAAATTTCAGACTGGGTACATTGGGGATTGCCAGTAATGCTCTTTTGTGATAAAGTCATTGGATTATCATCTCAGCCTCTGCCTCCTTATGAGTTATTAGTGTAATTAACATGATAATTTGTTTAAGTCTGTGTTAAGTATTTCAAACGGTACAGAAGGTGTAGTAGCTAGTAAACACGCCTTCATTCCCTCTGAGCACTCCTGTTTTCCTAGTTTGTCTTCTGGAGCCACCAAGAAAAAACTCGTGCCTTTTTAAAAAGCACAGCAGAAGTATTTGAAGACAACTATTGTATAATCCCTTTCAGCATTTTGTCTTCCAGGCTGAATTCCTCAGTTCTCTCCATAGTTTATTTATGAGATGGTTCCCGCCTTCCTTATCTTTTTGTTGCCCATTTTATGCACATTTTTGAGTATCAGAATTCTTTAAAATTTCATGCTTAGAACTGAATATACATTCTGGGTATGCTCTGCTAGTCTCAGGATAAAAGGACTAAAATCCCCCATGATCCGAGTACTACACTTCCTTGATCTGAACACTATACTTTTAATCCCTGAAGCCAAACATTGCATCATTTTGTTTAGCATCTGTATCCTATTATTAATTCATACATAGCTTGTAAGTTAATAAGGCTCAACAGTGAGACAGGTGTCAGTTAACTATACAGAGCTGTGTGTCTTTAGGCAAGTTATATTCAACCTCTCAGAGTCCAAGTTTTCCTAATTATAAAATTATACACATAAACTATTTCTCACTTGGTTGCTGTAATAAGATTATACATGAAATGTGTGAGACTTTTAGGTGGCATTTAGCAATGTTAGCTCCTTTCTACTTATACCATTCTTAATTTTACATGCACTAATTAATCCATTCTTTAGGGCCAACCTCTCCTGTCAATTAATGTAGGAAAAGAAGAAAGATAAAAGCCATCCTACCCTTTCAGGTTATGTGTGTACTGCCCAGTGACCCCTAGAGAAGGTAGACCTGGTACATAGTAGGCCTTCAATAAATACATAAATAAATACATATTTGTCAAATGATGTTATGGGATTTGATTTCAAGTAGGAAGGGTGGATCGCTATGGGTTGGCTGGTGAGACTGATGGGTGGATGATCTTTTAGTTTGTCTATTTGTAGAGTTGGCTTTGTCTGCTTTTCTTTCTCATAATTATGAAGGTTTGGCAAGACGATATAACGAATATCATTAGTAAATTATATATAAAATGGTTACTGCTTGCAGGGTTGTTAATTCAGCCTGGCTGATAGAGAGCCATTTATTGCCTTGGAATAGATAATTTGTTAAATGACACATAAGAAAGTTGAAAGGATTAATGTTCCTCTCCAAAGATCAATTTACTCCTTTTTTTTTTTAACGTTTTTATTGGAGTATAATTGCTTTACAATGGTGTGTTACTTTCTGCTTTATAACAAAGGGAATCAGTTATACATATACATATATCCCCATATCCCTTCCCTCTTGCGTCTCCCTCCCTCCCACCCTCCCCATCCCACCCTTCTAGCTGGTCACAAAGTACCGAGCTGATCTCCCTGTGCTATGCGACTGCTTCCCACTACCTATCTATTTTACATTTGGTAGTGTGTATATGTCCATATATACACTACCACTCTCTCACTTTGTCCCAGCTTACCCTTCCCCCTCCCCGTGTCCACAAGTCCATTTTCTAGTAGGTCTGTGTCTTTATTCCCGTCTTGCCCCTAGGTTCTTCATGACCATTTTGTTTTTGTTTTTACATTCCATATATATGTGTTAGCATACGGTATTTGTTTTTCTCTTTCTGACTTACTTCACTCTGTATGACAGACTTTAGGTGCCTAACTGCAAATCCACCTAACTGCAAATAACACAGTTTTGGTCCTTTTTATGCCTGAGTCATATTCCATTGTATATATATGCCACATCTTCTTTATCCATTCATCTGTCGATGGGCACTTAGGTTGCTTCCATGTCCTGGCTATTGTAAATAAGGCTGCGATGAACATAGTGGTACGTGACTCTTTTTGAATTATGCTTTTGCTTTTCTCAGGATATATGCCCAGTAGTGGGATTGCTGGGTCATATGGTAGTTCTTTTTTTTTTTTTTAAACATCTTTATTGGAGTATAATTGCTTTACAATGGTGTGCTAGTTTCTGCTCTATAACAAGTGAATCAGTTATACATATACATATATCCCCATATCTCTTCCCTCTTGCATCTCCTACCCTCCCAACCTCCCATGCCACCCCCCAAGGTGGTCACAAAGCACCGAGCTGACTGCCCCATGCCACGTGGCCGCTTCCCACCAGCCATCCACTCTGCACCTGGTAGTGTATATATGTCCATGCCACTCTCACTCTGTCCCAGCCCACGCCTCCCCCTCCCCGTATCCCCAAGTCCACTCTCCAGTAGGTCCGCGTCTCCATTCCTGACTTGCCCCTAGGTTTTTCACGACCATTTTTTTGGTTTGTTTTTTAGATTCCATATATGTGTTAGCACATGGTATTTGTTTCTCTCTCTCTGACCCACCTCACTCTGTATGACAGACTGTACGTCCATCCACCTCACTACAAATAACTCAATTTCGTTTCCTTTTATGGCTGAGTAATACTCCATTGTATATATGTGCCACATCTTCTTTATCCATTCATCTGTTGATGGACACTTAGGTTGCTTCCATGTCCTGGCTATTGTAAATAGAGCTGTGATGAACATTGTGGTACATGACTCTTTTTGAATTACGGTTTTCTCAGGGTATATGCCCAAGAGTGGGATTGCTTAGTTGTATGGTAGTTCTATTTTTAGTCTTTTAAGGAACCTCCATACTGTTCTCCATAGTGGCTCTATCAATTTACATTCCCACCAACAGTGTATGAGGGTTCCCTTTTCTCCACACCCTCTCCAGAATTTATGGATTTTTTGTTTTTTTAAGAAGATGTTGGGGGTAGGAGTTTATTAATTAATTTATTTTTTGCTGTGTTGGGTCTTCGTTTCTGTGCAAGAGCTTTCTCTAGTTGTGGCAAGTGGGGGCCACTCTTCATCACGGTGCACAGGCCTCTCACTATCGCGGCCCCTCTTGCTGTGGAGCACAGGCTCCAGACGCTCAGGCTCAATAGATGTGGCTCAGGGGCCTACTGGCTCTGCGGCATGGGGAACCCTTCCAGACCAGGGCTCGAACCTGTGTCCCCTGCATTAGCAGGCAGATTCTCAACCCCTGCGCCACCAGGGAAGCCCTGCTTGTGGATTTTTTGATGATGGCCATTCTGACTGGTGTGAGATGATATCTTATTGTAGTTTTGATTTGCATTTCTCTAACGATTAATGATGTTGAGCATTCTTTCATGTGTTTGTTGGTAATCTGTATATCTTCTTTGGAGAAATGTCTATCTAGGTCTTCTGCCCATTTTTGAATTGGGTTGTTTGTTTTTTTGATATTGAGCTGCACGAGCTGCTTGTAAATTTTGGAGATTAATCCTTTGTCAGTTGCTTCATTTGCAAATATTTTCTCCCATTCTGAGGGTTGTCTTTTGGTCTTGTTTATGGTTTCCTTTGATGTGCAAAAGCTTTTAAGTTTCATGAGGTCCAATTTGTTTATTTTTGTTTTTATTTCCATTTCTCTAGGACATGGGTCAAAAAGGATCTTGCTGGGATTTATGTCATAGAGTGTTCTGCCTATGTTTTCCTCTAAGAGTTTGATAGTGTCTGCCCTTACATTTAGCTCTTAAATCCACTTTGAGTTTATTTTTGTATATGGTGTTAGGGAGTGTTCTAATTTCATTCTTCTACATGTACCTGTCCTGTTTTCCCAGCACAACTTATTGAAGAGGCTGTCTTTTCTCCATTGTATATTCTTGCCTCCTTTATCAAAGATAAGATGACTATATGTGTGTGGATTTATCTCTGGGCTTTCTATCCTGTTCCATTGATCTATCTTTCTGTTTTTGTGCCAGTACCATACTGTCTTGATCACTATAGCTTTGTAGTATATTCTGAAGTCCGGGAGCCTGATTCCTCCAGCTCCGTTTTTCTTTCTCAAGATTGCTTTGGCTATTCGGGGTCTTTTGTGTTTCAATATAAATTGTGAAATTTTTTGGTCTACTTCTGTGAAAAATGCCAGTGGTAGTTTGATAGAGATTGCCTTGAATCTGTAGATTGCTTTAGGTAGTATAGTCATTTTCACAATGTTGATTCTTCCAGTCCAAGAACATGGTATATCTCTCCATCTATTTGTATCATCTTTAATTTCTTTCATCAGTGTCTTATCGTTTTCTGCATACAGTTCTTTTGTCTCCTTAGGTAGGTTTATTCCTAAGTATTTTATTCTTTTTGTTGAAATGGTAAATGGGAGTGTTTTCTTAATTTCACTTTCAGATTTGTCACCATTAGTGTATAGGAATGCAAGAGATTTCTGGGTATTAATTTTATATTCTGCTACTTTACCAAATTCATTGATTAGCTCTAGTAGTTTTCTGGTAGCATCTTTAGGATTCTCTATGTATCATATCATGTCATCTGTAAACAGTGACATCTTGACTTCTTCTTTTTGATTTGGATTCCATTTATTTCTTTTTCTTCTCCAATTGCTGTGGCTAAAAATTCCAAAACTATGTTGAATTATAGTGGTGAAAGTGGGCAAGTTGTCTTGTTCCTGATCTTAGAGGAAATGGTTTCAGTTTTTCACCATTGAGGACAGTATTGGCTGTGAGTCTGTCATATATGGCCTTTAATTATGTTGAGGTAAGTTCCCTCTATGCCTACTTTCTGCAGGGTTTTTATCATAAATGGGTGTTGAATTTTGTCAAAAGCTTTCTCTGCATCTATTGAGATGACCATATGGTTCTTCTCCTTCAATTTGCTAATATGGTGTATCACGTTGATTGATTTGCATATATTGAAGAATCTTTGTGTTCCTGGGATAAACCCTACTTGATCTTGGTGTATGATCCTTTTAATGTGCTGTTGGATTCTGTTTGCTAGTGTTTTGTTGAGGATTTTTGCATCTGTGTTCATCAGTGATATTGGTCTGTAGTTTTCTTTTTTTTGTGACATCTTTGTCTGGTTCTGGTATCAGGGTGATGGTGGCCTTGTAGAATGAGTTTGGGAGTTTTTCTCCCTCTGCTATATTTTGGAAGAGTTTGAGAAGGATAGGTGTTAGCTCTTCTCTAAATCTTTGATAGAATTCGCCTGTGAAGCCACCTGGTCCTGGGATTTTGTTTGTTGGAAGATTTTTAATCACATTTTCAATTTCAGTGCTTGTGATTGGTCTGTTCATATTTTCTGTTTCTTCTTGGTTCAGTCTCAGAAGGTTGTGCATTTCTAAGAATGTGTCCATTTCTTCCAGGTTGTCCATTTTATTGCGTATAGTTGGTTGTAGCAATCTCTCATGGTCCTTTATATTTCTGCAGTTTCAGTTGTTACTTCTCCTTTTTCATTTCTAATTCTATTGATTTGAGTCTTCTCCCTTTTTTTCTTGATGAGTCTGGCTAATAGTTTACCAATTTTGTTTATCTTCTAAAAGAACGAGCTTTTAGTTTTATTGATCTTTACTATCGTTTCCTTCATTTCTTTTTTATTTATTTCTGCTATGATCTTTATGATTTCTTTCATTCTGCTAACTTTGGGTTTTGTTGTTCTCCTTTCTCTAATTGCTTTAGGTGTAAGGTTAGGTTATTTGAGATGTTTCTTGTTTCTTGAGGTAGGATTGTATTGCTATCAACTTCCCACTTAGAACTGCTTTTACTGCATCCCATAGGTTTTGGGTCGTCATGTTTTCATTGTCATTTGTTTGTAGGTATTTTTTGATTTCCTCTTTGATTTCTTCAGTGATCTCTTGGTTATTAAGTAGTGTATTGTTTAGCCTCCATTTGTTTGTATTTTTCACAGCTGTTTCCCTGTAATTGATATCTAGTCACATAGTGTTGTGGTCAGAAAAGATACTTGATATTCTTTCAATTTTCTTAATTTACCAAGGCTTGACTTGTGACCCAGCATATGATCTATCCTGGAGAATTTTCCATGAGCACCTGAGAAGAAAGTTTATTCTGTTGTTTTTGGATGGAATGTCCTATAAATATCAATTAAATCCATCTTGTTTAATGTATCATTTAAAGCTTGTGTTCCTTATTTATTTTCATTTTGGATGATCTCTCCATTGGTGAAATTGTGGGGTTAAAGTCCCCTACTATGATTGTGTTACTGTCGATTTCCCCTTTTATGGCTGTTAGTATTTGCCTTATGTATTGAGGTGCTTCTATTTTGGGTGCATAAATATTTACAATTGTTATATCTTCTCCTTGGATTGATCCCTTGATCATTATGTAGTGTCCTTCTTTGTCTCTTGTAATAGTCTTTTTTTTAAGTCTGTTTTTTTCTGATATGAGAATTGCTACTCTAGCTTTCTTTTGATTTCCATTTGCATGGAATGTCTTTTTCCATCCCCTCACTTTCAGTCTGTATGTGTCCCTAGGTCTGAAGTGGATCTCCTGTAGACAGCATCTATATGAGTCTTGGTTTTGTATCCATTCAGCCAGTCTGTGTCTTTTGGTGGGAGCGTTTAATCCATTTACATTTAAGGTAATTATCGAATGTATGTTCCTATTCCCATTTTCTTAATTGTTTTGGGTTTGTTATTGTAAGTCTTTTCATTTTCTTGTGTTTCCTGCCTAGAGAAGTTCATTTAGCATTTGTTGTAAACCTGGTTTGGTTGTGCTGAATTCTCTTAGCTTTTGCTTGTCTGTAAAGGTTTTAATTTCCATCAAATCTGAATGAGAATCTTGCTGAATGGAGTAATGTTTGTTGTAGGTTTTTCCCTTTCATCACTTAAAATATGTCCTGCCACTCCCTTCTGGCTTGCAGAGTTTCTGCAGAAAGATCAGCTGTTAATCTTATGGGGATTCCCTTGTATGTTATTTTTCCCTTGCTGCTTTTAATATTTTTTCTTTGTATTTAATTTTTGACAGTTTGATTAATATGTGTCTTGGCATTTTTCTCCTTGGATTTATCCTTTTTGGGACTCTCTGTGCTTCCTGGACTTGATTAACTGTTTCCTTACCCATATTAGGGAAGTTTTCAACTATAATCTCTTCAAATATTTTCTCAGTCACTTTCTTTTTCTCTTCTTCTTCTAGGATCCCTATAATTCGAAAGTTGGTGCATTTAATATTGCCCCAGAGGTTTCTGAGACTGTCCGCAATTATTTTCATTCTTTTTTCTTTATTCTGCTCTGCAGTAGTTATTTCCACTATTTTATCTTGCAGGTCACTTATCCGTTCTTCTGCCTCAGTTATTCTGCTATTGATTCCTTCTAGAGAATTTTAAATTTCATTTATTGTGTTGTTCATGATTGTTTGTTTGCTCTTTAGTTCTTCTAGGTTCTTGTTAAAACTTTCTTCTACTTTCTCCATTCTATTTCCAACATTTTGGATCATCTTTACTGTCATTATTCTGAATTCTTTTTCAGGTAGACTGCCTATCTCCTCTTCATTTGTTTGGTCTGGTGGGTTTTTACCTTGCTGCTTCATCTGCTGTGTGTTTCTTTGTCTTCTCATTTTGCTTAACTTACTGTGTTTGGGGTCTCCTTTTGTAGGCTGCAGGTTCGTATTTCATGTTGTTTTTGGTGTCTGCCCCTGGTGACTAAGGTTGGTTCAGTGGGTTGTGTAGGCTTCTCAGTGGATGGGACTAGTGCCTGTGTTCTGGTGGATGAGGCTGGATATTTTCTTTCTGGTTGGGCAGGTCAATGTCTGGTGGTGTGTTTTGCGGTGTTGTGACTTTATTATCATTTTAGGCAGCCTCTCTGCTAATGGGTGGGGTTGTGTTCCTGTGTTGCTAGTTTTTTGGCATAGGGTGTCCAGCACTGTAGCTTGCTGGTCGTTTAGTGGAGCTGGGTGCTGGCATTGAGATGGAGATCTCTGGGAGATTTTCGCCATTTGATATTACGTGGAGCTGAGAGGTCTCTGGTTGACCAGTGTCCTGAACTCGGCTCTCCCACCTCAGAGGCACAGCCCTGATGCCTGGCTGGAGCACCAAGAGCCTGTCATCCACACGGCTTAGAATAAAAGGGAGAAAAGGAAAAGAAATGAAGAAAAAAAATAAGATAAAATAAAAAAGTTATTCAAATAAAAAGCAAAAAATAATTATTAAAAAATCTTTTAAAAGTAAAAAGAAAGAAGAAAATAACCAAACCAAAAAACAAATCCACCAATGATAACAAGCGCTGAAAAGTATACTAAGGAAAAAAAAAAGCTGACAGAACCCTAGGACAAATGGTAAAAGCAAAGCTATACAGACAAAATCACACAAAGAAGCATACACATACGCACTCACAAAAAGAGAAAAAGGGGAAAAAAATATATCGTTGCTCCCAAAGTCCACCTCCTCAATTTGGGATGATTCGTTGTCTATTCAGGTATTCCACAGATGCAGGGTACATGAAGTAGATTGTGCACGTTTAATCCGCTGCTCCTGAGGCTGCTGGGAGAGATTTCCCTTGCTCTTCTTTGTTTGCACAGCTCCAGGGGTTCAGCTTTGGATTTGGCCCCGCCTCTGCGTGTAGGTCGCCTGAGGGCGTCTGTTCTTCGCTCAAACAGGACGCGGTTAAAGGAGCAGCTGATTCAGGGGCTCTGGCTCACTCAGGCCGGGGGGAAGGAGGGGTACAGACTGCGGGGCGAACCTGCAGCGGCAGAGGCCGGCGTAACGTTGCACCAGCCTGAGGCGTGCCGTGCGTTCTCCCAGGGAAGTTGTCCCTGGATCACGGGACCCTGGCAGTGGCGGGCTGCACAGGCTCCTGGGAGGGGAGGTTTGGAGAGTGACCTGTGCTCGCAAACAGGCTTCTTGGTGGCAGCAGCAGCAGCAGCCTTAGCGTCTCATGCCTGTCGCTGGGGTCCGTGCTTTTAGCCGCAGTGCGCGCCCGTCTCTGGAGCTCCTTTAAACGGCGCTCTGAATCCCCTCTCCTCGCGCACCAGGAAGCAGAGAGGCAAGAAAAAGTCTCTTTTCGGCAGCTCCAGACTTTTTCCCGGACTCCCTCCTGGCTAGCCGTGGTGCACTAGCCCCCTTCAGGCTGTCTTCACACAGCCAACCCCAGTTCTCTCCCTGGGATCCGACCTCTGAAGCCCGAGCCTCAGCTCCCAGCCCCCGCCCGTCCCGGTGGGTGAGCAGACAAGCCTCTCTGGCTGGTGAGTGCTGGTCAGCACCGATCTTCTGTGCGGGAATCTCTCCGCTTTGCCCTCAGCACCCCTGTGGCTTCGCTCTCCTCCGTGGCTCTGAAGCTTCCCGCTCGCCACCCCCTGTCTCTGCCAGTGAAGGGGCTTCCTAGCGTGTGGAAACCTTTCCTCTTTCACAGCTCCCTCCCTCTGGTGCAGGACCCGTCCCTATCCTTTTGTCTCTGTTTATTCTTTTTTCTTTTGCCCTACCCAGGTACGTGGGGAGTTTCTTGCCTTTTGGGAGGTCTGAGGTCTTCTGCCAGCGTTCAGTAGGTGTTCTGTAGGAGTTGTTCCACGTGTAGGTGTATTTCTGGTGTATTTGTGGGGAGGAAGGTGATCTCCACGTCTTACTCTTCTGCCATCTTGAAGCTCCTCTCCTTTTTTTTTATTCAGGCTAAATATTTGTTCAGAGCCTTGGGTTCCTTTTAAGAGAGGAGCTATAAAATAACAATATAATTATCTCCTCTTTATTTTCTTATTTAGCAGTGTAAGACCTGAGGAAGTAATGTAATGTTCAGAATGGATACTGGTACACTTAGAGGAATTCCTGAAGAGAATAGAAGCTTGCCAAACTTAATATAAGAAATCACAGATGACATGTACAGCATTGGGAGAATATCTGAATTTGCATAGAACCTGGACAGATACATGACAGTTAAACCTGATGCAATTTTATAATCAAGAGTGATAAATGTGGCTGCCAGTGTGAATTTTAATCCTGGTTCCTTGGAATACTGTAATTTTTCCAGTTTGGTGGGATGTAGTTTGTAACATAAGGTGGAGAGTTCTTCCTCTCAGAATAAGGGATTCTTGTGTCTTTGCGTCTGTTCTCACCTATGCGGTATAGAATGCCTGTGTTGGACCATCTGAGACTGTTCAGTTCACAGAAAGACCAAAGAGGAAGAGTCTATGGGTATTTGTGGTCTTCTTAGACCTGTCCAGACCATTTAACTACAAGGAGAATTTTTAGTTCAATTTAAAACACTAACTTTACAAAAGCACTCAATCAGAATACGCAGCATCGAAAAGCCCACTGTTGTTAAGAAATCTGTGCACACTAAAAAGGCAAATTTTTACATTAATAGAATATAAAGCCTACATAATTCACTGAGAATGTCAGTCTTGTGAGACTCACAGTGAATATACATGAAAGGCAATATCCTGAGATCCAAAGGGAGGCTTGATGCAAATTACAACTGATATGGTATATTTACCAATGTGAATATTTAGTGAAGCAAGCATACAGTGCTCACCTATTCAGCTGTTTCGATGTTTTGCCTGCCTGCACCGAACACCTCATCCATGAGATGATGAAGGAATAATCTGTGAAGCCTCACCATCAAATGGATTTTCCTCCAGGGAAGTTCACTTTTCACTTTTATTGTCTTTTATGTTCCTCAATTCTCAGTCTAGTGATGGCCTTGGGAAATAAGTGGGGTTTACAAGAACAATGCTCCTGTACCCAGAGATCCTTAGGCAACATTCTGGTGACCAATTTTTCTAATCCACAAATAGGACACATGGTCTAATGACTGAGGGCTATATTGTTATTTTGTTTTTATGGAATAAAACTACCCTGGAAACACTGGCTGAAAATCATCAGCTTGGAGAAGCCCAGAGTGCTGGCTCTCTTCAAAGTCTCAATGAGTGTGTGTTGCTGATCCCGTCAAGATAAACCAGTGGGCACCCAACCAGTCTCTCCCACTGGAATGTTTGTCATCCTTGTGTTCCCTTTCTTCTTCAGTTTGTGGGCCGGGCCGCATGGATGAGGAAGGAGCAGGACAGAGCTAGTCCCCCTTGCTTTGGTTCACCCACATGCCAAATGCTGGCTCCCCCAGCCATCCCTCTGACTATTCCAACTCCTTTACTGTCTCAAATTTGGCATCCCCTTAATTAATAGCTATTTGGACACCAATCCGAAAGTACATACCAGCCTCAAATCAAGGTTTGCCAGCGTAGGTGTAGTAAGGAGAAAGAAACATAATCAAAAGGGGAGTGTTGAAGAATGGGATTGCTAAAGGTAGGTTATAAAAGGCTATGCAGATGGGGAGAGGGAGGTGTTAGTGTGCACAGACACAGCTGCCTTTGGGATAGGACTTGTATTGCAGTCAGACATCATCTCTTTCAGAAGTGGTGGCAGCACTGACTCATTCTAAATTACAGGCATCCCTGATTTTTATGCCAAAAGACACTTTCTCCAATGTGCTGTGGGAAGGCCAGATGGCCTTGTCATTGCTAATCAGTGGATCACAGGGCTCTGGAGAGCATGTTGAGGCCTCTGGCTTTAGATAATTAACACAAGCTTCAAGTTAGAGGCAAGAATTAAGCAATCAACTCCTTTCTCTAATTCTTATACATTTTGGAAGTGTGCCCATGATTAGCTTGGTCTGAAAAGCCTCAATATAGGAAAAAAAATCTCTTGAGCTAAGCAGGAAATGATAGGAAAACTCCCACATGGACTTGGGAAGAAAACTTAAATGAAATGCCTAATTAGGATATGATAAATAAAACCAGATGGAGTCAAATTCATAGTACTTTTTTGTAAGGGGAATGTTTATTTCTGTTGATGGAGGTTGTGTAAGGTTTTAAGTGTTAGGTGAAATATAGTGGCCTCTGATTAAGTTGCAATTTAATATTTGATATAATTTTGAGGAAATTAAACCACTATTAGTCAAGTGGATCTTTTAATTGATGTAAAGATTTTTTTTTATTATCGTGAAATAGAGTTCTTCATAAAGACATTTCTCCTTTTTATTCAGTCCTTATAGTGTTTATTATTTCTATATACACAGCATCTAATAGAGTGATTGACACATAGTGAATACATTAAATGTTTGTTGAAAAAAATGAATGAATGGCAGATTTAGAACATCACTCTGGTATTATTGCTTTGGGGTTATTGCGTGAGAAGCTATTGAACTGTTTATTAATTTGTTTGCTAAACAAATAATTGCTCATCTCCTATTAAGGACCTAGTTTTTAGGTTCTGGAGATAGAGCAGTGAATAAAACAGACAAAAAATTCTTGTACTTTGGTAGCTGACAGGCTACTCTTTTCAGTTACTATGAATCTTTGAATTTGTGAAGATTATTGATACTGATATGTCATTTTCTCTGATAGGATATATTTCTTCCAATTGGACAGCAATACGATGGTTAAATGCAAAAAAAAATTATCCAGTGACTTTTTGGACTTACAACCCAAGCATGTGCATATTCCTCATTTTCTTGTCTCCTTGCTTAACCTCCATTACCTTACTTTATATGGTGGAGTAGTTTGCGAGAGGGGAGCTACTTCTATTTCCCGGGTCAGTGTTCCTTTCAGTGAGGTCAGAGTGTAGAGAGCAGTGAGACAATGTGACTCTCTAACCACATGATTTATCACCTGCTGGCCTGAAAAGAGTCAGTTGGTGAGAAAAAATAGGTTTGCAATATCCAAAGGTCTCTCTGCTGTGCATGCTCAAACTAACTCTTGTTTTATACATAACTCCAAATCTTTCCTTTATCATACAGCCTTTGTCTACAGCAAAATTTTCTGACAAAATCCTCCAAGGCTTTTTCTTAAAGTGGTGTAAGCGCTAAGCTTGTGTTGTCTAATGGAGTAGCCACTAACTACGTGTGGCTATTGGACACTTGAAATGTGTTGAGTGTGACTGAGAAACAAAAGTTTGCATTTTATTTGATTTTAATTAATCTAAAACTGATAATTCAGATTTGGAAACATGAATGTTTAGAACCACACGATATCTATGTGAATGTACTTTTCCAACTGTTAATTTTATGGAATCTAAATACATATCAAGTATTTATTTCCGATGAAAATTTAGTGTCCAAATTGACATGCACTCTAAGTGTTAAATACAGACCAGATTTCAAACACTTACACAAAAACAGGTAAATGATCTCATATATAACTTTTAAAATATTGACTACATATTGAAATGATATTTTAGACATATTGGATTAAATAAAATAATTAAAAAATGAATTTCTCTCTCTTTTTTTTTACTTTTTATATGAGTCTACCAGAAAATTTAAAACTGCACAAGTAGCTTGCATTATATTTTTATTAGATAGTGTTGCTCTAGACAAACTGTAGTTCCTCCTCTAATTACCAAGTATCTGTATTTTCTTCATTATAAACTAGTTATTGGAAGGTGCAAGTCACTACCCCAGAGCAGCCAGGAGTGGCCTGCATAGTTTCAACCTTCACTGAGATCTTAACTCTATTTTGTTAAACCTCCAGTAAGGCCTTCCTTGTCTTACCAGCCAGAAGAATTCTGTTTGCTGTCTCTCTTCCCTGTCCTTCTCCTCTGCTTCTTTCTTTACTCCTTCTATGTCTACCATCTACAGTTTCTCTTGAGTTAAATAATTTAGCTCATATTATTTCTACTGCCTAACTTTGACATTTTTCCCTCTCCCCCTGTATATCACAGATTTCTCCTTTGAAATTCCCCCTCTGATCAATACACACTATGTAATTCACCTTACATGGATGCAATATTGAATACCAGCTAATGTTTCCAGGAGGGAAAAGCATAATTAAAATACCAATTAAAATGCATGAATATGTTGCTGTACACATTTATCCTAAAAAATTAATTATTAAATGAATTTTTATTCCTTGATCAGAGGTGTGACGGTGTAGTAAGCAATCTGGATGTGGGGAAAAGTGGGTGTCAAAAATAGCTTTACCCTCATAGTCTAAGTGAACAAGAGAATGGTGGCACAATTAATAGGAATAAGCAAACGAAGGGGAGGAGCTATTTGGGGGCAGAAACTGAAGATCTTGAATTGGGCACATTAGTTTTGAAGTGCTGGCAGGCATGGGGGTCAAGTACAAATGGAAGCCTAGAGCTGTGCTGTCCGATATGGTAGCCCCTAGCCAACATATGTAAATTTAACTTATGTGCTCAGTAGTGACATGTGACTAGTAATGACCATATTGGACAGCATAGATTAGAACACTTGCATCATCACAGAAAGCTCTGTTGGACCGTGCTAGTTTGAGAGCTGGTGGTGGTTGGAGAGGTTTGGGGTCACTGACATCGAGATGACAGTTGGGAACTTGATAAAGCCACTGTGGTTGAGAGGTTGTAATGAGAGAAGAGAGGTAGGACCTAACCTAGGAAAACTCCTATTTTAACAGGATGAGCAGAAGAAGAGGCAGGAAACACAGCCTTACTTTTCTTGTTCTGCACAATATGAAAAGGGGAATTTATTATGTAGATTGTGAAACTCCTTATACATAATGGCTATTGAGTACCATAAGGGACAGCATATTCAAAATATAATTTTGTGAAAGATACATTGTATTATAAACTGAATTTTTGCACCAAAGCAAAATATTTAGACTATAAGTATTGGATCATTTCTGCAAAGGAATGAGTGAGATCGTTGGGGATTTTTTTTCTAATAACTTTAAGTGACTTCAGGTTTAAAGTTTAGATAATTAACATGTTCAATAGAACCTCTTTCAAATACAATTTGCTTTAATAAACTTTTGGCAAGAACAGAGGGTAGTCAATTGATGTATTGGATTCTGGAACAAGATCTTATACTGCAGGTATTCCATTCTTTTGGTTAAAGCAAGTGCCTTATTCTTCAGGTGCCAAATGTGAGGCAGGTCACTGACTTCTGTGGGAGCCCCAGAGCTGGACTTGAATACTTGAACAGACCAGGGCCACTCCATTTCTCTAGAGATGGGGTCTTTCGAAAATATGAGGATGGCTGAAAATAGCGGTGATGTTTTCCTTAGATGTTTACACTCTCTTGAATTCATGGATTGGCTCGTAATGTTGGACAAATATATGATTAAAAGTGTAATTATATTTCATCTTCATGTGAAGCACATAGTTTGGGAGTAAAAATAATAAAAGTTCAAATATTATAAAATGCCTAGTTTGACCATTAGGATGTGTTTTGAAAGATCCTTGGCTGTGTGGTCCTTGGAAAATATCTAGTTTGAGAGAGGATTATATTATGAAGAGCTAACAGGATAAACTGGATATAAAAGGAGACTTAGGTGGAACTATTCAGTGTAGATACTTAGTATTTTTAATTTAATTGTTAGCAAATGTCTATCCCATTTTTATTTATTTAGTTGATGTTTAACTACTCTTTCTGAGAAGTAAATCAGGGTTTTATCTGCAGTTTAAGACTGCTTGTACTCACACATAATTTTGAAACATCAGAAATAGGAAGATTGCTGTTTTCCCCCTGAACCGTGACTTACTGTTGCCTCATGTCTCTTCTTCACTACTGTTCTTCCAGCCCAGTGGAAACACACACTCATCTCCTCAAAGGAGTTACCTTACATGTACCTCTGTTTGGCACAGAAGCCATTAGTTTTACTCCCTTGCTAGACTTTGAGTGCCTGATGGCTACGATGACACCACATTCATCTCTGTGTTCTAGTCATCTGCCGAGAGCTGGGCTTGCAGTAGGCTCTCAGTAATTTATTTCCTGATTCTTTGCCTCATTCCAGAAAGTATTTGAGGCAGCTAATAGGTAAATATTTATTGAATTGTGTTTCTATTTTTTGATAAACAAAACGTGCATCCAATTATATTAGTTTGCTAGGACTGCCGTAGCAAAATACCACAGAACAGGTGGCTTAAACAACAGAAGTTTATTTTTTCATTGTCCTGGAGATTAGAAGTCCAAGATCAAGGTGTCAGCAGAATTTATATGTTCTGAGGCCTCTCTCCTTGGCTTGCAGGTAGCTGTCTTCTTTCCATGTCCTCACATGATTTTTCCTTCGTGTGCATGGGCCCCTGATGCTCAAATTTCCTCTTCACTTAAGGACACTAGTCAGATTGGATGAGAACCCACCCTAAGAGCCTCGTTTTAACTTAATTACTTCTCTAAAGGCCCTCTCTCCAAATACATTTATATTCTAAGGTATTCAACATGTAAATTTAGGGGGGGCACAATTTAGCATATAACACAACTTTATCCAAATGTTGTACTAAGTTGTTAAAAACAAAGTGAGAAGTAACAAGCTGGGATGTGGCCCTGAATGATGTATCAAGGGCCAGTGATGTATCATTTAGTATCAAGGTTTTATCTGATGAGAAATTGTTTCTGCCCATGTTCATTTTATAACTCAGAATCAAATGGTTTGTTTCAGAGACCAAAGAAATAGACAGCATTTTATTAAAATAGTGAAGAGATTGTGCCTAAGAAGCAACTAGAATTAGTAGTTTGGCAAATACTGGGACCCATCTCTCAAAACAGGTTCTCAAAAGTTCTGAAACCAAGAAGTTATTTTCTAGGATTCTTTTCAGTTGAGTGATGAGTTAGTTGGTTTAGAGACACATTTACTGTAAGGATCCTGTCACCTATAAAATGCAGAGGGTTTATAATGGGTCTACATGAAATATATGTTGAAATTGGCTTCCTCCTATGAAATGCAAGGCTTGAATAATTCAATCAATCTATTTTGAGAGTAAAATGTAAACATCAAATCAATTTACTTGGTAATTTTCTTCCCTGCATTGGTCATTAGCTAGCATTATTCATAATTTATTTGTGTGTGTGTGTGTGTGCGTGTATGTGTTTTTGTGTAGATATCTGTTGCCCTACATCTGTTCAAATGAGAATATAAAAGGCTGCTAGTTGTATGTACATTCAATGAACAGATTTATTTTTATTTCTTTGAAGAAGATACCAATTTTGATTAAAGCTCTTCAGCTCTGAGTTGGACATGTGGTTCATTTTGCTGACTTGAACCAAATTGGTAATGGTTTTCTTTGCCAAGAGTCTGTACCAGAGTCTACTAGTTTCTTTCATCAATCATTTAATCATAATTCCTACATCTCCTTCTGAAAAGAGAGTTTGCTCCCTCACATGCTGATGAGTGGGCAGTAAATCCTGTACTTGTCCTCCTTTCTCTCCCATCAGAGAACATTGTGTCAGGGATGGACAAAACGGCCCAATCAGATTCTTCTTCCTGGAAATTTGGAATTGGACTCAGAGATTCTAGTCTCTGCTGGATGCCTGAATGAAGAAACTGAGGAAGCATAGTGTGGGCAGGGACAGATAGGGAGAGAGGAGAAAGAGGCAGAGTTGAAAGACCATGTGGTTCCTGAGAGACAGAGGAAATTTCTGACTTCCTAGTTCCTCATACTAGTTTTCTTGAAGCTTGCTTTTACTTTCTGTCCTTGGGATTCATTAGATATTCCTTCAGCCTGCCAATAACGTCACTTTTCTGCTTAAGGTCACCCTTTTTGATAGATTCCATTAAGATGATTATAGCAATGAATGGTTTCACCAAGGGTGTGTGTGTGTCTGTGTGTGTGTGTGTGTCTCTGTGTGTGTTGGTGTGTTTGTCTTTGTGTGTTGCAGAACCGTTGCTACTTACCGTTGAGTTCAGAGGTTTGAGTTTTTCATGTGCGCTCCTTTCCAGGATGTTTGAATGATGAATAAAACCATTTATAGCAATTAAATAAATAAACAAATACATAGCTAGCTATTATTCACTATCAGCTGTATGCTGGATGCTATAATCACATTTCAAATGCATTATGTTCCTCAATCTCAACAAAATCCTATGAGGTAGGTACTGTGATTATCTCCACTTTGGAGATGGGGAAGTGGAGGCTTACAGAAGTGAAAGAAAAGCCTCTTTTCTTTTTCTTTTTCCAACATCTTTATTGGAGGATAATTGCTGTACAATGGTGAGTTAGATTCTGCTGTATAACAAAGAGAATCAGCCATACGTATAAGCATATCCCCATATCCCCTCCCTCTTACGTCTCCCTCCCACCCTCCCCATCCAAACCTGTCTAGGTGGTCACAAAACACTGAGCTGATCTCCCTGTGCTATGCGGCTGCATCCCACCAGCCATACATTCTACAATAGGTAGTGTATACATGTCCATGTCACTCTCTCACGTCATCCCAGCCCACAACTCCCCCTCGCTGTGTCCTCAAGTCCACTCTCCACGTCTGCATCTTTATTCCTGTCCTGCACCTAGGTTCTTCAGAACCTTTTCTTTCTCTTTTTTAGATTCCATATATATGTGTTAGCATACGGTATTTGTTTTTCTCTTTCTGATTTACTTCACTCTGTATGACAGACTCTAGGTCTATCCACCTCACTACAAATAACTCAATTCCGTTTCTTTTTATGGCTAATATTCCATTGTATATATGTGCCACATCCTCTTTACCCATTCATCTGTCGATGGACACTTAGGTTGCTTCCGTGTCCTGGCTATTGTAAATACTGCTGCAGTGAACATAATGGTACATGACACTTTTTGAATTATGGTTTTCTCAGGGTATATGCCCAGTAGTGGGATTGCTGGGTCATGTGGTAGTTCTATTTTTATTTTTATTTTTAACATCTTTATTGGAGTATAATTGCTTTACAATGGTGTGTTAGTTTCTGCTTTATAACAAAGTGAGTCAGTTATACATATACATATGTTCCCATATCTCTTCCCTCTTGCATCTTCCTCCCTCCCACCCTCCCTATCCCACCCCTCTAGGTGGTCACAAAGCACCGAGCTGATCTCCCTGTGCTATGCGGCTGCTTCCCACTAGCTATCTATTTTAAGTTTGGTAGCGTATATATGTCCATGCCACTCTCTCACTTTGTCACAGCTTACCCTTCCCCCACCCCATATCCTCAAGTCCATTCTCTAGTAGGGCTGTGTCTTTTTATATTTTTAATTTTTTAAGGAACCTCCATACTGTTCTCCGTAGTGGCTCTATCAATTTACATTCCCACCAACAGTGCAAGAGGTTTCCCTTTACTCCACACCCTCCCCAGCATTTATTGTTTGTAGACTTTTTATCATGGCCATTCTGACTGGTGTAAGGTGATACCTCACTGAAGTTTTGGCTTGCATTTCTCTAATGCTCAGTGATGTTGAGCATCCTTTCATGTGTTTGTTGGCAATCTGTATGTCTTCTTTGGAGAAATGTCTGTTTAGGTCTTCTGCCCATTTTTGGATTGGGTTGTTTGTTTTTTTGATATTGAGCTGCATGAGCTGCTTGTATATTTTGGAGATTAATCCTTTGTCACTTGCTTCATTTGCAAATATTTTCTCCCAGTCTGAGGGTCGTCTTTTCATGTTGTTTATGGTTTCCTTTGCTGTGCAAAAGCTTTTAAGTTTCATTAGGTCCCATTTGTTTATTATTGCTTTTATTTCCCTTTCTCTAGGAGGTGGGTCAAAAAGGATCTTGCTGTGATTTATGTCATAGAGTGTTCTTCCTATGTTTTCCTCTAAGAGTTTGATAGTGTCTGGCCTTCCATTTAGGTCTTTAATCCATTTTGAGTTTATTTTTGTGTATGGTGTTAGGGTGTTGTATAGGTGTTGTATATTCTTGCCTCCTTTATCAAAAATAAGGTGACCATATGTGCGTGGGTTTATCTCTGGGCTTTCTATCCTGTTCCATTGATCTATATTTCTGTTTTTGTGCCAGTACCCTACTGTCTTGATTACTGTAGCTTTGTAGTATAGTCTGAAGTCTGGGAGCCTGATTCCTCCAGCTCCGTTTTTCTTTCTCAAGATTGCTTTGGCTATTCGGGGTCTTTTGTGTTTCAATATAAATTGTGAAATTTTTTGTTCTAGTTCTGTGAAAAAATGCCATTGGTAATTTGATATGATTGCATTGAATCTGTACATTGCTTTAGGTAGTATAGTCATTTTCACAGTGTTGATTCTTCTAATCCAAGAACATGGTATATTTCTCCATCTGTTTGTATCATCTTTAATTTCTTTCATCAGTGTCTTATAGTTTTCGGCATACAGGTCCTTTTTCTCCTTAGGTAGGTTTATTTCTAGGTATTTTATTCTTTTTGTTGCAGTGGTAAATGGGAGTGTTTCCTTAATTTCTCTTTCAGATTTTTCGTCATTAGTATATAGGAATGCAAGAGATTTTTGGGTATTAATTTCGTATCCTGCACTTTACTAAATTCATTGATTAGCTCTACTAGTTTTCTGGTAATGTCTTTAGGATTCTCTATGTATAATCCAAATCAGAAAAAAGAAGTAAAACTGTCACTGTTTGCAGATGACATGATACTAGTCTCATAGCATTGTGGTTGGAAAAGATACTTGATACGATTTCAATTTTCTTAAATTTACCAAGGCTTGATATGTAACCGAAGATGTAATCTATCCTGGGGAATGTTCCATGAGTGCTTGAGAAGAAAGTGTATTCTGTTGTGTTTGGACAGAATGTCCTATAAATATCAGTTAAATCCATCTTGTTTAATGTATAATTTAAAGCTTCTGTTTCCTTATTTATTTTCATTTTGGATGGTCTGTCCATTGGTAAAAGTGGGTGTTAAAGTTCCCTACTATGATTGTGTTACTGTCAGTTTCCCCGTTTATGGCTGTGAGTATTTGCCTTACGTATTGAGGTGGTCCTATGTGGGGTGGATAAATATTTACAACTGTTATATCTTCTTCTGGATTGATCCCTTGGTCATTATGCAGTGTCCTTCTTTGTCTCTTGTAATAGTCTTTATTTTAAAGTGTATTTTGTCTGATATGAGAATTGCTACTCCAGCTTTCTTTTGATTTCCATTTGCATGGAATATCTTTTTCCATCCTCTCACTTTCAGTTTGTATGTGTCCCTAAGTCTGAAGTGGGTCTCTTGTAGACAGCATGTATACGGGTCTTGTTTTTGTATCCATTCAGCCAGTCCATGTCTTTTGGTGGGAGCATTTAATCTATTTACATTTAAGGTAGTTACTGATATGTATGTTCCTATTACCATTTTCTTAATTGCTTTGGGTTTGTTATTGCAGCTCTTTTCCTTCTCTTGTGTTTCCTGCCTAGAGAAGTTTTTTTTAACATTTGTTGTAAAGCTGGTTTGGTGGTACTGAATTCTGTTAGCTTTTGCTTGTCTGTAAAGGTTTTAATTTCTCTGTCGAATCTGAATGAGATCCTTCCTAGGTAGAGTAGTCTTGGTTGTAAGTGTTTCCCTTTCATCACTTTAAATATGTCCTGCCACTTCCTTCTGGCTTGTAGAGTTTCTCCTGAGAGATCAGCTGTTAACCTTATGGGGATTCCCTTGCCTGTTAATTGTTGCTTTTCCCTTGCTGCTTTTAATATTTTTTCTTTGTATTTAACTTTTGATAGTTTGATTAATATGTGTCTTTTTCCTTGGATTTATCCTTATGGGACTCTGCGCTTCCTGGACTTGATTGAGTATTTCCTGTCCCATATTAAGGAAATTTTCATCTATAATCTCTTCAAATATATTCTCAGTCCCTTTCTTTTTCTCTTCTTCTGGGACTGCTATAATTTTACTGTTGGTACATTTAATGTTGTCCCAGAGGTCTCTAGACCATCCTCAATTCTTTTGATTCTTTTTTTTTAATCTGCTCTGCAGTAGTTATTTCCACTATTTTATCTTCCACATCAGTTATCCCTTCTTCTACCTCAGTTATTTTGCCTCAGTTTGATTCCTGCTAGAGAATTTTTAATTTCATTTATTGTGTTGTTCATCATTGTTTGTTTGCTCTTTAGTTCTTCTAGGTCCTTGTTAAACGTTTCTTGTGTTTTCTCTGTTCTATTTCCAAGATTTTGGATCATCTTTAGTATTATTACTCTGAATTCCCTTTCACATAGACTGCCTATTTCCTCTTCATTTGTTTGGTCTGATGGGTTTTTACCTTGGTCACTCATCTGTTGTGTGTTTCTCTGTCTTCTCATTTTGCTTAACTTACTGTGTTTGGGGTCTCCTTTTTGCAGGCTGCAGGTTCATAGTTCCCATTGTTTTTGGTGTCTGCCCCAGTGACTGAGGTTGGTTCAGTGGTTTGTGTAGGCTTCCTGGTGGAGGGGACTAGTGCCTGTGTTCTCATGGATGAAGTGGGAGCTTGTCTTTCTGGTGGGCTGGACTGTGTCCGATGGTGTGTTTTGGGGGTATCTGTGACCTTAGTATGAGTTTAGGTAGCCTCTCTGCTAATGTGTGGGGTTGTGTTCCTGACCTGCTAGTTGTTTGGCATAGGGTGTCCAGCACTGTAGCTTGCTGGTTGTTGAGTGGAGTTGGGTCTTAGAGTTGAGATGGAGATCTCTGGCAAAGCTTTTGCCATTTGATATTACACGGAGCAGGGATGTCTCTGGTGGACCAGTGTCCTGAACTTGGTTTTCCCACGTCAGAGGCACAGGCCTGACACCCGGCTGGAGCACCAAGACCCTGTCAGCCACATGGCTCAGAAGAAAAGGGAGAAAAAAAGAAAGAAAAAAAATAAAAAGAAATAATGTTATTAAAATAAAAAATTAAAAAAATTATTAAAAATAAAAAATAATAAGTAATAAAAAAAAGAAAGAAGAGAGGAACCAGACCAAAAAACAAATCCACCAATGATAACAAGTGCTAAAAACTGTACTAAAAAGAAACAAACAAAAAACGGACAGACAGAACCCTAAGACAAATGGTAAAAGCAAAGCTCTACAGACAAAATCACACAAAGAAGCATATACATACACACGAAAATAGAAAAAGGAAAAAAATATATATATGTATGTATAAAAAAAAAAAAGGAAGAGTGCAACCAAATCAGTAAACAAATCTACCAATGATAATAAACTCAAAATACTAAACTTAGATAAACATAAAACCAGAAACCAGTCAGTCGCATACAGCAAACCCCAAGTCTCCAGTTGCTCTCCAAGTCCATTGCCCCAATTTTGGGACGGTTCCTTTTCTATTCAGGTATTCCACAGATGCAGGGTACATCAAGTTGATTGTGGAGATTTAATCCTCTGCTCCTGAGGCTGCTGAGAGAGATTTCCCTTTCTCTTCTTTGTTTGAACAGTTCCTGGAATTCAGCTTTGGATTGGGCCCCGCCTCTTCATGTAGGTCCCCTGCGGGCGTCTGTTCCCGCCCAGAGAGCATAGGGTTAAAGAAGCAGTTTATTAGGGGACTCTGGCTCACTCGGGCCAGGGGCAGGGAGGGGTACAGAATGTGGGGTGAGCCTGCAGCGGCCGAGGCTGGCTTGACGTTGCACCAGCCTGAGGTGCACTGCGTGTTCTCCTGGGGAAGTTGTCCCAGCATCACGGGACCCAGGCATTGGCGGGCTGCACAGGCTCCTGGGAGGGGAGGTGTGAAGGTTGCCCTGTGATTGCACACAGGCTTCTTGGTGGCTGCAGTGGCAACCTTAGCGTTTCATACCTGTGTCTGGTGTCCACGCTGATAGCCGTGGCTCGTGCCGTCTCTGGAGCTCTTTGAGTCGGTTCTTTGAATCCCCTCTCCTCACACACCCCAAAACAATGGTCTCTTGCCTCTTAGGCAGTTCGAGACTCTTTCCTGGACTTCCTTCCGGCTAGCTGTGGCACACTAGCCCCCTTAAGGCTGTGTCCACACAGCCAACCGCATTCCTCTCCCTGGGATCTGACCTCTGAAGCCTGAGCCTCAGCTCCCAACCCCCACCCGCCCAGCGGGTGAGCAGACAAGCCTCTCGGGCTGGTGAGTGCTGGTTGGCACTGATCCTTTGTGTGGGAATCTCTCCGCTTTGCCCTCTGCACCCCTGTTGCTGCAGTCTCCTCCGTGGCTCCGAAGCTTCCCTCCCCCCACCCCCTGTCTCTGCCAGTGAAGGGGCTTCCTAGTGTGTGGAAACTTTTCCTCCTTCACTGATCCTTCCCCAAGGTGCAGGTCCCATCCCTATTCTTCTGTCTCTGTGTTTTCTTTTTTCTTTTGCCCTACCCAGGTATGTGGGGAGTTTCTTGCCTTTTGGGAGGTCTGAGGTCTTCTGCCAGCATTCAGTAGGTGTTCTGTAGGAGTTGTTCCACATGTAGATGTATTTCTGGTGTATTTGTGGGGAGGAAGGTGATCTCCACGTCTTACTCCTCCGCCATCTTGAAGGTGTCCCTTTGATCCATTTTTAGTTTATTTTGTGTATGGTGTTAGCGAGTGTTCTAATTTCATTCTTTTACATGTAGCTGTCCAGTTTTCCCAGCACCGCTTATAGAAGAGGCTGTCTTTTCCCTATTGTATATTCTTGCCTCCTTTATCAAAGATAAGTTGACCATATGTGCATGGGTTTATCTCTGGGCTTTCTATCCTGTTTCATTGATCTATATTTCTGTTTTTGTGCCAGTACCATACTGTTTTGATTACTGTAGCTTTGTAGTATAGTCTGAAGTCAGGGAGTCTGATTCCTCCAGCTCCATTTTTCTTTCTGAAGATTGCAAAAAGCCTCTTTTCTAACTGTCCAGTTCAGCATGGCTCCTGAGGATTTTGTCTCCTGATATTTGCTCTTTTATAGTGTCTTCCCATGGAGAATCAGGACTGGTCTGTGTGACCAGTATAACAGAAGTGACAGTGTGACTTCAAGATTAGGTCATTAAGGGAGTTGCAGGATTTATCTTGTTCTCTTGGAGTGCTCACTATGGGGGAGCATATTGTGAGGACACTCAAGCAGCTCTGTGGAGAGGCACGTGTAGAGGAACTGAGGCTTCCCACCAAAAGCCAGCACCAATTTGTTACCTATTTCAGTTAGCCTCTTTGGAAGTAGATCGTCCTTTTCCAGAAAAGCTTTCAGATGACAATAGCCTCAGCCAATACCTGACTGCATTGTCATGAGGGACCCTGAACCAGAAACTCCAGTCACGCTGCTCTTGAGTTCTTAACCCATAGGAACTGTTACAATTAATATTTAATGTTGTTTAAAGCCTCTAAGTTTTGCGGTAATTTGCTGTACTGCAAAAGACAAATCATACAGTTTATCTGTTTGTCTGTACATTTGATTGAAACCTCTTTGTGGGTAAAAAAAATAGCTATCTTTGTGCTTCCTTTTTTACCTCATTCTTGGTTCGTACCTGGTACCTGCTTATAAGTGAATTAATAAGCGTAGCTTAGGAAAACATAGGAGGGAACCCCAAAAGTTGAATGGAGAGTGAGAGATACTCGAGGTGAGTCACCAGTTAACATGTTCCTACTATGTAGCTGGTGATTTATTATGTGAAAATAGGTGAAGACAAAATACCCTTTCATTTCTGTGGATCCTAGGAAGGTGTTGAATGACAATTATTAAAAAGATCTGTGAAGGTGAAACACTGAGAAAGAATTTCTATGAAATTAGTGTATGACTAAGTGAAAAAGAGGCTATGTTTTGCTCGTTTAGATAAGTGATTCTTTATTTGATTATGGCAAGCCTAAATGCAAGTAAACTTTTGACATAACAGAGAAAGGGGTGGGGGGGAGTCAGCTGACACTACACAGACCAGCAGGTTCAGAGGTCATTCTCCTTTTGGTACAGAAGTAAGCTGTTCAGAAAACAGTGGAGCTAGATCCTTACTTCTCATCATTTATTAAAATAAATTCTACACATTTATCAAACTATTAGATGAAAATTTGACTTCAGGATATATGAAAGAACTTTTTTTTTTAACATCTTTATTGGAGTATATTTGCTTTACAATGTTGTGTTAATTTTTGCTGTATAATAAAGTGAATCAGTTATATGTATACATATATCCCCATATCCCCTCCCTCCTGCATCTCCCTCCCTCTCACCCTCCCTATCCCACCTCTCTAGGTGGTCACAAAGCACCGAGTTGATCTCCCTGTGCTATGCGGCTGCTTCCCACTATTTTACATTTGATATTGTATATATGTCCATGCTTCTCTTTCACTTTGTCCCAGCTTACCCTTCCCCCTCCCCATGTCCTCAAGTCCATTCTCTACCTCTGTGTCTTTATTCCTGTCCTGCCCCTAGATTCATCAGAACCTTTTTTTTTAAATTCCATATATATGTGTTAGCATACAGTATTTGTTTCTTTTTTTTTTAACATCTTTATTGGAGTATAATTGCTTTACAATGGTGTGGTAGTTTCTCCTTTATAACATAGTGAGTCAGCTATCCATATACGTATATTCCCATATCTCCTCCCTTTTGAGTCTCCCTCCCTCCCACCCTCCCTATCCCACCCCTCTAGGTGGTCACAAAGCACCAAGCTGATTTCCCTGTGCTATGCAGCTGCTTCCCACTAGCTATCTGTTTTACGTTTGGTAGTGTATATATGTCCATGCCACTCTCTCACTTCATCCCAGCCTACCCTTCCCCGTCCCCGTGTCCTCAAGTCCATTCCCTACTTCTGCATCGTTATTCCTGTCCTGCCCCTAGGTTTTTCAGAACCTTTTTTTTTTTTTAGATTCCATATATGTGCGTTAGCACACGGTATTTGTTTCTCTCTTTCTGACTTCACTCTGTATGACAGACTCTAGGTCCATCCACCTCACTACAGACAACTCAATTTCGTTTCTTTTTATGGCTGAGTAGTATTCCATTGTATATATGTGCCACATCTTCTTTATCCATTCATGTGTCAGTGGACACTTAGGTTGCTTCCGTGTCCTGGCTATTGTAAATAGAGCTGCAATGAATATTGTGGTACATGACTCTTTTTGAATTATGGTTTTCTCAGGATATATGCCCAGTAGTGGGATTGCTGGGTTGTATGGTAGTTCTATTTTTAGTTTTTTAAGGAACCTCCATACTGTTCTCCATAGTGGCTGTATCAATTTATATTCTCACCAACAGTGCAAGAGGGTTCCCTTTTCTCCACACCCTCTCCAGCATTTATTTTCTAAATTGACCCAAATGAAGAACAGAAAAGGAAAAGAATACCCATTTGAATCATAAAACCATGATTAGGCAAATTAAAAGACAAACTGGGAGGAATATTTTCAGCTCATATAATAGAGGGTTAATATTCTTATATTAAGAGAACTTGCAAATCAGTAAGAGAGATTCTGAAGAACACTTTAATAACTTAAAAGCAAGGGAAGACCAATAGTACTTTTAAAAAATAAAAATGGGTTATTTCTGTTAAATAGCTATAAAATGCTATTTGAAAATTATTTTAGCAAGTCCATGATTATGGTTGTAGTAAGATAGTGTAGTAAATTTGACTGTATTATAATGAAATTTTTATATTTAAGTCACTCGTAGGTTTATTTTATTTATATTCACTCTATAAACAATTAAATGTTTATCAGTAGTTTGATTTTTTTTTTTTTTGGGTTCGCGGGCCTCTCACTGTTGTGGCATCTCCCGTTGCAGAGCACAGGCTCCAGACGCGCAGGCTCAGCGGCCATGGCTCACGGGCCCAGCCGCTCCGCAGCATGTGGGATCTTCCCAGACCGGGGCACGTACCTGCGTCCCCTGCATTGGCAGGCGGACTCTCAACCACTGCGCCACCAGGGAAGCCCAGTAGTTTGATTTTTATCAAGAAGTTGTCATCTCATGCCATTGATTCTAATTCTCTCAGGAAACCATTTCACTTTTGCTGTATTTTGTGCCAGCTACAGCAACCAATACTCTAGAAGCTGTAATCACTTGCTGTCATCATAATTAAATAAAAGGTTCAAATCAGGATACAGTGAATATCAGGCAAACCTGTTCTGATCTTGTTTAAATCTCTGTGACCCCTCAAGTTGCCCAGAAAAACATAAGTCTATCCATGATGGACCTTGAGAACTTAGGGGGGGTCATAATTGGTATTTGGAGGCTTTCCATGACTGAGACTCGTATGCCATTTGGAAGTCTAAAATGATTCCTGTCAGAGTAATTAACTGACAAGTTCTCACTGCGGCTGATTCATCGATAAGCAATGTCACAGAATAAGCAAAACATGAGCAAGTGTTGTGTAACCTACCCTAATGCATCTCTATGTTTCCGTTGCCCTGTTTTGTACAGACAGTGCACCCACATCAAAATGCCACTTAAGAAATGCTCTCAAGATTTCCATATGTTTAAAGCAGAAATTAATTTTCTTCACTGCGGCAGGTTCCTCATTGTAATAGCAGCTTTGTCTTGGAAGGCATCCACGTGAAGGTGGAAGTCAGACAGAGTGGCAAGAGAGAGTGGAAACTTTCAGAAAGATGAGCCTCAGAAGTCTGGATGAGTTGGCTGAACTTGGCCTTGAGTCAGCTGTGCCACTGAGCCTGGATTCCTGCACCACCAAGGATCTGCTTAGTCAGATTTCCCTCAGGGCTGACTTGTGTCATCTGGAGCATCTTATGGAAACAGACAGCTGGAAAGAAGTTCTTTTGAAATGTCTGTTTAATTGTTAATCAATAGGAGAAGCAGCTCTGAGAAAGCAGAATAGGAAGTATTAACTCCTGTGCCTTTCCTGTGGGCTCGAAACAGCACTAGTGTCTCCTGGGGCCTCAGGTCCCAAGAGGTGGTGCTGATGCAAGAGAAGGAAATGAGAAAGGCCGTGGTACTGGGGGCAGAATCCATCTGATACTGAGGGCTTCTGTGCTAACAAAGAATTTATTAACATGGTTTCTGAATCTCAGGATGGAGAGATGGATGGAGTTGCATATGCATTTGTATGGTGTTCCTTAGCACTCCCCCTCTCCCTTATTTGAACCGTCATTTTCTAGTGAATAGGAGATGGTCAAGGATTGTAGGATGGGGCAGAGCCAGCTCTTTGATGCTCTTCTAGGGACTTTGAGATTGTAGAAAATTGTCTGGTTGACTCTCTGTCTAGCTTTCTATCCTCCTGTCCCTGTCTATTTCCCTCATCTTGTCTTCATTTTCTTTAATATAAAATCTTTGTTTTCTACCCTATCTATGAAAACCTTAAAAATTTTAAACCTATGAATAGCATCATAGGTCCTTGTTACTTGAGGATATTTACAGAGGATTAAATGAAGTGTTTCCTCACTTTCATTATCAGTGATATAAGTATTTTTTTGAAATGGGTGTGCTGGGGAATTAAAGGATGGTAGAAGTTAAATGATTCCGGCCTCAAGAGCCTCCAGGGCAACATGAACAAAAAGAGCTCTAGAAAATGCGTGAGTGCCAGAAGAGGGAACAAATGCAGTTCTGCGGGAGAACAAAGAAAAGATGTGGCTGGAGACCTGGGTAGGCTTCATGGAAGAGGTGGGCAAGAACTTGGGCTTGTAAACTGGAAACTTGGGGGGGTGACCTTCTGTGATAGGTCATCCTTTGTTATAAGGTTATTTCTTCTTATGGCAATGAGGTAGAATAGAGAATATAAAGCCATAATAAATGCCCTTTCATCCAAGATCCATACCATACAAAAATCAAACAAATAATAATCCCCCTCCCCCCAAGAAACTCCTCAAAACATTTTTTTCTTCCTATACTGTTTAACCATATAACTAATGTTCATAATATGTTACCTTAAGTCCTAATAAGATCCTACAGGGACCTCAGAATCAAAGGAAGTTTAAAACATGTTAAAACAGTTTGCTAATATAATGTAATCCTACTCTGATTCACTGACTGTTAATCATGGCTGAATATGAGGTGGGTATGTGGATGGAAACCTTCCCAAACATTCTTGATAAATGGACTTTTCTAAAATACAGCATGGATGGACTCTAATATGAGGAGTTTTATACTTCAAAAGGTTGTGCCTCTTGAAGCCTGATTCTAGGAAAAGCTGTAAAAAAGGTTATCTTCATTGTCTTTCTACTTCATTAAGTCATTCACTTAATATACACTAGTTCTATGCAAAGTGTGAGGAAGTACAGAAGGCAAATAAGACAAAATCCTTTTTAGAAGGAAGCTGAGGGAAGGCAGATGGGAAAGTAAGTATTGATGTACATGTTATATTCAATCTGTAAAATTCAGTGAGAATAAAGAGAAATGAGAAAACACAAACAATATTAAAGGGTAGGCTAACTTTGTGGGTTTTTTTAGTTGAAATATAGTTGACTTATTATATTAGTATCAGGTATGTAACATGGTGATTTGATATTTTTGTACATTATGCACCATACAAAATTCTTACAATATTATTGACTATATTCCCTGTGCTGTACATTACATCCCTGTGACTTGTTTATTTTATAACTAGTAGTTTGTACTTCTTAATTCCCTTCATGTATTTTGCCCATTCCCCCACCCTCCCTACCCTCTGGCAGCTACTAGTTTGCTCTCTGTATCTGTGAGTCTCTTTCTGCTTAATTGTATTTATTTTGTGTTACAGATTTCAAATATAAGTGAAAACATACAGTATTTGTCTTTCTTTGTCTGACTTATTTCACTTATTATAATAATTTCTAGGTCCATCCATGTTGTAGCAAATGGCAATATTTCATTCTTTATTATGGCTGAATAATACGCCACTGTGTGTATATCCCACATTTTCTTTAGTCATTCTTCTGTTGATGGAGTCTTAGGTTGCTTCTGTATCTTGGCAATTTTAAATAATACTGCAATGAACATTGGGGTGCATATATCTTTTCAAATTAGTGTTTTTATTTTCTTTGGAAGAATAACCAGAAGTGAAATTGCTGGATCATATGGTTGTTCTATTTTTAGATTTTGAGAAAGCTCCATACTATTTTCCATAGTGGTTGCACCAATTTACATTTCCACTAAAAGTGCATTTGGGTCCCTTTCTCCACATCATCACTAGCATTTGTTATTTGTTGTCTTTTTGATGGTAGCCGTACTGACAGTTGTGAGGTGATATCTCACTGTGGTTTTGATTTGTATTTCCCTGATGACTGATGATATTGAATATATTTTCATGTACCTGTTGGCCGTCTGTATGTCTTCTTTAGAAAAAATGTCTATTCAGTTTCTCTGTCCATTTTTAATCAAATTATTTTTTCTTTTGTTATCGGGTTGTATGAGTTCTTGATATACTTTGATATTAACTCATTATCAGACATACCATTTGCAGATATCTCCTTTCATTCATTTTCATTTTGTTGATGGTTTCCTTTGCTGTGCAAAAGCTTTTTAGTTTGATATAGTGCCATTTATTTATTTTTGTTTTTATTGCCCTTGTCTGAGGAGATAGGTCTAAAAAAAATGTTGCCAAGACTGATGTCAAAGAATGTACGCCTACCTCTTCTTCTAGGAGTTTTTATAATTTCAGGTCTCACATTTAAGTCTAATCCATTTTGAGTTTATTTTTTCATATGGTGTGAAAGAATGTTCTAGGTTCATTTTTTTACATGTAGCTGTTCAGTTTTCCCAACACAACTTATTGAAGAGACTATCTTTTCCCTATTGTATACTCTTGTCTCCTTTTTCATAGGTTAATTGATCATGTGTGCATATGTTTATTTCTGGGCTCTCTATTCTATTCCATTGATCTATGTGTCTGTTTTTGAGCCAGTACCAGATTGTTTTGGTTATTATAGCTTTGTAGTATAGTTTGATTTCAGGGAGCATGATACCTTCAGCTTTGTTCTTCATTCTCAAAAGTGCTTTGGCTATTTGGGATCTTTTGTGGTTCCATGCAAATTGTAGGAAATATGTTCTAATTCTGTGAAAAGTGCCATTGCTATTTTGATAGGTGTTGGATTGAATCTGTAGATTATTTTGGACAGTACGAACATTTTAACAATATTAATTCTTCTGAACCATGAGCAGGATATATCTTTTTTTTATTTGTGTCATCTTTAATTTCTTTCATTGATGTCTTATAGTTTTCAGAGTTCAGGTCTTTTATTACCTCCTTAGTTAAATTTATTTCTAGGTATTTTATTCTTTTTGATGCAATTGTAAATGGAATTTTTTCTTAATTTCTCTCTTTGATAGTTTGTTATTAGTGTAGAGAAGTGCAGTAGATTTATATATATATTAATTTTGTATCCTGCACTTTTACTGAATTAATTTCAATTTTTTTTTTAAGTGATGTTAGGGTTTTCTCTAAATAGTACCATGTCATGTGCAAATAATGGTGGTTTTACTTCTTCCCTTCCAATTTGGATTCCTTTTATTTCTTTTTCTTGTCTGATTGCTGTGGCTAGGACTTCTATGTTAACTAAAAATGGCGAGAGTGGGCATCTTTTTCTTATTCCTGACCTTAGAGGAAAAGCTTTCAGCTTTTCACTGTTGAGTATGTTGTTAGCTGTAGGTTTGTCATATGTAGCCTTTATTATGTTGAGGTATGTTCCCTCTATACTCACTTTGTTGAGAGTTTTTTTTTTAAAATCATGAATGGATGTTGAATTTTGTTAAATGCTTTTTTTTGCATCTATTGAGATGATCATGTGATTTTTATCCTTCATTTTGTTAGTGTTGTGTATTGTGTGGACTGATTTGCTGATATCGAACTATCCTTGTATCCATGGGATAAATCCCTCTTGATTATGATCTTTTTGATGTATTGTTGAAATTGATTTGCTAATATCTTGTTAAGAATTTTTGCATTCATATTAATCAGGGGTATTGGCATGTAATTTTCTCTTTTTTTGGAGTTATCTGTCTCTGGTTTTGGTATCAGGGTGACGCTGGCCTTATAGAAAAATTTTGGAAGCATTCCTTCCTCTTCAAGTTTTTGGAATAGTTTGAAAAGGATAGATATTAATTATTCTTTAAATATTTGATAGAATTCTCCTTTGAAGCTGTCTGGTCCTCAACTTTTTTTGTTGTTGTTAGGATTTTTTGATCAATTTCATTACTAGTAATCGTTCTGTTCATATTTTCTATTTCTTCCTGATTTAGTCTTGGAATATTGTACATTTCTAGGAATTTGCCCCTTTCTTCTGGGTTGTCCAATTTTTTGGCATATAATTGTTCATTTATGATTGTATTTCTGGATATTTGTTGTAACTTTTCCCCTTTCATTTCTAATTTTATTTATTTGGATGCTCTCTCTTTTTCTTGATGAGTTTGGCCAGAGTTTTCTCAATTTTGTTCATCTTTTTAAAAAACCAGCTCTTAGTTTCATTGACATTTTCTATTTTTTAAATCTTGATGTATTTTTTGCTCTTGTATTTATGATTTCCTTCTACTAATTCTGAGCTTTGTTTGTTTTTCCTTTTTAACTTCCTTGAGGTGTAAAATAAAGTTGTTTATTTGAGATTTTTCTTGTCTCTTAAGGTGGGCCTGTATCACTATAAACTTCCCTCTTAGAACTGCTTTTACTGTGTCCCATAGATTTTGGGAAGTTGTGTTTCTATTTTCACTTCTCTTGAGTTATTTTTGGATTTCCTCTTTGATTTCTTTGTTGACATGTTTTTTTGGTAACATGTTGTTTAGTTGCCGTGTGTTTTTGTTTTTTAGTAACATGTTGTTTAGTTGCAATGTGTTTGTGTTTTTTCCAGTTTTCTTTCTGCAATTGATTTTTAGTTTTTTACCATTGTGGTCAGAAAAGATGATTGATGTGATTTCAATATTCTTAAATTTATTGAGGCTTATTTTATGGTCTAGCATGTGATCTATCCTGGAGAATGTTCCATGTCCACTTGAAAAAGAAATGTGTATTTCTACCCTTGCTTTCTTTTTGTTTCCATTTCCATGGAGCAACTCTTTCTGTCCCTTCACTTTCAGTTTCCATTTGGCTTTAGCTCCGAAGTGACCCTCTTGTAGGCAGCATATAGATGGGTTTTGTTTTGTTTTGTTTTTAAAATCTGTTCAATGACCCTATGTATTTTGAATGCGTTATTTAGTCTACTTACAGGTAAAGTGATTATTGATAGGTATGTACTTATTGCCATTTTGTCACGTTTTTCTTTGTTTTTGTAGTTGTTCTCTGTTCTTCTCCTTTTAGTCTCTTTCCTTGTGGTTTGACGATTTTCTTTTAGTCTTATGTTTGGATTCCTTTATTTATTTATTTATTTATTTTTTGCGATATGCGGGCCTCTCTCATAGAGAGTTTGAGACTCTCTATGCTTCCTGAAGCTGATTATCTGTTTCCTTCCCCAGATTAGGGGAGTTTTCAATCATTATTTCATCAAACATGCTTTCTTCCTCTTTTTCTCTCTCTCCTTCTGGGTTGTGAATGTTAGTATGCTTGACATTGTCCCAGAGGTCCCTTAAACTATCCTCATTTAAAAAAATTCTTCCTTCTTTTGCTCTTCTGATCAGAGGATTTTCACTATTCTGTCTTCCAGGTTGCTTATGTGTTCTATACCATCTAATCTGTTGTTAAGTCCTTCTAGTGTATTTTTCACTTTAGTTATTGTAGTCTTCAGCTCTGGTTGTTTCTTTTTTATATTTTCTAATTCTTTGTTGAGGTTTTCACTGTGTTCCTCCACTCTCCTGCTGAGTTCAGTGAACATTTTTATGACTGTTGCTTTTAATTCTATCACATAAATTACTTCTCTGTTTAATTAAGGTTTTATTCTTGGATTTTATCTCATTCTTTTGTTTGAAACAAACTCCTCTGTCTCCTCATGTCTTTCTTTCTTTCTTTTTTTTTTTTTTGCGGTACGTGGGCCTCTCACTGTTGTGGCCTCTCCCGTTGCAGAGCACAGGCTCCGGACGTGCAGGCCCAGCAGCCATGGCTCATGGGCCCAACCGCTCCGTGGCATGTGGGATCTTCCTGGACTGGGGCATGAACCAGTGTCCCCTGCATCGGCAGGCGGACTCTCAACCACTGCGCCACCAGGGAAGCCCCCTCATGTCTTTCTTTGTTTGTTTTTATGAATTAGGTGAAACAGTTACCTCTCCCAGTCTTGAAGGTGTGTCCTTGTGCAGGAGCATCTCTTTGTGGACTGCATGTGCCTGGTGGCTTTGACAGAAGGGCTGGAGCCAAAACAGGCTTGTCCTGGGATGTGTTGGGGGCTACCACCTTGGTGGGAGGGCTGGAGCATGGTGTGGGCCTGGGATTTGCCTGGGGTGATTCACAGGCCACTGCCTTGGTTGGGAGGGTTGGAGTGGAAGTGGGCACAGGCTGGGGCTTCTACTGGGACACATTGGGGGCTGCCTCTTTGGGCTGGAGCCAAAGCCCAGTGTGGGCTGGGCTTTTCCTGGGATGTACTGAGGGCTGCCACCTTGGCAGGGGGATGGGGCAGAGCCAGAGCCTGGTATGGGCTGGGGAGCATGCTGGGGCAGTCTTGGCAAGCTGGTTAGAGCAACAGATGCTTTCAGTCTGCTGCCTCTGAGCTGAGACTCTGAGCAAGTAAGTTTGTGCACAAGCCCTTTAAGGGCAGAGTCTTGATTTCCTACAGCCCTCTGGCTCTCCTGGGTATAAACCCTCCTGGTCTTCAAAACCAGTTAAGGGACTTGTCTTCCTGGTTGCCATTCCCCAGGGTTGGGGTCCCTGAAGTGCAGCTCAGGCTCCCTGATCCTTAGAGAGTACCTCTGAGCTTGTGATACCCTCTTCCTCTTGTAGGTTGCCTTCTGGAGGTGTGGGTCCTGACTAGATTGTGTCTCTGCCTTTCCTACCCATCTCAATATGGGTTTTCCTCTGTATAATTAATTGTAGAAGAGTTGTTCTGCTAGTCTTCAGGTTGTTCTCAGAGAGAGTTGTTCTATATGTAGTTGTAGTTTTGGTGTGTTCATGGTAAGAGGTGAGCTCAGGCTCTTCTTACTCTACCATCTTGATTCTGCCTCCAGATTAAGCTAACTTTGTTATTGTTTTTGAAGCTTTAAATGCATAGGAGTCTTGATAATATTTATGATGGTGATGGGTAAAATTCAGACACATATTGAATGGTGATGTGTCCCCAGCTCAAAATGAGGGAGCGTGGATTCAGCTCACCTGTGGGGGAGGACAGTTTTGAAGTGTTGATTCTCTGAGGGTGACCCTTGTCCAACCACAGAGCAGCACAGGTGAAGTACTTTTATATTGGTTCCTTGCACTTCAAATTGTTTTTCTCCAGTCCCCCATTTGCTGATGGACCAACTTTTTATTGGCTATTGATTTATGCAGAAGGCCTAGTCCTTGGCCTGGAGACTTTTTCCATCAATGTAAACATTAACTTCCACTTCTTTTAGCCTTGAGTTCTTTTATTGTTTCTGGCATTCCTGGAGATGACTGTTTTTTTGCTTCCAACCCCACTATATACATTATATTATTTCATTTTATTTATTTTTTATACAGCAGGTTCTTATTAGTCATCAGTTTTATACACATCAGTGTATACACGTTAATCCCAATCGCCCAATTCATCACCCCCCACACACACAGCTTTCCCCCCTTGGTGTCCATACGTTTATTCTCTATATCTGTGTCTCAATTTCTGCCCTGCAAACTGGTTCATCTGTACCATTTTTCTACATTCCACATATATGCATTAATATACAATATTTGTTTTTCTCTTTCTGACTTCACTCTGTATGACAGTCTCTAGATCCATCCATGTCTCAACAAATAACCCAGTTTCATTCCTTTTATGGCTGAGTAATATTCCACTGTATATATGTACCACATCTTCTTTATCCGTTCGTCTGTTGATGGGCATTTAGGTTGCTTCCATGACCTGGCTATTGTAAGTAGTGCTGCAATGAACATTGGGGTGCATGTGTCTTTTTGAAATGTGGTTTTCTCTGGGTATACGCCCAGTAGTGGGATTGCTGGATCATATGATAATTCTATTTTTAGTTTTTTAAGAAACCTCCACACTGTTCTCCATAGTAGCTGTATCAGTTTACATTCCCACCAACAGTGCAAGAAGGTTCCCTTTTGTCCACACCTTCTCCAGCATTTGTTGTTTGTAGATTTTCTGATGAAGCTCATTCTGACTGGTGTGAGTTGATACCTCATTGTAGTTTTGATTTGCATTTCTTTAATAATTAGTGATGTTGAGCAGCTTTTCATGTGCTTCTTGGCCATCTGTATGTCTTCTTTGGAGAACTGTCTATTTAGGTCCTCTGCCCGTTTTTGGATTGGCTTCTTTGTTTTTCTAATATTGAGCTGCATGAGCTGTTTATATATTTTGGAGATTAATCCTTTGTCCGTTCATTCGTTTGCAAGTATTTTCTCCCATTCTGAGGGTTGTCTTTTCGTCTTGTTTATGGTTTCCTTTGCTGTGCAAAAGCTTTTAAGTTTCATTAGGTCCCATTTGGTTTTTTTTGTTTTTATTTCCATTACTCTAGGAGGTGGATCAAAAAAGATCTTGCTGTGATTTATGTCACAAAGTGTTCTTCCTATGTTTTCCTCTAAGAGTTTTATAGTGTCTGGTCTTACATTTAGGTCTTGAATCCATTTTGAGTTTATTTTTGTGTATGGTGTTATGGAGAGTTCTAATTTCATTCTTTTACATGTAGCTGTCCAGTTTTCCCAGCACCACTTGTTGAAGAGACTGCCTTTTCTCCATTGTATATCCTTGCCTCCTTTGTCATAGATTAGTTGACCATAGGTGCGTGAGTTTACCTCTGGGCTTTCTGTCTTGTTCCATTTATATGTATTTCTGTTTTTGTGCCAGTACCATATTGTCTTGATTACTGTAGCTTTGTAGTATAGTCTGAAGTCAGGGAGTCTGATTCCTTCAGCTCTGTTTTTTTCCCTCAAGACTGCTTTGGCTTTTAGGGTCTTCTGTGTCTCCATACAAATTTTAAGATTTTTTGTTCTAGTTCCGTAAAAAATGCCATTGGTAATTTGATAGGGATTGCATTGAATCTATGGATTGCTTTGGGTAGTAGAGTCATTTTCACAGTGTTGATTCTTCCAATCCAAGAACATGGTATATCTCTCCATCTGTTGGTATTATCTTTAATTTCTTTCATCAGTGTCTTATAGTTTTCTGCATACAGGTCTGTTGTCTCCCTAGGAAGGTTTATTCCTAGGTATTTTATTCTTTTGTTGCAGTGGTAAATGGGAGTGTTTCCTTAATTTCACTTTCAGATTTCTCATCATTAGTGTATAGGAATGCAAGATATTCCTGTGCATTAATTTTGTATCCTGCAACGTTACCAAATTCATTGATTAGCACTAGCAGTTTTCTGGTGGCATCTTTAGGATTCTGTATGTATAACATCATGTCATCTGCAAACAGTGCCAGTTTTACTTCTTCTTTTCCAATTTGGATTCCTTTTATTTCTTTTTCTTCTCTGATTGCCATGGCTAGGACTTCCAAAACTATGTTGAATAATATTGGTGACAGTAGATGTCCTTGTCTTGTTCCTGATCTTAGAGGAAATGCTTTCAGTTTTTTCACCATTGAGAGTGATGTGGGTTTGTTGTATATGGCCTTTATTATGTTGAGGTAGGTTCCCTCTATGCCTACTTTCTGGAGAGTTTTTTCATAAAGGAGTGTTGAATTTTGTCCAAAGCTTTCTCTGCATTTATTGAGATGATCATATGGTTTTTATTCTTCAAATTGTTAATGTGGTGTATCACATTGATTTATTTGCATATATTGAAGAATCCTTGCATCCCTGGGATAAGTCCCACTTAAACATGGTGTATGATCCTTTTAATATGTTGTTGGATTCTATTTGCTAGTATTTTGTTGAGGATTTTTGCATCTATATTCATCAGTGATCTTGGTCTGTAATTTTCTTTTTTTGTAGTATTTTTGTCTGGTTTTGGTGTCAGGGTGATGGTGGCCTCATAGAATGAGTTTGGGAGTGTTCATTCCTCCGCAATTTTTTGCAAGAGTTTGAGAAGGATGGATGTTAGCTCTTCTCGAAATATTTGATAGAATTCACCTGTGAAGCCATCTGGTCCTGGACTTTTGTTTGCTGGACGATTTTTAATCACAGTTTCAATTTCAGTGCTTGTGATTGGTCTGTTCATATTTTCTATTTCTTCCTGGTTCAGTCTTGGAAGGTTATACCTTTGTAAGAATTTGTCCATTTCTTCCAGGTTGTCCATTTTATTGGTATAGAGTTGCTTGTAGTAGTCTCAGGATGCTTTGTATTTCTGCGGTATCTGTTGTAACTTCTCCTGTTTCATTTCTAATTTTATTAATTTGAGTCCTCTCCCTCTTTTTCTTGATGAGTCTTGCTAATGGTTTATCAATTTTGTTTATCTTCTCAAACAACCAGCTTTTAGTTTTTGATCTTTGCTATTGTTTTGTTTGTATTTCATTTATTTCTTCTCTGATCTTTATGATTTCTTTCCTTCTGCTAACTTTGGTTTTGTTTGTTCCTCTTTCTCTAGTGCCTTTAGGTGTAAGGTTATATTGTTTATTTGAGATTTTTCTTGTTTCTTGAGGTAGGCTTGTATAGCTATAAACTTCCCTCTTTGAACTGATTTTGGTGCATCCCATAGGTTTTGGATTTTCGTGTTTTCATTGTAATTTGTCTAGGTATTTTTTGATTTCCTCTTTGATTTCTTTAGTGATCTCTTGGTTATTTAGGAACGCAGTGTTTAGCCTCCATGTGTTTGTGTTTTTTGCATTTTTTCCCCTGTAATTCGTTTCTAATCTAATAGTGTTGTGGTTGGAAAAGATGCTTGATATGATTTCAATTTTCTTAAATTTACTGCGGCTTGATTTGTGACCCAAGATGTGATCTATCCTGGAGAATGTTCCATGAGCACTTGAGAAGAAAGTGTAACCTGCTATTTTTGGATGGAACGTTCTATAAGTATCAATTAACTCACGTTCTATAAATATCAATTAACTCTATCTGGTCTATTGTGTCATTTAAAGCTTCTGTTTCCTTATTTATTTTCATTTTGAATGATCTGTCCGTCGGTGTAAGTGAGGTGTTAAAGTCTCCCACTATTCCTGTGTTACTGTTGATTTCCTCTTTTATAGCTGTTAGCAGTTGCCTTATGTATTGATGTGCTCCTATGTTGGCTGCATATATATTTATAATTGTTATATCTTCTTCTTGGGTTGATCCCTTGATCATTATGTAGTGTTCTTCCTTGTCTCTTGTAACATTCTTTATTTTAAAGTCTATTTTATCTGATATGAGTATTGCTACTCCAGCTTTTTTTGATTTCCATTTACATGGGAAATCTTTTTCCATCCCCTCAGTTTCAGTCTGTATGTGTCCCTAGGTCTGAAGTGGGTCTCTGGTAGACAGCATATATATGGGTCTTGTTTTTGTGTCCGTTCAGCAAGCCTGTGTCTTTTGGTTGGAGCATTTAATCCATTCACGTTTAAGGTAATTATTGATATGTATGTTCCTATGACTGTTTACTGAATTGTTTTGGGTTTGTTTTTGTAGATCCTTTTCTTCTCTTGTGTTTCCCACTTAGAGAAGTTCCTTTAGCATTTGTTGTAGAGCTGGTTTCATGGTACTGAATTCTCTTAGCCTTTGCTTGTCTGTAAAGCTTTTGATTTCTCCATTGAATCTGAATGAGATCCTTGCTGGGTAGAGTAATCTTGGTTGTAGGTCCTTCCCTTTTATCACTTTAAGTATATCATGCCACTCCCTTCTGGCGTGTCGAGTTTCTGCTGAGAAATCAGCTGTTGACCTTATGGGAGTTCCCTTGTATGTTATTTGTCATTTTTCCCTTGCTGCTTTCAATAATTTTTCTTTGTCTTTAATTTTTGCCCATTTGATTACTATGTTTCTTGGTGTGTTTCTCCTTGGGTTTATCCTGAATGGGACTTGCTGAGCTTCCTGGACTTGGGTGGCTATTTCCTTTCCCATGTTAGGGAAGTTTTCGACTATAATCTCTGCAAATATTTTCTCTGGTCCTTTCTCCTTCTCTTCTCCTTCTGGGACCCCTATAATGTGAATGTTATTGCATTTAATGTTGTCCCAGAGGTCTCTTAGTCTGTCTTCATTTCTTTTCATTCTTTTTTCTTTATTCTGTTCCACAGCAGTGAATTCCACCATTCTGTCTTCCCAGTCACTTATCCGTTCTTCTGCCTCAGTTATTCTGCTATTGATTCCTTCTAGTGTAGTTTTCTTTTCTGTTATTGTATTGTTCATCTCTGTTTGTTTGTTCTTTAATTCTTCTAGGTCTTTGTGAAACATTTCTTGCATCTTCTCGATCTTTGCCTCCATTCTTTTTCCGAGGTCCTGGATCATCTTCACTATCATTATTCTGAATTCTTTTTCTGGAAGGTTGCCTATCTCTACTTCATTTAGTTGTTTTTCTGGGGCTTTATCTTGTTCTTTCATTTTGTACATAGCCCTCTGCCTTTTCATCTTGTCTATCTTTCTGTGAATGTGGTTTTTGTTCCACAGGCTGCAGGATTGTAGTTCTTCTTGCTTCTGCTGTCTGCCCTCTGGTGGATGAGGCTATCTAAGAGGCTTGTGCAGGTTTCCTGATGGGAGGAAGTGGTGGTGGGTAGAGCTCCTCACTATATATTTTTAAGTGATGTTCTTATAGTCAAGCATGTCAATGCGTTTGCTGTAGAAGCACTATGTCTTCCATTTTAAGTGGAAGCCCCAGTTTGCTGCTGTCAACACTGAGGCACTCACTAAAGGAAACTGGGCTGTCATCATTTGCCCTTTTATTCTGACACTCTGTACATCGTTTCCAATAGACAATGAAAATCACAAGTTGGGGTTTTATTTTCTATACTTTTCTTAAAGTGCCAAGGTATCCATATTAGTGTGAGGGCCTAAATAGTGTTCATGCTGGGGTTCAGACATTTTGGGGCATGCCAGATTTAACTCTTAGAGGAAGAACTTGTCAGTGATCTGTCTGCAGCAACGTCCATCTCAAGGCAAGAGAGCAGAGGAGTTCAGGTTTGGGTCAAGGACAGCAGGCCAGCATGAGGTGGGCTGGGCAATTCTGAGCATCATTTATATCATCTTCCTGGATCTATGTAAAACCAGTCTGGGAGTGAATATGAAAATGCTGCTGTAGATGGCTGTAAGATGTTAGCCTTACAAAGAAACTCAGTTTGGGGAGAGTTGTGACAGAATGTAGTGTATGAGTGGGGAAGAAGGTCCCTTTCTGCTTTGGTGATGAGCACAGCAGGGCCTGGTCACACTGCAGGCTTTAGTGCAGCAGCCCCTGCATCTTTCTGGCAGCCTCCACAGGGGACAGCACAGGCATTGGCTTCCCATTGAGGCACTGGAGGAGAGAGGAGATGAGGAAACTGTACAGATGGAGAGACCTGTACTACACACTCCACTATCATTGAGATGACAGTATAACGTGTGGAGGGAAGGTGGTTTTAGGTGTATAAAAATGTCCATCAGAAGTGCAGCTGTTACTGCGATCTGAGACTCCTTTGTCCTGGGCAATGGGGAAAGGATAGGCAGCAGAAGAGTGAAGATCATGAATGCCCTAGAAGTTGTCAGAACGTGATTGTCCTCACAATGGAACAAAACTGACCTCTACTTGTTCAATCTTCTTTAATTGAGCTTCACAAGTTATTTCCTGTTTTACCCTCTTAAATTTACTTTCTAAATTGTTTGAACTATCTATTATTATCATTCCTTCCCACCCCCAGAATAAAGCATACCCATTATCTCAATATGGCATACCTTCCAATAACACTGTTCCCAAGTTAGCACATCATCATAGAGATACATCTCTCATGATATATTGGTAGGCAGAAACATTTATGAAATGAATAGAAATTTTATTAAGTCAAATTCAGTGCTGATGAAAAATGGAAAAGTACTTTTCAGTCGAAGTGATGGATGTTTAATGCAGAGTGTGTTTCTGACAAAATCACACCTTATATAGGAGTTTTTCCAATGCATATTTTATAAATGCTTACACAACGTGGCAAGATGTATTGGAAAATGTACATAATGGGTATTCTTTCTATGTGTAACGATTCTAGAGAAAAAACTTACTTGGAAGAAAGGGTGAGAACATGTGATGGAGGTAGAATTACGATGATGATAGCTGTCCAGCTGGGGTAACCATTCATCTCTGCCACAGGCTTTGAGAGTCAGACTACAGGGGATCATGACTGTCTGTACTCATGTCTGCTTCAACAGTCTGAGGGCTTGGTCTCCCAGTGTCCTCACTCCTTTGTGACTCACAGTGGATACTTTAATCCATGAATCTAAACATGAGGATGTAAGCAGACCTCATATGGTATCCCAGTTCCATCATGACCTTGAACCAATTATTTCATCTTTCAGAGTGCAACTTTCTATGCAGAGTAACTTGGCATGGAGGTACTCAATAATTATTAGTTCTGTTTAGCAAATACCTACAAAATCACAGTGGCATATAAAAATAATTATTCATTTTTCAGTCATGGGCCTGTGCATGCCTCTGCTTCAGGGTATGGGTCAAGTTCACATTTGTTCTGTGTGAACTTATTCTGGGATCGGGATGAAGGGCAGAAGCTAACAGGGACATAGTCTTCATTTGGTAGTGGTCAGAAACTTGGAGGGATGAACAGATACATTCAATGGCTCTTCAAGTCTCTGCCCCCATTCCATTGGTCAAAGCAAACCACATGAACAAATCTAAAATCAGCAGGACAGAGAAGCATTCTCCCTCCATGGAAGTGAATATTTGCTAAATAATAATTTAGCCTACCACACTTCCCTTCTTCCAAAAAATTAAAAAAAAATTTTTTTTATTTTTTTGCGATACACGGGCTTCTCACTGCTGTGGCCTCTCCCGTTGCGGAGCACACAGGCCCCGGACGCGCAGGCTCAGCGGCCATGGCCCACGGGCCCAGCCGCTCCGCGGCATGTGGGATCTTCCCAGACTGGGGCACGAACACGCGTCCCCTGCATCGGCAGGCAGACTCTCAACCACTGCGCCACCAGGGAAGCCCCCCTTCTTCCCTTTTAAAGCTTTAAAATATACGTTTCCAGCCTGTTCTAAATCTAGTTCGAAGTCTAACACAAATGTAGCAGGCTCTACATAAAGTAGTGCTTCCTCTTTATTGTTGTAAAATAAAACCTTTATTAGGGAGATTATGTTTTACTCACTTCATTTATGATGCCATTCTAATAATAATTTAGGTTGGCAGTTGCAATTTTTGTTCTATTTAATCTAGGTTAACTGGCCTGGTTACTGACTGAGGATTATACCGGTGCCTCCCCATATGGTAGCCACAGGTTCCATGTAGCTATTTAAATTTGGGTGAAATTCAAAAATTTAGTTCCTCATTCACACTAGCTACATTTCAAGTGCTCAATAACTACATGTGCCTAGTAACTACCATGTAGGGTAGCACAGAAATAGGACATTTTCATCATCACAGAGAGTTCTATTGGACAGCATTGGGTTAGGTAAAACAATAACAACCATAATGACTTTCATTTATCTAGCACTAAACGTGTGCCAGGCACCTTGCTACATGTGTTGCATGCCTCAAGTTCATCCTTGTGACCATCCTGTGAGATCACTACTCTTTTTTTTTTTTCGGTATGCGGGCCTCTCACTGTTGTGGCCTCTCCCTTTGCGGAGCACAGGCTCTGGACGCGCAGGCTCAGCAGCCATGGCTCACGGGCCCAGCTGTTCCGCGGCATGAGGGATCTTCCCAGATCGGGGCACGAACCCGCATCCCCTGCATTGGCAGGCGGACTCTCAACCACTGCGCCACCAGGGAAGCCCGAGATCACTACTCTTATTCTCATTTTTCTAATGAAGAAACTGATGCTTAGTGATGCTAAAAATAGGAGCAAGCTTGCCAAAGGCAAGCTTGGCAGTGTCATGTCTATTTGACTCCAAAGCTCCGTCTCTGAGCCATTAAAATGCTCAGTTTTCTAGTTTCAGGCCATCTCAAGAACAGATACTATGATGTCTAGCAGAGCAATGACAGGGGCAGTGTGCTTAGTCCCAGGTACCATCTGGGATGTTTAGAGGGCAGATCAGGAACTGGCTTATTGAGTAGCACAGTAGTGGTTTCCAGAACCCGTAGCTGGAATGAGATGACTGTCGTTTAAGCTGGTCCAACGGTTCCCTGAAAGATCTGCTGCCTCTTCAGACAAAGCACTTCATGATTCTGCCTGATTCTGCCTCAGTAACTCCTGTTCAGTTAAGTCATCTAAGCTTTTTTCTGCAGAGGGACCTTAGCAGGGGTACCCTTTTGGAGGAGTTAAGTGCATTTGAGGAGAATATGAACACTATGTTTTCCCCAGCCTTCTCCTCATTATCCTGGTTATGGTGAGATCTATGAGGCAGCATGGTAATAATGAGTGGCCTGAAGTTGTTGTCTGAAGGACCATTTCTGTGATTTTATCATTTTGAGAAGATTATATAGGGACAATATATTCTGGTATGACAAACATGCAAGCTATGGTACTAAAGAAAAATGGATATTAGCTGTTCTCTTTTACTACTGTTCCAAGAAGAAAATCCCTTTGTTACTCAAACATACAGTAGCGGACTGGTAGTTGTTTAATGGAAGTAATGGGCTAAGAGGAAAAAATACTGGAGAAGCCTGGAAATTTAGCTAGATTTACATTGGAAAGAAACAAGTTACTGGCAGAAGGCAATAGAATAGATAACGGAAAATGAAAGGAGAGATTCTCCTGAGGCTAGGGCTTGGGGGATATTTGGGAGTTTGTAAAAATGGAAGAAAGAAATGGGAGAGTACCTGCTGTGAATGAACAAAATTGAGAGAAGAGATGGGGAAAGGGAATTTTAAGAAAAGGATGTTATAAATGGAATACTACTTTGGTGATTTCAGTAGAGCTATAGTTAGTTGTGTTTTTTTATCCCCAGCTCTCAGGACTATTCTTTCCTTGAGTGCAAGACCATGGTAAGAATCGGCCATTGAAGCAGTTGAGCTTTATATAAGAAAACTGGCATTTGACATAAATTACAGTTTCAATAGGAAGAGGTGGGTTAGGAGCTAGAGACTTATATTAACAGAGTTATATTTCTCATTGGAATTTAAGAAAATGAATGTATAGCTATAAAACCTGAGCATCGCTGAGATTATCTAGAGTTTAAATCTAGTAACTGCTCAATAGCAGTTAACTTTGTTTTTCTACCCCAGCTGACACTGTTATTGTATATTCTTTTAACCATCACCTTTTTTATCCGTTGCTTAGTAAGTGTGAATTTCAAGCTGAGTTGCAAGCACTATAGCTCTTCCTTCTATTCTCTGTGATTATTACATTATAACCAACAGTGATTTGTAAAATGCAGGTTAATTGACTATTATACTTGAAATGCATCTGGGAAATCTTTGATGTAGGAGAAAAATCTGTATTGTGAGGGAAAAAAGTGTTCCATGGTGAAACATTTGACATTTCTGTATGCTCTTTTCACTCCGTTTATGGTGTACTTTGATGACTAAAGTTTTTTATCTTGATGAAGTCCAGTTTATACATTTTTTCTTTTGTTGCCTTTGCTTTTGGTGCTTTTTCTTCAAGCTATAATTATGATGGTTTTTAAAATGATTTGGAGTTCTTTTTTTTTTTAAGATTTATTTATTTATTTTTTATATTTATTTTTGGCTGCCTTGGGTCTTCGTTGCTGCCCGCAGGCTTTCTCTAGTCGCAGCGAGCTGGGGCTACTCTTCATTGTGGTGTGTGGGCTTCTCATTGTGGTGGCTTCTCTTGTTGTGGAGCACAGGCTCTAGGCACGCGGGCTTCAGTAGTTGTGGCTCGCGGGCCCTAGAGTACAAGCTGAGTAGTTGTGACGCACGGGCTTAGTTGCTCCGCGGCATGTGGGATCTTCCCGGACCAGTGATTGAACCCGTGTCCCCTGCATTGGCAGGCGGATTCTTAACCACTGTGCCACCAGGGAAGTCCTTGGAGATCTTATTTTAATAATTTGGTATTTTCCTTTGCTGTATTTTTAATTGTCAATTAGGTATTTATATTTTTCTTTAGATGTGGAGCCTGGATACTTTTCCTTCTCAAAGCATTGTTATTTGGTTTGGTGTGTGGAAGAACTCTGATTTTGGAGATTTTTTTTTTTACAGTATCTAAGAAAAAATTAGTTCTAAACATTGCTTAAAGGAGTAATTGTTTTTGCCAGCATTGAGACTAATTCAATTAAATATGCATAAGAGTAGAAAACATGGTTTCCCACCCAGGAGGTATAAAGCTACCTTATTTTCAAAATTTAATGTGTGGTTATTATGAATATTTATTCTGTTGAATATGAAATGCATAGGCTAAGTATATTTGACTGGATTCAGGCTTATATCGGATCTTTTAATTGATCCATGTAACTTAGGTAAAAGATTTACTATAGAAGTAATGTTAAATTCCAAGAAAATAAGCTCTGTGAGCCAATTTCATTGACAAGCAGGTATTTCTTTTGGATGATTTGTCACAATTACTTTGAAAATATTTTCAGAAAACTTACCACAAGGCTTGTGTGAAATTAGGGTCTCCTTTATCACTATTTGTGAAATCTCAAGAAGGAAGACCCTAATTGGTATAAAAATTATTCTGGCAGCATTCTCTGCTCACCTGCTGAGAGGACAAGTGGGATGTCCTGATTAGCACTTTGTGGTCAAGTGTTAATGACTCTGGAAAAGAGCCACTGTGATACTGGAAAGTGTCCAGTCTCTGAAGCTTCTTGATGCTTTCCAGCATGTGAATCCTGCCTGAGAGAAGGCTCCTGACCAAAATAGCACAGAAAGTTGGGTCAATCAGATAACCACCATCTTTCGGTAAAGGTCAAATTTACATGTGGAGATTTATGGATCCTGCACCTAAATGAGTACAAGATGTGTAAACCTCCAAAATATTTTTTTCTAGTCTCATTTTTCACACCTATTTCCCTCTCATTTTTCCTTTTGGCTTATTTATCACCTCCTTAATTCCTTTGTGATTCATTGTCTGGTTAGGGGGTCAGTGGCTCAGGGAATCCAGACCTAAGGGTGGAAAGTTCTCAGGAAACAGGCAGCTGTGAGTGTGACCTGGGCAGGCACACCAGAGTGCTGTTTCCCTTTCAGAATTGGGGTCAGGACTGACTGTGTGAGAAATCATTTTGATTGACACAAACTGGGAAAACACAGTTACTAGACATTACACAAGATAGAAAGCCCAGAGTCCAGGCACATTGGCAGGAGCCAGAAGACCTACAAGGACTGAAGAAACAAAAAGTTAATGTAGAAATTTAATTCTGTAGTATCTCTTTTAACTGCCTTACCTTTTACAATCCCAAGGCTGCCATTTTATGGTCCAGCTTCTAATTAGTTCTTGATTATACAACTTGGATTATCTTTTAAATGGTCTCCACCCTTTCCCTCTCTTTTCTCTTGGATTCATCAGGGCTTTGGGATCAGATTGGTCTTCCCAAAATACCTAGTTGAGCCACCCCACTACTGTAGAACCTTCAACAGCTCCCCATAGCTTTCCAGATTAATTATGTTCTTTAGCTTGGCTTTAAGGACTTCCATTCTCACACTTCACACTATTTTTATCATCTTATCTCTCCTTATTCTGTATAATTACTTTAAGTGATACCCAAGTGGCTGGTTTCTGAATGTGTCCCGTGCATTCCCTCTTCTGAGTAATTTCCATCATTCTCTCTCCCCCTGTTAAGTCAAAAACCTACTGATTCTTTGTCTTTTTTCAACTACCATCTCTACTGAAGATAAAGTCACTTCTTTGACCTTTCTTTACCTTTCATGAATCAGTACTATTGAGTTCTTTTGTGGTACTTTTTTCATACATCTTTCTTTAAAAAGTGATTGATTTACTTTCTCATATACTCTAATTAAACCAGGACTGTTTTATTTATGACAAATTATAAGCAGAGCTCTTAGGACCTAGGAATTTTCAAAAAAGAATTTTAAAGATATGCATCAGGAAGGAAGAAATTTAGCCTAGAAAGTATTCAGTTGTAAAAAAACAGTGGTCAGTAAAGAAATTTCTAAACATGTAAGTAATTTAAATAAATATTTACTAAAGAGTAATAATGATGACTAGCTTGGAGGGTTTAAAAAATAAAGTCGAATGAAAATATATGACATTCAAAGATGTGGAAGATGGAGGGTAAAAATATCAACTTTGTCAATTCAAACATTCATGTTAAAGATTTAAGGACAACTACGGGAGGCAGGGAAATAAAATGATTACTTCTAACCAGCGAATAGAAGAAAAGGGAGTGAAGAAAATGTGACCGATCTGAAGAAGGAAAGAAAGAACAAAAAAGCACCTTCCTCTTCAATAAAAGAATGTTAAATAGAACACATAAGATAAAATGGTAAAAGTAATAAAAATAAATTAGTAAACTAGATAAAAATACAGAATCCTACTATATTCATTTTATACCTATTGTATTTTATACCTATGTCAAAAACAAAATGTCATAAAAAGTTTGAAAAGATATACAAGGCAAACACTAATACAAACACTAGTGCAAAGAAAAGCGGAATAGCCAAATTAGTATCAGTTGGACTAGACATTAGGACTAAAAAGCATTAGTAGGAATAAAAAAGGTCACTATAGGGCTTCCCTGGTGGCGCAGTGGTTGAGAGTCCGCCTGCCGATGCAGGGGACACGGGTTCGTGCCCCAGTCTGGGAAGATCCCACATGCCGCGGAGCGGCTGGGCCCGTGAGCCATGGCCGCTGAGCCTGTGCATCCGGAGCCTGTGCTCCACAATGGGAGAGGCCACAACAGTGAGAGGCCCGCGTACCGCAAAAAAAAAAAAAAAAAAAAGGTCACTATATAATGATGAAAGGAACAATTCACCATGAAGATGTAACAATCTTGAACTTTTAAGCCCTGAACAACATATTTCCAAATTATACAAATTAAAATTGGAAAGAATCACAAAAATAAAATAATTTCACGATGATAACAGGAACTTTTAATAAATCTCTCATTGATAAATCGCCTAGAGAAAAAAAATAAGAATTAAAAATCTTGAACAAAAATTATGATTTATTAATTAAACTCTGAACCCAACGATTAGAAAAGACACTTTGAAAAAGTATGTATAAACCATTTACAGAAATTGATCATGTTCAAGTCTCTACACATATAATTGATATTATCATATAGACTATGATCTTTGATGAAAATGCAATAAAATTAAAAATTGATAACAAAGGAATACACACATAGGTCAATGGAATAGAATACAGTGCCCAGAAATAAACTAACATAAATATTGTGATTTTTGACAAAGGAGTAAAGGCAACACAATGGAGCAAAATTAGTCTTTTCAACAAATGGTGTTAGAACAACTGGACATCCACCTGCAAAAACATGAATCTAGAAAAGACCTTACACCCTTCACAAAAATTAAAATGGATCATAGAACTAAATGTAAAGTCCAAAGCTATAAAACTCTTAGAAGATAACATAGGAGAAAGTCTAGATGACCTTGGGTATGGTGATGACTGTTGAGATACAACACCAAAGACATGATCCATCAAAGAAATCATTGATAACCTGGACTTTATTAAAATGAAAACTTCAGCTCTGAAAAAGACATTGTCAAAAGGATGAGAAGACAAGCCACAGACTGGGACTAAATATTTGCAAAAGACATACTGGTAAAGGATTGTTATCTTAAATATCTGAAGAATTCTTAAAATTCAACAACAACAACAAAAAACTAACAACTTAGTTAAATAATAGGCAAAAGACCTGAACAGACACCTCACCAAGGAAGATAAGCATATGTAAAGATGCTCTGCACTATATGTTGTTAGGGAATTGTAAATTAAAATGGCAATGAGATACCACTATACACCTACTAGCAGCTTTATTTATAATTGCCCAAATGTGGAAGGAACTGAGATGTATTTCAGTAGGTGAATGGATAAATAAACTATATTTATGGATATAGTGGATATCCAGATGATAGAATATTATACAGCACTAAAAAGAAATGAGCTATCAAGCCATAAAAAGACATGGAGGAACCTGAAATGCATATTACTAAGTGAAAGAAGCCAATCTGTAAAGGGTATATACTGTATGATTCCAATTACATGACATTCTAGAAAAGGCAAAACTATGGCAACTGTAGAAAGATCAGTGGTTGCCAGGGGTTGGGGGATAGGGAAGAATGAATAGGTGGAGCACAGAGGAATTTTAGGACAAACTATTCAGTATAATACTATAATGGTGGATACATATCATTATACATTTGTCAAAACCCACAGAATGTACACCACCAATAGTGAACCCTGATGTAAACTGTGGACTTTGGGCGATGATCTGTCAATGCAGGTTCATTGATTATAAGAAATGTAACACTCTGGTGTGGGGTGTTAATAGTGGGGGGAGGCTGTGAGTGTGTGTGGGGTCAGGGTATATGGAAACTCTGTACTTTCTGATGAATATTGCTGTGAACCTAAAATTGCTATAAAAATTAAAGCCTTTAAAAAATTTATAACAGAAAGGTAGTTAAAGAAATTCCACCCTCTATATTTGGAAGCTACTTACGGACTTAAATCTGATTATGAAAATAAATAAAATATAAAATTACTTTTAAAAGATTAATATTACATTATTTTTGAATTATATATAATAATTAAAGAAAATATCAGAAATATTAAGATTGAGAAACAGGTGTAATACAGTGCAAATAAAGGAAAGGGTAACAGTGTTCTAAAATCCTTATTTTAAGTAGAAAGACTCAAAATATGCTGTATCATTCTTGATTGAAATGATTTGAAAAATACAGATTAAATGAGGGTTTTGAAAAACTAGAAGAAATTGGCTTTAGATAGGATCAATTAATATTATAAAAATGTAAGTTCTCCCTAAATCAATCTATGAACAGTGCAATTCCAGATTATCAACAGCTTTTTCTGAAATGTGATGAAGTGACTGTAAAGATTTTCTGTAAGAAGGTACATGTCAGAATGAAAAGGAAGTTTTACAACTGAATAAATCTCAGTACCTTGCCAAATATTAAAATGTGTTATGATAATGTGATTCTGAGATACTCTGAAGGTAAATTAAAAAAATATAAAAATATATGTGATGAAGATGGCATTTCAAATCAATGAGATAAAGATGGATTATTTAGAAAAAAATAGTGTTGGGAAAATTGTGTAGTTATTTGGAAAATAATGAACCTGGATTCACTGATATAAATTCTAGATAAGCCACAGAATTAGACATATACTTACAAATAAAAAACTAACCAACCAAATAAACTATAAAAGCAATAGTAAGAAACATGAGTTTCTATTTATTTAAAAAATATATTTGGGTAGATGTCTTCCTAATTGTGAACTGACATGCAATTCAAAACCCATAAAGGAAATTTGGATAACGATGGCCAGTAATAAGAGTGATCAATATTTATTGAGCATTTTCAAGTGCTAGGCAATGTTTTTGGCTCTTTACATTTTCTTTTACTTATTTAATACCCTTAACCCAATGAGGTATATAGATTTTATTACTATAACTCTTTTATAGGTTTGAAAACTAAGGCAGAGGGAAGTTAAGTAACAGTAAGTAAATGGTGAAGCTGGAATTCTGAACCCAGTCAGGTTGATTTCATACCCTGAGTTCACTCTATGGCACTATACCACACAACCCTGCCTTATATAACACAAAAAATGTGCGCAGCAAAATTCAGTATAAAATCAAAAGGAAAATGACAAACAGGAAATTGTGAGCAACACCTAAAGACAGTCAGAAACCAATATGCCTTACACACAATGAACACTTAAAAATAAGAAAAAGACACACCGCTTAATAGACAAATGGATACATTTCATGATGACATAATTTACACATTGGACTTCCCTGGTGGTGCAGTGGATAAGACTCCACGCTCCCAGTGTGGGGGGCCTGGGTTTGATCCCTGGTCAGGGAACTAGATCCTACATGCATGCTGCAACTAAGAGTTCACATGCCACAATTAAGGAGCCCTGGAGCTGTAACTAAGGAGCCCACCTGCCGCAACTAAGACCCCATGCAACCAAATAAATAAATAAATATTTTTTAAAAAAGGAGATAATTTACACAATAAGGAATACAAATAAATAATAAACATATAAAAGACCTTCTTTCCCACTAATAACTAAATTAATACAAATTAAACAGATAGCTTTTTCAACTATCATATTGTTAATAATTAAAATACCGATAATACCAATGCATCAAAAATATGGAGAATCAATTTCTCTTTGACACATTATTAGTTGGTGGCAACTTATGTTGATACACGTTCTAAAGTGGCAGTTTAGCTATATTTATTAAAATAAAACATTTACAAAAGCAGTTTTACATCTGGTAATTTTATTTTATAGAAATATCCCAATATATGCAAAAGTATATATATACAAGATTATTCACTACAGTATTGTTTATAATAGCAAAAAACTTGAAACCATCTAAACATTTATCAATAAAAATTAACTAAATTCAAGATAAGCCAAATAATTAATAGTAATAATTTTCAGAGGGAAAATTGAAGGAATTCTCCTTTTTTTCTTTTTATGTATTTTTATTTTAATGTTTTGCAATATTAAAGTAGTACTTTTGCAATAAGATAAGAAAAAGTAAGATATTTTTTAAAAGTTATTTTTAGGGATGTCCCTGGTGGCACAGTGGTTAAGAATCTGCCTGCCAATGCAGGGGACACAGGTCTGATCCCTGGTTTGGGAAAATCCCACATGCTGCAGAGCAGCTAAGCCCATGCGCCACAGCTACTGAGCCCTCGTGCCACAACTACTGAAGCCCACATGCCTAGAACCCGTGCTCTGCAACAAGAGAAGCCACTACAATGAGAGCCCGTGCACCACAAGGAAGAGTAGTCCCTGCTCTGCGCAACTAGAGAAAGCCCGTGCAGAAACGAAGACCCAATGCAGCCATAAATAAATGAATGAATGAATGTTATTTTTAGAAAAACCCTTTTAGAAAAACAATTATTAAAACAAATTAGTGATACTAAATAAACACTCACAAGTGGATATAAGTCCTACATTAAAAAGATTAAATTATGGTGATGAAGAATAGTTTTAGGAATCCAAGGATGGTTTAATATTAGAAAATTTATTTGTAATTTGTCAGAGTCAAAGGAAAAGTAGATTTGACCATTTTAGTAGACATCCAAAGACTCTAGATAAATATGAATTCTGATTTTAATATATCTTAGTAGATGCGGTATCTCACTGAAATGATTAAGATTATCTATCTGAAACCAATTGCTAACATCATATTTGACAGAATCTCTAGAATTATTTCTTTTGTAAAAAATGATATGCCAAGGATACTGAACATAACCACTACTCTGATTTGACAAGGTTCAAAAATTTGAAAAAAACAAGGATATCCCAAGGATACCTAAGGTAACCACTACTCTGATTTGACAAGGTTCTGCACATTTCAATAAGAAAATATATAAGTATTACTAGAGGAAAAGAAAAATAATCTTTTTCTCAAATGATATAACTGCCTACTTGGACAACTCAAAAGAAGTAATAGAAATGAAATTACAATTAGTAAGGGTTCAATGGGTATTCATTTATAAAATAAGTATATAAAGCATCTATAGTTTTCCTACATCAGTGAAGACCAGTTAGAAGAGGGAGATCCCATTTATCCTCGTAAGTAGTTTAACAGATAGATAGAAAATGGTCTACAAATATTTTGAAAGAAAATACTAAACTGTCTTACAAAAAAGATTCCAATAATAGTTATCAAAGTGTTAAGTGTGGTTATTATTGAGTGAATAGTGGTTATTATGGTTGGATAGTGTTGAATTAAAAAACATACTATTTTAATTTTATTCTAATTTTTAAAAATATCTATCTTATTTTACAATCTTTCTATGTTACTTCTATAATAAGAAAAATTATAAATTATTTTAAATATTTGTTGTAATCTGTGATTGCCACATTCCCTAAGAATATCACCTATAAATCGATTATTGCAACAGTGGGCCACATTTCAATTTGTCCCATTGAGAAAGATATCAAAATTTGCATAACATTTTTTCCGAGCATATGCTGAAGCATTCTGTTGTTTTTTTAAAAAAAAATAATCATGGGAGGTAAATGTGGCTGCTAGTTCAGAATGAGATTCAGCATTTGTTCAGTGTACATAACATATTTAACATATTTAACATATTGGAAATGTGCTGCTCATTTATCCCAGCATCGCAGCTACTTCTATGAGCAATTCTTAGTGGAGCAATCTTTTGAATATTTAACCAACGGTGATAAAACAAACTGTTCCAAATTTTATTTACTTAATCTTTTAAAAAAACAAAATGAAGATCACAAGACTTCACTCTGTACTTATGAAAGAAAAGTACATCTCCACAGTGGAGATGAATTCTTACTGTCTGAAGCTATGTTATACCTTTTAATAACGTTTTTAAGGCCGATACTAGCCCTGATGATCATATGCAAGGTGATTGTGTTATTTGCTAAGTGCTTCAAAATAAGTTTATTTTCATAAATAATACAACAGGGTTGTTGAAGAAGAACTTTATAGTACTTGACCCATTTCTTTTAAAGTCACCGATTCCCAGCACTTTCACATAAAGGGTAGCCATGGTAAGGACTATCTCTGCTACTAAGCTAAAACCCAGTTAGTTATTAAGAGTAAGTTCTGAGGTAACTTCAGTTAGACTGTTTTCTCTAAAGCTATTAACAGGTGAGAGAGACCCAGGAAAGAGTGGGGCCAGAAGGGAAGGAGAGAAAAGAATTCAGTGTGAGGGTTAAGAAAACGTATGAAATATCTTCCTGAGTCAGGCAGAATGGGAATCAGATTGGGCCAAGCCAGGTAGAGTCAAGGTAGAGCCAGGCTTTAAAACTGGGGACTTGGGGTGCTCTGTTAGTTGGGGTTTGTGTGCTGCAGTAAAAGGAAGTTGCATTTGCTTGCCTTCTCTACCAAGTCATTGGGACCCCTTGTGCTGTGCCCTCGGCTATACGTCTGTGTAGAAAGAGAATAAAGGATTTGCTGGATAGCGTCATTGTGCCTGGAGAGCCCGATTATTTGGGCTGTGGATGGTCAGCAATGAGAAATGGACCACTACTTTCGTGTTTTCACTGCTCTCCCTAAGGCAGTACATGGGTTCTAAAAGGACATTGCACTAAGAGTGAAGGAAGAGTCTTGTTAAAATGCTCATTCCCGGCCATCTTGTCCCTGTTTCTGATTCGGTAGGCCTGCAACAGGACACAAGCATCTGCATTTTTAATCAGATCTCTAGGTGATTCTGAGGTGGCTTAGGTGTCTCTGATAGGCGAGAAGGATGGCTGAGTGGGAACAAGTGGCAAGATGGCGTAGGAAATTGTGGGCAATTTCCTCTCCTCTCCTGGTTTTCTGCTGCATCTGATTTGCTATGATTGACCTTGCAGGTCAGGGAAGAGTGAGCAGGGCAAGGGGAGGGGAGGGGGGAGGGGAGGGGATGAAGGGGTTGGGAGGGTGGAGAGAGTGAGTCCACCAAGGAACTTGCTTGAAATGTGACACAGAATCCTCTCCATGTGGGAAGCCCACCCCCTTTATACTAACTGCAGGTAATGGAGGGGAGTCAGTAGAAAAGTAGGGGACAGTTTGAGAGGGATAGTCTCTTCCAGAATCATGCCTTTTCCTTCTTATCAGTATCTCAGAATTTGCCAGGCCTTAGGAAGAGAAAGTTGATGCAACTTTTGGGCAGATGCCTCAGTATACAGTATATAATGCTATTACCAAGTCTTGTTATGACTGTGGGTTGATTCAAGTAATCATCTCACAGAGGGAAAAATAAGCTTCTACAGAGCTAATCCTGACCCATTTGGGAATTCATAAATGAACCAGAAAATTATAACTGTGCAAGCGGGATTCCATAGAGGCCATGTTTACATATAAATTTTGCAAAGCCTGAAAAGCACAGTCTCTAGCTCTAATCAGCCCAGTTAAAAATTGTGCCTACTTAAACGCTAGTATAATAGCCCGTTTGATCTTTATTTTAAGATAACTAAAGACTTTTCAGATTCTACATAGGGCTCAGCTCTATGAATAGGTCCCTAGTGTGCAATTAGTTACTTTTTTAGTCATTAATTTGAAACCGCTTATTGCAGAATTATTTGCTCTCAATTCTCCCTGCCAAGGGTACATATGCACAAAGGTACCTATTGTACTAATTCATAAATTGGGTGGAATGATGGAGGCATCTGATGGAATGGCTCCATTTTCAAATTCTGGGCTCCCAATTGGGGGATTCATTCAAAGGTGAGTTTTTCACTATCATACACATTGCAAGACTTTAAAAAGTCTGGAAGTGCAGTGCTTTTACCTGAGAGCAGGAGTGAAAAAGGACCTTAGAAGGTGCTTCTCTGGCAGAGAAGGCTGAGGAGGAAGACAGGGAGAGAAAGCTGCTACTTAGCAGAGTCAGCCTGCAAGGCATCTCTCTGCTTGGACCTGGGAAAACCTCGTCCTTACGTTCAGTGGAGTTTACATATAGCCAAGATATTGGAATAACATCTAGGAAGAAGAACCATACATGTTAAATTATAGCTTGAGCATCATTGGTTTCATGCTCAGAAGGGGAGAAAATTTGGTGATGGAAAATTTGGTAAAGCATTAGGTTGGGCCAGATGGTGGGTAGGATATGGCAAGACCACAGCTGTAGAGGTATGCTGTAATTGTATTAATATCTGTCTTATTCTCTTTCAAATAGTTCTGGTTCATAGGTTTATTTTTGTTTGTATGTTTTAGAGGTAAAATTTTGATTTGAATTATAACTTGAAGGAATTGCCATAGATTCTTTCCTGAGCTAGAACATCTGAAAGAAAATAGACACATCATTTAAAGATGAAAGAGATGTTGTTCTGGAGTTTGTAGCACCACAGATTGTATTTCCGAAATAACCCTAAATCCAGTGACAACAAAATACTATGTACTGTTTCCACCTCAATTCTGAGGCAGGAACAACAGGGGATATAGAAAATAATTCCCATAATTGTAATGAATATCATTGAAGCAGCCAATTTTGCAGCCAGCTTTTGAATAATACAGCTATTTTATGAAACTATAGCTACCTGTAGGATTTAACAAGATTCATATGTTCATCTGACCACAGACATATTATCCTCAGCCGTAACATCATCACTCACTGGGGCCTTTGGAGTGACATAAAATTAGGCGGCGACTAGTGTTTTTCATATATATTTGAAGTAATAGCGTCTGGTTTTGCTGGCTTGTTAGCTAATTGTTTGAATTGTAGGATCACAAGATTTGTGAAGCATTACAGATTTCTTTTTATTTTATTTATTTATTTATTTTTTACGGTACGCGGGCCTCTCACTGCTGTGGCCTTTCCCGTTGTGGAGCACAGGCTCCGGACGCGCAGGCTCAGCGGCCATGGCTCACGGGCCCAGCAGCTCCTCGGCATGTGGGATCTTCCCGGACCGGGGCACGAACCCATGTGCCCTGCATCGGCACACGGACTCTCAACCACTGCACCACCAGGGAAGCCCTACAGATTTCTTTTTAATGAAAAAAGTTTAACAAAGGAATGAAAGGCAAATTTGATTTCGTGAACTATAACCAAGGGACAAACCGTAGAAGTCGGACTGAATCCTCCTCAGAGCAACATTTCATTTCTTGTATTTTCATCTCCAATTAGAATTTCACATGTTCATTTCCAGTCCTAATTTCAAAGGAAGTTTATCAACATTAAGAATTCATTTAATAATTAATTCGTATTGGTGTTAGCAGCAACCCTACAATACATTTATTAGAGAAGTGTGTAAATGTTCCAGGTATTTTTGGCCACAGGCATTTTCATAACACTAGATATTCCTTCTGCCTCCCTTTCCTTTCTCCCCTAAGTACTGAAAGACCAAACCTAAAGGACTAAAGCTGTCCATAAGACTTGAGAGAAATCAGCATCATATCACAAAGATGCGAAAACCAGGAAAAAAAAGAAGCCCTGTCAGTATTCTACAAGCAGAATCTCTTCAACATGTTTACTGTCATGATCAGTTTTTCTCTGGCATTTGTGAATTTTGGAAAATTTTGGACGACTTTAACAAGAGGGACATTTGGTGTGGCAGAGAGAGCAATGAAGTGGGAGTCACCTTATGTGCCCCCTCCTGGGGAGGATTTGCTCTACTTTCCCAGGTGGTATGACTGGAAGGGGGCTTTTCAGGTGCTGGTAATATTCTGTTTCTTGATTTTTAGTGCTGATTACACGGTGAGTTCATTTTATGGAAATGATTTACATGCTTTTCTGTATGTGTGTGACACTTTAATAAAAAGTTTTAAAAAGTTTGGTGTCTAATATTAAGGGGAAAAATATAGCTGTAGTTTCGAAAACAGCAGCAACAACAAAATCACTCCCATCCTTTTCTCTTGCATCCTGTGCACACCTCCACAGTTGCATTTTCCACATTGTGTTCTAATTATCTGTTACATGACTGTCACCACTATCAGACTGTAAGTATCACTAGTGTGGGGAGGAAAATAGCTTTGCAGAAAATGTCTAGAGCAGTGCCTGGCACTCATTTGGACTCCCTAGATGACTGCTTAGTACATCAGTGATTTAACAAAAGGAGAAATGGCTTCTGGTTTTTATTCTGCTCCTGGGTCACTGTGTTATATTGCACAGAAAACCTCTCTAGGTCTACTTGTCATGTAGAGAAACAAGAGATTTCATTACAGAATGGCTAAGACGTTTTCCAGTTTGAAAATATTAAAAATAAAATATAAATGTACCAGAACTATTTTAGAATGTTAAATATATTCTATGGTGATTGAAATTAGTGAAGATAAGGATAACTAAAAAAAAAAAAAAGGAAAATAAAAGATGACTTCAAAATATAACTAGGCTTCCAGTTTATGAAAATAAACATTGAGTTACTCTTCTGAGTGTCATATTTCCCAGTTTAATTCAATCTTTCATTTTCTGTAAGAGAAAAGCATTTTATCTAACTTGAATTTGTGATGATGAAGCAAAGATAAATAGTAAGGATGCAATTTCTCTCCAAAAAATGTCCTTCTAAACAGGAAGGAAAAATGGAGACTGAATGTATCCTCCCACTTGAAAACTGGACAAAATATATGAAGCAGAGGTTTTCAGACATTGTCTATCAGGCAACGCAGGACATTGATCTCTGAGGGTGGTAAACCCGACAGGGAGACCCTGGAGAAATCATATGGAGAAACCATATCATTTCTCCAGCTTAGTGCCTGGAGCGAGTTCCAGGCTGCAGTGTAGGGAGGAGGAAACCAGCGATCTCAGTGACCTTCATGATTTGAAGAGTTGGAGTTTGGAGTCTGGGGAGGCCAAAGTGGCTCCAGTTCACTGGTGAAGAGGGAGCTGGATGGATCTAGAGATCGGTCCTCCTTAGATCTTCATCTGACTACTGCTACATGCGTGTGGGAAACTACCCAAGTCTGGGGAAGGAACCAACAAAAAGGAGCAGAGGGAACATTTCATGGAGCTCATACAGAGCTGGGAATAGTTATGTTCCTACCACCTAAGAGTGGAAAATGTCATAATTCACAGGACATCTGAGAAATAAAAAGAGTATTCAGACGGGTATTGCCTCAGTGGTGGGACAAATGTAGAACTAAACAAGAGCTACTGAATTCTACCTAACAAATCTTAACAGCAAGCCTCCAAAAAAAATCAAACTCTTTCCAAATGATATGACTGCATCCCAGAATAAGGCTTGAAAATATGGGAATACAAAAATATCCAGCACTCAACATAGAAAAATTCACTGTGTCTGGCATCCAATAAATATTACCACGCATACAGAAAAACAGGAAAATGTGATCCATATAAGGAGAAAAAGCAGATAATAGAAACATGCCCATATGTGACACAGATGATAGAATGAATAACAAAGATGTTGAAATGATTGCTATAAATGTATTTCATATTTTCAAGAACGAGGAAATATTGTATATGTTAAGTAGACATATAGACGATAAAAGAACCATATAAAATCTCTAGAGATGAAAAGTGGAATGTGTAAGATGAAAAATATGATGGATAGGATAAACAACAGATTGGATATTGAAGAAGGTAAAGATTAGTGAACTTGAAGATTTATCAATGGAAGCTATCCAATATGAAACACAGAAAAAACAAAAAGACCTGAAATAAATGAAGAGAGCATCAATGAGTCATGGGACTACTTAAAGCAGCCTAATATATGTGCAGGTGGAACCCCTGAGAGAGGAGAGAGTGGTGTTTGATAAGGAGATTACTATGAATATGAATCATCGACCTAAACAGCCACCTCTACAGAATCTCAGTGCTCTTTCTTCCAGACAAGGGAAGAATGACCTTCTGACCACCCTCGTCTTCCCCCAGAATCGTTCAAAAATCATCGGGGCTACTACTTACACCAAAGACTCAGGGTGCGAGAGCCCAGGAGGCAGAGTGGTTTCAAAGGGTGGAGCTGCCACTCCAGTCCAGACTGACCAAGATCCCTCCACCTAGTGCCTCAGAAGTGGGGCTGCTGCAGAGAACTGTGGCATTGGTGGCCCTGGAAGAGAGCTGTGATGTGGGTAGGACCACTGCAGACAGCTGTCATGGGCAGCATCTTGCCAAGCTGTGGGGATGACAGTGCCATTCCAGTGGGTCTGGAAGGGAGAGTATCAAGTCAAAGAGAATTATTCTCCAGCCTAATGGAATGGTCTAATGGAATTCGCCCTGTTAAGTTTTAGACTTTATGATCTGGCATTCCTTTCTTCTTTCCTGTTTCTCCCTTTTGGGATGGGAACGTTTATCCTATGTCTGTCCCACCACTGTATTTTGGAAGCACATACCTAGTTAGGTTTCAAAGTTTCACAACTGGAGAGGAATTGTACCTTAGGACAAATCAAACCTCGAGTCTTGCCCGTATCTGATTTAGATGATATTTATTTATTTTTAAATTTTTATTTCTTTATTTATTTTTGGCTGTGTTGGGTCTTCGTTGCTGTGCGCGGGCTTTCTCTGGTTGTGGCGAGCGAGGGCTACTCTTCATTGTGGTGTGCGGGCTTCTCATTGCGGGGGCTTCTCTTGTTGCAGAGCACAGGCTCTAGGCTTGTGGGCTTCAGTAGTTGTGGCTCGTGGGCTCTAGGGCTCAGGCTCAGTAATTGTGGCACATGGGCTTAGTTGCTCTGTGGCTTGTGGTATCTTCCCGGACCTGGGCTTGAACTCGTGTCTCCTGCATTGGCAGGTGGATTCTTAACCACTGCTACACCAGGGAAGTCCCCTGATTTAGATGATATTTAGATGAGACTTTAGACTTAGAGTTGATGCTGGGACAAGTTAAGACTTCTGAGGTTGTTGGGGTGAAATAAATGTATTTTGCATGTGAGGAGGACATAAATTCTGGGGGGCCAACGCTGGAATGCTATGGACTGAATATATGTGTCCCCCCAGATTCCTATGTTAAAGCTTACTCCCCAGTGTGATGGTATTAGGAGGTGGGGGCTTTGGGAGGTTATTAGGTCATGAGGGTAGAGCTTTCACGAAGGAAATTAGTGGCCTTATAAAGAGACCCCAGAGAGCTTTCTCATCCCTCCTGCCATGTGAGGACACAGCAAGAAGACAGCTGTCTATACCAGGAAGTGTGTTCTTAGCATACACTGAATCTGCCGTCATCCTGATCTTAGACTTTCCAGCCTTCAGAACTGTGGGACAAAAATATTTGTTGTTTAAGCCACCCAGTCTATGGTATTTATTTTTATTTTTATATAAGCCACAACGGCTGAAGACATCATCCCTTGAACACGGGAAATGAGTCTCCTTCCCATCCTCTGACCTTCTTCCCTCTGCTCCTCCCCCACTGTCTCTACTCTGTATGGTGATAGTCATTTCCCTGTAGTTGTACTGGCTGGGAGTGGAAAGTATAATTATACTGCTTTTAGCTACCAACCAAGAGGAAAAGACAAAAAATACCCTATCAATTGGAACTAAGACAATGTTTTTCCTGTGTTTTATAAATGTGTTCTTAAGATACAATTTTTTTATATATATATAAATTTATTTATTATTTATTTATTTTTGGCCGCATTGGGTCTTTGCTGCTGTACACAGACTTTCTCTAGTTGTGGCAAACGGCGGCTACTCTTCGTTGAGGTGCGCGGGCTTCTCATTGCGGTGGCTTCTCTTGTTGCGGAGCACGGGCTCTAGGCGCACAGGCTTCAGTAGTTGTGGCACGTGGGCTCAGTAGTTGTGGCTTGTGGGCTCTAGAGTGCAGGCTCAGTAGTTGTGGTGCACGGGCTTAGTTGCTCCATGGCATGTGGGATCTTCCTGGACCAGGGCTCGAACCCGTGTCCCCTGCAGGTGGATTGGCAGGTGGATTCTTAACCACTGCGCCACCAGGGAAGTCCCATAAATATGTTCTTAATCCTGTTTCAGTATTAGAAAAACTATGCTTCAGCATCTGACTGTCAGATGTTATCTTATGTGGGGTGGTGTGGTTTCCCCCAGTATTCTGGATTTATTACCTTCCAGGCCCATAATGGGCTGTACCTCTTGGGCACATTGTGGGTAGGTGGGATCATGTGGTCAGTCCTGGTTAGGTTTAGGTGAGAATGAACTGTGCCACTTCTGGGCTGGAACACTGAGCCGATGATGTGAGTTAATTGGATTTTAGGGATGGTGGCTGCTTTATCTGATGGAGTTCCTGAGTGATGATGAGTAACGCCTCTGTGCCTAACTGTGGTTGGACATATAGTATGAGTCAGAAATTGACCTTTGTTTATTTTAAGCCACTAAATCTTCCTTCCACAAAAAAAGGGTGTTTGTAGGACCGTTATGTTTCTATAAAATATTTTTTTAATGTGAATATTTTAATAACTAAAAATGGTAGAGAAAATTTATAGCTTTAATTAAATATTTTTAAAAGATGCAGTAGAGTCGTAATACAGAAAACACATTGGCTTTAGGGTCAGACAAGTGTCAAGTCAGTTTTGCCCCCTTAAGTTCAAGGCAGATAGTTCTCTGAGCTCCTCAGATGAAGAGGATATACCTATGTCTGAATTGCTGTGATTTTTAAGCAAGACCATATATAAATTACCTGGCACAAGAAACAGAGTAACTATCATTTATTTAGTACTTAATGCATACCAGGCACTGGTCTAAACTTTATACCTAGTGCTATGGACTGACTTGCATTCCTTCAAAATTCGTATGTTGAAGCCCTAACCTGCAATGTGACTGTATTCGGAGATGGGGTCTTTAGGACCCCATCAGGGTTAGAAGAGGTCATGAGGGTGGGGCCCTCATGATGGGATTAGGAGCTTTATTAGAAGAGGAAGAGAGGTAGATTTTTATCTCCACCATGTGAGAACTTAGTGAAAAGGAGGGTATTTGAAGCCAGGAAGAGGGCTGTCACCAGGAACTAAACCCTACTGGAACCTTGAGCTTGGACTTTCTTGACTCCCGAACTATGAGAAAATAGTTTAAATTGTTTGAATCACCCAGTCTATGGTGTTTTGTTATAGTGGCTCAAACAGACTAATACACATATTAATTCATTTAATCATCACAATAGCTCTCTGAAGTAAGTCCCATTATTATTCACTTTCTACAGATAAAAAAAAACCAAAACTGAGACACAAAGAAGAAAGTGACTTGGCCAGAGCTGCACAGTAATTCCAACCCATGCAGTCAGACTCCAAACCCATGCTCTTAGCCACTGTGCAATGTATGAGAACACAAGTGTAAACTCTCAAAGATAAGCTGTCTGTTAGTGCTGACAAGCTTACTCTCCAGGAGGAGCAATGGCAGCTCAATGAGGGGCCCTCATGTTTCATGTTGTGGCCCCTCAGGGGTACAGGGTATAGTGTAGCTGGTGTAGTCATTTGTTGCTCGCTTATAATTACAAGGTGGGAAATACTAATAGCTGTGTTGTTTCTGAGCCCAGAGGAGAGGCCTCCATTTGGGGGTGTGGGTTTGGGGGACAGATAGACAAAACACTCAATTTGGCTCCTTAACAATGAGAGGGACCTGAAGAGTCCAAACATGCGTTCCTTGTACCCCAATGTGTGTAGCTGCTGAGCACCCTGAAGCAATGGTGCTCATGACCTTGAAGTCAAAGTTCCCAGGGAGGCACATTTCTGTACGGAGGGGACCCAAGCCTCTTGGGTAATTGTGCATCCAATGGTTCCTCCATTGTGTCTCTAAATGCAAAGTTGGTCTCTGTGTAGACACAACGCTAATGTCATTTTCTTTCCCCTGCATACAGAGGACCAGATGGGTTTGTGGTGACTTCAGGACAAGGCTTCAGTGGGAGATTATACCAATCGCCGACTCATAGGCCTGTGAGCTTGAGTTCTATGTAGGTAAGTCTACAATGTCTTTCGTAAACACTAAATTAAATGCAAACATATTTTTATATTGTCATCACTTTGAAGAGATTTATCTTTCAAAGCAAAGAATTATCTCTGACTCCTAAACTCAATTCAGGCTTCACTTAAAGAGTCACTCAATCTAATCCTCAGAAATCAGCCACAGGGCTCCCAAATATTTCAGTCTTTTTAATGACGCTTGCTTTAAATTCAAATCCTATTTCTCAATATCTCTTTGAAATAGTTGAGAAGCCCTGTCATTTTTCAATTATTCCTGGGATGTTAAGAGGATTTTGAAGTTATCTATTAATGAACCCTGCTCCCTCTTGTCCCACCCCACAGCAGCTCTCCACTGCAGGGAGGAGAGTGAAAACTTACATGACCCTGGATCTGGGGAAGGAGGGTGGACTGAGCAAGGTTGCGGTGCTATTGGAGATTGAAATAAAGGGTGTTTTGGTCACAAGCATGCTACTTACAGTTTAGTTCCCTAAGGACAGACGTTTGATGTCTGAATTTGGAACAAATACAAGAAAATGGGCAAGAGACCCCCATTTACTGAGACTCACAACATACAAGGTGTCAGGCTAGGTGCACTGCAGTGTATCATTAAATCTTTATAATAATCCCATGAGTAAGTGCTATGATTACTCACCATTGAAAGGTGAGTAAATGGAGGCTTAGATAACTTGCTAACTTAGAAGGGGTGAGGTTGCCAAGCTAGTGGCATAGCCAGGATTTGAAACCAAGTATGTCTGAGCCCAGCAACTTAGTTTTTAGCCTCATGCAATGCTCTGTTTATTCAACATCGATTATTGAGGGTAATCAAAGAGAGGCGTCAGAAGAAAGCATTTTCTCACTTCTGTACACAAAAGATAACAAGATCCTCAGCTTTCAACATTGATTCAGCAAACAGTTCCTAAGGCCCTGTGGTATGTGGGGTGCTCTCATAGGGGTGGTGTACCAGGGGCATCATGTCATGGACGCGTGCTGGGGCACTGGCATTTTCAGACATGGACTCTAGTAGAACAGAACCTTCTCTCTTCCCACTTATGACAGGATTCAGAATATAAACAAAGAGCTCCCTCATCTTATGGGGACTGAAGTGCTGAGACAGTAATTTAAAGTTCTAAATAGTTTTGCAGAATCTCCTAAAGATTCCCTGGGGATATTTCAAAATTCAATTCAGTTCAGTAAGTGTTTAGTAAGTGCTGATGATATGCCAAACCCAGGATTTGTACTAAGGAGACAGAGATGAGTAAGACATCTTCCTTGTCCGTGAGGAGCTCTCAGTCTAATGGGGGCTGTTTGTTCCAGATGCAAATACAGAGATTCTGTTACAGAAATTGATAAATGGGTGAATGCCTTTACCTCGAGTAGGTTTTGAAAGGCATTACATAAATGTCCGCAGTAAAATACTGTAGGAGAAAAAAAATTTAATGTAATGAATAAAAGGGGAAAGAAAAAGGTTAGGGTTAAGCCTAAATTAAGTCCGGGAAATTATTAGTACATGAGGCATAGCCCAGTGTTCTGCCCAGTATTTTGTAGTCAGCTGGTTTTAAGCTTCCTAGCTGTGAAAGCAAAAAGGGAAACATAATCAGTCATAAAGCTCACAACAGCCAGAGAAACATACCTGTTGCTTAAGAGAGGCATGTTTTCCCTGGCATCAGACCTGAGAAAAAATTTTCCTCTGAGTCTTCCTAAAAGAGACCCATATGAAATAGTGACCCATATTCTCAAATACCACAGCACATTCCAATAATAAACGCAGGAGGTATTTCCAAGTGATGGCTTATCAGCACACCAGCTAAGTTAATAGTGCCAAAGAGAAAGTCTGAAAGTAAACATCTCTAAGGGTCACCAAGTCCAGGGGCCAAGGTGACTATTGTTCTGGCTCAACCTGGGGGCTAGAAATTCACCTTTGGTGTGGGAGACATATTCTGAGATGATCTCTGTTCCAAATTTGTAAGCTCCTTGGGGGGAGAGGAGTTAGCTGCTTTACCTTTTTTATACCAGGTATACTCAACCTCGAGCAGCTTGGTCACCTGCTCGTCGGTTTTTTTTTGTGGTTATCACATGCTTTGGAGTGAAACAGACTGGAATTGTCTTTGCTCCCTTACTTTCGTTGTTTCATGGTGGACAATTTGCTTACCCTCCCTAAGCTTCAGTTTTTCTGTGAGTTGGGAGAGGAATACCTGCTTCTCAGGTTTATTGAAAGAAACAGGTGAGGTGGTGTATAATCACAAAGCTCTGTGCTCAGGGGAGAGCAAACACTCAACAGTAGCTATCAAGGAGACAAAACTCCTGGAAATGTGGGTAATAATGTCACTTGTCTTCTTCAGATTGCAGGGGCATGACCTTTTTTCCTTTATGACTTTAGTGTCATCAAACAACTTTTATTACATTAGTATATTTTGTTAGATTTTGTTCCAACTAAAGATTCAGTATAGCATTTCTAATGCTTTGTTTAACTTTGTATAATTTTTAATATAATCCTAAAGCTTTTTTGCTAAGAGCCAAGAAAAGTACTTGTTTTATCTCAGGTTTATGAAAGAAAATGCGAAATAAAATGAAACAGAGCAAAGGCATTTCAGACCAAAAGTAGCTTCACCAGGCTTTCCCAAGACCCTACATTAGCATCTGATAGAAAACAACATCCATAGCTTAAAGAAATGCACTGGAGACCTGTGAGGCTGTAGATCTAATTTTAATTAAAATTAAGGTTTTCAGAAGGAGTGATTTCATTAATGCCCTTACTTAATAGACAAGTCCCAATCTGCATATCTGGACAATGCATATTCAAAGCAGGTGATGAAGGCTTGCAATATAAAGGCTCAGAAAGCAAATTGTTGGCTGACCTTGCTGACCTTGGACTGTATGGGCAGGCATGTGTCAAGTCCACATATCTGTGTCTCTTACCAAAAAACCTGTACCTCTTTAAGTACTCATAGGTATAAAGGCATGGTTGCTCTGTTTTTCTTACCTTGGCTCTTTCTTTCCTTTCCCAGAGTGGCTGTCTTGCACAGCCTTCCTCAGACTAGGTGGCCCAGGGGCCAGCTAAGCCTCTGACCCCCCTCTCAGTCAGTTCTCAGGGGACAAATCCCAGTAGACATTCAGGGAGATGTGGGCCATTGTTATATGGCTTCTGTTGAGCTTCCCTGGAAATAGGAACAATTTGAATTTCAACAACTATTTGTTGGCAATCAGAGCCCGGTGAACTTGAGCCTGTAGCTATGATTTGAATGTCTCCAGGAGGGCATGTGGCATGGCATAAGGTCACACTGTCCCACTCCTATTTCATATTTTGATTTGGATGGTGGACCAGACAACATCTCATTAAGTGTGCAAACTAGATCATGTTAAGTAAGTGGCTTGAGTACCTGGCAGAGAAAGATTGGATTTCCAAGTAACCTTAGTGAATGAGTCAGACATAAACAGAGGAAGGTTAGGGGTGATTTTATATATGTATACATCCCCCCTCCCTCACATGGGGGGGAGAGAGAGAGAGGGAGAGAGACTGGGATCACCATATCCATGGTGTCTATGGCTACTTGGCCCAGGCTGACACTAAATAAATACCAGTTTAATTGAAGTGGCCTAACTAAATCATTCACTCAAAGAGATTAGGAATGCTTTTCTAGCAACCTGGTTCACCAAGGATCTGGAGTTCAGGATAGTTTTCTTATCAACTAAAAAGTAAACTTTGTAATTTTCAGCTGTCTTTAGTGCTAGTTGCTCTCATTGCCAAAATGAAACCTCAAAACAAAACAAAACAAAACAAAACCGTAGAACAATGAAGAAACAAAAGCTGGTGTTCTTTTTATACTGCTTCTGTTTCCTCTTTCCTTTATCCAGAAGATGCAGTTGGGGCTATGTATAGGAGATGCTGATGTAACTTTTAATTTCCATTTGGGGACTGATTGTGGTAGCCCTCATTCCCATTTATTGTTTCCACAAAATCTCTCCACACACAAGGAAGCGCTGGGTCCTTTCGATAACTCTGGGCCAAGTTCTTTCTCCCCTGTGCTGTAGACACAGTTGGGATAGACGCAGCCATTGGAATCATGGATATCTAAGATCCTCTGGAGGGCAGAGTTCGGTGAAGAACCATAACTAACTGTTAGAAGACCAGCTTCAGGGTGAAGGGTGTCTTGTTCAAGGTGCTCCCTGCCGGATGCCCAGAGAGGGTGCCTCTGTTTACAGGAGTGAACTTCTTTGGGAGCCGACCTTCCCTGGAACATGCTAGTTCATATTCATTTCAAGTCCTGGAAGTTTCTTCTGCTGTGTGACCTCTGGATACTGTCTTAAGCAGTTATTTATCTCACTAATTATTCCACCCCCCCCCAATATTTTCTTTCTGTGTTTTACACCTTTTTTTTTAAGCTTTAAATAAAATTTACCTAGGCTAGAGAACTAACTCACAACTTGAAACAAAATAATTCTCACTTTCTTTGTGGATTTTCTCAGTGTCTTTAGATGTTTTTATTATTTTCAGTAGTTAGGCTCAATTTAGCGGAAAAGGATATTTGAAACAATTAATTGTTAACTCTCAGTGGTATAGATAAAATTATTGTTTAGCTTTTCTTTCTTATCTACCTTTTCTATTTGTTTGATGGAGCTCTAGAAGCCAAGCTTTGGTGAAAAACAAACCCAGGATTAAATATAATAGACACTTGTCCCTTTTGCTTCTGTAACTTCAGGCTTTTTCCCCCTCTGTAAAATTATTATAATGATACCTACTTCCCAGAACTGAAATGCTCATTAAATGCTCTGATCTATGTATTGCTCTTAGGATGGTGCATATAACATAACAAGGGCTTAATTAATGGCAATCATATTATCAACAAAATGGAAAGACAGCCTACTGAATGGAAGAAAGTATTTGCAAATCATATATCTGATAAGGGGTTAATATCCAAAATATATAACTCAATAGCAACAAACCAAACAATCTAATTAAAAAATGGGCAAAACATCTAAACAGACATTTTTACAACGAAGACATACAGACAGATGGCCAACAGGTACGTGAAAAGATACTCAACATCACTAATCATCAGGGAAATGTAAATCAAAACCACAATGAGATATCACCTCATACCTACTAGAATGGGCATCATCAAAAAGACAACAAATAGGGCTTCCCTGGTGGCGCAGTGGTTGGGAGTCCGCCTGCCGATGAAGGGGACACGGGTTCGTGCCCCGGCCCGGGGGGATCCCACATGCCGCGGAGTGGCTGGGCCCGTGAGCCATGGCCACTGAGCCTGCGCGTCCGGAGCCTGTTGCTCTGCAACAGGAGAGGCCACAGCAGTGAGAGGCCCGCGTACCGCAAAAAAAAAAGACGACAAATAACAAATGCTGGTGAGGATGTGGAGAAAAGGGAACCCTTGTACGATTTTGTTGGGAATGTAAATTTGTGCAGTCACTGTAGAAAACAGTATGGAGGTTCCTAAAAAAATTAAAAATAGAACTATCATATGATCCAGCTCTTCTACTTCTGAGTATTTATCTGAAAAAAATGAAAACACTAATTCAAAAAGACATTTGTACCCCCTTGTTCACTGCAGCATTATTTACAATAGCCAAAATATGGAGACAACCTAAGTTTCTATTGATAGATAAATGGATAAAGAAAATGTGATAGATAGATAGATAATGGAATATTATTCAGCCATGAAAAAGAACGAAATCTTACTATTTGTGTCAACATGGATGGACTTTTAAAAAAGTTAATTAATGTTTATGTCTTTTTTTAAACATCTTTATTGGAGTGTAATTGCTTTACAATGGTGTGTTAGTTTCTACTGTATAACAAAGTGAATCAGCTATATGTATACATATATCCCCATATCCCCTCCCTCTAGTGTCTCCCTCTCACCCTCCCTATCCCATCCCTCTAGGTGGTCACAAAGCACCAAGCTGATCTCCCTGTGCTATGCAGCTGCCTTTCTTTTTTTACTAGACTATTTCCTATATAGACTCTGGTTTTCTAAGCAGCAGAAACATTTTTCAAATGAAGTATTCCAAAGCTCCAATATATAAAACAGAAATATCCTGACTCCAATAGTCCTTTGTTGTGTGAGCTTTGAAAAGATTATTTAACCTTTCTGAGTCTGTTTTCTCTTCTATAAAATGGGGATCACAATAACTTGCTGCAAGGATTAAATAAACGAATCCATGTGACGCTGCCAGCTCAGCATTTGACATAACAGGCCCCTGATAAGTGCTATTTACTTTCTATGTTGCTCTCTCCACCCACCTCCCTTTACTCCAGTCCTACTCAGTGAGTTCCTGCTATGTACCCAGCACTTGCTAGGTACTGGGTAAAACGACAGTGAGCAAGGCCTTGTGCTTGACCTCAGGCTTAGAGAAGCCCTTTGCGTTAAAGACTTTTAGTGTGGCTTGGAGTTTGATGATACAGGACTTATAACTATATATATCAATATCAGTAAAATATAAGTTTACCACATATTGTAGGCAGGGTTCCAAAGTCAAGTTAAAAAGCATTGCAGAAGACAAGTGTTTTTGTGTGATATTAATGATTATTTGATACCCAGGGTTGCAAAATCAAGTTTAAAAACACTGGGGTACACAAAACTGTATAGTTTTCACTCTAGAACTTCTAGAACCTTTACCTTGGGAAAATGCACTATGACTTTATAAGGAAATCTCTGGCAGTTCTGTGCACATTAGGGGCTCAAGGAATATTTGATTTGTAAATATCAAATCAGTGATACACATAGTTTCTGAGACATTATAGGAGGAAAGGAAATTTCTAGCTGAGGCTACTGATTTTCTGTTGTCTCTACTTTTCTGTGTGGGATTCATGTTGGACCCAAAGATGAATCCAGTGTTGACAGGTAGCAAAGGGGGTGAGCAAGGCACTCTGAGAAGGAGAGAGTAGATAAATTCTACTTTGTTGTGGCATAAGCCTTAAGCAACTATTTTTCTACGGAGGATTATGAATTACAGTAACTTAGTAAAACTTAGAATAAGAAGAAAACCTAGCATTCAGACTGTGCTTGAAAAGCTAGATAAAGCCTCCACAGAGTTGAATTCTAAGATTTTTGATTTCTCTGTTGAGGATGTTTGTAATAATTCTGGATTTCATGCTACTTATTCTAACCCAGTGAACTTAATAGGGCATTTTGGTTAAATGTATGATTCCAAAGCTTTTCCCAGGCAGGAGGTAGGTATAGAACGGTAAGACTCATTTGACCGAAATCGCTAACATTTTAGAACAAAACAGAAGCATGGTTAAGCTTGTGAAGATTTAAATGTGTTTAGAGGTGATTTAATGTGTGTGTGGGGAAGCTGCTTTTCACTGTACCAAATTCACACAAACAATTTGGTACTTAGTTTCCTCCTAACATCTCCCTACCTATTTACCTTATTTCAACTCTCCTGTACTAGGTATTTGTTCCAGGAGCCACAATGCCCTGAGTCTATCCTGGTGCTGCCCTCACCCTGGCCTTCTGATGTCTCATTCCTCCCCGTTTCCTTTCCATCTGCCTGCATGGATCGCCATATTGGTTTTCCAGATGTTTGGGCTTGAACTGGACAAGTGTCTCTTTTGGATCCAGTCCTTCATCTGCCCTTGCTAAAGTAGTAACCCATCAGTCTATTAAATCAGTGCTCATAGGAGAAACTTAGAGGAGACCTGAGGGGCTCTGCTTCAGTTCCCCAATTGTATGCATTTTTAGGGGCTTTCTCAAGGCCAAAGTCCATCTTTAAAGACTATACATAGCTCAGTGTTTCCCAATCTTTCTTTCACCACCAATCTCTCTTACAATTTTCTTCCCTTCACCCCAATTTTTTTTAAAGAATTTTGTCTACCAAACAAATATAATCAAGGATATATTTTCCTATGAATTAAGGCTTTCATTTAGCTTGATGTAAGTATCAGTTCCCTGAGTTGACACGACTACAATCACGAGTGAAGAAACTTGATGTTTTAGCTGTGCATACATATTTCAGATAAACATGTGACATCCAAAGAGAGTTTTGTTATTAAGAAAGCTCTACGACCCCAGGAGGATCAGGGATTCCAGGTTGGAAAAATCATTTAAACTAAAGAAATGATTCTAATGGTGAAGATTTCATTAGGTGGTATTATCTCAGGCTTGTTGGGAGATTTTGAAGGGAAATGGGGGTTTGATCTGCTGCTCAATTCATACTGTATGAACAGTTGCCAGTATTTATTAACACATACCTTTCCTCATTCTCATCACGCATGCTTATATACCATATGTGTGAAAATTTTCTCCTTGTAGAGGTATAGTTTAGGGGGAAGTTTTATGAAATAGAACTTTGTATGGATAATTTGTAATGTGAACTTAATTGTTACTCTTCTCCAAAGTTAGCAAATAATAGAGGATAATCTTAAACTAGTCCTAGAGGGGTTTCAAAAAATACGCTAAATGTCAAGATTGAATGATTAAGGAAAGACAAATGCCAGGTCTTCACTTCCCTCCATTCTCACCAAAAGATGGTTTTATTAGCACCTTTTTCCAGCAAGGGAAATCCTTAATCACACAAGCCATGTTTATTATTGAGAACTGACTTTTCTACTCATGGCAATTTGAAGAAATAAAAGACCTCAGCGCTTCATAATGTTTAAGGAGAGCCAAGAAAAAATCTGGGGACTTCCCTGGCGGTCCAGTGGTTAAGACTCCGTGCCTCCAAAGCAGGGGGCACAGGTTTGATCCCGGGTCGGGGAACTAAGATCTCATATGCCATGAGGCAAAAAAAAAAAAAAAAAAAAAGAGAGAGAGAGAGAATTTGAACTACTGGTGGAAGGAACAAACTGAAAAATCAATCAGGAGCTGAAGTGGAGGAATCTTTGTAAATGGCTATGAGAAGCACCTGAGAATTAATGTTGCCAGACACTTAAATTGCTGTCAGATTTTACTAATGGAATCACATTACTACTAGAGGAAATTGTGTGGTTTTCAAATTTCAGCAATAAAGGAGAGGAGAGAAAAGTTCAGGCTTAAGAAAGAAAACTACATTCTTGAAATGCAATATGCTAGAGAGTGAGAGAGAAAGAATTGTTGGAAGTGGCAAGAAAGTAACTTTCAGGTATTTGGTAACCAGGATAGCAGATGTGAGAGAAGTCATTGTCAAAGAAGAAGTGGTTCTATACCTTTATTCTTTTGAACTTAATTGGAACTGGCAGGGTTTTTTTTTCCCCTAAAAATAAGCACTTAATTTTAGAATCATTTTCGATAAACAGAAAAATTGCAGAGATAGTAAAGAGTTCTTGTATACCCCATATCCAATTTTCTCTATTATTAGCATCTTACATTAGTATAGTGTATGTATCACAGTTAATGAACCAATATTGATACTTTTTCACAAACTGATGTCCATACTTTATATGGATTTCCTCTTTCCCCCTGATGTCCTTTTTCTGCTCTAGGATCCCATCCAGGATACCACTGGACATTTAGTTGTCATGTGTCCTTAAGCTCCTCTTGGTTGTGATAGCTTCTCAGACTTTCCTTGTTTTTGATGACCTTGACAGTTTTAAGGAGCAGTGGTCAGATACTTTGAAGAATGTATCTCGGTTGGGCTTGGTCTGATTTGCTTCTCATGATTACACTGGGGTTTTAGATTTGGGGGAGGAAGACCACAGAGATGAAGTGCCATGCTCATCACATGCTGTCACTGTGACTTATCCCTGTTGGTGTGAACCTTGACCACCTGGCTGCGACAGTGTGTATTTGTCAGGTTTCTTCATTGCAGAATTACTCTTTTTTTCCTTTCCATACTTTTTGGAAGGAAGATACTATAAGCAGCCATCAACTAAAAAGTGGGGACCTTTGGAATCCTGCATGGGAGATTTGTCTGCTCTCCCCCATTTACTTATTTATTTCATCATTTATTCATATCAATATGGACTCATGGATATTATTTCATATTTGGGGTCATAAGTCAATACTCCTTTATTTTATTGTTCAGATTGTTCCAGCTTTGGCCATTGGAAACTCTTTCATGTGGCTCCTGTGTCCTGTTGACATACTCCCATCATTTTAGTTTTTAATTTTTTTGTTTGTTTTTTTAGCACTTCCTTACTTCTGGTGCTACAAGAAACTCCAGGCTCATCCTGTATATTTCCTGCCTCAGTCCGAGAATCAGTCATTTCTCCAAAAAGCCCTAGTTCTCTTCCTTGGAGAGTGGTATTATAAATCAAGATGTGGGCCCTCGCCAGAGGCTATGCTCAAATCTCAGTGCGGGGAGGGAGTGACCTACTATGAACTATCTTACTCCCTACCAACCCCCTTTCCCCATTTCATGGGAAGCCTGGAAAAATACAGAAAGAGGTCAAAGAAAATGAAAACTAGCTTAACTATCTGCCCAAGAAGGCTTGATATCCAGAGATTCACTTGCAGAGGTCTTCAGTTTAACCTGCAGTCATCATAACATCAGTTCAAACATATATTTGTTGCTGAAGATGTACACAGCCTGGCATTTGCAATCCTCCTTTCACCTCACCTTTGAAACCCTCTGGTGAGAAGTTGGCTTGCAGCCTAAGTGTGTGTGGGTTTATAGCTTGCAGTTTGAATTTCACTGCACACAGTTTAGTTGCGTGGAGCCCCATTTCACTTCATAACTGAGCCCTTGAATAAATGTGTTTCTTCATCAAACCAAACAAGCAAACAAAACCACGCTTGCACTAAAAGGAAAAGAATGCCTGCTATCCGTGAACCCAGTAAAACTCCCACTTGCCATTGCATGTATGCAACCAGCAAGGTGCAAATCAACGATCACACATTTCTCTGCTGCGGGAGCGCACGTCTGTGTGATCAGAGGTGCGCTGCAAATGAAACTTAGCCCGATGCTTTTGCAGAGCCGTAATTCTCTTAGGAAAGTGAGAGGGAAAAGAAGCTTTGAAAATAGAACCAACAAAAAAGAAGCAGATACATAACTGGATAATAATCACAGAGAGCGTTGTGGTCAACTGGTCCAACCTCCTTATTTTATTGAGAAGAAAAGAGCTAAGTCCCTTGCCAATCTTACTGAACTAAGTAGGGGCAGCCCAGAACTGGAGTTCAGGTTTCTGACTCCGAAGCTGGTGCTATTTTCATGCTGCTTTATAGGGAATGCTTAGAGTCTTAAACCTGGTTTATGTTCAGTGTTCTTGGCAAGTTAGGAAATAAATAACTTATACATACATAAGTTTTCATTTTTCCTCCTGGGGGGAAGTGTATAGTGGTAGAAAGCAGGGTATAATCTTTGGAGGTATCATTCTTAGCCCCTCAGATAGGCTTTGGAAGTCATAGTTTAAGCATGCATCAGAAAAATAAGGGTCAGCATAGACAAAGGAGCTGCTGGCATTGAACATTGTTTTGTACCCAGCATTCTTGGCCTTACTATTAGGGATGTTTAATTGATGTCCAAATCCAGGATACAGCATCATTTCAACAATTTTATTAAATCTCTGGCTACAAAGGGGAGAAACTCAGACTAGCACAAATTAAAGAAGGTAATTTAATTAAGAATGTAACAATTAGTGTCATATACTGAAGGACAGGAAATAATGTACCACAAAGCTTAAGGAGGATTGGAATTAAAGGATTCTCAGAGGGTTCTAGAGTTGATAAGTCAGTAAATATTTACTAAGTAGTTGCTATATGCCAGGTACTTGGGGACACATAAGTGAAAAATTCAAAGTCATTTCCTCAAGGAACTGATGTTACAGTGGGACAATTTGAACAGTAAACATGCAAATGGATTAATATGATTAATTCATTTACTGATAAATGCCGTGAAGAAAATAAAACAGGAAATGTAATAGACAGTAATGGAGCAGGAGGTTCTTTAGCTGAGGTGGTCAGGAAAGGCCTTTCTGAGGAGGTGACATTGGAGTTATGAGAGGGAGTCAGGCATGTGAAGATCTGGGGAAGACACTTCCAACTAGAAGGAACAGGAAGTACAAAGTCCCTGAAACAAAACTGAGCTTTAAATGCATGGGGATGGAATAAGGCTGGTGTGGTTCAAATGAAAGAATTGAGGAGAGAAATAAGGGACATAATGTCAAAGGAGTAAGCAGAGGACAGATCGTAGAGGGCCTTTTAGACTTTGGTGAGAAATTTGTATTTTTACGTGGATGCAGTGGAAATTCATCAAAGAGTGATAAGCAGTATAGCAATAACTGATCCTGCTGCTATTTGTAGAACTGACCATAGTTAAAAGATTATTGCAGGGGCTTCCCTGGTGGCGCAGTGGTTGAGAGTCCTTTGCCGATGCAGGGGACATGGGTTCGTGCCCCAGTCCGGGAAGATCCCACATGCCGCGGAGCGGCTGGGCCCATGAGCCATGGCCGCTGGGCCTGCGTGTCCGGAGCCTGTGCTCCGCAGTGGGAGAGGCCACAACAGTGAGAGGCCCATGTACCGCAAAAAAAAAAAAGATTGTTGCAGAAATTTACTGAGAAATGATGATGAGGTGGTGGTAAAGAATTGGTGAGGGGTGGTCAGAGTCAGTATAAATTTTGGAGATAGAGTTCATGGGACTTGCTGATGGATTAGATATGGAATATGAAGGAAGGAGAGGAATTGAGGATGACTTGTAGGATTTTTGACCTGAGCAACTCAGTGGATGTTGGTGCCTTTGTTGAAAAGAGGCAGGCGAATAAGTCTCTACCCATCTAAGATGATGTGGACTGAGGGATCAAACATTCTTTTGGCCATGTTAAGGGTGAGATAATTTTTAGACAGCCATAGGGAGATGTCACATAGGTGGTTGGATACTTGCGTGTCAAGCTCAGGCACAAATAAAGACTGCTGATGCAGAATTGAGTTGTCACAACGTGTTTACTTTGTTTAAAGCCAAGGGGTTGACGGAGACTAACTAGAAAGAGAATATTGAGATTAGAAGAGAACCAAAGGCAGAATCCGGCAGGTGTGACAGTGATGAAAGGTCTGGTGGAAGAAAAGCCAGCAAAGGAGATAAGGAAAGAGACTGGAGAAAGTCGGAGGAAACCTCACGGCATAAAACTGTAAAAAATTGTTTCAAGAAGTGTCAACTGTGTCAAATGCTGCTGAAAGGTCAAGTAAGATGAGGGCTTAGCGGTCATTTGCAATTTTAATAAGAGTTATATCAATGAAACAATGGGGGCAAAATCCTCATTGCATTGGGCTGAACAGAAAATTGGAGGCAAGGCAATGGAGACAATGAGGATAGATAACTTCTCTGTAATGGGGGGAAAAAAAACCCCAGAATGTGTGGACACAGATTCAGGATTAGTTTGATAGTGGGAAAATATCATTCTTATCCGATTGCATTTAGTTTCTCTGTGAAGTATGAAGTGAGATCTCTGGTATTTGATTCTTTTTTCTCAGCTCTTATTTTCCATTTTCCCAGAATACTGAGAACAACACCTTAGCTCTCCTGTAACTTTAGCTTGCAAGTGTCTTTGGCTTGCCATGGTACCGACTCTGGCCTCAAATCGACGTTAACATTATAGCAGTGATGACCAACATGGTCTTACAGTGGTGTTTATGTCTCAGTTCAGATTCTTGAGAGGGACGGCCATAGCTCATGCTAGTCTGTTGGCTCTGGGTCAATGTCTACTTCTGATCCCACTAGTTATAGTAGGAGGTCTTGGTTAGCTAGTAGAAACATGCAACTTAGGCCTAGTCCTTTATCATGGGGTCTTCCAAAGAGCACAATGTGAATTGGAAAGTGTCTTAATTTCCTGTGGCTGCTGTGACAAATTACCACCGATGTAATGGTTTAAGGCAATAGAAATTTATTTCCTCACAGTTCTGGAGGCCAGAAGTCCCAAATAAAACCATCAGGAGGGCCAGGCTCCCTCCTGAGGCTCTAGAGGAGAATTCGTTCCTTGCCTCTTCTACTTCTGGTGGCTGCTGGCATGCCTTGACATTCTTTGGCTTGTAGCCGCATCACCCCAATCTTTGTCTCTGCTTTCACATTGCCTTCTCCTCCCTGTGGGTCTCTCCTCTGTGTATCTGTTCCTATACTCCTTCTACCTCTATCTTATAAGGGTACATATGACTGCATTTAGGACCCATATGGATCACCCAGAGAGGTCCTCCTTTTAAGTTTTTTTACTTAAGCACATCGTTTGCCACATAAGGTAATAATCACTCTTTTTGTCATATAAGGTAATTTTCAAAGTTCTAGAGATTAGGGTATGAACATATACTTTTTTGTGTCTGTGTGGGGTGGGGACACCATTCAGCACACTGTAAACAGGTACTTGAAAACCTGAAAACATCTTCCAGGGCTTTCCTCTTTGTCAAACATTTTCTAAAGGATAAGAATGGAGATAAAGCATGCAAGGGTTGGATTCAAGATTTTGCCTAAATCAGTCTCTGAGTAACCATCGTATCAAAAGGACTTGTGCTAACTTAGATATATTGACACATAGTCCCAATGAAAAATAGTACCCTTTGGCACCATGTTGGTCATGAAATGAGAAAATGCATTTGAACCAGACCTATTTTCTTCTCATTGAACATCTATACATACATAATGGAAGCAATAGATGACTGTGGAGAGAAATTGACTGTACATGTCTTCCTTGATTTATGATGTGGTTACGTCCTGATAAACCTATCATAAATAGAAAATATCTTAAGTTGAAAATGCATTTAATATGCCTAACCTACTGGACATCATAGCTTAGCCTAGCCTTCCTTAAACATGCTCAGAACACTTACATTAGAATACAGTTGGGAAAGATCATCTAACACAAAGCCTATTTTATAATAAAGTTTGAAGATCTCATGTAATTTATTGACTATTGTACTGAAAGTGAAAACCAGAAATGTTGTGTATGTGCAGGATGGTTGTAAGTGTATTGGCTGTGATCACATGGCTGCCTGGGAGCTGCCCCTGCCCAGCAACAGGAGAGAGTATCATACTGCATGTTGCTAGCCCAGGAAAAGATCAAAATTCAAAATTTGAAGTACAGTAGGTACTGAATGTGTACTTCTTTCACACTATCATAAAGTAGAAAAATTATAAGTCAAACCATCTTAACTCAGGGACCATCTATACAGGTATTTTTCCATCTAATCTGGGCTTTGTGAAGTGTAGTCAAAAAATTTATTAGTGAAACAGTCAGCTTTTACCTTGCTGTCCTTTCTTGTCAGTTGTCAGTCAAAGAGGGGAAAAATATAGAAATAGAAAGTAGCTTCTGGGCTTAGAAGAACATGAGAAAAAATATTTACAGCTTTATTCAGGCTGTTGGAGTTATTTCCTTGGCTACATCTCCTTGGTGTGTTCTTTGTGAAATTCCCTCGTCCTGCTCTCTTAGCCCATGAAAGCACAGTTATATTGCTGACCTTGAGTCAACCTTTCTTGAGGAAATCCTCCTTTTGAATAGTTATTCTTGTCAGCACTTTTTTCCTCCAGTCATCCAACTGCCAAGTCTCACCTACTAAATTAGAGGAGAGGAATTATTCTAAGTGTCCTGCTCATAACTTTCTCTTCTGGGATGACTAGAAATCCCAGGGTTATTTCCTGTGAGAAGCACTGTCCTCGTGTTGATATCTAGTCTGCCTAATTTGACTTTAGATTAAACAGGGACCTGTTTATTCTGGTCCGTGGAGTGTTCACAGTATCCACAATTACCAAGCCCACTAGTTTTGCTCCTGTTCTCACCCCTGGGAATAATAACAGCCTCTACAAATTGTATGAAGGAGGACCAAAGCTTTGTAGGGGAAGAACATGGTGGGGGACTCCTCTTGGGCTCTTTAGCCCCTGGAGGAGCTCATTGCTCATTTCTACCCTCACAGTGGTCTCTGGAGCTGCTGACCTGCCTCCCATGCAGAGAGCAATGGCCACACCCGGGGTCTCCCTCCTCTCTGTTTAGAGGCATCCATAAACGTCCTTGTGGTGGAGGCTTTTGGGATGGATTAGAGAGGCTTAGCTACTTTGCATAGTGTCAGGTGGAGAGGATCTATTTAAATTAAGCAATAGAGAATTACATTCCCAAAAGTACCTTTAGATGGCCAATGGTCTGAGCATTTAAGTAAATTTCTGAATCATCTAGAGCTAGATTCTAGACCTGAAAATGTCACTTCTAAACCTAAGACTGAGTGATTTTGACATTCTCTAGGTGTAGCCAAATATCCCTTGCTTTAACTTCTTTTCTCTAGCAGAGTATTTCATAACGTGGTGCTGACTGCCCAACACCACCCTTCGGAAAACCTTTCTTATTTAAGGACAGAAATAAAATCCTTCTTTAGTTTTCTCTCTCTCTTTCTTTTTTTTTTTTTTTTGCGGTATGCGGGCCTCTCACCGCTGTGGCCTTTCCCGTTGCGGAACACAGGCTCCGGACGCGCAGGCTCAGCGGCCATGGCTCACGGGCCTAGGCGCTCCGCGGCATGTGGGATCTTCCCGGACCAGGACACGAACCCGCGTTCCCTGAATCGGCAGGCGGACTCTCAACCACTGCGCCACCAGGGAAGCCCAGTTTTCTCTTTTTTAGGCAAGTTCCTTAGTATTCCTTCTTTGGACAGATTTTCTATTTCTTTAATCATTTTTCATGGCTTCCCCTGCAAACTCTGCCTTGCCTCTACATTCTTACAAAAGTATGGAAACTAAAACTGCCAATGATGTTCATATACAGGTCTGACTGTCCCTCAGTACAGTACAAAGCTTATGTCTAGACAAGATATCACCACTCTCATTTTTTGCTTAAAGTGAATATTATGGAAAACCGGCTGAATTGTTCTGCTGGTTGATTTTATGTGTCAACTTGACTGCACCATGTGGTGCCCAGATATTTGCTTAAACATTATTCTTGTGTGTGACTGTGAAGATGTCTCTGGGTGGAATTAACACTTGAATCAGTAGACTGAGAAAGTAGATTATCTTCCTCCATGTGGGAGGGCTCATCTAATTGGTTGAAGGCATGAGTAGAATAAAACGCCTGAGTAAGGGAATGCTTTCTCTCTTTCTGCCTGACTATCTTCAAGCTGGGACATCAGTCTTCCTCTGCTTTTAGACTTGGGCTCAGGCTAAAACTTACACCATTGGCTTTCCAAGCTTTCATGCTTATGGTCTTGGACTAGAACTGTACCATCTGTTCTCCTGGGTCTCCAGATTGTTGACTGCAGATCTTGGACTTCTCACCCTCTGTACTGCATGAATCAATTCCTTAGAGTAAATTTCTCTATCTATCTATCTATCTCCTGTTGACTCTGTTCTCTGGAGAACCCAAACCAATACACTTGTCTTAGGCAGGAAGTAAATCTAGGATACTTACCTGTACCTGAAAGTATAAGCCATCAAAGATTTCTTGAGTCATGCCTATAGCAGGACACAAGAGTCAATCTTAAAGGGCTCCTACTGGTCAAAGATGGGAATATTTGAGCATAAAAATATGACTGCCATATGTCATGGCATCATGTCCAGCTTGGGCAGAAGTCCTTCCCCTAGTGACCAGGGAGTAGCTGAGGACTTGGTGATGGCAGCTCTGGAGGCCTTACTCTGGGCAGACCCGAGGCTATGGTGCCCCCGTGGTGGACCAGACCAGGATGGTGGACTCCAGGTTCTGAGGCGTGGACGGTCTAAGACATACAGCAGCACCGTGGAGGTGAGCTTTGTGTGCCAGCACCTGCAGCAGGCCCCTGATACAGGACATGAGCTTCAAGATCCTGGACTGTGTCCCCACCCAGGAACTCATAACAGCATTAAAGAAAAAGACTGCTATAGATAGAAATAAGAAAAAATCCGTGAATTCATAATGATACTTCAAAAAGGAAAATGTATACCATGTTGGTTACCTTTGTAGGTTACCAGACCACAACTCATTCTTCTGAAGAATGATAATTAAAGAGAAAGAATTGAATGTATCCTGTCTTTCCTGTATAGACTGTATTTCATGATAACCATATAGATGTAAATGTCCTTCTGCTGCACCCCTCCTCCCCCTGTCACCCCAAATGATAGACCACCAAGAACATACCTGGAGCTCAGCAAGTCAGGTTTATTACTTGTTGCAGAGAAGGAAACAGGGAACTGTGGGGTATCTCAGAGGGTGTTAGAAAGGACATATTACCGAATTTGGGCTGTTGCTGTATGATGTTGGGGATGGTTCAATGAAGAGGAGCTTTGCTCTGGATTGGAAGGGAGGATAATTTTATGATTGGGTATTTTAATGAATCCTAAAGAATGGCATGAGGGAATTTAATAAATTCTATAAGGCAGGCTAGAGCAAGGCTAAAGCTGTAAAGCAATTCATATTATCTACGAAAGGAGTGTGTTTAATATTTTTATCATGTGCACAGTGGCCTTGTTTTTACCTGTGACAGAACAACATTATGAAGTGGTCTTGTTTTTCATCTCATTTCTTCAAAGTCAGAAAGTGACTTGCCGTTCTGTGAGATTGTTTGTGTCCAGTAGGAGACCCTTGAGGTCTAGCTATGAGTGTCAGGCTAACTCCTAAAGTTTAGGGCTATTTTTCAGTTCTGAAAGGGCTTTTCTTTTCTTTTAAAAATAGATAGTAGAAAATAAAAGCAGAGAAATGAAAGATTTGAATAATCCCATATTCAACCCCTAATGAAATAATGGATCTAGGCAAGCAAAATGCTAAAGTCATTAGGTAAAATGTTAATGGGTTACCTTGTGAATGGTTCAGGCTGGCATCACCTGGACCTCTCTGATCAAGCTTAGTATTGCCCAAAGTGGGAAAGACAGACATTATGTGCCTCTTGATGTGACTCACAGCATAACCTTTAAAATATTCTTGCCCCCAAATTTGAATCTGAATCTAGGTAAATCTCTAACCACCAGTTTATAGGAAATATGAGGGGTAGAGCACCATCTTAACTAACACCATGATGGAACAATCAGCTAAATCTAGAATATTCAGCAAATAAATGTCATGGGGAAAAAAAAAGAGAGGGGGAGATATTATAGATTTAAAGAGACTTGTAAAACAAATCAACCAAATGCAGTGTGTGAATTTTGTTGGGATTCTGATTCAAGCAAGTCATACCAAAAGACATTTTTGAGATAATCAGAGAAAACTGAGTTCTATTTCCCGAAGATCTGTTCCATAATTCCCAGATACTGCTTTTGCTCAGTCTCTATTTAATTTGGCCTTTATGGGATAGGGGTTCTCTGAAATGACAAAGGTCTCCAATTGTTATCAGTGGAAAACTTTATTTTCTGCCTCATTCATTTCTTCAAGGCGGTGTGTCCATCAAAATAAGAGACCTGTTATAGAAAGAATTGAATAGATTGTAATATTGACTATAATTTTTATATGGTGGCTGTCATATGCAGTATTTAAAGACTGAGCTGAAAGTTGAATATCATACTATTACTTTGAAAAACTCTATGGGATTCACCATTTTATGGCATTTTCCACCCAAGAGTAAATCTTTTATAAATGTTCAAATTTTTAGAATCCCCATGGAGCTGGGATAATAGTCACTGCCTAAAATGGATAAAGACTAAAAGCCAATCATAAGCAAGTATTACCTCACCCTCTGGAGCTCTCTATTTTTAGCCTCAGTTTTGTTTCCAGAGATAGAGGTGAATAACTTTGTCATCCATTTCTCTTTACTAAATGTGCATCCTGACCTGTCTTTACTTACTCATCAGACTGGCATTTTTGGTTATTAATTCCTTTCAGATGTTCTGATCACCTTAAACGTTCTTAATAATTCAAGGACACTTTCTCAATAAAATACTATGTATGTGCCTGTAACCGCAGAGTATCGGGGAGCAGAATTCTGTGTTGTTATAGAATGCACGATGAACAGAAGCATGCACAGTGGTTAGTTACTCTTCTGTAGATTGTCTCTTTTGCAGTATTGTGGGAGTTTTTGTAAAATAGACTGGGTATTTCTGTGAACCCAAATTTCTGTGACATGGTTTTATTGACGTGTCAATCAAAATTATGTCTAATAAATGTCATGTTATTATTTGAGGAAAACTCGTGGCAGCACTTTAGATTGCCTTCATTTAAAAAGTGATGTTCCACATTTAAATGATTACTTCATTAATCTCTTTGATGTTAGTTAAAATTCATCCCAAGAAGCAAATACTTGAGAAATCACAATTTCTAATATGGTAGAGACATAAATTCATTTTAAGGAGACCAGTTCAGATTGCCCTATCACTCTCAGCTGAGCTAGAACATTACTAAGTATCAAGTTGAGTTCACATCTAAATATTGAAAGTCCATTTTGTTTCTTTTTTTAAATTTTTATGTATTAAAATTTTTTAATTGAAGTATAGTTGAATTACAATGATTCAGGTGTACAGCAAAGTAATTCAGATATATATATGTATATATATATTCTTTCTTAGATTCTTTTCCATTATAGGTTATTACAAGATATTGAATATAGTTCCCTATGCTATACAGTAGGTCCTTGTTGTTTATGAAAGTTGTTTATTAAAACAGATTTCTTGTGCTTTCTAAAAAAAAAAAAGTGATGTTGATGACAGGAAAATGAAAACAATTTATTATGTACAAGGACAAGGCCAAATAGCACTGTCACTGAAAGCTAAAATTCACAAATCTTTTCCTTTTATTTGGAGGGTATATTGCTCTTCCTTCCATTCTTTCTATATATGAGACCAGGCCTATGTTTTAGGGGGTTCTGACTTGGAAATAATCCAATAAGGTTATTTGCTCTCCCAAATGGCTCAGTTAAGTAGGAATAGAGATACAAAAAGAAAGAATGATATATGGGGCCTTCTGAGGGCTCAAAGCAGAGAATGGCCAGAGTCTGCCTGGGAAGGAGAAGAGGAAGGGTTTCAGAGAAGAGTGATGTTTAAACTGAGTCTTATAAAAGGAGAAAGGACATGCTAGACAGGGAGAGGGCTGTGAACAAAGTTGGGGAGATCTGAAATGGGACAGTCCATCCAGGGAGCTGCAACTAGTTCAGTACTCCTGCAAGATTGTGTGTGTGTGTGTGTGTGTGTGTGTGCGTGCGCGTGTGCGTGTGCGTGTGCGTGCACGCTGTAGAAGGCAGGGTAAGGATGGTGATGATTAAAGAAGTTATAACAAGAAATTGTGTTGGAGATGTAAGCAAGGCTGAGCTCATGGAGGACTTCGTGTGTCTTACTAAAAAAATAGAACTTTATTCTGTAGGTGATGGGGAGCCTTTGGGATGCTGACCTCTTAATATTTCCCTATCTCTGTCATGGGCTTTCACCAATAGCCCAAGCACCCTTATACCGTCAAAGGCCTAGGATGATCTTTGAGAGTCCATAGTAATCAAAGGGAAATATGGACTATACATGTGTTTGTGTCGATGTTCCTTGAGGGAGATGAGGTAGCTCAAGTTTAGGCTTTTGAGAAATTTGGCACATTTCTTATTTCATAGGGCTAAGAGCATGGGGCAGGATGACAATCTGGCGTAAGTTTGTTGCAGGTAGGATTTATTGTAGATACATGGGCTTTCCAAGATGCCATATTAATTAGTGCTTCTAGAGGAACTATGTTTTGATTCTATTCAAGAACTTGATATAAGAACTTGTAGAACTCTTTTGCTTTCTTTCTGTCTTCACACTTTGATGAAATTTTACAAGTATTTTTGTCATTTACTTTAAGCTGTATATTGTATATACCATGTTCATGATTTTAAAAGGGGACTTAATTTGCTAATATTTCCATTTATAATTCAAGGTCTCTGATATTATAATCTAGTCTTTGATTTGTATAGAAAAGCCTAAAGAGTTCAGGCATCAAATATCCCTGAAATAACAGTTCCAATTAGTTCTTTGATGAACTTCAGAGCAAAGAATTAACTTTTTGTCCTTGAGAGGAGAGCATATTGATTCCAGTTTATGTTCTAAGTTTCTCTGGAGAGTTGGAAGAGGAAGGTGTCATGGTAATCCAGTTCCCTCAGTTAATCAAGCAAATTGTCAGCTTCTTGAAGGGCATAGGTGCAATAAAAATCTGGAGAAAAATCAGGCAGGTGAATTTTTGACGGCTTAGATTAAGAGCTGCCTGGAAACAGCTGCATTTTTCTTTTATTAAAAACGATCCATTTTACTCATCCTACCTAAGCTCTTAAACACAGAAGGTACCTTGAGGTATTCTGTCCTTCAAGCTAGTAAACCCTGAACCTCTGCCTGGCTGGTGAAATCCCATTGTACAAGGAGTCCTCTTTACTGAGTGTTCTGGGCATCTCCTGCTGCTTAGCACACTACACCAAGTGTAGTGGCTTAAACTTCTGTTTTGATTTTGAGGGTCAGAAATTTAGACGTGGCACAGTGGGAAAGCACATCTCTGTTCCTAGGGTTTAGGGGTCTTAGCCAGGGCCACTCAAATGGCTGGGACCTGAAACAGCTTGGGACTGGTAGGGTATCTTTCTCTTTATGTAGTCTCACGGTTTCTCCATGCGGTCTCCCCATGTGGTCTCTAGCATGGTAGTCTTGATGTAGCAAGACTTCTTATGCAGTAGCTCAGAGTTCTGAGAGTGAGTATTACAAAACCCCATGGTGGAAGTTGCAAGGACTTTTATAACCTGGTCTTAGAAGTCAGGCAGCATTACTCTGTCATAGTTGGTCTCTCAGAGCCAGTCTCTCTTCAGCATGGGAGGTGACAACACAAAGATGTCAATACTGGGTGGTGTGGATCATTGGGTGAAGGGGTGGGGGGCATCTTGGAGACCAGCTCCCACACTGAGTCATTACCAAGGCTGGTAAGCCTCACTTCTTCAATTCACCGTAGTAACTCTTCTTAGAATGAAGATGAGCTAGATTTCTCCCAGGCATCCACTTTTGTCCACCCCACCCCCATCTCCTTCTCCCCCAATATATTTTTTAGGGCAGCTGGAGATACTTAAAAAAATTTCTATCTGATCATGACTCTTCATGTTCAAAAGCTTTTCCGTGGCTTGTTATTGCTCTTAGGATGAAGACCTTCATTTAGCAAATATTTATTGAGTGCTTACTCTGTCTCCAGCAAATATTCCAGGCCCCTGGGATACCACAGTGAATACAACTGACAGAAATTCCTGTCCTTATGGAGCTTGCATTCTGGTATGTGTGTGTGTGGAACAAAGTAAATAAGTACAAGTATTTGCTGTGATGTATTAGGGATAAATAAGAACCAGGTAAAAGATAGGGAAAGGATGGGTTGCAATTTTAAATAGGATAGTTAGGGAAAGCCTCACTGAGGGGACAGCATTTGAACAAAGACACAAAATAGGTGAGGGTGTGAGCCATGTGGATATTTGAAAAGAGAGAATATGGGCAGAGGGAATGGCAAGTGAAAAGACCATGAGAGGGAAACATGTCTGCCCTTCAAGGAAAGATGGGATATTGGGTCTGGGGCATACAGAATGAGAATGAGAGTAATGGGAGATAAGCCAGAGACTGAACAGAAAATCAGACCATATAGGGCCTTATAGGCCATAGTATACACTTTGATATTCACTCTGAATGAGATAGGGAGCCTTTAAAACTCATGTTTTAAAAGGATTGCTCCTGGGGGGCAAAGGGAGAAATAGGAAGACCGTTTCATGGCTATTGCAATAATCTAGGAGAGAGGTGGCTAGATGCTGGCTTGGACCACAATGGTATAGTAAAAATGATGAGAAGTGGTCCAGTAAAGATATATTTTGAAAATAGAATGAATAAGTTTTGCTGATAAATTCAGTGTAGGGTATGAAAGAAAGAGAGGAGTCACAGATGATGTTAAGCAACTAAAAGGGTAGAGTTGCCATTCATTGAGATGGAGGAATCTACAGGTAGAACAGTTCTAGGAGAGTTTAGTTTGGGGATGTTAAAAGAAACCTTTAACATGACCTTCAAAGCCATATTTACCTCACCATATCCTGAACCCCTGCCCCCACGCCTCCTACGCTCCATGCTTTTGTCTCATTTCCTTGAATGACCAGTTCCTCCTTCCCCTTAGGGGCCTTTACACTGCTTTTCCTTCTGTCAGGAATGCCCTCCCTGCTCCCCTTCAACTAGTTAATCCCTAGTCCTTCAAGCTTTGCTCAACTATTACTTTTTCAGCGAGGCCTTCCCGATCCCTTTATCTAGGTTTATGTTCCTGTAACTCCCTGTGCATGTTGTTTAATGTCTGAAGGTTACCGCTGCAAGAATGTGTGCTGTGTGGAGAGGTGGACCTTTCTTGGCCCCTCACTTCCGTATCCCCATTGCCTGCATGGTGCCTGCAGCCTGTGGTGCTCAATAATTATTTTAATCAAGTCCTAAATTCATTCAAAGATGATAACATAATCAACCTATAATTCCTTTTTTTTAAAATTAAACAGACTGGCTCAAACTACTTCCTTAAGTGTAGAATCTTCAGGAGGATAGACATTGGGCTGATGGCTTTGGAAATCCTCTCAAATGCCCGAGGATACTTTTTTACTATTAGCAAGGCCATATTATATTCAGACTTGTGCAAGGACTTTCTCCATTTGAAAACCCAGTAAAGCGTTCAGTGGCAGATCAGTAAGTAAAGGGAGGATGTCACTGGTATTTCCCACACTCTGGAACACCACTTTCTAAAGTCTTATGTTTTTCCATATATGGTAGCACTTATGTCATATTTCTGAAGAGCTTAGGCTCTTCCAATGAGAAGAGGTGCTGATTCACAGTTAGTGAAATGTCATTTCAATTCTTTGCTACCCTTTATGGAGAATATTTGTAGAAGTGACTTTTTAGCACAGAAGGTGAGAAGGGAAATGGAAGTATCTGAGAGATAGAAGGCAGTTCATTCCCAGCATATATTTAGTAGTTTACTTTCTAGCTGTACTGATGAAAGATGCACACAGCAAATATGCAGAACCATAGGGGAAGAATAAAGGTATAATGAGGCAGGTAGGACTAGGTGAGACATTGCATTTGGGTGAAACATCTTTTTAGTTGCCTATAGTTTAGATTTAATTATTATCAGTGGATAGTATTATGTTTATTAAATAGTATAGTGCAATTTTCTGGGACTAACAAGTGAAGTATTTGGGGGTATGACTTTTCTCCTGAAAACTTTTCCAGAAATCTTCATGGGCATTTAAAATCAACACTGTGGCATTAGCCAGAAATAAATTCTCTTGCAGAGATAAGCTGCAGGCGGGGTTCCTCTTTGCCTGTTCCAGAGAGTTGGGTTGTGATGGCAGGGCTGTTCTCGGGCAAAACAAGACGTGGATAGGGACCATTACTGGCGTCTCCTCCGATGCCCAGGCATTTTGATGGTAACCCTTTTCCTAATATTTTTGTGATTCCCATCCTCCTCCCACTTGAGCTTGCCAGAGTTATTAACGTCTCATCTCCACTTCTGTAATGAAAGCCTCTGTCATTTGGAAAGGGGCTTTGGGATGTCACGGATCATTAACACAGTATCTTTTTTTTTTATTGCGTAATGGCTCCTCTTAGCACTCTAGAAATCCTATCGTGCAGGGAAGTTTCTGCATAAATTGAGTAGGTCCAGGGTACAGTTTTTCAGTTTTCACCTTTCTAATTTTCTACTGAGCCAGTCACTCAACTTCTAATTTCTCTATGCTCTAGCCTTTCTTGTCCCGTTAGAGTCACTGCTCGGAAAAGTTGTGGACAAAGTGAAATTTGTACCTTTCGGATATATTTGCCAAAATTCTTTTGGTTGAAGGTGATTGAAACTACTAACTTAAAAAGGGAATTTTTGTTTCATTTAGCCAGAAAGTCCAAAGGATGACGGCATCCAGAATTTCAAATAATGGGGTCAGGTTCCTGTTGTGCTGCGTTCAGATTTGGGCTGCACAGCATCATCCTCAAACAAGCTTCCAGTCTCAGAGTGGGAGAGGCTCCCTCCCTCCCTCCCCAGTATCTTTACCCCAAAAGATCTTGCGATCCAGGGTGACAGAATATTTTGATTAACCAGCTTGGGTTATGTGCTAGTTCCTGTGGGAGGGGAGGTAAGATTCTGCTGACATTTCCACCCAAGTCACATGGGATGTGGCAGTTCCCCTGAGAAAGAAATTCAGAGTCAACCATGTAGTGATGATGATGTCTCCATGCTGTTTTCCCCAAGTGCTGTGTAAGGTCCTGCTGGGGAGGCATTTTTACACATCAGCCTATATTTCATCTCATCACTACACAGCAGTTCTTTTCCACTCAGAAGCTTAACTCTGCTGCTCCCAGGGGCAGAGCAAGGATAGATAGGTGGATGTTTCAGCTATGGATAGGGAAGTAAATTTCAGCTAAAATTAGGGAAGAACTATTAATAGTCCTTAAGAAGAGTCTAAAGATAAACTGTCTTGAAAACAGTGGCCTCCATGTCACTGGTTTTTAAACAAGGGTCTGCTGTCCACATGTAGGATATTTTCAGAAACGATTTGCACAGTAGCTAGTAGAGACAAATGGCTAGCACTTCTGACTCTGCAGACCGAAGTATTCTCTCTGACCATGCACATGGGTACAAATACAGGCAGGATTATAACATACTTACTGAACAGGTTTGAAGCTTGGGTTAGGGAAACATGTAGGGGCTGTTATGAGTTTTTCCTACTAAATTCTTAATTATTGCCTCTTAAAAGATTCTTAAGATGGCCTGTGTTCCCCCCAGTTTTACTGAGATATAATTGACATATGATATTATAAAGATAGTCATTCTCATAAAAATTTTTGCATACACATAAAAGACTAAATATTTTTTAGTTTTATACATATATTTAAAAGTTTTCCTTTGAAATAGATTTCTATTTATTTAGCCTTCATATTTTCATTATGTTGACTCATTTCTTTAGTAAAATATAATACACAAATACCCAATTCATGCATTTTCTGATCTACTATAATTTTTTTGTGATTGCACTCTCATCTTAATGTGAATGTCATAAAAGGTTGTAAAGTTTTTTCCAAGTTATAGCCTCTAATTATTTTCCATGAGTTAAAACTGAAAATTTTGCTATATGGATTTTTGCATTATATATTTCATTATCAAATGAGATGATTTATGTTAGTGGCTATATTAAATGCATAGTATTTTTATAATATTGAAACTATGTATTTTGAGAATTTGGAGTTTTATTTGGTAATGAGGGCGAAACAATGAATTTTTTTTCATAAAAATAAAACCCTTGGATGATTTGAGTTGTATTAATCTATAGAGATTTAGAGCCTGCAGACCGGATTTGGACACTTGGGTTCAAATCAAATGTTTACCCTAGATGTGTGCCTTAGGAATGTTAACAACTATTTTACGTCTCAGTTTCCAGCTTTGTAAAATACTGACAGTACCTGCCTTTTAGGATGATGGTGAATTTCAAAAGAGGTAATGCAGGCAAAGTCCATGGCACAGCACCTAGCACACAGTAATAACTCTGCACACTCTTAGCGGTTATAATGTTATTATTTTCTACTCAGTGGCTTCCATGGATGTGAACAAAGCTATGTGCCAGGATAAAAGCTCTGCCAGTCATCAACAAATCAGTTTTAGTTATTCATCGTCATTGCATTTTTTCACCCTGATGACTTGCTTTGTTTGAACAATTTTTTTTTTTTTCGGTATGCGGGCCTCTCAGTGCTGTGGCCTCTCCTGTTGCGGAGCACAGGCTCCGGACGCGCAGGCTCAGTGGCCATGGCTCACGGGCCCAGCCGCTCCGCGGTATGTGGGATCTTCCCGGACCGGGGCACGAACCGGTGTCCCCTGCATCGGCAGGCGGACTCTCAACCACTGCGCCACCAGGGAAGCCCTGAACAATGTTTTGAGGTGAGTTCAAGCATGAACTCCCTCCTGCCCAATAAGTGCAGCCGTTGTTAGAGTGTGAAAAGCCCTGGTATTAAGGTTAGGATTATGACAGAAACTAAAGTAGAGATAATTTTTTAAATTGTGCGTGATAAGAAATGATGTGTGTTGTGAGGCCTATGGGATGAATTCTTTAACTGTGAGAGCAATTCAGAGGGGCAAAGACTGATTCCGGCAACATGGAGAAAGAGCCATGTCCTTCAAAAAGAGACAAGGGCAAGTGATCTTGTAGCCCTAAAAATGTGTGTGTGGCTAGATTATAGAAAATGAAAATTGGAAGCTGGGATGAACCCTGAGGCAGTATGTAAAACACAACTGAAGTCTGAGTGCACATGAAGGGACTGCAGACTTCATGGTAGCTGCCTGGTCCTGACGGCACATGAGGTGCTGGCAGAGTTCCTCCTGACTGTCAGCTGAACGTCAGGGCTCTGAGACTGTCTGTGAACTGAAAACGTAGCACAGGAAAGAGCTGCTGATGGAAAGCTGGTTTCTGTACAAAACGGGCTTGTTGGGTTAAAACCCCATTCTGTTCTGTACCCCCTTAAACTAATGGGAGTTAATTAGTGTGCCCGTCAAAGGTTGTAAGGAGTTCTCTTCATACTGGCCTCAGCAGATTTTCAGTGTAGATGAAACTGGTCAATTCGGGGGTGAAAAAGACAACAGATTATATATCACCAAGGAGGAGAAGGATATGACCGGCTTTAATATTCCAAAGTACTAGTGTGTGCTCTTACTTTGAGAAAATACATCTGGGAACCGAACACTTAAACTCCTAACTTGAAGATACAAATCTGTAGATTTAATTAGACCAACATTTCAGAAACTAACCTCTCTTGAAGAAGAGAAGCTTCTGTGTGATCTAAGCTACCTTATTTAGGCAGTAACCTTTGGAATTATTTCTATATACTTGCAAATGACATAGGAAATATAATTTTTGAAATATAACTTGAAACCCCATACAAGTTGAACTTTCTTGCTTGGTCAGAGGATGTGAAAAGAAAAACGTCATGCTAGAATTAATTTCCATGGCCCTTTGCCACAAACTAATAATTCTAATACAACATATCTTGCACTATTTCATTTTGCTTTTCCCAGTCGTTAAAACTGATTTTTTTTGTGTTATGAAATAAATGAAACAGTTTTTTTTAAAAGGTCCTAGAATTTCCTTGACAAGTCTCTTATGTGTCAAGTGTATTACCAATTAACATCTTTTCTTTGTTTTAAATGATTCATAGTTTCTTCAGAAGTAGAGTAAGGTGTTGAAGCATATGGAGCATGCTCAGTGAATAATTCGGCATGATGGGGAACAGAAAATGGGTCATGGTCAAACATCTCAATGTCCTTTTTACTTTTCAGGAAGTGTAACAAAATATTTTAGAATAGAGATATTTTATAACACAGATATAAAATCAGATCAAGTAGACAAGTTTAAGGATAATGCTATACTTTACATGTTATAACAAAAATTCAACAACCACTAATCTGAAAGTTAAAGGTCACAATTATTTTGAGATAACTATTGAATGATTAAAAACCAAATTCTTCCCCAAAGGGTGTGACATGACTTACAGAAGCAATGTTAATAGTTCAATGTAAACATATAACTTGAAATTTCCTGAGCCATAGCTTTTCTTGCTAGTGCAGGTCTTTTTGAACCTGTTAAGTACCCCCTTCCCCTCATCACTTTTTTCCTAGGAGTTGCCAGGGTTGGTCACTTTTCCTCAGGAACTGATGTAGTCAGCCAGCTCAGGATGGTAACTGCCTTTTCTTCCTTTGGCACTCTCTTCGACGCCTGCTGCTCAGATGTCTGCCATTGATTCCGCTGCTGGAACGAGCCCCAGAGGAATCACTTGCCCTGGGGATCACTGACTCCTACAGGGCATGGTTGCATCTTCTGCTCAGTGCTGTGGTACCCCATGGCTACACCACTGTTGTGTTCCTCGGGCCCTACACTTAATTCCACGCAGAAATGAGGGGCGGCTTTCTGTTGGTACCAGTGTCATCAGAATTTGCTTCCAACGTCATACAGAGTTTTAACTGAAATAGCACTGTCAGCTTTGTGCCCAGACAGCTCCTCCCTGACCACCCACCTCCAAGAGGGCCCGGACACAAGTTCACCGGAAGTGGAGTCTTCATGTGGTTTCTCCTGATCTCTTCCTTAGAGATAGTCACTTCTAATATTACTTCTTTTGACTGAGAGTGTTCAATGTAGGGTGAATAGCAGACATTTCAAGGTTTATTTTGTCTTTTAGGACCAAAGACGAGAAGAAGGGAACGTCCATCTTTTGGGTCCTTGGTTTGCAAAATGTGATTGAATTTAAATCATGTTTTCTTATCTGTGAGCAGAAGTCTGAAAATTCGTAAGGAAAAATATTACCTCACATTCATTACGTTTTAGAGATAATATAACCAAATTATTATTAATTACAAATCAACAAAATTCAGATTAGTGTTAAGGAGATTTCTCTTATTTTTATTCGTTTCAGAAATTGGGCCATTAATACCTACCTCAAATTTTTGTCTCAAGGGTTCAATTTGTCTGTGTGAAAGTTCCTTACTGTTCTAGTGCCCTGGGCCCTTTATGGAAATCTTTGATGTAACTCTGAGATGTACGGGTGGTCAGAGGCCGCTCAGCAAAGTAGGTGAGAGCCCAGTCTTCAGAGAAGATACCGGTGCTTGAATCCTGTCTCTCAATTTAGTGTCTGTGGTTCCTCGGACAACGGAACTTCTTTGCTTCAGTTTTCAAAGTGTACATGGGAGTAATTGTAACAGTACCTATCTCACCAGGTTCTTGTGAGGACTAAATGAGTTTAAAACTTATAAAGAGCTTAGAGCAGTACCTGGCTTAGAGCAATCTCAATAAGTGTTAGCTACTATTGCTAGCATATACTAACCTATTTATTATATTTAACAGAGGGAATATCCCATTTGATAGCAAAACTCTGGGAAATATCAAAATGATTCACACCAGTGGTTTTTATAATTGGGGGACTACATCAGAATCACCTGGAAGGCTTGTTATAACCTCACCTTCAGGGTTTCTGATTCAGTAGGTCTGGGGTGGTGTTGACGGGGTGTAGTGAGAATTTGCATTTCTAGCAAGTTCCTGGCTAATGCTGATGTTGCTGGTCAAGACCATGCTTGTAAGCCTCTCAGGCAGCAGCTGAGATCACACGAGAGAGGAGGAAGGCAAGGTTGTCAGTGGGCCTTAGTCAACTGTGCTGGAATTCAGAACTGGCTTCTATGTCACACGGAGAAACTGGGGGGGCACATTTAGAGAGAACAGTGCAAGAACTTGGAGGAAGGAATCACACAGCCTCCTGGGCACCTCAGACTTTGAGGTAAGGATGTGAGATTCTAAGAGCTACCAAACGCAGCAAGCAGATGACTGAGCAGGTTGGATGCATCAGTGCCTGAAACTGACCACAACCAGGGAAGACAAAGTCTGACAAGTAACATATTTCTTCTTGGTTATGTTTTTTCCTTGCATTTTTCCCCTGAAAGCAGAATGCATCTTACAATTAAAAGTACCGATTTCTACCTTCTCAAAAAGTGTTACTGTATTGATAATGGCTTCTTAAACTTGCTCTTATCTTAGACTTAAAGAAATAATAAAGAAAACTTCTGGGACAAATTTAATACTTTAGATTTGATTTCATTAAAAAAGCCTTTTCTTGAATCATTTTTATTTTCTTCCCTCTCTTTAATTTGATAACCATTCATTTTTGCCTTAGAGAATGGCACTACTTTTCTTAACAGTGCATTTTCTATGGTTTCGGGCAGGCGCATCTCTCTAAAAGCTACAAGGTTGAATTGACCCTGGCATTCCTTACCTGATGCCGTTTAAAGTCACAAAAGTAACAAGATAAGGAAACTTTGTACAACTCTAGAACAATTTCTTAGGACTGAAGCATGAAGCAGAAATATCATGTCTTTTCATATCAATATTAATGTTGCAAGGTTGAAAAGAATAAAGACTTGTTGGGATTTCTGAATTGAATAAATATGGGAGACAGGAAATATGTTTAGGCCACTCCAGGTGTCATTTATACAAATGATCTCGTATACATGAGAAATACTTTTAGACCAAGGATAGCATATTTACATACGTATCTTTCTAAACCTACTGGCAATATATTTGATAAATATCTTTTAATATTAAGGAGCTTCAGGTATCTGCTCTGAGTGGCACAAGGTCCCTCTGCTCATTTTTCCTTCTTGCTTTTAACATCAGATCCCTCTAAAGTAACAGAAACACAAGCATTAATACACCAAGGAAAATAACAACCTATGACTTGGAGTCATTTATTGAATTTGATGACGCTAATGCTGCAAAAAGATTACTTGAGCAAGTGTTAGTGAATCGTAGCATTGGCGGGGGGGCGTTAATGATATACCGTAGACGAAACATTCTTTATCTATCTATCTATCTGAACTTGTGCCAAACTTTGTCTTATTACAACTCTCCTTTTGTGTGATGGTGGTAGTAGTAAGATGCTACTCTTACTTCCTTTTCCTCCCATGCATTAGAAACCAATGAACTATATTTATACTTTTTAAACCAATTAGTAAAAACAATATTGCTTTCTTTTATGTTGGGGGATTTCTTTTCAGCGTAATTAGAGATTTTAGAACTTGGTAAGAAAGTGTTTTCAGTGATGTTGAAATGACATTTGTGTTGTTGGCATTATCAAACAATGCAGAGGCCACCAAACACTGTCCCTAGTGCCTTATTAACACTCCTGGGAATGACTTCGAAAACACAAAAGGTTCGTATAAGTAAATGTGAAATGGCAATATAAAGTCAGCATGGAAATTTCTTATAATTAAAATTTGGAAGGCTTTGTTGATGTTTCTGCAATGTGTCCTGAGATTTCTTGCTAGGTTTGCTGCTGTTTCTAAACTATGTCCTGAGATTTCATGGTGGTATTTCTCTGGTTGCAGGGCAGGTTGGGATAACTCTGTTCTTGCTGTGTCAGAGCAGTAGGCAAACAATCAAGATACAAGATTTTTTTCTAGATATGTTGTCACTTTATCAGGTATTAACTGTGCTCAGCTGGTATTAGAGGCCTACCTTCTGTAGCTTGAAAGATTTAAAAAATTTTTAATGTAATTATAGGTCTGAAGTAGGTAGTTACTGGTGTTGGATTAGTAGCTCAAGAATTTCCTGGCCAAAGCCTCAGCAGTTCTTTTGGTCTTTCCCTCATGGTCCCGAGATGGCTGCTGGAGCTTCAGCTATCATATCTGCTTTCCAATTAAGCAGGAAGGAGGAAGGGCAGAAGTATGAAAAGGGATTTCTCAGAAGCTCCACTAAAAGCCTTTGCTTTTATTTCATAGGCCATTCCTATCTTCAAAGGAGATAGGGAAATGGAATTTTTCAGCTAGACATATAACCCAGTGTTCTGCTACCAAGGAAAAGTTGGCAGACTCTCTGACACATTCACTGACTCCCAAAGTAGTCTCCAAGTCCTTAGGAGAGCATGCAAGATTCTCTGTATTCTGTTCCAATCTCTTCCCAGCACACTATGCCTAGTCCCATCCCATCAGGTTTCTCTGCCTTTGTTCACATTATCCACTGTTTCAGTTTAGCAGCTCTGGAAGCAGACCCTAAGACAAGATTTTCAGTGCAAGTGGTTTATTTGGGAGGCATAGTAGGAAGCAGGGAAGTGAAACGGAAGGGAAAGCAGTTAATAAAGTGCTACCACTATGGGCAACTGGAGCTTGATTGCACAGGGAACACATCCTTGAATTATCAAATGTAAAGGAGTGGGGCTTCCCTGCTGGCGCAGTGGTTAAGAATCTGCCTGCCAATGCAGGGGACACAGATTTGAGCCCTGGTCTGGGAAGATCCCACATGCTGCAGAGCAGCTAGGCCCGTGCTCCACAGCTACTGAGCCTGCGCACCTAGAGCCCGTGCTCCACAACAAGAGAAGCCACCGCAATGAGAAGCCCGCGCACTGCAATGAAGGGTAGCCCTTGTTTACCGCAACTAAAAGGAAAGCCTGCGCGCAGCAATGAAGACCCAACGCAGCCAAAACTTAATTAATTTAAAAAAAAAAAGGTAAAGGAGCTCACATTTATATACAAATATTGTTAGCCATTGGTTGAGGGCTATTGCTTGGCTGTGTTAATCTCTTAGTCCTTTGGATCTGCCATGACCAGGCAGAGGAACCTTCCCCAACTCCTGAGAAAGCCTTCAAGAAAAAGGACTCAAATTCTGGCAGCGGGAAGTCATCCAGTTGTAAGGCCCAAGAGGTGTGGGTGGGCACCTACAGCATCTGCTCCACCCACTCTACTTGTGAACATCCTTTCCTTATTTCTGTTGGTCTGAGGAACACTTACTGACTTTCATAACCCTATGAGGAGTTACATCCTTGATAGGTTAGCTTTCTACCACTGCATGACAAATTACTATGAACTTAATGACTTAAAACTATACTCATTTATTAGCTCACAGTTCTGTAGTTTTGTAGAAGCCTAGGTGGGGCTCGGCAATGACACGTTGTATCCTTCTCTAGCTTAAAATATCTCTGACTTCCTCTTCTGCAAACAGCTGGAGAAAGCTCTGCATTTAAGAACTCATATTGTTACCTAACGCCAAAGTTGTGTGCCCAACGCACAGTGAGGCCAAACACTACCAAAATGTTGGGGTTTGGAGCAGAGAAACGTTTATGGTGGGGCCAAGCAAGGAGACGGGTGGCTCATGATCAGAAAACCCTGAACTCCCTGAAGGGTTTCAGCAAAGCATTTTTAAAGGCCAGGTGAGGGAGGGGCGTCACAGAGTATCTGATCAGCTCTTGCACAGTTCTCTCATTGGTTGATGGTAAGGTAACAGGGCCGTGTCACAAGGGTTAACATTATCAATCCTTAGTCTCCAGGAGGCATGAGGGCTGTCACCAAGGAGTTAGCATCTTCCATTTGATGGGGGTTTTTCACATCCGCAAAACAACTCAGGGAATGTGCCTCACATACTGTTATCTCGGTACTTCAGAGATGAGCTATAGCAGAGAATGTGGGGCAAGGGTGTGCCCTGGGAAGGCCCTGTAGGGTCCTGCTGAGTTATGATAAGATTCGTTCTGGTCCATTCGGATAATCTCCCCATCTCATGATCAACTGTGCCACATGACATAACCTAATCATGGGAGCCATATGTCATTATATTTACAGGTTCTAGGGATTAGGGCATAGAATTTTGGAAGGGGGTCATTTTCAGAATTCTGCCTACCACGCGAACAAAAGCTCTTTCCTATAAAACCTCCTTTTCCACCTTCCTCTGTTCCCTTTGCCACTACACCCCAAGTTCCCATTGTACTCTGTTCTTTTATCAGAACCTATAAAGCTCATTACTGCACTAATTACTGTGGAAGACAAATTTCGGAATCATGCAGTGAAGGTTCAAATATGATTTTGTACTGTAAGATTTAGAGCAAAGTGCTAACCTCTCTAAATTTTAATTTTCCTTAAACTGTAAATTTCTTTGCTGGGTTGTTTTAAAATGTAAAGGAGATATTATATATAAGCTACCTAACACAGCATTTGACACTTCATATAGAGGCCCTCCCTAAAAGGTGGTTTTTCTTTTTCTATGTTTATCTGTTTACTGTTTCTTCACCATAAGCCAACAGACAGTGTGGATTACGTTTCATGCATATTTGTATTTCTAGAGCTTTAGCATAGTCCTGTGTTCTTTCGTGGATTTCAATATTTGTTGAAGGAATGAATACATTATCTTCTTGTCTATTTCCTTATAGAACAGATGAGAATATAAGTATATTTCTTCTACTTTCAGAGTTGGTTGTTAAGAACATATAGGGCAGTTGATATGAACGCATTGATACTTGGCTAAATATAAAACAATGCGCCAATGGCATGGGGTGGTGCTAATGTACTCAATTGTTAAAAAGGCAGAGGAGTGAGTAGGCAACTTTGGTTTGTTACTGATTCTTATGCAGCCATTAGTTTTAACTACATATCCAGTTGTGGGAATTGGTTCTAAGCCACTGACTTGCTATAACTGATTTTGCCAATAAGGGTACATTTTTTGCAGGCAAGGATTATGAATATCAAACCACACAATACATAAATTAATGTGTTTTCAACTGATCAAAAATTCCTGAGAGTATAAAATGCGACAGAAGACACAACAAAGAGGACGGTGCTTACACAATGAAGAAATAAAGGTATTTTTTTCATAAGCAGTGACGGATTCAAATCAAAACAAGTTAGGAGATACAGAAGCTTTTAAGTGGGAATTTGACCTAGAGTAACTTATTACACATTAGAGAGACTTTTGTTCGAGAGAGTTTTAATCAAAGATGATAGTTGGTGGAAGTGGTTACTGCATAAATTGGTATCCATAAGCCTAACCGGTTCAATGGTTTTGACAATAGCGTTGGATTAATTTGGTCAAACAGCCTGTCAGATTCAAGTTAATGATTTACTCCCACCGTTAAAATAATTCTCTATTAATTGGTTTTATTATCAATAGTAGAAGATTATTAAATCAACTCTTCAATTAAGACTAAACTGTGGAAAGAGTTTTGTGTACTAATTTAGCCCAGGACTTTATTGTTGAAAAACATCATCATTAGATCATTCTCTGTCAAAATATTTTTCCAGTTGTCAGTGGATGGGTTTCACAGTCCATCTGGAAAATTCGGGCACCATTTCTGCTTTTCCTGGGCAGCAGCATAGACACATACTCACCAAGGTGCTTCAGTGATTCGTGAGATTATTTCTAGACAGAAATTCCGGAAGTCAGTGTGATGGGCTTGTCAGATTCTAATGCTGTCCTGAGTTTATTTCTCTCATGAGGGGTTTAGATATTCACATTGTAGGATATTGGAGGGACATGCAATAGATTCTGTTCTGCAAAGCATAGCATTTTAAGTACCATAACGGTGAAAGATATTTTGGAATGAAAAGCACTCAGCTATTACTGTTTATTTCAACATCTTTATTGGAGTATAATTCCTTTACAATGGTGTGTTAGTTTCTGCTTTATAACAAAGTGAATCAGCTATACATATACATATATCCCCATATCTCTTCCCTCTTGTGTCTCCCTCCCACCCTCCCTATCCCACCCCTCTAGGTGGTCACAAAGCACAGAGCTGATCTCCCTGTGCTATGTGGCTGCTTCCCACTAGCTATCTATTTTACATTTGGTAGTGTATATATGTCCATGCCACTCTCTCACTTCGTCCCAGCTTCCCCTTCCCCTTCCCCGTGTCCTCAAGTCCATTCTCTACGTCTGCATCTTTATTCCTGTCCTGCCCCTAGGTTCTTCAGAACCTTTTTTTTTTAAGTTTCCATATATAGTGAAGTAAGTCAGAAGGAATATTGTTTAAAAAAAAATTTTTTTTTTAGTGAACAAGTATTTTTTGAAACCCACAGGATGAATATAAATTTTTCTAGAGGGAAGCTTGTGGAGAGTAACTATGGCTAGTTCCCTGACATATACAGAGTAAGAAAAGAGCTTTTAAAAAAGTGACAGGGCTTCCCTGGTGGCGCAGTGGTTGAGAGTCCACCTGCCGATGCAGGGAACACGGGTTCATGCCCCTGTCCGTGAAGATCCCACATGCCGCAGAGCGGCTGTGCCCGTGAGCCATGGCCACTGAGCCTGCGCGTCCGGAGCCTGTGCTCTGAAACGGGAGAGGCCATAACAGCGAGAGGCCCGCGTACCGCAAAAAAAAAAAAAAAAAAAAAGTGACAGATAATACCTTTCATGAAGACAATTTTCCCATTTTTGTTCCTGTGAAACTTCAGTTCTAATTGGGATTTCCAGCCATTTGGAGTTAATGTCTTAAATCCTTATTGAGTGATGTGTCACCATGCACTAAAAGTGATGTGAAAGTAACTCATCCCACACATTGAAGAAAACTATTTTTTCTTTCATTGTATTTTGTGTTCAGTAGTTGAATCAGAATTTTTTTTCAAAGTAAAGTGTTAACAAAAGTGTGTGTTTAATTTATTCTCAGTTAAAATTTTACAGAAGGGGAGAGAATTTGTAATGGTAAAGTATGATCGACTAATTTATATTCTCTCTTTTTTTTTAAAGTGCCTCAGGTGGGTGAGACCAGCTGATGATTGTATTTCTTAGGTCATGGTACACCATTATCATCCATCCAAGTAACCTTGTCTTTAGTTTTGTTGTTTTTTAAAATGATTGATTTAGTTCTCACTCTATCCTCAAATGCATTCATCCTTGCCCCCAAGCCTCTAGCATATTGTACTGTTTGTGTGTGCTTTTGAAAATTTAGTGTTGGTTTTCGTGCACGTGTTTTAATGTGCACAATTATATATTGTCTACAATTATATTGCTATATAAAGTTTCATTATGCTTCACTCAACATTAATATTAAACTCCATCCATGTTGCCTTGTGTTACTTCTGAAACTGCATACTTTTGCATTGCGCACATATATTGTATTTTACTTTTTTATTCCAAATTAATGGACTTTCTTTCAATGCTTTCCTACTGCAAATAACGCTGCAATAAATGTTCTTATATGTGGACCTGTGTGTATATTCCACAGAATAACCAAGATATAAACCTCTTCATTCCTTAATGTAGTATTAAGTTCAGATTGCTCCATTTTTTCATTGTAATTTTTCTCGAAGTGAATCCATTTTTCCAATTATGGATTTATTTTACTGTCTTTTTTTTAGGAAGAGAAAAGGCAGATTTTTATTCATGTACATACACAAGAGTTTACGGAAAAACATGACTCAAGGTGTCTTATCTTTATAATTTGGGACCTACACATTATCTTAATAGGGGAAGTGGAGGGGAAGAAAGCACACTTATGGAAAAACAAATGCCTTTTAGGAAAGATAAATGGGCCCTGAGAAGAATAGATGACAGGTATGGTTTTGTGACCATGTCTGTTTAGATGTGGTTCCAATTTCTCATATCTGTGATAGGAGTCAATCTTCCCTGGTTGAACATTCCTGGGGAATTTCCTCACAATTGAGTTCTTCTGGGAGGTTCTGCTCTTAGGCAGATAAAAGATTTCAGAAAAAAAAAAAAGCCTATTCTCAAATGACTTCAGTTCAAAATAATTTTTATGCCTCAATGGCATATGCTGGACCCCTGTACTGTGTTCCAATAAAACTTTATTTGTAAAACAGACTTTAGGCCATAATTTGCTACCTTTATTTTATTTTATTTTTTATTAATTTTTATAGGTATGTGGTTGCTTTACAATGCTGTGTTAGCCTCCACTGCACAACAAAATGAATCAGCCATAAAACATACAGATATCCCCTCCCTTTTGGACTTCCTTCCCGTTTAGGTCACCACAGTGCATTAGGTAGAGTTCCCTGTGCTATACAGTAAGTTGCCATCAGTTGTCTATTTTATACATACTATCAGTAGTGTATATGTGTCAATCCCAGTCTCCCAATTCCTCCCTCCCACCCCTTTCCCCCTTGGTATCCATATATTTGTTCTCTACATCTATGTCTCTATTTCTGCTTTGCAAATAAGATCATCTATAACATTTTTCTAGGTTCCACATATATGTGTTATTATACGATATTTGCTTTTCTCTTTCTGACTTACTTCACTCTGTATGACACTCTCTAAGTCCACCCATGTCTCTACAAATGACCCAATTTCGTTCCTTTTTATGGCTGAGTAATAGTCCATTGTGTATATGTACCACATCTTCTTTATTCATTCCTCTGTTGATGGACATTTAGGTTGCTTCCATGTCCTCGCTATTGTAAATAGAGCTGCAATGAACATTGGGGTGCATGTGTTTTTCTGAATTATGGTTTTCTCTGGGTATATGCCCAGTAGTGGGATTGTTTGGTCATATGGTAGTTCTAGTTTTAGTTTTTTAAGGAACCTCCATACTATTTTCCACAGTGGCTGTATCAATTTACATTCCCAGCAACAGTATATGAGGGTTCCCTTTTCTCCACATCCTCTCCAGCATTTATTGTTTGTAGATTTTTTTTTTTTTTTCTTTTTGCGGTATGCAGTCCTCTCACTGTTGTGGCCTCTCCCGTTGCAGAGCACAGGCTCCGGACGCGCAGGCTCAGCGACCATGGCTCACGGGCCTAGCTGCTCCGTGGCATGTGGGATCCTCCTGGACCAGGGCATGAACCCGTGTCCCTTGCATCGGCAGGTGGACTCTCAACCACTGCGCAACCAGGGAAGCCCTGTTTGTAGATTTTTTGATGATGGCCCTTCTGATCAGTGTGAGCTGACACCTCATTGTAGTTTTGATTTGCATTTCTCTAATAATTAGTGATGTTGAGCAGCTTTTCATGTGTTTCTTGGCCATCTGTATGTCTTCTTTGGAGAAATGTCTATTTAAGTCTTCTGCCCATTTTTGGATTGGGTTGTTTGTTTTTTTGATATTGAGCTGTATGAGCTGCTTGTATATTTTGGAGATTAATCCTTTGTCAGTTGCTTCATTTGCAAATATTTTCTCCCATTCTGAGGGTTGTCTTTTCATCTTGTTTATGGTTTCCTTTGCTGTGCAAAAGCTTTGAAGTTTCATTAGGTTCCATTTGTTTATTTTTATTTCCCTTTCTCTAGGAGGTGGGTCAAAAAAGATGTTGCTGTAATTTATGTCAAGGAGTGTTTGGCCTAAGTGTTTCCCTCTAAGAATTTTATAGTGTCTGGTCTTACATTTAGGTCTTTAATCCATTTTGAGTTTATTTTTGTGTATGGTGTTAGGGAGTGTTCTAATTTCATTCTTTTACATGTAGCTGTCCAGTTTTCCCAGCACCACTTATTGAAGAGGCTGTCTTTTCTCCATTGTATATTCTTGCATCCTTTGTCATAGATTAGTTGACCACAAGTGTGTGGGTTTATCTCTGTGCTTTCTATCCTGTTCTACTGATCTATATTTCTGTTTTTGTGCCAGTACCATACTGTAGCTTTGTAGTATAGTCTGAAGTCAGGGAGCCTCATTCCTCCAGCTCCATTTTTCTTTCTCAGGATTGCTTTGGCTATTCAGGGTCTTTTGTGTTTCCATACAAATTGTGAAATTTTTTGTTCTAGTTCTGTGAAAAATGCCATTGGTAATTTGATAGGGATTGCATTGAATCTGTAGATAGCTTTGGGTAATATAGTCATTTTCACAATATTGATTCTTCCAATCCAAAAACATGGTATATCTCTCCATCTGTTTATGTCATCTTTGATTTCTTTCATCAGTGTTTTATAGTTTTCTGAGTACAGGTCTTATGCCTCCTTAGATAGGTTTATTCTAGGTATTTTATTCTTTTTGTTGCAGTGGTAAATGGGGCTGCTTCCTTAATTTCTCTTTCTGCCCTTTTGTTGTTCGTGTATAGGAATGCAAGAGATTTCTGTGCATTAATTTTGTATCCTGCAACTTTATCAAATTCATTGATTAGCTCTAGTGGTTTTCTGGTGGCATCTTTAGGATTTTCTATGTATAGTGTCATGTCATCTGCAAGCAGTGACAGTTTTGCTTCTTCTTTTCCAATTTGGATTCCTTTTATTTCTTTTTCTTCTCTGATTGTCATGGCTAGGACTTCCAAAAGTATGTTTAATAATGGTGGTGAGAGTGGACACCCTTGTCTTGTTCCTGATCTTAGAGGAAATGCTTTCAATTTTTCACCACTGAGAATAATGTTTGCTGTGGGTTTGTCATATATGGCCTTTATTTTGTTAAGGTATGTTCCTTCTGTGCCCACTTTCTGGAGAGTTTTTATCATAAATGGGTGTTGAATTTCATCGAAAGTTTTTTCTGCATCTATTGAGATGATCGTATGGTTTTTATTCTTCAATTTGTTAATATGGTGTATCACATTGTTTGACTTCCATGTATTGCAGAATCCTTTCATCCTTGGAATAAATGCCACTTAATCATGGTGTATGATCCTTTTAATGTGTTGTTGGATTCTGTTTGCTAGTATTTTGTTGAGGAGTTTTGCATCTGTGTTCATCACTGATGTTGGCCTGTAATTTTCGTTTTTTGTGATATCTTTGTCTGTTTCTGGTATCAGGGTGATGGTGGCCTTGTAGAATGAGTTTGGGAGTGTTCGATCCTCTGCAGTTTTTTGGACCAGTTTGAGAAGGATGGGTGTTAGCTCTTCTCTAAATGTTTGATAGAATTCACCTGTGAAGCCATCTGGTCCTGGACTTCTGTTTGTTGGAAGATTTTTAATCACACTTTCAATTTCATTACTTGTGATTGGTCTGTTCATATTTTCTATTTCTTCCTGGTTCATTCTTGGAAGGTTGTACTTTTCTAAGAATTTGTCCATTTCATCCAGGTTGTCCATTTTATTGGCATATAGTTGCTTGTAGTACTCCCTTATGATCCTTTGTATTTCTATGGTGTCAGTTGTAACTTCTCCTTTTTCATTTCTAATTTTACTGATTTGAATCCTGTCCCTTTTTTTCTTGATTAGTCTGGCTAAAGGTTTATCAATTTTTTTTATCTTCTGAAAGAACCAGCTTTTAGTTTTATTGATCTTTGCTATTGTTTTCTTTGTTTCTATTTTATTTGTTCCTGCTTTGATCTTTATGATTTCTTTCCTTCTATTAACTTTGGGTTTTGTTCTTCTTTCTCTGGTTGCTTTAGGTGTAAGGTTGGGTTGTTTATTTGAGATGTTTCTTGTTTCTTGAGGTAGGATTGTATTGCTATAAACTTCCCACTTAGAACTGCTTTTGTTGCATCCCATAGGTTTTGTGTCATTGTTGGAATTTTAGTTTGCAGCCTCAAGCTGAGTTGTACTGTTTCCTCTTTCTCTGCACTCATAGTTTCCTACCTAGCAATTTTTCAGGTAGCTCCAGGTGTATATTGAGCTTTCTTCATACTCTGATAATCAGTATCACTGAGCTGTGGACATAGGTCTAAGTTCCTTGTTGGAAAGCTGATTTTGCTTCCTTGTGTCTCTTGAGTGTGCAGGCATCTTCAGGCAGCAGTCTCAGTTTATATTATCTCACCTTCCTTTCAGAGGAAGGACAGATCCAGTCCAGTTCTAGTTTCAAGCAATCAGCCTGGCCTAGATTCTTTTCTTGTCTTAGGTATTTTGGCTCTGTATTATTTAGTCATACTGGTTCTTGCTGGCTGCATATCATCCTTGTTACACAGCATCTCTATCCAAAGTACACAGGTATGAATTTTTCAACCTTTTCTTTTATCTAACTCATTTTTACTTGAGTACTTGACATGGCATTAAAAATATATACATATTGCTGGTCCTTGAAGTTCTGGTTCTTCCTTCAAGTTTTTTTTTTTTTTCTTTTACAAGTTGAAGTTTTTCTTTTTAGATACCCTTAGTTCAAATGACATAGAGTTTAGAACTGGGTTGAAAGGTCTGAAAATATGTCTAATTCATATTCTTTGCTACTGCAAAAACACAGTCTTTGTTCTTTGCACAAGTCTTCAGAGAATAATAGGCCATGTATAAGGCAGATATCAGATCTGTTCACTGCTTTAGCCTGACAAGATGTAGCTTAAATTTCTAATTAAATGACTTTTTGAATTCGAGACATAGAAATGTACATGTGTCTCTTTAGTTTTAAATCAAGTAGTCGAGTATACTTCTCTTAGTAATGTTATTCACCACAGTATTTTGAATATGACTACTGTAATCATACTGTAGTTCCCTGATCAGCAGCTGCCCACAGGACCCCCCTCTCTGATTCTTCAGTAGGTGAGCAGGTTCCTCCTCTAGTAAAGAGAAGCCAGCATACTGGTGGCAGTTTTCACATCTTTCCAGGGAGAACTTCCTTTAGTTGATTACAAATATCTACCATTTTTTCATCTTTCTCAGAGGATTTAAAATGTCATTATCTCAATCTTTGGAAGCATTTTTGAAGGGAGTAGAGTGGTTTCCAACAGTGAGATTTGAAAATAGTTCTTTAGATCTAGACATCTTTGACTGCTTTTAGAAAATTTAAAAGTTCAAAGTTGGTATTCATTCCAGCAACTTTTAGGGTATTTTTTAAAAAGCCTCCTGATGATAACTTTCAATTTTAATTTTAAAATTTGATGAGTTTTGGCAAATGTTTAGAATCATGTAAACAACACCACAATCATAATATAGAGTATTTCCATTATCCCAAAATGTTCTCTTGTGGTCTTTTGTATTCAATACCCTACTCCAACCCTTTGGTCTCTGGCAACCTGATCTGCTTTCTATCACTACAGTTTTGCCTTTTCCAGAATTTAATAAGTGGAATTTTAAAGTAATAGTCTTTTGCTAATGAATTGTCCCCTTTATCATTATGTAATATTCCTTTTTATCCATGGAAACATTTTCTGACATCTACTTTGTCTGATACTAGCATAGCCACTCCAGCTTTTCTTTTTATTACCAGAGCTTTTAAATTTGAGCCTATCTGTCTTTTTATTTAAAATGGGTTTCTTGTAGACAGCATATTGCTGGATTTTGCTTTTTTATCCAGTCTTACAATCTCTGCCTGTTTTGGAGTTTAATATCTTTGCTGTCACACATGGTATTTACTACAGGTGGCTGGTTGAGCACTTGAAATGTATCTAGTCCAAATTTAGATGTGGTGTAAGTGTAAAGTATACACTTGCTTCAGTTCACTTTTTTGAATGTGACTACTAGAAAATGTAAAATCATAGCAATGGCTCATATTTTTTTTCTAGAGAACAGCTCTGGTTTAGACCATTTATTATTTAATGTGATTATTGGTGTAGTTGGGTTTGCCCTACCATCTTGCTATTTGTTTTCTGTTTGTCCCGCTGTTCTTTGGTACTTTTCTTTTTTTTTACTCTCATTTTTAAGGTTAACTGAGTATTGCTTTAGAATTAAGTTTTATTTATTTATTTTTTGGCTTATTAGCTTTCTCTCTTTCCCCTTACCTCATGGTTGTTCTGGGGTAAAAATAAATATCTTTAACTTGTTAGATTCTACAATCAGTAATGTTATACCAATTCACATATATTGTAGGAACCCCAAGCAGTACAGTTTCATCCCCCCCCCACCTTTTGTGCTATTGCTGTCATACATTTCACTTCTGTATTCAAAATGTTACTGGTTTTCTTTAATCAATCATCTTTTAAAGAAATTAAGTGAGGAAAAAATTTATATTTATCCATATGTTTACCATTTATGGTATCCTTCATCCCTTTGTGTATATGGAAATTTCTATCTTGTCTCATTTTCTTCTGGAGAATTTCATTTAACATTTCTTCTACCATAGTCCTGCTGGAAATCAACATCCAGCTTTTGTTTCTTGACAAAAATCTCTATCTTCCCCTTGATTAATAAAAGATATTTTTGCTGGGCATAGAGTTAGCTTTACAGGTTTTTCTTCTGTACATTAAATATGTATCTCCGTTGCCTTCTATCTTGAATATTCCCTGATGAGAAGTCTGCTGTTATATTTGTTTCTTAGTATATAATGTGTCATTTTTTACTCTGGCTGCTCTTAAGATTTTATTAATCTGATTATGATATACTTTCATGTAGTTTTCTTTATGTTTCTTGTGCTCAAATTTCATTGAGAATCTTGGATCTGTGAGTTTATAGTTTTTATCAAATTTGGAAAAAAATTTGGCCATTATTTTTCAAGTTCCTTTTTACTATAATTGTGTGTGTCAGGTTGATTGATTTGTTACACAGGTCACTTATAATATGTTACTTTTTTAGGCTTTTTATTTCTTTCTCTGTGCTTTATTTTGGATGGCATCTTTTTTCTCCAGTCCATTAAAAAAAATAATTCATCTCATTGCTGTCTGGAAGGAAGTTTCATATATAGACAGATGAATTATTAACCAGATGATTTATGTTATAAATGGGAAATAACTATTTGCTGAAAATTGGAAATAATAAGGCTAGGAAGACTGTAACATAGGTATTTCATTTTTACCCCCTTATACCTCACCACCTATGTATTGTAGCCTCATCTAGAGTAACATACTTCAGGAGTAAGCTGGACATTTATGCTGTGACTGTTTTGAGTACTCTAATTTGTGACAGTTTATTAATTAGAAAATGGAGGAAGTAGTGAGCTGAGACTATGCAAAATACCTTTTTTGGCATTAAGGAAAATTTCCCGGTCTGCTTTGGAGAGCTGTTGGAAACTTGCCATTTGCACATTGTAGGTAAATAATGATAAAAGAAATACTTTCAACTGACTTTAAAGGAAGATAACAGCTTTATTTTGGTCTTAATACATCAGTGCTCCTTCATTCCTTCTAGCCCTTAATGCTGTAGCCACTTGATAAGGAATCTAACCATACACATCAACTCCAGAGGCAGCATCTGGTATCTAACTTCATTGATTCTTCATATGTGGAACTTTCAGATGATAAAATACAGACACTTCCAAATGATGAAAAAGGCATATACAAACAGGCAAGGAAACCCCTAGTATTTGTGGCAAGTTCAGAAGTTTGATAAGTGATGTGATTTCATATAATTCACTTTGGAGTAAGGGAGGCTGTTGTAATATCACAGGCCTAAGGGGATAAAAGGAAGACTACAGTTCTTGTAAATGTGAAAAATGAGAAAATAAAGTATTTTGAACACAATGTGAAAGTGTACAAAATAAATTTAGATTATTATAAAAATATATTTAAAAATTTCCTCAATTCTCATTTGTCATTTATAATGGACCTATGATCTTATTTACATACCAAATAATCTGGTTCTCAAATTTCAGCATTGAGAGAGCAGCATCTAGTTAACAACCTTAAGTCTGGCTCTGTTCTCTGTGCAGAGGGCTACTTTATCAACATGAACAAATCCGTCAGTTTTAGAAAAATGAGCATTCTGCCTTCTTCCCTATATACCTCTCAGGAATCAAAACCAAAAATGAGTCCAAGGTTCAATAAAGTAAAAACTACTGGAGAGGTGAGAGACAGACAGACAGACAGAGAGACAAGAGACAGAGAGACAGAGACAAAGAGACACACTGAGAGACAGGGACAGAGAGATACACAGAGAGACAGAGAAAAGGATATACTGGATCAACAGCATCAGCTTTACAGACTGAAGCAGTTTTTTTTTTTTTTTTTTTTGTGGTATGCAGGCCTCTCACTGTTGTGGCCTCTCCCGTTGCGGAGCACAGGCTCCGGACGTGCAGGCTCAGCGGCCATGGCTCACGGGCCCAGCTGCTCCACAGCATGTGGGATCTTCCAAGACCAGGGCTTGAACCCATGTCCCCTGCATTGGCAGGCAGATTCTCAACCACTGCGCCACCAGGGAAGCCCTAATGTCACTTTTAAGAAAAAAATTCTAATTTCAAAGTTTCCAAGTTCTACCTTCTGAAGACAGAGGCATAGTTAATGCGTCCCACAGAAAGGTTGGAAACATAGGAGAATATGCCTTGGAAGTAATTTTTTCAACTTTGAAATTGGGCAAATAAGGCAAGAGATGCTACTCCAAGGCAGTCAGCTGCTCAGTGGCATATTGTATTTTCTTTGCCGTTTCTTCAAATTCTTTAGCTTATTGTTGGTTTTCTTTGTGGGTCATCATTTGTTTCCTAGACTTCCAGATCCTTGAAGCAGAAGAAACACTAGCCAAGTTGAGCTCATTCTCAGTGAGACAATGAATGAAGCCATTCTTGATTGTCCATCCTGGGGTGTAGATGCAGAACTCCACCAAGGGCAGTCATGAATATCAAGATACAGTGATTCTTGTGGGCTTCCTTCTTGGCGCAGTGGTTGAGAGTCCGCCTGCCAATGCGGGGGACATGCGTTCGTGCCCTGGTCTGGGAGGATCCCACATGCCGTGGAGCGGCTGGGCCCATGAGCCATGGCCGCTGAGCCTGCGCATCCGGAGCCTGTGCTCCACAACGGTAGAGGCCACAGCAGTGAGAGGCCCGCGTACCGCAAAAAAAAAAAAAAAAAAGTTATGGTGATACTTGAAATAGAGCTGCCAGGCCAGAGGCAAGGATGGACATTCATTTGGGTAATTTGTTTTTTTTTTTATGTCTTCAAGTTCACTAATCTTTTATTCTGCTGTCTAATTATGCAGGTAATTTCATTTGGGTTGTCACTTCTCATATTGTATATTTCATCTCTAGAAGTTGACTTGCAATTTCAAAAATCTTCAATTTTTTTCTTCTCCTTATGCTATTAGTTCCTCCTAACTTCTTAAACATGTAAAGTATAAATATAATACCTGTTTTTATATATTATTTATAGATATATGTTCTTAAACATATGGAGTATAGATATGATATCTGTCTTTGCTAATTCTATCATGTTTTCATTTCTGGGTCTGTTTCTATTGATTGATTTTTCTCTTGGTTATGAGTCATATTTTCCTGATATTTTTGCATGCCAGGTAAATTGTGAATTTTACATTGTTAGGTTTTTTTTTTAATTCCTTTAAATACTGTTGGGCTTTGTTCTGGGACACAGTTAAAATACTTGAAATTAGTTTGATCCTCCAAAGCTTCTTTTTTAGCTTTGTTATGCTTAGTCAGATCAGCCCTTAACCAAAGGCTAATTTGGCCCTACTACTAAAATACTGTCCTTTGGAGGATTCTACCTTTGGGTATTAGGAGGTATTTCAACTCTGGCTGGTAGGAATACAAACTTTACTCATATGTAAGCTCTGGAGATGTTTTTGCCTACTTCTTCCTGGTAGTTTTTGTCCAAGGCCATTGGTACTTTTTTTTTTTTAACCTATGAGAGGATCGGTACTCAGCCGAAGACTTCAGGGAAACTTCTGCAGATTTCTGCAGATGTCTCTCTGTGCAGTTCCTTCCTTTCTTTTATTTTGTCCCACAAATTCTGGTCATCTTGGCCTCTTTATATCATATTCTTGTCTCCTCAACTCAGGAAGTTTGCTGGGCTCTGTTTGGATTTCCCTTCTCTGTGCTGTAGCCTGGATATTCTCTCTAGGTGGTAAACTGTTGCCTTTGTAATACTAATCTCATTTGTGTCCCTTATATTAAGGATCACCGTCCTTTACTGCCTGTTTCTCAATATCTAAGAACTGTGGATTCCTATTTTATTTGGTTTTCTAGTTAAGGCATCATTTCAAGGATCAGTCCAGTTCCTATTACTCCATTGTAGATTGGTGGTTAAAACATTGGGGTTAAAACTGGGCCCTTGGGACAGTTCAAGACAATTGGTCATCCTTCTGATGATTACTTCTGATGAGTGGTCAGGCCCCACAAAATGTGTCCCATTCAGAATTTTTTATTGAAAAATATAAAAACTCAGGGAAACAAATTAGAAAATTAAATTATATTTGAAAATAAAGTTCACAGGTAGCATTTCAAGCTAGTATTTCCAAGCACAAAGAAAATAAAACACTTAGAAGTACAGCATAGGGCATAAATTCAATTTGATTAAAGATTAGAAAGATTTAACTAATTTTGTAGCACCTTTACACACAATCTTTCAATGATGTATACTTGCATGAAAGAATTTTAAAAACACAGGTGCCAAAGAATGAAATTCATATGATATTAGATGTTTATTTTATTGACTTTAATCTGTATTTTTATACAGTGATACATTTATTTTTATTAATATACGTCAGCAGCCCCATCATCTTTTGGTCAAGTTCAAAAGCAATAAAATTAAAATAGTGTATGGTAGAGTGTTAAACATACTTTCATTGCTTAATTGTAGAGTATCATGGCAAAGATTTTATTACTTTATTTTCTAGTGACCTCCATTTCTCTCACTATTTCCAAGAAAGATTTCTTAGAAACTAACGTAATTAGAGAAATAAGTTGAAATGCAGTTTAATTCAGTTTTGACATACTAGCTGTGTTAATAGTACTATAATATTATTACTACAAAAGAAGTAAAACCTACAGTTTCTGCATTCCAGAAGTTTATACTCTATTTGGAGAAACAAGATTTACCTACATGAAACAGCTTAAAGACAAACCTTAGTGCACATGATATAGCCCTTAAAGTAAGAAAAATGATGACAAAATGTAGTGTGTGAGAGTTGGATTAATCAGAAAAGTGTTCACAAAAAACGTGAAATGTCAGCTGACTCTTAAAGGAAGGTATCATCTTGGATAATAAGAAATAAAGACCTCCTCCGTGATGGGAACGCCATGTACAGAATAATTACCAGAGAGGTGTGCTAGTGTCAGTGAAGGAGAGGGTAGACTTTAGTGCTTGGCAATGACTTTATTTATTTATTTATGTTTTTGTGGTACGCGGGCCTCTCACTGTTGTGGCCTTTCCCGTTGCGGAGCACAGGCTCCGGACGCGCAGGCTCAGCGGCCATGGCTCACGGGCCCAGCTGCTCTACGGCATGTGGGATCCTCCCGGACCTGGGCACGAACCCGTGTCCCCTGCATCGGCAGGCGGACTCTCAACCACTGTGCCACCAGGGAAGCCCAATGACTTTAGATATTTGACCTTGAAAATAGTAGGAGCCACAATAGTATCTTAAGGAAGCTGAGATGATTGTGTTGCTATAGAAACATTATTCTTAGAGGTATATACAGGATTCCTACTTCCAACCCAGATGTCTGGTCCGATTTCCAGACCTACAAATCCAAGATGGTTTAAACTCATGTGTTTCTCCCAAATACAGTCTTCTTTTAGCATTTCCATCACAGTGAATAGAAACCTTTATAATCTTATTACATACACCAGATCTAGTAATCATTCTTGATAGTTTCGTCTCCCTATCCTTTAATTCCCATATTGAATATATCAATAAAGTTCCATTATCTTCACTGCCTAAGAAAGCTCTTGAATCCTCCATTTATCTCCGTATTCACTGCTAATGAATTTCATCACCATAGCCATCATTTCTTACCTGGTTTTCTTGACTAGCCTCCATGCATTCACTCTAGCCTCCCTCCAATTAGTATTTCACACCTTTATGATTTCTTTGAGCTGCAAAACTGACCATTTCATTCCCTGCTTTAAAAATCCTTTAATGATTCCTCATTGCTTTTAGGACAAAGACTGCATTCTTATGGTGTCCCCTCAGAGGCTAGTTTCTGTATACATCTTCAGGCTTCAACTTATATCAATGCGCTGAAACTACACAGATCTCCCTGTTCCCCAGTTTTACCAAGGTTTCTCCTGTCACAAGGCCTTTTATGTGTGATTTTCTATACCCTGAATGTTCTTTCTACCACCATGGTGGATTAAAGATTTGCACAAATTCCTTGACACTCCTCCCATTGGGAGATGGTGTTCGTTTTCCTTCCGTTGAATCTGGGCTGGACTACAATTACTTTGATCAAGAATGTACAGGGGAAGTGATTTTGTGCCAGTTGTGGCACTAAACCATTAAGAGGACTGATTGCTTCCATCTTAGTCTCTTAGAGCCTGAGCTTCCACTTTAGAAGTTTGACTTTCTGTCTGGAGAGAAAATATGGAAGGGAAGATGGAAAAGGGGCCCAGTTTTCCAGCCGTCTCTGCCTAGAAGCCAGCCATGTCAATGAAGCCACCTTGGATTCTCCAGACCAGCTGAGCTGCCAGCTGAATATCATGGGCTACCCCACATGATGCCACATGGAGCAGGAAATTAAAATCCTGACCCACGAAATTATAAGACATAACGATAAAATGTTGCTATAAGCTATTAAACTTTTCTGGTTGTTGTTGATAGATAACTAGAACAGCCATCTTTCCCTGCCAACTTTGATAACCCATATGTCTGAATTATTTTTCCTAATCTCAGCTCAAATATCTCATCCTTGGGGAAACTAATTCCCCCAATTATATACTCTCATGAAAACATGCTCCTCTCCTTTGTAGTATTTGTTGCAGTTGAATTTTATATTAGTTTGGTGAAAATTTGATTAATAGGTATCTTTATGATAAGGGCAGGGATGGTGTCATTTTACTGTTTACCACTGTACTTCTAGCACCTAACTCTGTCTCTGGCACACAGTATTGTTCAATAATGAATTGTTGAATGAATGAATAAATGGATGAATGAATCCAAGATCTATAGTAGTGGCAAGGAGTTGCTCAAAGCAAGTAAATTTACAGTATTTTGTTGTAAGACAGGAAGAATAGGGTGACTACAGTTTCCACTTTCCTTTAAGGGAATAGATACTGAAAATTAGACCATTCCTAAGTCTTTTATTGAATCAAGTGGAAAAAACATCTCTCTACCAAATATAGTCTTTAGTCTTAAAGGTATTTTGGAGCCATGCAGAGAAACATGCGTCCTTTTAAAATCATTGGCCAGGTTTATAATTGAATTGATTTATTGGGCAATTTAGTCAAATTGTTAGTTAGTGCCAAAATCGCCACTTGGTTTGTTCTGTGTCCTAAAAATGTGAGTCACATTGTCTGGTTGAGTAGAATAAAAATATGTTAAATAGAATATATATTTATCACATTTATATTTTATATTGGAGAAAATGCATTCTGGATCATGAAGGAAGGTTGTAACTTTCATATGAAGCTTGACATATGAAATGATTTCTTTCCTGGAAACCTTGAAATTTATGAGGAAATCAAAGTCATGTGAGTGGATTTTCTGGCAGTTCATATAATATTTATGGGTGGAATGACTCTAGAGGACTATGGCAGTTTTTAAGTTTCCTTCAATCACAAAACACCGAGTCCATTAATGAATATTTTAAAAGATATCTATACTGTGTCCTAGAACATGTTAGGCATAGTATGACTGTCCCTTCCTGCCCCGGGTTGGCACAGCTATATAGATACAGAAGGCCTTCCCCTGCAGGCTTGGTGCCTGTCCACACTCCTCACACCTGATATACAGGGGCAGAGACCCTATCTATTTATTCAGCGATCTGACCTCAACACCTAGCACAATGTCAGGTTCATTAGCAATGATTAAAAGTTTAGTTCGTTTTTCCAAATTATTCCCAACAGGAAAAGCAAAGCCAGTCAAGGTGTCAGTCTGCATAGAAATGTGTCATGATGAAAGCCGTGCTTAGTCTTGCGGGAGGAGGTGGCAAGATTGTCAGGGACAACTCTGAGAAGTCATCTCAGAGCCTACGGAGGTGCTTGTCTACTAACCTCATCAACAAAAGGGAAGCCGAGAAATTTAGCCTAGAAAGGCCTTGATTTGTGATCTGCACACTCCCAGATAATTTCTTTTTAATCCTGTCAGGATAAATGAGAAGAAAATATTACATGCTAAAACTCTGTTTCCTCTTAAAAAAAAAAGTGCTATATATGTGTGCTTGATGTAGTATGAACATGTGTTGGTTATCTTGCTAAGAATTAGTGTTACCTTTACATCTTGTTTATGATTATGCTCAGTTTTTTTTTTTGCCTCTCACATAAATCACCTCACAGAAAACAAAATAAAGAGACTACAGAGAACTTAAATATTACCTTAGAAATAAAGGCAAATTTCTGTTTTGAAATATTTCAAGACAACATTGAACAGACCACTTACTAGCAGTGGTTCATATTCATGGACAAATTGCTATTAGTTTTGTTTTATCATTCATTTATGAACTTGTGAAGTGACATATAATTTTAAAAGAATTCTATGTACTCTTCATAACAGAAAACTCTCAACATGAAAATCCAGTATGCCCACATGCCTCAGGCTGAACCTTCACACAGTAACAGAGCTATTCTGGAAATGATTAGAACCTTATGCTAAATCTTATGCTGTGATATATAGGCTGTCTACTGAGCTGTAAGCCTAGGCAACGAAACAGCCATGTCACCTGTAAACAATGAGTGAATTTGAGGTTAATAATATTTTTTTAAATGAGGAATGTATTTTACTCAACATTTTCTCTTTTGACATTTACTCCCCTTGTTATATAGAAATAACAATTTTTATAGCAAGGGTTTTCAAATTCTAGTTACCAACCAGCAACATCAGCATCACCTGGGAACATGCTAGGAATTCAAATTCTCAGGCCTTACCCCAGAACTACTGAGTAGGAAACTCTGGGGCTGTTCCCAGCATTCTGTATTTTAACAAACCCTCTAATGTGATTCTGATGCCTGTTTGAGTTTGAGAACCACTGGCCTATAGAATTTGGTAGCACAGTATATTTAACAGAAAAAAAAATTAGAAAGATCAGTCCTATAGAAAAACTATCTAGATGAATATGTTTGAACTTCTCATTTATAGATATTTTATTGCCACTATTCTTATAGTAAAACTTACCTTAACAGCGTGTCCTTAAGAATATTGTCCTAACAGTCCATCAATTCATTGTATTGATATTAAATTAATACATTAAAATATCAAAATACTAAATACATAAAGTACATAAAATGCTACATTGGTATTAAAAACAGATGAAAAATATCTTGTTCACTGATGCCAAGCAATAAAAACAGTCCATTTTAAAATTAAAACTTGCCAGCATTTAAATGTAATAAAACTCAGCCCTTCAGATTCTCCAGTTGTTGGACATAGAACCAGAGAGGGTCAGTGAATTTCTAAATGTGTAGCTGGCCAATTCATTAGTCTATCTGAGTCTTCTTCCCTATTCGCTAGTGCTTTTTACCACCCTGATGTCTCTAGCATCTGACTTGTAGCATTCCATGTGAGCTGGCTTCTATTAAAGTATCCTGTGACCCAAACCTACATCCTTTTTTCCTCAGTAATACCTCATTGTGTCAAATCTCTGTTAGTTGAAGGAAAAATGTCATAGGATCAAGTTAATTTCTGCTAATTGCCTATTGGAAATAGATGCTTATTAGCACATGCTAGCTTTTAACTGAGAGTAACTGAGGCAGTGTGCAGAAGCAGAGGAGAGATTTTCAAACACTGTGGGGCAGGCATTTTGAGTCATACAGAACTTTTCTGACTTTCTTTAAATCATATTGCATAGGTAACCAGTGATTTTTTTTTTGTACTTTTCTGCCATCATATGCTGGTTTAGGTCTGGGCTGAGTGTTGAAGTATCAGCAATGGCCTCTCTTTCTGAGGACTTTCTTGGACATGTGTCTAGACCTCACTCTCATGAAGGATCACACCAAGTCTTTGGACAGTGTGGCCAATTAAACCACTTATGTAGCTTTACAAAAACAATGTGGTAAAAAATAGGTAGCATAAAAGTTACCATCTTTATCATTTTTAAGTATACAGTTCAGCAGTGTGAATTATATGCTTATTGCTGTGAAACAGCTCTCCAAAATTTTTCATCTTGCAAATTTGAAACTTTCTGCCCATTAAACAACTCCTCTTGTACCCCTTCCCCCATCCTGTTAACTACCATGCTACTTTCTCTCTGTATGAATTTGCCTACTTTATATACCTTTTATAAGAGAGTCATACAGTGTTTGTCTTTTTGTGATTGGCATATTTCACTTAGCATAATATCCTCAAAGTTATCCATGTTGTAGTATGTGGCAAGATTCCTTTCCTTTTTAAGGATGAATAATATTCCACTGTATGTGTATATCACGTTTTATTTATCAGTTCATCTGTTAGTGGACTTCTGAGTTGCTTCTACCTGTTGTGGCTATTGTGAATAGTGCTGCTATGGACGTGATGTGCAAATATCTTTTAAAGATCCTGCAGTTCTTTTGGGTATATACCCAAAAGTGGGATTGCTGGATCATATGGAATTAAAAAAAATTTTTTTTGAGGAAACTCATACTGTTTACCTTATCTGTTGCATGCTTTTATAAAAAAATCAGCAGTGCACAAGAGTTTCAAATTTTCTATCTCCTACCAACACTTGTTATTTTCTCTTATTTTTCATAGTGTCCATCCTGCTGCGTGAAGGATGATATCTCATTGTGGTTTTGATTTGCATTTCTCTGATGATTAGTGATGTTGAATATGTTTTTTTAATGTGCATTGGCCATTTGCATATTATCTTTGGAGAAATGTCTAGCGAAGTCCTTTGCCCCTTTTTAAAATCAGGTTATTAGATGTTTTGTTGTTGAGTTGTAAGAGTCATTTGTATATTCTATATATTAACCTTTTATCAGTTATATGATTTATAAATATTTTCCCCAATTCCATAGTTGTCTTCTTACTCTGTTGATTGTGTCCTTTGATGCACAAAAGTTTTTAAGTTTGGTGTAGTTCCATTTATCTATTTTAGCTCTTATTGCCTGTGCTTTTTGTGTCATATCCAAGAAATCATTGCCAAGTCCAATGTCATGAAGATTTTCCCTTACATTTTCTTCTGATTGTTCATGTCATTTTAACTTAGGAGCTAAATTGTCACCTCAGTAACTTTTTTTTTTTCCTGGAAGGTGTAATTTTAACCACAAATTGTGACACTGTGGATGAAATAAAAGAAAACATTTATCTAAGGCAGTAATCTGAAGAATGATACAGTTCTAAAATGTTCCCATTGTTGAGAAACATTATAACATGAATGAACTATTTCAGGTTCTTCTTTATAATAAAGAGCATAATGTTTTTTTAAAATTTACCATTTGTTGAAAATATCTTTTAAAACTAGGAATAAACTTTAAGATAGTATGTTTTTCAAGCAAGGAAGACAGACTTTATTTTTATTAATATAAGATATCTCCTATTTATAAAATACCTGGCTTTAAAACTTTTTCTGTTTTATTCTGGTCATGTTACAACTGCTAAAATTTCATATTTGGAATATGGTGCAATTGAAAAGATATAATCAGTGATCTCAGAACTAGCAGTTTCCCAGGGAAAAGATTGGCTATCTGGCAATGAAGAGATGACATTTCAAAGTTTAACATTTACCCATAATTCTGGAAAGAACAACAAATCACCAGTTGAAGAGCTTCATATTTAACAAATGTGACTTTATACTCCACCCCTCTCCAGGGTTCCAGTGTCCAAAGAATTGGCTTATAACAAGCTATTTTCAGAATAAAATGAAATGTAAGTAATTTAGTTCTGAAGATATAATGGGATGAGGCTGCAGTCATTTTCTAAAATGGGCTGTCTTGAATTCTGTGAAATATGCCTAAAATAAATGGCTGAGCATACCCTCCCCTGCCCCCAAACACAGAAATCAAAGAAGTGAGTCTTAGTTTTTTGCTCTAAAGTGGTGTCTCTTCATACGTTGTGAGAATGATTTAAACCTCATTGACAGTGAACAATAGGCAGCTAGAACAACATTTAGTAATATTTTAATAACAAAATAAATAACTCCCAGTGAATTTTAATATATATTTAAACCTCCTGTCTGTGTTTACTAGGGAGGAAGGAAGTTGAGACTTTTCAGAATTGACTGGTGGCAGGAGCAGGGCTGAGTAGCTGTTGTCACCTGATGCACAAGGGTGAATGGCCAGGCAAGGGGTTGATGAGGACAAAGATGACAATGAAAGTTACCTGTGATTTTCTCAATCACATGATAAAAGTCATTTTACTCTGTACATTGATTTTGACAATAATTTGATTGCCTGCTATGTACCAGGTACTATTCTAGGTTCTGGGGATTCATTCATTTAAAAAAAGCCAAGAAGTGCCATCCTCATTGAGGGAGAGAGAGAGGGAGCGGGTAGGAGGGGAATAAGAAGATTTAATCAATCAGTTGAGATAACCACAACAATAAAAAAAAAAGCAGTGTGAGGGGATTTGCTCTCTGAGATACGGTGGTCCCAGAAGGCCTCCCTAGAGGAATGACATGCAAATGGAGACCTGACTGAAGTGAGGCAGCAAGCTCCGTGATATCCGAGGGAAGGGAGTTCTAGGCAAAGGGAACAGCAAATGCGAGGACCCTGAGGCAGGAGTATATTTTGAGGAACAGCAAGGAGGTCAGTGTGGCTGGAGCATGGGGAGCCAGGGAGAGAGTAGAAGGATTGAGGGCAGGGAGTGGGGCATGGGTAGGATCACAAAGGCCTTAAAGATTTTGGATTTTATTCTAAGATTGTTGGGAAGGCCCTGGATGTCTTGAGCAGATGCATGACATGAACAAATTTGCATTTAAAAGGGCAACTCTGATTGCTCAGTGGAGAATAGACTGTAAAGGGATAAAAGTGGATGTTTCTCAAGGTTCATTTCTGCTTCTATATAGGTAAATTAAAAACAGTAAAAAATTGTATACAGTAATATATTGAAATTTGGGAAGTGGTGTAGAATTCTATGCATTGTAACACATGAGTTGATTCATGTGGCCACTACCACAATCAGGATAAACTCTCTCCTTCTGTACCCATAGTAGCATCTTCCTCCCCCTCTAATCCCTGGTGACCACTGACCTATTCTCCATCACTATAGTTTTGTCTTTCAAACAATGTTATATAAGCAAAATCATACAAGAGATAATCTTTTGAAGCTGGCTTCTTTTTTTGAGGTCCATTCAGGTTGTTACATATATCAACAGTTCCTTCCCTTTTCTCTGCTGACCAGTATTCCATTAAATGGAAATACTGTAGTTTGTTTATGCATTTATTCGTGGATAGGCATTTGGGTTATTCCAGCTTTTGGTGATTATGGACAAAGGTCCTGTAAACATTTATATTTAGGTATTTATGTGAACCTAACTTTTCATTTCTCCATTGTCAATACCCATGGGTGTGGTTGCTGGGTCCTATGATATGTGTATGTTCAACTTTTTAGAAACTGGCAAACTATCTTCCAGAGTGTCTATACAATGTGTGTTCCCCCTAGCAGTGAATGAGAATTCTAGGTGTGCCATATCTTTGCCAACACCTGATATTGTCAATATTTTTCATTCTAGCCATCCTAAAGAATGTATTGTGGTATATATCATAGTTTTAATTTGCATTTCTTGAATGGATAATAGTGTTAAACAACTTTCATGTGCTTATTTGACAACTGTATATCCTCTTTGGTGAATTGTCTCTTACCCACTTATTGTCTTTGTTCATTTATTAATTGGGTTGTTTTCTTCTGAGTTTAGAGAATTCTTTATATATTCTGGGTACAAGTTCTTTGTTTGACATGTGATTCTCTGTTTTTAGCTTTAACAGTTGCATTTACAGAGCAAAAGTTCTTAGTTTTGATAAAATAAATAATTATTTTCTACAAACTTATGGTTACCATAGGGGATAGTGGGAGTAGGGGGAAAGATAGATTAGCAGTTTGTGATTAACATATACACACTATCATATTAAAATAGATAAACAACAAGGATCTACTGTTTATCACAGGGAATTATATTCAATATCTTGTAATAACCTATAATGGAAAAGAATGTGAAAAATATTTATATATATATATAAAATATATAAATGTATATATATATATAACTGAATCATTTTGCTGTACACCTGAAACTAACACAACATTGTAAATCATACTTCAATAAAAAAGTTTAAAAATACTATAATAATTGTTAAGTGAAATTCATAAAAATTTGAAAAACAAATGAAAAACCACAAACACAATAATTATTTTCTTGTGTGGAGAGTGCTTTTAGAATCATGTCTAAGAATGCTGCCTAACCTTAGGTAACAACTCATTTCTCCTAAAAGTTTTATAATTTTATGTTTTACATTTAGTTATAGAATCCATTTTTGTTGCTGTTGTATTTTTTGTTTATATATTTTTTAATTCTTTTTAAAAAAACACCTTTATTGAGGTATAATTGATAAACAATAACTGGACATATTTAATGTATACAATTTGATGAGGTTAGAGATATGTAGACACTTATGAAACCATTACCACAATTAAGGTAATTCATCACCTCCAAAAGTTTCCTCATCCTCCCCACCTTTTCTTAGTGTTAAGAACACTTAACGTGACATCTACCCTCTTGACAATTTTTTAAGTGTACACTACTGAATAATTAACTATAGGCACTCTGATGTACAGCAGATCTCTAAAAAGTATTCATCTTGCATAACTGAAGCTTTATACCTGTTGAACAACAACTCCCTCTTTCCCCTTCCCTCCAGGCCCTGGCGACCACCATTCTCTGTTTCTATCAGTTTGACTATTTTTAGATACCTCATATAAGTGGAATCATGCAGTATTTGTCCTTCTGTGGCTGGCTTATTTCACTTAGCATAATGTCCTCCAGGTTCATCTATGTTGTCACATATGGCAGGATTTCCTTCTTTTTAAGGCTGAATATTATTCCATTTGTATATGTATATACCACTTTACCCGTTCATCCATTGATGAACATTTAGGTTTTTCCCATATGTTGGCTAGTGTGAATAATGCTGCAATGAATATGTGAGTGTTGATATCTCTTTGAGATCCTGACTTCAATTCTGAGAACTACCAAACGTTGATGAAAGAAATTAGAGACAAATACATAGAAAGACATTCCATATTCATGGATTAACAGATTTAATATTGTTAAAATATCCATACTACCCAAAGTGATCTACCAATTCAATGGTATTCCCATCAAAATCCCAATAGCATTTCTCACAGAAATAGAAAAAAAAATTTTAAAATTCACCTGGAACCACAGATGACCACAAGTAGTCAAAACAATATTGAGAAAGAAGAACAAAGCTGGAGGCATCACAATTCCTGATTTCAAAATATATCACAAGGCCACAATAATTAAAACAGTATGGTGCTGGTGTAAAGACAGACATATAGACTGATAGAGAGCCCAGAAGTAACCCACTCATATGCAGTGAACTGGTGTTTAATGAGAGTGCCAAGAATACACAGTGGGGAAAGGATAACCTCTTCAACAAATGGTTATCAGAAAATTGGATATCCACATGCGAAAGAATAAAATTGTACTCCAGTCTTACACCATACATAAAAATCAACTTAAAATGGATTAAAGACTTAAATGCAAGACCTGAAACTATAAAATTCCTCAAAGTAAACATAGAAGAATAACTTGTTGCCATTAACCTCAGCAATGATATTTTTGGTTATGACACCAAAAGGACATGCGACACAAGCTAAAATAGATAAGCAGGACAATATCAAATCAAAAACTTCTGCACAGGGGCTTCCCTGGTGGCGCAGTTGTTGAGAGTCTGCCTGCCGATGCAGGGGACACGGGTTTGTGCCCCGGTCCAGGAAGATCCCACATGCCGCGGAGCGGCTGGGCCCGTGAGCCATGGCTACTGAGCCTGCGCAATCCAGAGCCTGTGCTCCGCAACGGGAGAGGCCACAGCAGTGAGAGGCCTGCGTACTGCAAAAAAAACAAAAACCAAAAACCAAAAAACCAAAAAACAAAAAATACTTCTGCACAGGCAAGGAAACAATCAAAAGAATGAAACAGCAACCTACTGAATGGGAGAAAATACTTTCGATTCATATATCTAATAAGGGGTTAATATCCAAAATACCAATGTATAAAGAACTCCTAGAACTCAATAGCAAAGTAACAAGTAACCCAATTACAAAATGGGCAAAAGGCTTAATAAACATTTCTCCAAAGAAGACATGCAAATGGCCAACAGATATCTGAAAAAACGTTCAAAGTCACTAATCTTTAGGGAAATTAAAATCAAAACCACAATGAGATATTGCTTTGCGCTTGGTAGGATGGCTATAATCGAAAAACAAAAGATAAAGAAGTGTTGGCAAGGATGTGGAGAAATTGGGACCCTTGTACACTGTTGGTGGGAATGTAAAATGCTATAGCTTTTATGGGAAACAGTGTGGAGGTTCCTCAGAAGATTAAAAATAGAACTACTGTATGATCCAGCAATCCCACTTTTGTATATATACCCCCCAAAATTGAAATCATGATCTCCAAAAGATATACTCCATTTTGAGTTAATTTTTGTATAAGGTGTGAAGTTCATGTCGAGGTTCATTATTTTTATGTATAGATGTTCAATTGTTCCAGTACCTGCTGTTGAAAACACACATTGCTTTTGTGCTTTTGTCAAAAATACGTGGTCATAGTTGTGAGTTATTTAGATAAATTTATTTTACTTTTTTTTCTCATTCAAATTAACCATTCTCTAAATGTTTGGATATAATTTTTATTTTCTATTAACCTTTCTAGCAAATCTTTGACAAATGGTTTCATTTTTTCCCTTTAGAGAAGGAGCTATATCTAACATTGGATGCTTTCAATCATGGAGGGTTTGCTAATCACATTTATTAGAGGACTGATAGACTGAAAATCTAGAAGAAGGATATTATCAGTGGAGGATTAAGATTAGGACTAGCTGTTAATGCAGCCAATCTCACACATTAATGTCAAATCACTATGCTTTGGATGTGAATTCACTTTCGTCCTTTTTTCATATTAGATGATGCTTAGAACAGGTCTGGGTTTTCCAGCTTTTGACAGGTTGTTAGGAGGTTCAGAGAAAGTCTCTAGGTAAAGGACATAGCGTACCAGCTAGGCAAGTCAGTTAGCTGAACTGAAGTCTTAGTTTCATCAAGGATTCTTGTCTCTGCCTATTTTCATCAGTTGATATGAGTCTCAAAGGAAACAAAGTTCTTTGATAGATATGAAAGTGCTTTAGGAACTGAAATTCTCTCTCTAAATGTAAATGGTGCCACATATTACAAATATAATCTGGTGATTATGGAGTGCCTTTTCCCTATGAACACAGACTATAAATTAACCAGTTTTCTAAGGCCATGAAACATCATATAAAGCATAATGGCGTGCTCATTTCAGGTCTGGCACACAAGGATGTTCTTTACGATGGTACTAATCTTTCTCCCAAGGTTATTCTGGCCTAATATAAAAGTTATTGAAGTAATATTAGAATTACCTAGGAAGTTTTTAAAAAATGAACCTTATTGATGTATGATTTACATGTTATAAGCTGCACTGGGGTACCTTTCAAAAAATTCCTGCTCTGGGCCTCCACCTGCAGAGTTGCTGATTCAGTTGGCCTGGGGTAAGCCCAGGGCCTCAGGACTTTGTAAATGCTCCCCAGGGATTTCTCATCTGTAGCCTGGGTTGCAAAGCACTGATATAGACAACATCATTATTCACTAAAACCACCTCCTCAAGGAAATGGGCATGTTGCTAACAGGTGATAGCATCTTACTGAAAATGTGTCATTAACCTGGGGAGTTGCCATAATGGAGATCTTCTCTCAAGTATCAGGAACAGATCTTTAGTGTGTCTTTTGACATTTATGTCCAAAGAGCATGAAACAGCGTGGAAGTATTTATTTTTCAGAGACTGTGTCCCACAGAGAATGAGGTGCTGATGCCATGATTTCTTTAGACCAATGGAAAAAGAGGTACTTAGTACTTCAGTGTGGCAGACAACTGTCAAGGCAGTACAGAGATGTGGAGGAGAACCAGTCCTGTTACCATACATCTGCTTCTCACTTATCCCACTCCATGCCTAAATGAGCAGAGGCCTGGGAAGTGTTTGGGAAGAGAACTGTTGGTGCTGGCCCAGTAGGAAATAGTGTGTTGAGGCTCATCCCTCTTCCCCCGTGGCGAGGATGCTTGTGGAATAAGAGCAGCCCCAGGAGAATCTTTCATAAAGATATGTGATGCCATGGAAGGGTAGATTGGCGCCTCGTTTTCCTGTTGGATATCCTCTAAGCAATATCCAATTGGGGAGTGGAGAGAGAGGGCATGGCTGAGAGAGGGCAACAGCAGAGAAGCCTGGACTCCTACTGATGGTGTAGCAATGAAATGGGGTTGCCCAAGTCAAGTGGAAGCCAGAGAAGAAAGCAGGCCTTGAGACATCTGTCTTCTCCCAAGTTGAGGGGACATCAGGTAGGGTATGAACAGAAAAAGGAGTGGGGTGTGTCCCCAGGCCAGGAAGGTGTTGAGCTGGAGCCAGAATTCCCATCCAGGGGAATTACATGCTGGAGAGGCCCCCCAGGGCTCCGCTGGCATCCTCACACATGTGCCCTATACGAGGGCCAGCTTATATTGTACCAGGGTCATTGCAACAAGTCAGTCTTAGCCAGAGAAGTGATGACAACCAAAGGAAGATGGCAATGGTGACTGAGAGTCATGTGTTCTTCCTCTTGTTTTCTCACCTCCCCACCTCCCAACATCATAGTAAAGGCTCTGAAAAGGGATGGAGGAGGAGTGGTCCCAGAGGCAGAACTTAATTCCCTCTGCTCCAAGGAAAGGGAGGGGCAGCAGGGGTCCTGTCCTCTTTGCTTAAGATTCTCTAGGTAGGGGGAGCAACTGTCCTGGCTTGCCCAGGATCAAGGGTTTCCCAGAATGAGGGGCTGTCAGGGCTAAAACTGGACAGTTCCAGGTAAATTGGGATGGTTGGTCATCCTACAACCAGGCCTCAAGAATGGCTTATAACAGGGGTGGGGAAAGTTTTGAGTGAGATTAGTTTTGGAGTTTTAAAATAGACAATTTTTTAAATTGTGAAATACAGCATACATTAAAAAGTATATAAACTGTAATGTACAATTTAAAAAATAAGGAAATGAACACCCATGTACCCAGTATCCCATTTAAGAAGTAGAGCATAATATGTATCTTAGAAGTTCCCTGTATGACCCTCACTGTAGCATTCTTCCCCTTTCCATGTCAGAGGTAACCACTATCCTGATTTTTAATCAGTCCTTGATTTACTTATGGTCCAGCCACCTATGTATTATTCTTAAAATGTTTAAATTTGCCTTATTTTGAACTTAATATAATTGAATCATACCATATGTATTCATCTATGACTTGTCTCTTTGGCTCAAGTTATGTTTTTGAGATTTCTCTAGGCTTACGGTTTATTCATTTTCAATGCTGTACCAAATTCCCTTTTGTGAATATTTATTATTTTTCTGATGTGCACTTTGTTGTTCCTAGTTTTTTCTAATACAAACAGGGCTGCTACGTACATGTTTTCTGGTGCACATGTACTTTATTGTATATATTTAGAATTAGAATTGCTGCATCATAGGGTATGTACATGTTAGACTTTACTAGACCATCCTAAACCCTTCTCCAATATGGTTGACTACTTTGCACTCCCAACTAGAGTGTGTGACAGTTCCCATTGTATTACATTCTCTCCAACATTTGGTATTTCTGGCTTTCTAATTTTTGTTAATCTGGTGTGAAATGGTATCTCATTATGATTTTAATTTGCATTTCCCAAATTAAGAATGAGTTTAATTTAAATATATTTCATGTTAAAATTCAATATATTGTGTTTTCTGTCTGCTGAAATACTTGTTCATAGTCTTTGCTATTATTATATTTGGTTTTGTCATTTTCTTATTGATTTATGGGAGTTCTTTACATATTTAGGTAGTTCTAATCCTTGTTAGTTATATGGGTTGCAGAGATCTGTGGTGTGGTTTGAGTGTGACTTGTGTTTTCACTCTTTTTGTTGGTGTCTTTCAATGATGGAAACTACAAATCTTGTTACCAAAAATACTTCCATACCCCAAGGTCATAATGATATTTTCTATCTTTGGAAATTTTTGAACATTCTGCATTTCACACTGAATTGTCTTAATTCACCTGGAAATGATTTATTTTGTATGTGTGTGGTGTGAGGTAGAGATATGATTTAATTTTTCTAGATATGTAATTAATACATATATATTTTTTCTATATATAACATATAACATATAATACACATTAATCTATAATACTAATATATGAGTAATATAAGTATCTCAACATCAGTTATTCAGTAGTTCATTGTTCCTATATACCTGCTCTGCTGTAAAATGGACACAGAAGTAGTCCCTTCTTATTAATTAAAGGTTTTTCAAGATTGAATGTTTAAAGCTTTATTGATGAATAATTGACAAATATAATTGTATATATTTAAAGTGTACAACCATGATGATTTGATATACATATACACTGTGGAATGATTACCAAGATCAAGGTAATTAACACATCCATCACCTCACAGAGTTAACTCTCTGTGTGTTTTTGTGGTGAAAATGCTTAAGATCTACTCTCTGCAGTATACTGTCAAGTATACAATACCATATTATTAACTATAGTCACCATGCTATATGTCAGATCCTCAGAATTTAGTCTTTTGAACTTGAATTTTAAGGTTTTAAAAAATATTTCTAGAACTGCAAGGTAAAGCCACCCAAGGAAGGTGATTTCTTGGTGGTATGAGAGATATTTTTAAAGCAGTGATTCACTTTCCTAAGTGGTTATAGGACTATTCAGTTATAAGTGGAATTATCTAATATGTAGCCTTTTGTGTCTGGATTCTTTCGATTAGGATAACTATTTTTTGGTGCATACAAGTTGTAACGTGTATCAGTAGTTTGCTTCTTTTTTATTACTATAGCAATTAATATTCCATTTTATGGATATGAAATGTTTTGTTTATTCATTCCCCATCAGATGGACATTTGGGTTGTTTCTAGTTTTTGGTTGCTATAAATAATGCTGCTATAAACACTTGCATTCATGTCTCTGAGTGGACATATGTTTTCATTTCTTGGGCTACCCATGAGTGAATTGCTGGCCCAAGTATATTTATATGTTAACTTTTAAAGATGCTATTAAACTGTTTTCCAGAGTAGTCACACAATTTCCCATTCCCATCAACAATGTATGAGGGTTTCAGGTTCTCCACATACTCAGCCAGCACTTGGTATTTTGAGTCATTTGGATTATAGCCATTCTTGTGGATGTGTATAATGTTTTATGGTGGCTTTAAATAATACTTCCCTGATGACCGATTATGTAAAACATCTTTTCATGTGCTTCTGACTATTTGTATATCTTATTTGATGACATTTTTATTAAAATATTTGCCCATTTATTGTTATTCTTTTATTGAATTTTAAAGTGTTCTTTTTATATTCTAGATACAAATCCTTATCAGATATAAGGTTAACAAATATTTTCTCCTAATCTGTGCCTTAACTTCATTTTCTTTTTTCTTTTTTTTGCGGTACGCGGGCCTCTCACTGTTGTGGCCTCTCCCGTTGCGGGGCACAGGCTCCGGACGTGCAGGCTCAGCTGCCATGGCTCACGGGCCCAGCCGCTCCGTGGCATGTGGGATCTTCCCAGACCGGGGCACAAACCCGTGTCCCCTGCATTGGCAGGTGGACTCTCAACCACTGTGCCACCAGGGAAGCCCTTGACTTCATTTTCTTAATGGTATATTTTGAAAAGCCAAAATTTTACTTAGTAAGTTTGTATGTTTGTGTTTTAAACCAGACAATACAAGTATTATATATATTGCTTATACAAAGCTATGTTTCTTAAAATAATTAAGAGAAAAATATATTCATACTGTTTTATATTTAACTAAACACCATTTTTAGTATTCTTTATTTTGTCCAGTATATTCAAGTTAATGCTATTTCTTTCAGCCTGAAGGGACATCCTGTAGGTTTTCTTATAAGTTAGGTAAACTAGCAGCAAATTCTTTCTGTTTTTAACCTGTGAATATATTCATTTTACTTTCATTTTTGAAATGATAGTTTTCCTGAATATAGAGTTATTGGTTGACAGTTTTTTTTTTTTTTTTCTTTCAGCACTTTGAATATTTCTTCTACAGCCATCTGGTCTCCATTGTTTGCAAAGAGAAGTCAGCTGTTAACCACGTGGTTGTTTTCCGGTATGTGATGAGTCATTTTCATCTTGCTGCTTTCTTTCTTTGAATTTTATCAGTTTAATATGTTTTATCTAGGTATGGATCTCTTTATATTTGTCCTTTTTGGAAGTCACTGAACTTTATGAATCTGTAGAAAACGGTTTTTTTAAAAACAAATGAATGCTTTCAGCAAATATTTTTGTCCACTATTTCTTCAAATATTTTTTTGGCTCTTCTCTCTCTTTTTCTTTCTCCTTCTGGGATTTCCATTACATGTATGTTGGTATGCTTGATATTATCCTATTAAGTTTTTGTTCATTCATTTTAATCTTACTTTCTCTCTTTTTCTCAAACTATGTTATTTCCATTGATCTAGCATCAATTTCCTTGATTCTTTTGCCATCTTAAATCTGCTGTTGTGTCCATCTAGTAAAATTTTTGTTTTAGTTATTGTGCTTCCTTGTATATAAGCTTCTTTAATTCTTTGAGTGTGTTTGTAATGACCATGTTGACATCTTTGTCTGCTAAGTCCAACATTATTGTTGATTCTTATGGACTGCTTTTTTTTTCTTTGTACGTGGTCACAATGTCCTGTTTCTCTGCATGATTCCTTTTTTGTTGTTGTTATTATTAAAAACTGGACATTGTAGCAACTCTGGATTTTAATTTTTTTCCTTATGGTTTTTGTTATTGTTGTTAGTAATGTGTTTGGACTTAAATTGTGTCAATCTGTTTCCCATGTGGTGTATGGCTATTGATGTTTCTGCTTAGTTTGTGTTATTACTATTTTTTGCAGTGTTAAGTTTGCTGCTTTACTTTGACTTTTTAAAATAACTTAATTGGAATATAAGTCACATACCATACAACTCACCTATTTAAAGCGTACAAGTAAATAATTTTTAGTATAGTCACAGAGTTGTGCAACCATAACCACAATTAATTTTAGAACACTTCATCACCTCTAAAAGAAACTCTGTATATATGATCAGTCACTCTCCATTTTCTCTTAACCTTCCCTGCCCACTGGTCCTAGGCAACCACTAATCTACTTTCTGTCTCTATAGATTTAGATAGCCTAGAAAATTCAAATACATGAAATTATATAATATATGGTTTTTTTGTGACTGGCTTCTTCCACTTAGAATAATGTTTTCAAGGTTCATGTATATTATAGCAAGTATTGGTAATTAACTCCTTTTGATTGCCAGATAATATTCTGTTATAGATATACCACATTTAATTAACTATCAGTGTCATCAGTGGACAGACGTTTAGGTTGTTTCCCCTTTTTAGCTCTTACAAATAATGCTGCTATGAACATTTGTGTACAAGTTTTTGTGTGTACTTATGTTTTTATTTCTCTTGGATATGTACCTAGGAGTAGAATTTCTGGGTTATATGATAACTATGTTTAATGTCTTGAGAAATTGCCAGACTGTTTTCCAAAGCAGTTACCCCATTTTATAATTATACTAGTAGTGTATGAAGATTCCAGTTTCTCCACATTCTCACTAACCCTTGTTATTATCTGTCTCTTTTATTATAATAATGCTAGTGGATAGCTTGTGTTATTCTTATTTTTATAGCCTGACTTCCTAGAGGTCATGTCAGTGTTTACATAGCTTAATGATAAGTCAATGATTTGGACATAGATTTTGCTCACACACCTCAAATCTGGTAAGTCTTTTACCCTCTGGTGATGGGTCTGGTTGGATATGGGTTGGGGAGTTCATTTAGTGTTCAGCCACTTATCAAGTCTGTCTTGGTTTTTATTTTATGCTTGGCTCTTTCGGAGTTCCCCTGTGTATGCACATATCTTCACAGTGATCCAGAAATTCGCAGAGAGCATGTCTAGTCCTCCTATAGCTCTCTCATTTCCAGGACCTTCCCACTGAATTTCTGGTGGTCCATCATTCACCCCAACTAAAACCAATTACTCAGGCTACAGATCTGTAGATTTTTCCTACCAAGTGTGATACTTCTCGTGTCAATGTTTTTAGCAGGGCTTTTCATCACCGATCCCAAATCAGATCCTTTCTTTATGGCAGCAAACTGGTTGGTTTTCATGCTCAGCCCCACCCTGGAAAACTTTCATTCTCACTTAGTGAGCTAGGGAGTGGGGAGTGGGAGCAGTCCCAGCCACGAAGGCCCCAGATTGACACTGTTCTTACCCACATTTCTAGCAGTTTTTTATGAATAAACGTTTCTTCATTTGTTGTTTGCTTTTAGTCAATTTCCAGAGTCCTGCTATAGCTGATTTAGACAAATTTGCCATGTTATACTTATTTCTTTGGGGGTGGAATTCACTGAACTCTATAACTCCTGCTTCTATAACTTTCTAAACGTTTGTTATACTGCTCCTTTCTACCTTATTAGGTAGCTCTCATTAATTATGAGACTTTATGTTTTCTAATATAAGTATTTACTGGGATGCATATTCCCCTCATGTTTTAATACATGACATTTATATTATCATTCAGTATAAACATATTCTAATATCCATTATGATTTTTTTCTCATTTCCTCACTGCTTAGAAAGTATTCCTATGTTTTCTTTCTAACATCTCCTTGTTATTGATTTGTAACTTAATTCCATTGGTGAAGTACACAGTCAAATTTTGGACTGTTCCATATATACTTGAAAAATAAAGGTTTACTCTCCAAATGTAGTGTCTAATATTCTCTATATGTTCATCATCATCAAACTTGTCAATTATACTGTTTAAATCACCTGTACCCTTCCTGACTATATTTTTCTTGTTTGATAAAAAAGAGAAAAGTCTGTGAAAAATCCCCCAATATGATTTCCCCTAGTATTTTTATCAGTTTTTGTTATTATCTACTGTAAGACCATGTTATTAGGTTTGCATGAGTAAACTGAGCATTTTATTATTATGTAGCAACCATCTTTAATTCTGGTTTTATATTTTGTCTTAAAGTCTGTTTTTTTTTTGTTATTAGTATAGCTACATCATTTTTTGGTTAATATTTGCCTGGTATATTGTTATGAGTTTTCTATTTGATTATTATGCTTTTTCTTCTTTTTTTCTTTACACATTCTTTTGGAATTTTTTTCTCATTCTGTCTAATCTCTCTTTACTGTTTGAAATGTATGTAGTCCATGTATATTCTTTTAGTAGTTATCCTAGCTATTTTAAATCACATATGTATCATATTTAACTTAATCTGAAATTAATAAACATTGTTATTATCCTTCTGAATAATACCAGGACTTTAGGTCGTTCTGATGCTCTTAACTTTAATGCTGTTACACGACCCACAGTCCCACACATCCCTTAAATCCAGGATTTAAATTCTGTGTTCTGCCTCATTTTAAAGATTTTTAAAGAGTAGGTTGGATTTGCAATGTTCTCACTTCTTTTCAGCAGTTTCAACAATTGGAATAGTAATGGTGAACTTTAAAATGGAATGAGGAGAAACCAGTTCTGATCTCCCCACTGCTGATATTCAGCTACAAGGGGAAAAATATTACTCTGTTCAGTTCTGATGTGTTTATTAACTTGCCTTTCCCATTTGCTTACTCCCATTTCCCCCTCTCTGTCTTTCTTTCCTCTCTCTGTGGAAGCTCTCTGTATTTCTTTGACTTTTTTTTTTTTTTTTTGTGGTACGTGGGCCCCTCACTGTTGTGGCCTCTCCCGTTGCGGAGCATAGGCTCCGGACGCTCAGGCTCAGCGGCCATGGCTCACGGGCCCAGGCGCTCCGCGGCATGTGGGATCTTCCCAGACCGGGGCACGAACCCGTGTCCCCTGCATTGGCAGGCGGACTCTCAACCACTGCGCCACCAGGGAAGCCCTCTTTGACTTTTTAATGATACAGATTTATAGGGGTTCTTCAGTGGGCTGTCAAATATATTTTCTTTCTCAAGATCTGAAACGTTTCAAAGTACTTGCTACACAGCACAAATACTGTTTCTATCCTTATAAGGATGATGATAATAAAAATGATACTTTCAATCTTTGTTTTGCTTTTCCTCTGAAGTGTTTCACATGCTAATTATTTCAGGTTAGTTGAACTATCTAGGTCTCCTTAACAGAGTGACACATAAACTTGATGTTGAAATGCACATTGAAAGTAAACAAAGACTTGATTTCCAACTTATTGCTGTCCCCCTAACCCTCCACCACACCAGCATTTACTGATTACAGTTCTCATCTACATCTGAACATGTCATGCCTTTCTGTCTCATGGGCACTCCCAGCTCTTGAATTCTCTCTCCAAATGCTTCCATAAAAATTACATTTTGAGGCATTCATGCTAAACATCAAAGACGTTCACCCACTCCAGCTGTCACCAAAAAGCATTCACCAACAATGCTTTCACCAACAATGCTTTTAAATGCCAGTCAAGGCATGAAAGAACAAAGTATAAGGCATTTTTCTGGGACTCATAATGATAAAAGTTAAAGCATCCTATTGATATTCATCAAGGATGTAACACGAGGTAGAGTTTTACATGCAAATGAGAAGGGTGCTTAGAAAAACAAACTGTGCTTTGGAGCCAGCTTTTGAAATTAAGGAAGTTGGAGGCAAAGAAAGTTTTTAGAAAATTACTTTAGAATTTGTGAATTTTTACCAATACATTAAAGAGATGAAAGCTGTGCACATCCTGTGATTAAATCAAGGCTCAAGGGCTCATAGTTTGAGCTGGTTTGGAAAGTATGATCTGAATTTAGAGATATGATCACCATCACCTGTTTTCCCTCTTCTCTTCCTTCCTCCTTATACTCTTTTAAACTCCCTTCATCACAATAACTGTTTGTGTTGATTGAATCTGGTTACTCAAAAAGGAGAGTGACATGTCTTGTGCCTTCAAGACAAGATCCACATCTTTGTGGACAAGAATGTTGCTAGAAGGTTATATATGACTTTAGAGGCCCTTGGCATCATCAGCCATTAATAATGACAACAACACAACAATAACAACAAACATGCATATAACACTTTCTCTGTGTGAGGCACAGTATTAAGTATTTTATATATATATTATTTTATCCTTAACACAACTCTGTATTACTGGTGGGGAAACTGAGTAACAGAGAGGTTATGTTACTTGCCTGTAGTTGCTGAGTAGCAGACTCAGGAAGTAAAGTGGATGATCTGACTCTCAGGGTTCAGGCTCTCACTCTCTATTTTACACTGCCTACAGATTTTTTTAGAAAAGGTTTTTATGGAATGTCAACTGAAAAAAATGCCTAATGTGAGAGTTGTGAGTTAAGTTGTATTGGGACAAAATGAAGACTATAGCCTGGGAGACAGCGTCTCTGATAGCTCTGAGGAACTGCTCCAAAGAGGCAGGGGGGAAGGTCAGTATTATGTATGATTTTAGTGACGGGGGGACGTGCAGTCAGGCACACATTTGGGCAGAGGTTTGCTGCTAGTCATGAGGAGCAGATCTTACCATTGATGATTTTAGTGCTTTTCTAGATATGAGGAGATATAAGAACTTGGGCTCATAAAATCTTCTCCTGAAAATATCTAACAGTTTGAAAGCCTGTTCTGCCAGTTTTTCCCAGGACACAGATTGCCTTATTCCTGATCTCCACCCTGAACTCCTTTCAGGGTATGTTGAAGGTCAGTGGCTGCAGTGACTGGTGACTTAATCCTTGCAGAGGCAGATGGCAAGCACCAATTTTTAGATGGCAGGAAGGCGCCATAGCCTATCTGAGACCGAGAATTTGGCAGTGTCAAAAGGTCTGCCACCCCAGATTAGGGTGTCATTGCATCATGCCATACCGCTACAAGTTCCCCTCGCCCACACTCATCTTCTCAGTCTCTGAATTCTAGAAGTTACTTTCTGCATTCCTTAAATATTGGTGGGATAGAATCTATTTGGATAATCTGTTTTTTGTTTAACTGTATTTTGGACCTGCTTTATCTTTCTACTTAGAGTATAACATCTGGAGGCCAGAGTCTATGTCTTATATTTTTATATTGTCACCAATCTCTAGCACAGTCCTTTTGCCTAGGAACTATTTATGTGCTGTATTGGTAGATAAATGAGGGTAGTAATTAAAGAACTAAGATGGAAAGATTGTCTGAATACCTAGAAGAGGAGAATTCAACCTAAAAAGGGGGTGGGGATGGGGAAGGAAAAAAAAAATGCAAAGAAAACAAAGAAAGAAGCTACCAAGTTCCAAGCAGGAGTATTTCAGACTAGGGAAATGGTAGGATGAATTAACCTGACAGTCAGAATTCTTTCTAATGGAAGGAGAGACAAAGCTGAACTTGGGTTTTCTCTGTGATTATATTTCCTCTTGTGTATATATTGTGCCCACATATCTCCTCATCCCTACAATAAAGTCATTTTTTCTGTATTCAGAAAGACCAGCCTGACAGTTTATTGCTGTCATAAAGGGTCACCATGAAGATGAAGAGAAGGATCTATAAGAAGATGGCTACATTCTAAGGTCAAAGTCACAAGGAAAATCCAAAGCTCTTAGAATAGCAGCCAAATTAGGCAATTTGCTAAGCTTGTATGTTTTGTTCCAAGAAAATTCCTCCACAAAACCTGACATCATCTGACAGGGGAGTACCCTGGCAACATTAGCAGACAGCAAAACTCATTACCTTATATTGATACTTTTATCATTGTATCAGACTAAAATAGAAGCTTGTTTTAATAAGAAAGATGAAAAATTTGAAAACATCTGAAAGTTCCAAGTCAAGTTTGGAGGAATGATGAAAACTTGGTCAAACATAGAGTTATAAGATTTTGCAGAGACTATGTAAGATTTTAATTTGATGTACATTTCTGTGCTATTAATTTTAATAGTACACTTTAAATAAATTTAATTGAATGAAACATCTGTTTTTTAGTTTTAGTCTAATATTCTTCCATAAGTTACATTTATAGGCAGTATTAAGGAGTTTGCTTTTTCTCTAATAATACTGTGTTTCTCTCTCCAGAATTCCCATTCAATTTTGCTATTTTTCTCTCTATTTATGAAGTAAGCCATTTTAAGCAAGCCTCCTTTCTTCAGGGAGACAGTTGTTCCAAGATAACCACAATTAATTCACTAATTTCCTTCATAGTCTAATTCGCAATGGTTATCAGATTAAGCTGAAATTACCTGGAAAGAGTTCATAGAATAGTTTCAACAAACATGAACTTTCAGCAAAGTAAAATTTTCCTCTGAATATTTTAAACTCACTTATCATATGAAGATTCTAACTGCAGCTCTTAACGTTGCTGCTTATAATGGCTCAAAAATCTAACTCAAAGTTTTTCTTCTTTATGAAACACTTTATGAAAATGTTTCTTTGAAACCAGTTCACTGCAGCCGTAACCAGTGAACTTGTGTGTTCTGGCCTGTTTGGCAGAACTTTGTCGATGGACATTGTAGTTGCTGAGGCTGTCCTTGCTTCACGGGCTTTAAGGTCATTTGCATCATCCCCCTTCCTCTGCTTTCATACACGCTGCACAATTTTCTGATTATGTTTGGCTTCCCAAATAGATTTTCAAAGAGAATGTACTCGTTGATGAGTGACCCTGGGTATTGAGTCCACTTTTTCTCGTTAGCATTTTGGTGAAGGCAACAGTCTTTTCTGAGTTTGGTTAACATAAGAGAATGATGTTAGTCCCTTAGAAAATGATGAACTCCGGGTACACTGACAAAATAATTTTAGACTATAAAAACTGGACTTCACCAAGGAAATGCCACTCTGCTGAGGTCTCCCTAAGGGACCACCTCGTTACACCAGGTAGCATATTGCCCTCAGGCTGTGTAAATGCTCCGTGGGTGTGGTTTGCTGCCATGTGTTGAAAGATTGGCTTCCTCACACAACGGGGGTGTCTTACTTGACTCTCTCTCTTCCTGATCAGCCAGATCGTGGAGGGGGGAGGGTCTTCTTATTCGGCTACTTCCTTCCTGGGAAATGCAGAGCAGAAGATGGTCTTGGTCCAGCTTCATGGAATAATTCCACCATCCTATACAGCTTTCCCTTTTGCCTTTTTCCAATCTTATTTTTCAGAGATGAGCCACATACTGTCTACATGTTGACCGTACAATGCTGCAAATATTACCTTAATAGTTTATGTAATATCACAAAAGAGAGACATGAATTACCTGTTGTAATTTGTTAGGTGCAGAATGACATATATAAAGTTTCTACCTAAGGAAATACTGATCACTCATTAGTCATTTGCCATGCCTAGGTATGGATCCTTTATTCATGAGGTCTTATGAATATATTCCCTCCCTTCTGTTTCTAATGATACCTCATAGTCCAGGTCCTCACTGGTTTTTGGACTATTGACTATTGCAGTAGTCATCATATTATTTTTTAAATTCATTTTGTGCTACATGGGTATTGTCATATAAGCTTTGGCCTGGGAACCAGGAGATACAGGCCATGAATAAATGTGCTTATGAATAAGTGAGTCACCTACCCGGACCTCAGTTATTTTTAACATAAAAGAATGGGGATAGACTGCAATGTTTTCAGAAGCCCTTGCTGCACCAAAAGGGAATTGCCCTGTCAATACTCTAGCCCTCACCTTTGCCCTAAAGTCTCCAGCGGCTCTTAATTCTGTTTTTTTTTTTTTTTTTGCGGTACGCGGGCCTCTCACTGTTGTGTCCTCTCCCGTTGCGGAGCACAGACTCCGGACGTGCAGGCTCAGCGGGCATGGCTCACGGGCCCAGCCGCTCCGCGGCATGTGGGATCTTCCTGGACCGGGGCACGAACCCGCGTCCCCGGCATCGGCAGGCGGACTCTCAACCACTACGCCACCAGGGAAGCCCCCTCTTAATTCTTTATAGAAGGAACTTCAGGATCTTAGGCCTTTATATTCTGGGCAAACCTCATTTAAAATATGTTTCCCCTATTTGATCTCATTTTACTGATGGTTTTGCACACACGGTTTGCGTGAATGGCTTCTCCCTCAGCGCCTACTGCTTCTCCCACCTCTTGCCTCCTCTGTGCTTAACTGAGTCCTACTCTTCCTTTAACATCTGAATCAGGCTCTGTAGCTATAACATGGTCCCTAAGCATCTTCCAGAGTGATGTGCCTTCCTTGAGTTCCCATTTGGCCTATACGTGTGTTCCTGAAAAATCATGCACTAAAAGTACCAGAACTCATGGGGAAAATTGGTTGGGAGCAGATTATTCAAAACCTATGCAACTTGTGACCAAAGCACTGATGAAAACAGGAATAATCCTTGTATACATTTTAGGATAGTTTCAAGAGACTTTAAAATTCCTAAAAAATGAAAAATACTACAGTGAATTTAGGACTTTACTTTAAAAAAGGCACTTTGATGATGGGAGGGAAGATAGAATGCGAGATCCAGGCTGCTGAGTTAGGGAGATGAGCAAAATGTATGAAGATCTGGGAGGACCTGCAATAACTCTTCCAAGACAGAGTAAATGACTGAACTGAGCCAGGAGGAAAGACACGAGCCATGTGTACAGTGGCTTGCTGTACTCGGCTGTGCTAGTGTTGCGTGAGTTCAGCTGCTGATACTGGCTGGCACAAATTGGTAATGTGAGGAAACAATCATATATAAACCAGTATAACCTCTGTGCTATCCTGATATCTCTCCATTTACTCATCCCTTATAAGCTAGCTGGCATTATGGTAACAGATATTGTAGCAACAAAAATTATTCTTTTTCTTGGTTTTAGGTATTTTATGTGTCACCAGCAGATAATTTATTTTAATAATGATGAACCAGGGCTCAGGCACAGGAATTCAGGATTTCACTGGGTGCTCAGCTTGCTAATTTGTCTTCTTTACAAACCATTTCTGAAAACAATTACTTTTAGGGTGGAAATCTCCTTTACTCTCTTGCAAGTTCCTTGAAGAGTACTGTGACTGAGAACGGTTTGGATTCCCTGACTCACTGTGTTTTGACCTAGAAGGTGCTCAGTATGTTCTTGATTATTGACTGATTAACCAACACACACGTGCACGTGCACTCACGTATGATTAGAAATAAATATTTAAGCCTTACTTCTCTAACACAGTTGTGTTTAAACCTTCATTATAAATATTTCTCTTATCAGTCATGAATAAAATTATGGAAGTAAATAAACAAGGTTGCATTCAGTAATTGTGGAAGGAAAAACTATACAATTATCTGTATATCGAATTTGTTATTGTTCTGGTTAGAAATTAAATGTGCTCCTGAAGGAAACTGTCCATGGTATACCAGCACCTCTTCTGCCATTGTGGATCTGTAAGAAAAAAAAATTCTAAGCATTTGCACAATTCTGCCCCAAGAAAATTAGAAGTGTCGATCGCAAAGGAATGAAGTAGCAGCTATTTAGAACAGTGTCTCTCCTCCACATATGTGTGCAGGATCCGGCATGCTTTCTGTGCTTAATAGCATATGGCCTTTGTGTGGGTAACTCTTCAATGAATGTGTGACGGCGCCATCATGTACTTCGCACATGGGGTAAAATCCTTTACTGAAAGATTTTGTGCGTTGCTAATGAACGTGTTGCTAAAACTGTACTATGCCAAAAATAATCAGAATAAGAAAATACGTTTCCTCTGTCCATTTTCCAACTGAATGCTGAAAAAGTGGTCCCTCAGGGTCTCTCACACACTGTGTATAAAGCAACATCTTCTAAATTGAGAGAAAGGAGAAAACAACACATTCTTTTAGAATCTGGGCATTTTGTTGGTGTTCCTCAGAAGCTACTTTGGTGAAAGAGAATTTGATGTCAGGGCGGGTGAAATTATTAGCTTGTCCCTCAGGGAAAGGGGTACTGCTGTAGGAAACAGATGAAAGTTACTGTATGAGGCACAGGCTGCCAAGGAGGCACCTCTGATGAGCCAGGGTACTAATAACAAGTGACACATTCTTCTAAAATGGGACTCATGGTAAAGGGGAGCAACTGACGAGAGGTATATTTCCAGGAATACTTTGGGTTATGGAGCATGGAACCTCAGGGTTCCAAATGGTCACTTGGTTTCACTGTGGCAATTAGCTACCAGCAACCAGCATCTTTTATCTGCTTGATGTGACTAAAAATTTGACACTAATTATAATGAATGACAAATATACTGAAAGTTGGAGTCCAAGGCTGAGTGCTTGAGGACCTGGTAGTTATTAATGTTATTAGCTGTTGTCAGAAGAATTAATTTCAAACGTATTAATTCTGCGGTCTTTTCTCCTCTTTTAAAAATACTAGGAGAGTGATTTCTTTTATTGGACTCTTTTTCTCTTGTGCTTTCTAAATCTTAGGAAGTATTATCTCTTTAGATTGGAAAGCATATGACATGAGTCAGTGTAGCTTCTGTTCCAAGTACCTGTTGGTGTTTGGGGGCAGCACAGAAAAACAGTGACTCTCAGCATTCACTGTGCATCAGAATCACTTGGAAAGACTTAAAAAATACAGATATTCAGGGCTTACCCTCAAAGATTCTGAAACAACTGGTTTGTAATGGGCCTGGGTGGCTGTATTGTGAAAAGCTCTTGACATTCTGAGATGCAGCTAGGACTGAGGACAAATTGATTTAAACGACACATGTGAAGGTCATTTGTTAAAAGGACAGTGCCTGCTACAAGTTGTTGTTCAATTAATGATAGTGATGCTGGAGGAAGCGGAGGAAGATGATGAGAAAGAAGTACCAGTCTGCCTGACGATGCCATGAGACACAACATCCTCTTAGGCAAGGATGACATTACCCCTGCTTTCTGTCAGCTTATTCTTCTTAAAAATTGACTTCCCTTGTCCACCTAGTTGTAAATAGGTTCATCTATGTTTCTTGGGTTTTAAGTCCCTATTCATTCTAAGGTGCATCATCAAATTGGTAGTAGCTCTTTTTGAGGGAGAAGGGGGATCATGAGTGAAAGGCCCAATTAAATTTGCCTCTCATTACTAATCACATTCTGATTTCAGAAAGAGTAACATGTGGGAAAAGAGTCTTGTAAAAATGAGAAAATAGCCGTTTGACTTTCCTTTCCTATTCAAGTCTGAAGGATCGTCACCTAGTGAAATTAGTCTAATTAATGTTGGGAGTCTCCAGGAAAGTATTTCTGTTTACAAGCAGCTTAATTAAATCACCTTATTCAGGGGGAAAAATTGATTTCCTCTCTCTGCATTTCAGTAAAGTCCAAATCAATCATCTCTAAGAAGTACCTTTTTCCAACTTCAAATATTGTGTATTAAGTTATCAAAATGTTTTTGTCAGTAACCTTCAACCACCCTTAATGTGGAAAGTAATGTGGAAAGCTAGTACATATGTGAGCACAAGCTACTAAAGACACATAAAAATAAAACAAGCAGACTAAACTGTTGAATTAGTTACAAGTGTTCTTAAAGTACAACTAATCTACTGAGAAAAAGATGTCACATGTCACGTACAGATTGAATTATATACTAGCTCACCGGATTAACAAAGTTCATTGATATGAAAACATAAGTTACATTTCAAATCTTAAAAGGTCTCATAATTTAGGAGTACTTTTTGATATAAAATTTCTCTTTCTCTCTCTTTCCCTCTCCCTCTCCCTCTCCTGTGGTGGAAATAATTGTGACCTCCATAGGATGTAAAATAACTCAGAAGCTAATACTGTATCTGTGAAAGGTATCATCTTATAAAATGAATTTTTTTATTAACCATTTGATCTCTTTCCTTCCCTGGAATAATCCCCTTTTACAGTTGTTCTTGTGTTTCACATATTATAGTGACAGCTACTGGACTATCTTTTTTTGAACTGTGTAGACAGACAAAATAAAGCCATCTGTCTCTTCAGCACCAGATAACTAGGTAAGGTATTTATTCTATCTCTGATAGTACAAAGAAGGCAGAGAGAATTTTAATACTTTTTTTTGGAAACACTAATTTTCTAGACCCGCTCTTGTGTATTTGCTTTTAAGCAATCTCACCCCTACTGTAAATATAAAATCAGAAAATCTAATAAACAACATCAAGTTACATACTTATTAAGTTTATGCTGTACCCTATCATCTCCATGTTATTATTCTTGAAGGGCACTGAAATTTAAGAGACTTGAACATTTGATGTAAGCTTTTATCATGAGTACTACAATTGAGGAAAGCAAAAATAAAAGATGGTATCTATAAATTTTCTACAAGCTACCTATTCTGAGAGCATCACCCCTGCCCTAGTTTTATTGACATATAATTGAGATATAATATTGTATAAGTTTAAGATGTACATGTTGATTTCATACATTTGTATATTGCAGAATGACTGCTACCATAGTGCTAGCTAACACCTCTAACACATCACATAATTACCATTTCTTTTGTGTGGTGAGGACATTTAAGATCTACTCTCGTAGCAACTTTCAAATATATAACACAGTATAATTAACTATAATCACCATGCTCTACATTAGATCTCCACAGCTTCTTCGTTTTATAACTGGAAGTTTGTACCCTTTGACCAACATCTCCCCATTTCTCCGAACCCCACCCCAGCCCCTGGTAACCATTTTTGTACTCTGTTTTTGTGAATTCAGCTTTTTTAGATTCTACATGTAAATGGTAGCATACAGTGTTGTTTTTGTTTGGCTTATTTCACTTAGCATAGTGCCCTCAGGTCTATCCATGTTGTTGCAAATGGCAGAATTTCCTTCTTTTTCATGGCTGCATAATATTCCATTGTACATATATACCGCATCCTCTTTATCCATTCATTCATTGACAGATGCTTAGGTTGTTTCCATGTTTTGGCTATTGTGAATAACGCCGCAGTGAACATTGGAGTGCAGATATCTTTTCAAGATCCTGTTTTCCTTCCTTTGGATGTGTACTCAGAAGTGGAATTGCTGGATCATATGATACCTCTATTTTTTACTTTTTGAGGAACCTGCATACTGTTTTCCATAGTGGCTACCCCAGTTAATATTCCTAAAAAGAATGGACAGGGATTCTTTTTCTCCACATCCTCACCAATACTTGTTATCTCCTGTTTTTTTGTTAATAGCCATTCTAATAGGTGTGAGGTGATGTCATACTGTGGTTTTAATTTGCATTTTTCTTATGATTAATGACTTTGAACACCTTTTCATATGCCTGTTGGCCTCTGTATGTCTTCTTTGAAAAATGTCTATTCAGATACTCTGCCCATTTATTAATTAGATTGTTTGTTTTTGCTATTGAGTTGTATGAGTTTTTTATCCAGGCATATCTTGGAGATATTGTGAGTTTGGTTCCAGACCACCACAATAAAGCAAATATCACAATAAAGTGAGTCACATGAATTTTTTTGTTTCTCAGTGCATATGAAAGTTATGTTTACACTATACTACAGTCGATTAAGTGTGCAGTAGCATTATATCTTAAAAAAGTACATATTTTAATTAAAAATACTTTCTTGCTAAAAATGCGAACCATTATCCGAGCCTTTAGTGAGTCATAATCTATTTTGCAATATAACATCAAAGATCACTAATCACAGATCATCATGACAAATATAATAATAATGAAAAAGTTTGAGATTTTGCAAGAATTACTGAAATGTGACACAGAGACATGAAGTGAGGAAATGCTGTTGGAAAAATGGCAATGATAATCTTGCTCAGTGCAGTGTTGTCAGAAACCTTTAATTTGTAACAACAACAACAAAAAGCAATACCTGCAAAGCACAATAAAGAGAAGCACTATAAACAAGGTATGCTTGAATATGTAGGGTATTAGATCCTGCATGCCACAACTAAGACCTGAGGCAGCCAAAATAAATACTAAAAATATAAATAAGTAAATAAATATTTTAAAAATTGCAAATATTATAGGCAACCTCCCATTCAGTAGGTTGCCTTATCATTTTGTTGATGGTTTCCTTTGCTGTGCAGAGACATTTTAGTTTTATATAGTCCTACTTGTTTACTTTTGCTTTTTTGCCTTTGCTTTCGGTGTCAGATCCCAAAAAAATCGTCAAGACTGATGTCAAGGAGTTTACTGCCTATGTTTTCTTTTAGGAGTTTTATGGTTTCATGTCTTAAGTTCAAGTCTTTAGTTCACTTTGAGTTGATTTTTGTGTGTAGCATAAGATAGTGTTTGAGATACTTTCATTTGCAAATGGCTGCTCAGTTTTCCCAACACCATTTGTTGAAGAGGCTGTCTTTTACCCACTGTATATTCTTGGATCCTTTAACATAAATTAATTGATCATATATGCACGGGTTTATTTCTTGGCTTTCTGTTCCATTGATCTGTGTGTCTGTTTTTATGCCAATGTCATACTGCTTTGATTGCTATTGTAATTTAGTTTGAAATCAGGAAGCATGATGCCTTCAGCACTGTTATACTTTCTCAAGATTCCTTTAGCTATTCTGGGTCTTTTGTGATTCCATTCAATTTTAGGATTGTTCGATTTCTGTTGAAAATGCTGTTGGAATTTTGATAGGGTTTGCATTGAATCAATAGATGACTTTAGGTAGTATGGATATTTTAACAATATTAATTCTTCCACTTCATGAGCATGGAATATATTTTCATTTATCAGTGTCTTCTTCAATTTTGTTTATCATTTTCCTAGAGTTTTAAGTGTACAAGTCTTTCACCTCCTTGGTTAAATTTATTCGTAGGTATTTTATACTTCTAGATGCAATTGTCAATAGGATTGCTTTTTAAATTTCTCTTCCTGATAGTTTAGTGTATAGAAATGCAAGTAATTTTTGTATATTGATTTTGTATCCTGAAATTTTATTGAATTCATTGATTAATTCTAAGAGTTTTTTGGTGGAGTCTTCAGTTTTCTATATATAGTATCAAGTCATGTGCAAATAGTGAAGTTTTACCTTTTCTTTTCTTATTTGAATGCCCTTTTTTTCCCTTTGCCTAATTGCTCTGGCTAGGACTTCCAATACTATGGTGAATAAAAACACAGTGGTGAATAAAAGTGGCAAGAGTGGACATTGTTGTCTTGTTCCTGATCTTAGAGAAAAAACTTTTGGCTTTTCACCATTGAGTAGATGTTAGCTGTGCATTTGTCACATATGGGCTTTATTATGTTGAAGGTTGACCTACTCCTTTTTTTATTACTTTTGTATATCACTCTTTTTCTACATTTTGTGGTTTGAAATGAGCTTTTTATATAATTTTATTTTTCTCCTTTCTTAGCATACCTTCTTTTGATGGTATTTCCTCCCATTAAGTAGGTTGTCTTTTAGTTTTGCCAATGGTTTCCTTTGCTGTGCAAAAACTTTTAAGTTTAGTTAAACCCCATTTATTTATTTTTGCTTTTGTTTCCTTTTCCTGAGGAGACAGATTCAAAAAATATTTCCACAACTTATGTCAGAATGTTCTGCCTATGTTTTCTTCTAGGAGTTTTATGGTTTCCACTCTTATCTCTAGGTCTTTAATCATTTCAATTTTATTAATGTATATGGTGCGAGGAAATGTTCTAATCACATTCTTTTACATGTATTTGTCCAGTGTTTCCAGCACCATTTATTAAAAAGACTGTCTTTATTCCATTGTATATGCTTGCCTCATTTGTCATAATTTAATTGACCATAAGTGTGTGGGTTTTTTCCTGGGCTCCCTATTCTGTTCCATTGACCGATGTGTCTGTTTTTGTGCCAGTACCATGCTATTCTGATTACTGTAGTTTTGTAGTATAGTCTGAAGCCAGGGAGTGTGATATCTCCAGCTTTGTTCTTTTTTCTCAAGATTGCTTTGACAACTTGGGGTCTTTTGTGGTTTGATGTGAATTTTAGGATTATTTGTTCTAGTTCTGTGAAAAGTGTCATGGGTATTTTGATAGAGATTGCATTAAATCTGTAGATTACTTTGGATAGTATGGACATCCTAACAATTTTCTCCCAGTCCATGAGCACAGAATAACTTTCCATTTATCTCTATCATCTTCATTTTCCTTCATCAGTGTTTTATAGTTTTCAGAGTATAGTTCTTTCACCTCCTTGGTTAAGTTTATTCTAGGTATTTTATTCTTTTTGATGCAATTTTAAACAGGATCATTTTCTTGCTTTCTCTTTCTGATAGTTTATTAGTGCATAGAAAACAACAGATTTCTATATATTAATCTTGTATCCTGCTACTGTATTGAATTACTTTATTGGTTCTAATAGGTGGGTTTTTGTTTTTGTTTTTTTTGTGTGTGTGTGTGTGGAGTCCTTAGGTTTTCTATATATAGTGTCATGTCATCAGCAAAGAGTGACAGTTTAATTCTTTCCTTCCAATTTGGATGTCTTTTATTTCTTGTCTGATTGCTGTAGCTAGGACTTCCAATACTATGTTGAATAGAAATTATGAGAGTTGGCATCCTTGTCTTGTTCCTGATTTTAGAGGGAAAACTTACAGCTTTTCACCATTGTGTATGATGTTAGCTGTGGGTTTGTCATAAATGACTTTTATTATATTGAGATATCTTCCCTCTATACCAACTTTCTTGAGAGGTTTTTATCATAAATAGATGTTGAATTTTGTCAAATGATTTTTCTGCATCTATTGAGATGATCATGTGATTTTTATTCTCCATTTGGTTAATGTGGTGTATCACTTGATTGATTTGCAGATACTGAACCGTCCTTGTGTCCCTGGAATAAATTCCACTTGATCATGGTGCATAATCCATTTTATGTATTGTTGAATTTGGTTCGCTAATGTTTTGTTGAGGATTTTTGCATCCTATCTGTCTTTCTTCTCCATCTGGTATTCCCATTATATCTATATTATACTTCTTGTAGTTGTCACACAGTTCTTGAATATTCTCTGCTGTTTTTCCCATCTTTTTCCTCTTTGCTTTTCAGTTTTGCAAGTTTCTATTGACATAGTCTCAATGTCAGAGATATTTTTCCTCTGCCATGTCTCATCTGCTAATATGCCCCTCAAAAGTATACCTCATTTCCATTACAGTTTTTTTATCTCTAGCATTTCTATTTGATTCTTTCTTAGAATTTCCATCTCTCTTGCTACATTACCCATCTGTTCTTCTATATTGTCTATGTTTTTCATTAGGTCCCTTAGCATATTAATCATAGTTGTTTTGAATTCTGAATCTGATAATTACAACATTCATGCCATACCTCAGTCTATGCTTTCTCTGTGTTTTCAAACTGTGTTTTTTACCTTTTAGTTTGCCTTGTAATTTTTTGTTGAAAGTCAGAAATAATTTACTGGGTAAAAGGAGTTGCTTTAAATATGCCCTTCATGCTGTGGTGGTAAGGTGTGGGGGGTGGGGAAGCATTCTATAGTCTTATGATTAGGTCTCAGTCTTTTAGTGAACTTGTGTCCCTGGACTGTGAACTCCACTGGTGCTTCTCAGATTCCTCTCCCCTCCTTCTCCTACACCTTAGGTGAACAGGATGGCTAGAATAGGCTAGAGTTGGGTATTTCTCTTCTCCCAGATCAGTTAGGCTTTCATAAAACTAGTAAAAAAGTTTCTCTTGAAGCCAGATTTTTCTATGAAGAACAGAATGCTTTGGTATATTTCAAAATGGTTGCTTTCCCCCTCCCCTGGGTGGAAGTTCTGAGGGCATATTTTCTCTGACTTTCACTGTGAGAACCTGTTAAGGCTTTTGGAGGTAAAACCCACAACAGTATGAGGTCTCCCAAATGACTGGGTCCCCTCAAGTTTTTAACTCTCAGACTTTTTCCACACTGAGCCTCCAGCAATTTTGCAGTTATAGTTTAGGTTTTCCTATGTTGGTGCTGTTTCCTAGGGAGGTTTCTGCTCTGGTAAGTTGTGATTCTCTGTAACCTCCTATTTGTCTCTCCAATCTTTGGAAGAATGGTTTGCTCTGTGACGTCACTTCTATGACAGATCTGAGAAGAATTGTTAATTTTTTAGTTTGTTCACTTTATTTGTTACGGCAGAGTGACAACTTCCAAGCTCCTTACATGCTGGAATGGAAACCAGAAGTCTCATATTGCCCTTTTAATACTGGGTTTATTCTTAGGTATTTAATATTTTTAAATTGCTATTGTAAATTGGGTCTTTCCTAGTATTACATATCCTACTAATATTGTTTTATACATGAAAGCTGTTACTTTCTATATGTTATTTTTTCCCAATCACCTTAATAAATTCTCTTATTGCTTGTAATAATTTTTCAGTAAAATCTATTGGTTTTCCAGGTGTACAATCATGCCAGTTCACCACCCAGCACAACTAGAATACAATTGAAAGGGTGGTTCCTGGGGTTGTGAAACATGGTGACCCTGCTAATTCATGTCACCTGAAGGAGAGATAATTTTGCCTCCTCCTTTACAATTTTTATACTTGTGATTTCTTCATCTTGCCTAATTGTATTGGCTAGTTCCTCCAGAACAATGTAAACATAACTGTAGAATTATTTACTGTCTTTACCTTATTTTTGACTTTAATGGGGAAACACCACTGTTGTTTCCTATTAAGTGTGATGCTAGTATCATGGTTTGTTTTTTTTTTTTTTTTTTTTTTTTTTTTTTGCGGTACGTGGGCCTCTTGCTGTTGTGGCCTCTCCCGTTGCAGAGCACAGGCTCTGGATGCGCAGGCTCAGTGCCCATGGCTCACGGGCCTAGCCGCTCCATGGCATGTGGGATCTTCCCGGACCGGGGCACGAACCCGTGTCCCCTGCATTGGCAGGCAGACTCTCAACCACTGCGCCACCAGGGAAGCCCACTAGTATCATGTTAAAGATATCTTGAGTAATTTCTATTTATTTAAAGTTTTTTAAAAATCAGGTGTAGGAGAGAATTTTGAGTACAATTGATATTTGAGGCAATGGATGTCATCATGGTTACAAGAAAAGCATTTGTGTACATACAGAAAGGAAGGGATCATGGATTAAACCTGAGGAAACATCTGTATTTAGAAGGTGGAAGGAGAAAGAAAATATAGAACCAGTCCGAGGAGAGTCCAGGTCAACATAAAACTGGCTGATAGTGTTTTGAAAACTTTCTAGTATTATTTATAGAAACGTAAGCTATTTATGCTTGGACAGAAGTCCCAGCAACCAGTAGAATAACAAAATTAGGATATTGCTTATTTGCTTTGGAAGAATAATGTATATTAGTTTTGTAGAATTTCTGTAGAAGTTATAAATGATGTATGAAATAAAAAAGTATCTCTATGTGCTGCAACATTGCATTCAGAGGCAATCAGACAGGTCTATTGAGCTCAAAGCCCAAGATGAAGTAAAATGAACTCCTTTGCTTCATATTCTGAAACATAGAACTATTTCTTGTTTTCCTAATGTTTCACAGAATTGAATCTCTTGCTCTGGAGACACCTCATATCAGTTCTGTTAACAACAACAAAAAAAGTGATTCTCAGTTGTGCAAAGTTTCCCTAGAAATGTTTCTGCATGAGGCATATTTCAGTGATGTTCTCTGAAGAAATGGTAGTTCACTAAGTTGGAAAGTGTAGATGGAAGTACCAGAATAATTGCATCACAAGCAAGATCTTACATATACTGGATATACATAAACATGTAAAATATAATAGTAAGGAAAGAATCCATAGATTAGCTTAGTTTACCTTGAGAATATTCCTATTACTTGTCTTCCATTTTCCTTTTTTAGCTGATATTTATCTATCTAGGGGGTTTATTGATTATCTTAGAGATATTTTTTGACAGATAATGTAAAGTTACGGCATTATTATTTGAACTCATTCTTCTAATTGTGGGACTGTTGCTGGGCCCACTAGATGTTGATTTACAAGTCTGTTTACATGAGGATTTTCTTTTGGTGGAAGGAGAGAAGACAGAAGCAGAAGGGCACAGAGGTAATGGAAGAGAAGAAGCATGGAGAGTATTGCAGGGATTTGTCCCTATCTATCAACCCAGCCCCCAGTATTTCTACCAGAACTATATAAAGAAAAGGGCTGCCAGAATAGGCTATTTTTAAGAAACATTCTTTAAGATTCTGGGACACAGACATTGTGACATGGTGCCCAGAAGGTATGTTGGCCTTAGCCTAATAGCTAAGAAAGAGCCCTGGAGAAATTTCCTTGACTTTAAACCCTTGCTCTCCAAATGTCTAGCTTCGTGACTTTAGACAAATTACTTCCCTAAGCCTCAGTTTCCCATCTCTATTAGTTTTCTGTAGCTGCCATGGCAAATTACCATAAACTCAATAAGCAACAGAAATTTATTATCTCAGTTCTAGAGGCCAGAATTCCAAAATCAAGATGTCAGTAGGGGCATGCTCCGTTTAGGAGGCTCTGGGGGAGAACTTGTCCTTTTCCTGTTTTAGATTCTGGTGGTTGGTGGCATTTTTCAGAGTTCCTTGGCTCATGGCTGCATCATTCCAAGCTCTGCCTCTTTTTACATCCCTTTCTCTCCCCACCCCCTCCCAACCCCTTCTCTTTTTCTCTCTGGTGTATGAAATCTCCCTCTACCTTCCACTTATAAAAGACACTTATGATTGGATTTAGGACCCACCTAGAAACTCTAGGATAATCTCCCCACAGCAAGATCCTTGACTTAATCACATCTGCAAAGTCTGTTTTCCTTTATAAAATATCAATTACAGGTTCCAGAAATTAGGACCTGAAAAGTTGGGTAGCCATTGTTCAGCCTACTGCAATATCCTACGAAATGGTGATAATAAAAATGCCTACCTCCTAGTTGTGTGATAATAAAAGAGAAAACACAAGTAAAATATTTAGCATAGTTCCTTTCACACTATAAACATCAATAAGTGTTAGAGATTCTTCTCACTAAACTGTAAGCTCTTTGTAAAGTTACCATGTCCATTTTTGCACACCATCATAGCCCTAGTGATCAGCACAGCGCTACCACAATAAATATTTGTCAAAAGAAGTATATTAAAAGGAATATTTTTCTCACATTTGTTACCTCAAAATGTATCTTGGGCACATTGAGGAATCTGTGGGATAGGGGTGGGATAGGGAGGGTGGGAAGGAGGGAGGGGTGGGATAGGGAGGGTGGGAAGGAGGGAGATGCAAGAGGGATGGGATGGGTGGGATAGGGAGAGGGGTGGGATAGGGAGGGTGGGATAGGGAGGGTGGGAAGGAGGGAGATGCAAGAGGGAAGAGATATGGAGATATATATATGTATAACTGATTCACTTTGTTATAAAGCAGAAACTAACACACCATTGTAAAGCAATTACAGGGATAGGGAGGGAGGGAAGGAGGTGGGATAGGGAGGGTGGGATAGGGAGGGGTGGGATAGGGAGGGTGGGAAGGAGGGAGATGCAAGAGGGAAGAGATATGGAGATATATATATGTATAACTGATTCACTTTGTTATAAAGCAGAAACTAACACACCATTGTAAAGCAATTATAATAAAGATGTTAAAAAAACTTCCCATGGAAATTATCAAACAAAAAAAAAAAAACGGGAAAAATTTTTATCAATATGGAAAATTAGTTATGTGGGGGCTTATGTTCATACCATAAATTTGAAGAACATTGCAAAAGAGGAGTAATGAAGAGATACTGATTGGATATTAATATATGATAAAGCAATACCTCCTAAAATATTGGATATATACCCTGTGCTGTATATTACATCTTTATATCTTAGTTATTTTATGCCTAGTAGTTTGTGTCTCTTAATCCCCCTTCTTGCCCCTCCCCACTCTTCTCCTCACTGGTAACAACTAGTTCTCCATCTCTGTGAGTCTGTTTCTGTTTTATTATATTTGTTTAATAAAAACATTTTTATTTTAGATTCCACATACAAGTGAAAACATATGGTATTTGTCTTTCTCTGACTTATTTCATTAAGCATAATACCCTCCAGGTCCATCCATGTTATTGCTAATGGCAAAATTTCATTCTTTTTATGGCTGAGTAATATTCCATATATATATATATCTCACATCTTCTTTTTCCATTCATCTATTGATGTGCACTTAGGTTACTTCCATAGCTTGGCCTTATAAATAATGCTGCTATGAATATTGGGGTTCATATATCTTTCAAATTAGTGTTTTTATTTTTTTGCATATATACCCAGACAGAATTGCTGGATCATATGGTAGTTCTATTTTTATTTTTTTGAGGAACCTCCATACTCTTTTCCACAGTGGCTGTACCAATTTATGTTCCCACAAACAGTGTACGAGGGTTCCCTTTTCTACACATCCTTGCCAACACTTGCTATTTGCGGTCTTTTTATTGATAGCCATTTTGACAGGTATGAGGTGATTCTCATCATGGTTTTGATTTGCATTTCCTTGATGATTAGTAATGCTGAGCAACTTTTCATCCATCTTTATGTCTTCTTTGGCAAAATGCCTATTCAGGTTCTCTGCCCATTTTTAAGTCAAGTTTTTTTTTTTGATGTTGTGTATATGAGTTCTTTATATATTTTGAATATTAACCCCTTACCAGGCATATCATTTGCAAATATCTTTTCCCATTCAGTAGGTTACCTTTTTTTGTTGTTGATGGTTTCCTTCATTCTGCAAAAACTTTTAAGTTTGATTAGGTCTCATTTGTTTATTTTTTCTTTTGTTTCCCTTACCTGAGGAAACAGATCCAAAAAAGGTATTGCTAAGACCTTTGTCAAAGAGTGTACTGCCTATATTTTCTTCTGGGAATTTTATGTTTTCAGGTCTTACATTTTGGTCTTTAATCCATTTTGAGTTTATTTTTGTATATGGTATAAGAAAATGTTCTAACCTCATTCTTTTACAGGTAGCTGTCCAGTATTCCCAGCACCATTTATTGAAGAGACTGTCTTTTCCTCATTGTATATTCTTGCCTCCTTTGTAGTAGATTGACCATATGTGTGTGAGCTTATTTCTGGGCTCTCTATTCTGTTCCATTGATCTATGTGTCTGTTTTTGTGCCAGTACTATTGTGATTTGATTACTGTAGCTTTATAGTATATCTGAAGTCAGAAAGCTGATACCTCCAGCTTTGTTCTTCTTTCTCAAGATTGCTTTGGCTATTTGGAGTATTTTGTGGTTCCATATAAATTTTAGGATTATTTGTTCTAGTTCTGTGAAAAGTGTCATGGGTATTTTGATAGAGATTGCATTAAATCTGTAGATTACTTTGGATAGTATGGAAATTCTAACAATTTTCTTCCAATCCATGAACACAGAGTATCTTTCCATTTATCTCTATCATCTTCATTTTCCTTCATCAGTGTTTTATAGTTTTTAGAGTATATGTCTTTCACCTGCTGGGTTAAATTTATTCCCAGGTATTTTATTTTATTTTTTGATGTGATTGTAAATTGGGATTGTTTTCTTATTTTCTCTTCCTTATACTCTGTTATTAGTATATGGAAAAGCAAAGGATTTCTTTATATTAATCTTGTATCCTGCTATTTTATTGAATTCATTTATTAGTTCTAATAGTTTTTTGGTGGATTCTTTAGTATTTTCTATATATACTGTCATGTCATCTGCAAATAGTGACAATTTTACTTCTTCCCTTCCAACTTGGATGCCTTTTATTTCTTTTTCTTGTCTAATTGCTGTGGCAAGGACTTCCAATACTATGTTAAGTAGCAATGATAAGAGTGGGTATCCTTGTCTTGTTCCTGATTTTAGAGGAAATTTTTTCTGTTTTTTTCTTTACTGCTGGGTATGATGTTAGCCATGAACTTTTCATATATGACCTTTATTATATTGAGATATCTTTCCCCTATACCAACTTTGATGAGAGTTTTTATGATAAATGGTTGTTGAATTTTGTCAAACACTCTTTTGCATCTATTGAGTTGATCATGTGATACTTATCCTGTGTTTTGTTAATGTGGTGTATCACATTGATTGATCTGTGCATATTGGACTGTCCTTGCATCCCTGGAATAAGTCCCACATGATCATGGTGTATGATCCTTTTTATTGTTGAATTCAGTTTGCTAATATTTTGTTGAGAATTTTTGCATCTATGTTTATTAAAGATGTTGGCCTGTAATTTTGGGGTTTTTTTGATAGTGTCTTTCTCTGGTTTTGTTATCAGGATATTGCTTACCTGGTAGAATGAGTTTGGGATTGTTCCCTCCTCTTAAATTTTTTGGGATAGTTTAAGTAGAATAAATATTAAGTCTTCTTTAAATGTTTGCTAGGATTCCCCTGTGGAGTTGTCTGGTCCTGGACTTTTGTTTGTTGAGAGTTTTTTTGATTATTGATTCAATTTCAATATTAGTAATTGATCTGTTCAGATGATCTGTTTCTTCCTGATTCAGTCTTGGAATATTGTATGTGTCTATGAATTTATCCATTTCTTCTAGATTGTCCTAATTGTTGGCGTATAACTGTAATATTCTCTTATGATCTTTTGTATTTCTTTGCTATCAATTTTCCTCTTTCATTTCAAGTTTTGTTTATTTGGGTGCTCTCTCCTTTTTTTCTTACTGAAACTGGCTAAAGACTTATCAATTTTGTTTATCTTTTCAAAAAACTGACTCTTGGTTTCATTGATCTTTTCTTCTTTGGTGTTTATTTTATTTATTTCCACTTTAATCTTTTTTATCTCCTTCTTTCTGTTGACTTTGGGCTTTGTTTGTTCTTTTTCTAAGTCCTTTGTTTGAGATTTTTCTTGTTTCTTGATGTAGGCCTGGATCTCTATAAACTTTCCTCTTAGAACTGCTTTTGCTATGTCCCATAGATTTTAGAAAGTTGTGTGATTCTGATTTTCTTTTTGATTTCATCATTGATCCATTTATATTTTAGTAGCATGTTGTTTAGCCTCACATGTTTGTGTTTTTTCCATTTTTCTTCCTGTAATTGATTTATAGTTTCATACTATTATGGTTGGAAAGGATGCTTGTAATAGTTTCAATCTTCTAAAATTTACTGAAACTTGTTTTGTGGCCTAGCATGTGATCTATCCTGGAGAATATTTCATGTGTACTTGAAGAGAATGTATATTCTGATGTTTTTGGATGGAATGTTGTGTAGATATCTATTAAGTCCATCTGCTCTAATGTGTCATTTAAGGCCACTGTTTCCTTATTGATTTTATGTCTGGATGATCTCTCTATTGATGTAAGGGAGGTGTTAAAATTTCCTACTATTATTGTATTACTGTCAGTTTCTCCATTTATGCCTGTTAATATTTGCTTTTGATATTTAGGTGTTCCTATGTTAGGTACATATAAGTTTATGAATGTTATATCCTTTTCTTGGGTTGACCCATTTATCATTATGCAATGCCCTTTGTCTTTTATTAGACTTTGTTTTAAAGTCTACTTTGTCTGATATGAGTATTGCTTTCTTTTTGTTTCCATTTGCATGGAATATCTTTTTCCATACCTTCACTTTCAGTCTCTGTGTGTCTCTAGATTTGAAGTAGTCTCTTGTAGGCAGTATACATATGGGTTTTTTTTTTCTTTATTCAGACAGCCTATGCCTTTTGATTGGATTGATTACTCTATTTACATTTAAAGAGATTATTTATAGTTATGTACTTACTGCCATTTTGTTACTTGTTTTCTGATTTTTTTTAACATCTTTATTGGAGTATAATTGCTTTACAATGATGTGTTAGTTTCTGCTTTATAACAAAGGAAATCAGTTATACATATACATATGTTCCCATATCTCTTCCCACTTACATCTCCCTCACTCCCACCCTCCCTATCCCACCCTTCTAGGTGGTCACAAACCACCTAGCTGATCTCCCTGTGCTATGTGGCTACTTCCCACTAGCTATCTATTTTACGTTTGGTAGTGTATATTGTTTTTGTAGTTCTTCTCTGTTCTTTTCTTCTCTTCCCTTGTGATTTGCTGGTTTTCTTTATTTTTATGTTTGAGTTCCTTTCTCTCTACTTTTTGTGTGTGCATTGTAGGTTTTTGATTTGTGGTTACCATGGAGCTCATGTATGTTGACCTATAACTATATGTACTTATTTTAAACTTAGAGTCATTTAACTTCAATAGATCTATATCTTTTACTTTTACTCCCCCCACCACATTTTATGTTTCTGATGTCATATTTTACATCTTCATGCCTATTGCTTAACTATTTATTGTAGTTAGAGTTGACCTCATAATTTTTGTATTTTAATTTTGTACTAGCTTTTAAAATTTGTTGATCTACATGTTTTTACCAATGGGATTTTCCCCTTCCTGTATTTCATTATTTCTTGTTATAGCTTTTTTTTTCTTTCATTTAAAGAAGACCCTTTAACATTTCTTGTAAGGACAGTTTAGTAGTGATGAACTCTTTTGGTTTTTTCTTTTCTGAGCAACTCTTTATCCCTTTTTAAATTCTGAATGATAACCTTGCTGGGGAGAATATCAGATTCTCCTGAAAAATCAGCTGATAGTCTTATGGGTGTTCCCTTGTATGTAGCTCTTTGTTTTTCTCTTGCTGCCTCTAAAATTCTCTCTTTAATTTTGCCATTTTAATTATGATATGTCTTGGTATGAGTCTCTTTGGGTTCATCTTGTTTGGGACTCTCTGTGCTTCCTGTATCTGGACATCTGTTTTCTTCTTCAGGTTAGGGAAGTTTTCAGCCATAATTTCATCAAATACATTTTTTACTCCCTTCTCTCTCCTCCTTCTGGAACTCTGTTTTTCTTTGCGTTACACGGGCCTCTCACTGTTGTGGCCTCTCCCGTTGCAGAGCACAGGCTCCGGACATGCAGGCTCAGCGGCCATGGCTCACGGGCCTAGCCACTCCGTGGCATGTGGGATCTTCCCGGACCAGGGAACAAATGCGTGTTCCCTGCATTGGCAGGCAGACTCTCAACCACTGCACCACCAGGGAAGCCCTGGAACTCTTATAATACAATAGTATGCTTGATGTTGTCCTAGGGATCCCTCAAACTATGCTCATTAAAAAAAATTCTTTTTTCTTTTTGCTGTTCTGATTGGGTGTTTTCCACTATTTTGTCTTCCAGATCACTTATGTACTCTTCCATATCACTTAATCTGCTGTTAATTCCTTCTGGTGTTTTTTCATTTCAGTTATTGTATTCTTCAGCTGTAACTGGTTCATTTTTATATTTTCTAGTTCTTTGTTGAAGTTTTCACTGTGTTAGTCTATTCTTTTTTCAAGTTCAGTTAGCATTCTTATTACTATTGCTTTGAGCTTTTTATCATGTAGATTATTTACCTCTGTTTCTTTAGGTTTTTTTTTTCCCCCCTTGGTGCTTTATCTCGTTCTTTTATTTGAAGTATAATCTTGTTTTTTCTCATTTTGTTACCTTTCTCTGATTGTCTCTATGAAATTAGGTGAAACAATTATCTATCCCAGTTCCAAAGATGTGGTGTGTTCATTGTTGTGTTTTCTAAGACTTGTTTACAAAATAGTTTTTTTCTGTTCAATTGTTCACTTCCCTTCCTTTTTCCAACTTTTTTGTTCTTGCTCTCTTTTTTTGGTAGTATTTTCAACAGGAGTTGAAAGTGTTTCCTTGTGTGAGAGTATCCCTGTGCAGTCTGCATGTGTCCAGTGGCTTTGATGGAAGAGCTTGATCTGAAGTGAGCACATTCTTTGTCTTCCTCTAGGTGCACTTACAGTCTCTGCCTTTGTGGGAGATAAGGCTGGAGTCAGAGGGGCTAGAGCCAGAGCCAGTTATGAGCTGGGTCTTCTTCTAGGCTCAATGGCAATTGCTGCCCAACTGGAGGCAGGTCTTTGCCCCAAAGGGCTGAAGCAGGATCCTTGAGGGCATTGGGCTTCTTCCCAGTGTGATGGTTGTCTCCACCTTGATTGGGGGCATGGCCAGAGCCTGAGGGCTTGGAGCCAAACTTCTCAGCTCACTTTGTTCCTTTCCTGGTTCATGAGTGTGCTCACTGGCAATGGTGAAGTCATGCTGGAATGGTCCTGGCAGGCTGACCACACCACCAGGCAGTTTTCATTCTGCTGCCTGTGTACTGGGACTGGCATCAAGTTAGTCTGTGTGTGCACTATTCAAGGGTAGAGTCTCGGTTTCTTACAACCCTCTGGCAAGTCCCACTGGTTTTAAAACCTGCTAAGGTTGCTCATCTTCCTGGTGTCAGACCCCAAGCCTGGGCTGCCTAAAATGTGGCTTGAATCCCTCACTCCCCAGGAAGGCTATCCCCCTACTCTTCTGGGTCACCTGCTAGTATGTGGGTCCCAACTAAATCACTTCTTCTTCCCTCATACCAGACTCTGTGCGGTTCTTTCTTTACAGCCTTGTTGTAAAAAAGCTGTTCTGCTAGTCTTCAGGTTCTCAGTAAGAGTTGCTCTATATATAGTTGCAGTATTGGTGTGTGTGTGGAGGGAGGTGAGCTCAGGGTTCTTCTACTCTGCCATCTTTATCCTGCCTCCTCTTATTTTTCTGTTGTTGACAGATGTATGGGTTATTTCCAGTTTTTAACTAGTACAAATAAAGCTGCTATAATGGAACTGGAACATTTGGATAGCCAAGAGTTAAACCTTTTATTCCTCTCTCTCTCTGGCTCCATCAGCCCTTTTGATACATATTTTAGTTTTTACATTCCTAAGAGAAACACTACAGTTCCAAAGATGTGGTGTGTTCATTGTTGTGTTTTCTAAGACTTGTTTACAAAATAGTTTTTTTTCTGTTCAATTGTTCACTTCCCTTCCTTTTTCCAACTTTTTTGTTCTTGCTCTCTTTTTTTTGTAGTATTTTCAATAGGAGTAGAACACCAATGTAAAAAAAAAAATCCTATAGATTAAAAAATACTATTGGTCAAGGTATGGCTCTGGAATTGCAATTAAATATAAAAGGAAAACTCTCTTATATTGTGGATTGACTCTTCCTGTCTCTCATATCAGTGTTATAATGGGGTTCTTTGTATTTTCCCAGAAATGGGACTGAATTAAATTCTGCTAAATCTGTTTTATATGATATTGTTGCTTAATGACACCTATTTCTAATACTTTTCTTTGTTCACTTTTATCTTAGGAATTTCCCATTCTTACAGATGAGACAAGAAATTTTATTAAAATATTCATGTCTTTTTTTTCTCGTTTCTGTAGTAAATTTAAAGCAAAAGGAATTTTTTTTAACCCCTCTCAAGAAGAACAATAACCTTCAGTGGGTCTGAGTTTATGCCCCTTGTCTTAGGGATTTATGAAAAATTTTTCTGTTTTGCTGTCAAAATCAGAGGTTGTCAAGCATCTGAGGACAATCCCACACCCACGATGGTGGGGGATGTGAAGAACCTTTGAGAAGGAAGGTGATGGGTGTTGTGGAGAAGGAGGACAACTCTGCACAACACAGAGGCAGTTAGCTTTACTGAGACTGAGGTTTGGGGGATTACCATGAATGGTAGAGATCTACATCTTGTGTGATACAGGGCTTCACTGGGTCAGTGTCTGGAGGATGGTTCTAGACACCAAGGTGGGCCGCTGAAGACAGTGGCAGGATCTGTGGCTGAGACTGTTTTCAGTAGAGAGAACCATGGTGAAGGGCTTCTTTGGGCACCCAGGACAGGAGTGTCTGGTAGGCAGGAGACAGTAAGTGTTGACAGTGGCATCATAATAGAGGTGAGAATGGTGGCTTTCACAGGCAGAAAAATAATTTCTCAAAGATGCCTACATCCCAGTTCCAGAAATCTGTGACTGTTACCTTATATAGCAAAAGGGACTTCACAGATGTGAGGTGGTTAAGGATCTTGAGATGGGAAGATTGTTCTGGATTTATTTGGGTGGGCCCAATGTGATCGCAAGAGTCCTAACAGGGAAAAAGGAAGGGAGAAATGGCAGAGAAGGAGATGTGAGGACAGAAGCAAAAGTCCAAGTGATGTAATTGCTGACTTTGAAGGTAGAAGCAGGCCATGAGCCAAGGAATGTGGGCAGCCTCTAGGCGGTGCGAAAGGCAAGGCAATAGGTACTTTGCTAGAGCCTCCTAAAGCTATGCAGCCCTGACAGCACCTTGATTTTGTCCCTGTGAGACCCATTCCGGACTTCTGATCTCTAGAACTGTAACATAATAAATTTGTGTTAAGCCACTAAGTTTTTGGTACTTTGTTATAATGGCAGTAGGAAATTAGTATAGTGGCCACAATGGCCTATAAGAGTCAGACTCTTCCCTCATTTTTTAGGTTTCCCACAGGTTCTTCTAAGTTCATGTTTGTGTGGGGAAAGACCACACCCACCCCCGCCAAAAACCCCGAAAAAACAGTAGCAACTGATCTCAAGGATCTTATCATTCTAATGACTGGAGCTTAGAGTCAGATGTAATTTTATTAAAGAAAGAAAAGTGATGTTTTGAGCAACAGGGTTGTGATTTATATGTACGTCTCAGTGTGCATGATTTGATTCATTGTGACTCAAACCAAGTATCACATGAAGGTCCCAAAGGTTGAATCCTTACTTCCTTAAAATTTGTCTATATTACATGTTTAACCTGTATGTATTGGTAAGAAGTATTTGACCCTACAATGTCAAGGCCTCTAACAAGTGTAACTATAACCTTAGGAATAGACAGTTCTCTTGGTTTGCTGTACAATTACTGTAAGGTATTTGAAAGAGGAAACAGAAAGGGTGATTTAGAGCACTGGTTTGAATTTCTGCAAAGGGAGGGGGAATCTTTTCGAAGACACAAATGGAAGCCAATGAGAAAACACATGGCTTTCACACTAAAAGAATAAAAATAGCTCTTCCTTCTACCAGGGAGAAAAAGTTATTTTCCTCTTCCAGGAGTAATCAGTCATGGATTGTGCAGAGTGGAAAGTTATAGAGGCAGGAAAAGGCAGGAAAAAAAAACACAAGGGCCCTCTAAAAAGAGTCGCAACAGCACGTTTTGCAGTTTTTTGTGAGCACTTTGAATTCAATAACTTTGGTTCAGAGGACGCCTAAGCCATGAAACAAGTGTGTAGCAAAGGTGCATACCGTGTCTGAAGAAAATGGCCAAGAGAGAAAGTTTTAGAAGACAGTGAGTCAGGAAAAATTAAGATCATGCATAGGAAGACAAAGAAATGACAGTAAGACCTGGCATAATATATGTCCCCAATGATAGTGACTAAGTGGAAAAGCAGATCTGTAGGGTGAAATCCTAAAAATTGTAATTCAGCAAGAAGATTTTGTTAAGCTTTGCAATTATGGATGACTTTTTTTTCTCTTTGTCAGATGTTTTGAGTGGTCATATCATTTTTAAAATTAAAAAGTTGATAAGGAAGACTATCTTTCAGAAGACACTCTGCCATTCTTCTATTCCTCTGCCTCCTCCTTTCCTCCATCAATGATGTCTTTACAGTCACTTATCAGTCTCCTTTGCTGAATCTCCTTTTTCCTTATTATCATTTGGAATCTTTTATAGAGAGAGGCCTGTTTGCACAGCAAACTCAGATTGCACAGCATGAGACCCACAGAATCCTCTCTGCAGACATTACCAGATGCTTATTGGAGTGCTTTGCCAAATCTGCCAAGGCATTTGCAAATATCCAAGCTGTTTTTCCTGCTTTAAAATGTTTGGTGAAGAAACTAACAAAACAATGTAAAGCAATTATACTCCAATAAAGATTTAAAAAAAAATGTTTGGTGAAGAAACTAACAAAACAATGTAAAGCAATTATACTCCAATAAAGATTTAAAAAAAAATGTTTGGTGAAATGATGAGATGTAGGGGAGAGATGTAGAAGTTGGATGGCAATAAATACACATCTCTGTGGGTTGCTGTTACCTCCTAGGATGCAGAGCAAGAGCCATTGGGAAATGTTAATTCACTTAAAAGCTGGAGTCCCTTAGAGGAAAACGTAGGCAGAACACTCTATGACATAGATCACAGCAAGATCCTTTTTGACCCACCTCCTAGAGAAAGGGAAATAAAAACAAAAATAACAAATTGGACCTCATGAAACTTAAAAGCTTTTGCACAGCAAAGGAAAACATAAGCAAGACAAAAAGACAACCCTCAGAATGGAAGAAAATATTTGCAAATGAAGCAACTGACAAAGGATTAATCTCCAAAATTTACAAGCAGCTCATGTAGCTCAATATCAAAAATCAAACAACTCAATCCAAAAATGGGCAGAAGACCTAAATAGACATTTCTCCAAAGAAGATATACAGATTACCAACAAAAACATGAAAGAATGCTCACCATCACTAATCATTAGAGAAATGGAAATCAAAACTACAATGATTGGGCTTTCCTGGTGGCACAGTGGTTGAGAGTCTGCCTGCTAAAGCAGGGGACACAGGTTCAAGCCCTGGTCTGAGAGGATCCCACATGCCATGGAGCGTCTAGGCCCGTGAGCCACAACTGCTGAGCCTGCGCATCTGGAGCCTGTGCTCCGCGGCAAGAGAGGCCACGATAGAGGCCCGTGCACTGTGGTGAAGAGTGGCCCCCGCTTGCCACAACTGGAGAAAGCCCTCGTATAGAAACAAAGACCCAACACAGCAAAAATAAATAAACTAATTAATAAACTCCTACCCTATCTTCTAAAAAAAAAAAAAGCTACATTGATTTATCACCTCATACCAGTCAGAATGGCCATCATCAAAAAATCTACAAACAGTAAATGCTGGAGAGGGTATGGAGAAAAGGGAACCCTCTTGCACTGTTGGTGGTAATGTAAATTGATACAGCTACTCTGGAGAACAGTATGGAGGTTCCTTAAAAAAACTGAAAATAGAACTACCATACCACCCAGCAATCCCACTACTGGGCATATACCCTGAGAAAACCATAATTCAAAAAGAGTCACGCAACGGGAGAGGCCACGACAGTGAGAGGCCCGTGCACCGCGATGAAGAGTGATCCCCACTCGCTGCAACTGGAGAAGGCCCTTGCACAGGAATGAAGACCCAACACAGCCAAAAATAAATATAAAAAAAAAAAAGAGTCATGTACCACAATGTTCATTGCAGCTCTATTTACAATAGCCAGAACATGGAAACAACCTAAGTGTCCATCGACAGATGAATGGATAAAGAAGATGTGGTACATATATACATTGGAATATTACTCAGCCATAAAAAGAAACAAAACTGAGTTATTTGTAGTGAGGTGGATGGACCTGGAGTCTGTCATACAGAGTGAAGTAAGTCAGAAAGAGAAAAACAAATACTGTATGCTAACACATATATATAGAATCTAAAAAAGAAAAAAAATGGTTCTGAAGAACCTAGGGGCAGGACAGGAATAAAGATGCAGATGTAGAGAATGGACTTGAGGACATGGGGATGGGGAAGGGTAAACTGGGATGAAGTGAGAGAGTGGCATGGACATATATACACTACCAGATGTAAAATAGATAGCTAGTGGGAAGCAGTCGCATAGCACAGGGAGATCAGCTCAGTGCTTGTGACCACCTAGAGGGGTGGGATAGGGAGGGTGGGAGGGAGATGCAAGAGGGAAGAGATATGGGGATATATGTTTATGTATAGCTGCTTCACTTTGTTATAAAGCAGAAACTAACACACCATTGTAAAGCAATTATACTCCAATAAAGATGTTAAAAAATAAAAATAAAAAAAAGCTTGAGTACTTCCCAAAGGGTTGGTGTTGGTTCACAGCTGACCTTAAGAGGTGATGGTGTAGCAGGTAAGGTAAATTCAAGCGATTATGAACAGAGGAAGCTCCTGATGACTTTATGTCCCTTTCCTTCCTGAACTCTTACCTACTGGCTTATACTCCATAACATCTGGGGTGGAGAGAACCTAATGCCTTAAAGACTTTATATAGATACTCTTAGGCTTCCAGTTTCCAGAATCTTAGACCTTCCAAGTGAGTAAGTAAGACTTGACTTGGCAGTGTCTTTACATCTGTGACTTTATCTTTTATTTGGATTCCATGTCCAAATAAAATGTCACTTAGGATTTTGTCTCTAAGGATCTGGCTTGTTGGTTGGCCTGAGACATCTCTTGCTTTAAGGAGCGTTGTGCTGTATCCAGCTATAACACAAAATCTGGTATCCAGTCCAGAGGTGATGAGTATGCTGTGGGATAACAAGGGTCTTTGTTCCTTTTACCCCACCTGACCCTTCACATCCTTACCCATGAAGGGGAGGGTGGCCCTTCAGTTCAAGGCAATCTGTATGAAGTAGGAGAGAAGTTTGTATTTTCTGTAAATGCCATTTCAAAACATCCAAGGGTAGATCCAGGGGTAGAGCTGGGAGTGATCGTCTTGATCTTATTACAGGGATAGTGTCAGGACAAAGCCCCAGGGACCAACCACTTGATGAGAGGGATTTCAGGCTGGCTTGATGTTGGTTTTGTATGAACTAAGAGGCAACTTGATGGGAAAAGTAGAGACGTGTTTTTAATCTTTATCTTATTACTTGCATCCTGGATCTGCTCAGCTGCTAGCAAGATTCTAACCTTTTTGGTGTGGGGGCTGAACCTAGGTCCCCTTCTGGATGGATGTTTGGTGCTCTGGTTAAAATGCTGCAACGCAGAGAAGGAGCAGAGCCCTGCACGTGGACCCCGAAGACAGAATTATAGGAGGGTGCTGGAAATACTTCCTGCAGCTCTGTCGAAGAGCCCGTGAAGTGAGCTCACAAGCCTTTGCCCAATTTTGTCACCTTTCCCAAGGCAGCCCTTAGAATCGCCATAGGGGACTGGGCTGAGGATGTTATGGGAACAAAATGTATGAGAATGACAGTGGCAGTTTGCTAAATTCCTGAGGTGTCCGGGAGAAACTTACACTCATTTTTCTTGTTCTTGTTGTTGTCATTGTCCCAGAGAGTGAGCATTCATTCAGCTTTGATTAAAATGTGCCCTTTTCCAACCACCAGTTTATTTGTGCCTTAGTCAAACAGACGAATCCCTTAGAAGATATTATCAGGCCGGTGCAGTGAGAACTATTATGAATCTGTGACAGTTTCAAGACAGAGAGGTCTGAAGTAGCTGGCATGTTGTTGTTCATAATTCAGGAGCATTGGCAGAAGTCTTGGAAAATGAATGGATTTTCTTAACCTTATTACTTGCATCAGCATTAATAAGCCCTCTTTTTTTTCTTTTTTAAGAAGGAACATTCATTTCCACATTTCTATACAAAATATTTTCCCAGGGCTCTTACTATAATTTTAATTGTCACTTATGTAATAAACTTAAGATATTTCTGAGCATAGTTTTTACTCACAAACTAACCAGTTCCAGTTTGCCTGCTATTGGAAGCCTGAATAGGAGGAGCAAAGGACTCGAAAGAAATGACCAGACTCCATGCCCTTAGTCTCCATGTATGGGTTCCTCCTCAAGTTGCTTACAATGACCTGTGCATTCTGCTATTTCAGTTATCCATATTAGGGCAAGTAACTAGCTCATGGGCTGGTTACCGACAGAGTGAGATAAAAATGAGAAGGTTTGTTGAAAGCAAGGCATCTAGTAACTGTTTTTCATAGACAAGGCAGCAAAACCAACTCATTGGATTCCCAAGGTTCAGCAAGTCCATCCTTGAAAGATCAGAGACTGGAGTTCTAGAATCTTCCTGCTTGAATAGGCAGTTTTCAAAATCACTGATACACATACACTTTTCAGTGCAGTAGTTAGGGGTCAATCCAAAGTTTTTACTGAACTACAATTAAAAAGGGCTGACTTTGACTTCCCATTATAGGATGGATTAATTATCTGGAGAATATAGTCTATCAGAGAATACAAAAAATGCTTATTAAAATGTATTTTAAAATGACAAAGCTGGCAGGAAAGTAAGGGAAATTATACTAGGTTAGAAACAATGGGAAAGTATGAATCTAGACGGATAAAAGAATTCTGGAACTGGCCTTTATCTGGGGGCATTTGTATAGTGGGTCATACTTTAATGGGCCACACTTATGCATGGGCAGATAAAGGCTGAGTCTGAGGAGGGTAGAGGTCAGATCAGAGGCTCTTGAATAAGGCTGGTTCTCCTTTAAGAGTACTAAAAAAAGGCCCACTGCACAGAGGTAGCTGGAGAGATACTGTCTGCTTTTGCCTTAGCTCTGGGTGGAGTGAGGAAACACATTTGTCCAGAAAATTCCTAATTTCAACTCCACAGTCACATGAGTTTGGAGACAGAAATCATACTCTCCGTGGTATCCATAGAAAGTTTAGTCTAAAGTGCCACTGGATTGGTTGTACCTCCAGGTACCTGGCATAAAGAAGCAAATCTCTAGAGGAAAACATTTTAAACCAAGACTTCAAAGAATTCGTACAGGTAAATTTTTGCAAAACGTGATTGCAAAATTTAAAAAAAAATCACAAAACAAATGAAAAGTAAGCCACCATAAACAAGAGCCAGCTGAAAGAACAAATAACAGAATCAAACTTCTGAGAATAGAGATGTTGGAATATTCAGATACCAAATTTAAAATTATCATGTTATAATATTGTCTAAGGAAGTAAAAGAAGGTATGACAAAGGAACACATATCTATTGAAAATAATCAGTTATTTGAAAAAGAACTGAAAGAGAACTTTTATGAATAAAAAATATAATAACTCCAAGTAGAAATGCTATACAAGTTCAACAGCAGGTTAGACAAAAATGAAGAAAAGTACACCTGTTTGTAAACTGGAGGGTATCTCTAAAGAAATCGCTCAGAATGAAGCATAGAGAAACAGATGGAAAATATTACAGGGTAATTTAATAAATGTTGGAATCACAGTAATAATGTCTAATTTGTTGGACTAAGAATGAAGGTGGAACCAAGTCATTGGATAACAATTTATAAATCAGGAAGGAGGGTGATGAGAGTAAAAACATTCTAAGATCATTATGTCTTTGTAAAGATTGTAAAGATATTTAGACCTTAGTAAATATAAATATTGATATTAAATTTTCCAAGGCAATCACCGAAGAATGGAAGTAGAGTTTGTATCTTCCAATCTAAGAATGGGAAAAAATAGAATAAAGGGGAAAAATAAGAAATAAACCTCAGTCCTAAAGAAAGCAAGTTAGAAGGAGGAGAAAAAAACAAGAACATGGAAGATATTGAGGCAAAGAGGAAGCACAAAACAAGGCAGTAGAAAGTAATCCAGTTATATTAGTAATCATATAAGTGTAAATGTGCTAAACTCCCTGGTTAAAATACAAATATTTTCAGATTGAATTCTTAAAAATCCTACAATTTTCTGTTTACAGGAGATTGAACGTCTCATGCAGTTTATAAGAATATAGGAAGAGTAAAAGTAAGGGAATGGAAAAAGATATGCCAGGAAATATAAAGCAAAAAAAAAAAAAAAACTGGTGTAGTTATATTAACTAGAAAAAGTGGACTTTAACGTAGAAAACCCTACTAGAAATAAAGACGCTTACTATATGTTGATAAAAGTTTCAAGTTTTTAGAAAGATACTGATAATAATTTATAATGTAGAAGTGCTTAATAACATAGGTTCAAAATACATAAATCAAACTAAATATAAAATCAAACTAAAATATGAGCAGAAATCAACAAATCAGCTATCATAATGGGAGAATTTAATTTTCCTCTCTTGTAACTGATAAATAAAGCAGAACAAAATCAATAAGGGTATAGAAGATTTGAAAAATATAATCAACCATCTTGAGCTAGTTATATTTTTTTAAGACAGACTTTATTTTTTAGAGCAGTTTTAAGTGCACAGCCAAATTGAGTGGAAAGTACAGAGATTTCCCATATACATCACACATTCATAGCTTCCCCCATTATCAATATCCCCCACTAGAATGGCACAGTTGTTTGTTACAATTGATGAACCTACACTGACATTTCATTTTTACCCAGTGCCTATAGTTTACAATAGGGTTCATTCTTAGTGTTGTACATTCTGTGGGTTTAGATAACTATATAATGGCATGCATCCATGTCTTTATACAATTATCTTTTGAACACTGACTGCTTCCAGCAATGGGAGGAAAGAAATATATTTGTAATATATTTATAACTATTTAAAAATATGTATTTTTCCTAGCTCAAGGAACATTTACAAAAAATGAACATGTTCTAAGCCATAAAGCATGTTTCAACAAATTTTAAAGGCAGTTTCTTGTATGCTGCATTCTCTGACCTCAACTTAGAAGAGCTTAGAAGAGAAACTCATGTAATGATACTGCAAAGGAGTCAAGCTTTTTATAAAGTTATCTGCTTTTCTTAATACCTGGTTCTATTAAACAGACAAAGCATAGGCCAATTTCTCTTTGAAGACTGTGAAATATGAGATCAAAGGGAAGATCTTATTTGTGGGAAGGTGAGGAAAAAAATGATGCTAGAAACTTCCCTGTGATCCAGGCATGTTATCAATTCCTAGTTTCTTGTGCTACAGAGGTATTTCAAAATTTTGTAGTCTTACTGCTGTGCAAAACTGAAAATGCTAATATTTTCACATTATTTTAAAAATTAAAAATTTAGTTCATAAGGAACTAAAAGGGGTGAAGGCACTCAGATAAAAAAAACAAATAGTATCTGAAACCCCCCAAAGTATAGCACCAAAGAACGGTTTTCGATTTTTCTCTTATAAGATGTCAATTATTATTTCAATCAGGCTGATTTACTTTTCTTATTTTAGCCTTTTCCCATGGCCAGCTTGAAAAGAATTACATTGTTTAAACAGATTTTACTGCAATTCTTCAAAAGAGGGGTTGTTCAGGGTTTGTTTTGTTTTGTTTTGTTAACATTCAACAAATAGCATTTTGCCTTTGTATCGTTCTGCTGATTTGATGCAAAGTCTCTCTAATCTCAAAGCCTTTGGGATTGCATTTGCTTTAAGCTTTACATAATATGAATTCAATAGATATACCTGTTAAATTTTAACGTTATATAGGGATTTCTAATTGTTGAAAAAATATTTCAGAAACCTTAAATATAAATGCCGAAGCCAAAATTAGATTATCTTTAAGTTAATTACTCTAAGCCTCAGTTCTTCAGCTTCAAACAAAAATTGTGTTGCTCTTGTCATAAACTGTCCTATTAATATAGCATAGTTTAAATTTTTTTGATATAAAAATTTGAAACATTAATGAATTATTATTATAGCAGAAATCAGGTAACAAAAAATAATAAAATTACTTCAGTAGAATCTTAGCTCTAAAGTAATTTGAAAAGAACCATAAATAGAGAATAAGAGAAAATATTTCAAATATGGGTTCAGGAAAATATTAAATAGAGTTCAATGAAATTCTCTATAGTTCTGCATCTAGCATTATTCTAGTTCCTATGAGGCTTATTAAGAAAGTAAGTAGCATGGTTTTAAAGTTATATTAGAATTAACCAAGTGTTAAATTGGGGTTCATGACAACAGCAAGATTCAGGGTAGGAGAGAATGATATGAGTTGGAGATGTTAGGAAGTTACATAAAATAAATAGATGTCCTTGAAGGATAATAAGTCATATGTGAAAAAAGAGGCCAAGGGAGGAACAATGAGGAGAGGGGAACAGAATGAATATGTTGTGTTCTATATGGGATGGTAATTTTCTTCAAATTCACTCATCCTTAGAGAGCATCTGATAAAAATACTCTCCTTTAAAAGGCAAGTTACCTCCAAATATATTTGAATTTATGTGCATGGTCTTTTAATTTCATAAGAGAGGTGAACCATCACAGTTGCAAAGGTATCATAAGGATTTTTATGTTGATCATTCTTTTTATCATTTTTAATGTGGGATACCCCTGTTAAAAATTTCTCATAAATCTGGTAGTGCTTGGAAAGTCGTTGCTTTTTTTAGAGACTCCTTTCGTGTGTGTATGTAATTTTGAAACCATTTTTCTCTTTTTTGAATTATTAGAAGGATGAGACATTGGAAACATCAAGGATCATACATAAGCCAATTCAAAAAACATTACTTCAGAGACTTTGGGGGAAACATGAAATATCTTCTTGTGAACCAGCAGGCAGGTGATGTGATGTTTGCCAGAATGCTGCAGGAACTGTAATGAACATTACTGTTCCAAATACACTTGTTATTATTCAAATCAGAAAATGGTAACCTCATTTTCTGTCTCAATAGAATCCCTCTATTATGATGGTTGTACATTTTATAGATGTAGAAAGTCTTTTTTTTTCTTTTTTTAAATTTTATTGGAGTATAGTTGATTTACAATGTTTTGTTTCAGGTGTACAGCAAAGTGAATCTGTTATATACATATATCAACTCTTTTTTAGATTCTTATATAGGCCATTACAGAGTACTGAGTAGAGTTTCCTGTGCTATACAGCAGGTTCTTGTTAGTTACCTATTATATATAAAGTAGTGTGTCTATGTCCATCCCAAACTTCCAGTTTATCCCTCTCCCCCCCCCGGTAACCATAAGTTTGTTTTCTACATCTGTGACTCTATTTCTGTTTTGTAGATAAGTTCATTTGTACCTATTTTTTAGATTCCACATACAAGCGATATCATATGATATTTGCCTTTCTCTGTCTGACTTACTTCACTCAGTATGACAGTCTCTAGGTCCATCCATGTTGCTGCAAATGGCATTATTTCATTCTGCTTTATGGCTGAGTAATATTCCATTTTGTTTATGTACCACATCTTCTTTATCCATTCATCTGTCTATGGACACTTAGGTTGCTTCTGTGTCCTGGCTATTGTAAGAAGTGTTGCAATGAACGTTGGGGTGGATGTATCTTTTCGAATCATGGTTTTCTCTGGATATATGCCCAGCAATGGGATTGCTGGGTCATATGGTAGTTCTATTTTTAGTTTTTTAAGGAACCTAAGTACTGTTCTCCATAGTGGCTGTATCAATTTACATTCCCACCAACAATGCAGGAGGGTTCCCTTTTCTCCACATCCTCTCCAGCATTTATTGTTTGCAGAGTTTTTATGATGGCCATTCTGACCAGTGTGAGGTGATACCTCATTGTAGTTTTGATTTCTCTAATAATTAGTGATGTTGAGTATCTTTTCATGTGCTTTTTAGCCATCTATGTGTCTTCTTTGGAGAAATGTCTATTTAGGTCTTCTGCCCATTTTTGGATTGGATTTTTTTATGATATTAAGCTGCATGAGCTGTTTGTATATTTTGGAGATTTTTAGAGACTCCTTGGTAGACAAATTAAATGCTGGTGGTTGCTGATTTTTTTTCCCCACATGCTTTAGGAGATGAAGTAACTGGGGGAAGGGGGCAATTCAAAGATGAAAGAGAAGACTTGAAGTATGAAACGCCATCCTATTGATTAGCAATAGGGTCAAATTTTCATCTGAGCAAGAGCTGATTCATCATAGGAGATAGGCTTCTGAGAACCAACACAGAACAAAAAGCTCCTGTTTTTTTGTTTGTTTATCTAAAGAATTTATAAATGTAACCTATGTGCTTCCATGTTGTGCTGAGTCCAGAGGCATAGGGCTTCTCAATTTAACTCCCTACCCGAGTTGCCCTTTTGCCCCTGTGAGATCTAAACATTTTGGGGGCAATTATTGAGAACTTATTAGTAGTCTAGAATTTTTCAATTTTTGTAAATATTCTCTGAATATTCAAAAGTAATGTATATGTTATGCAAATACAAATTTTGGTATATACCTCTTATTAATTCTATTATATTAATTTATTTGTCAAGAACTGAGTTATATAAAATCTGTGGTAATTGGACTATATATATTTATGATTTATCATTGTTTTTCTGATAATTTGGTTTTATTATATCTATCATATTTTATTCAGCCTTCTGATTTTTTAAACATTTCTTTGTTTCCCTTTTATTTTTCTGTTGTTTAGGTTTTCTTGGCAATTTTCTAGTTTTGCTTGACATTTCTATTCTTCTGTGGTTATTTGAACTCATATTTTTCTCTCTCTGTTAAAAATAGCATTTTATAGCAGCTTGAGTGTCCACACCATTCCAGTTAGCAAGCTGAGTCTCTTACATATATTATTTAATTTTTGCAACAGCCCTGTAAATATTAATACCCCAATTTATTGATGAGAAAATGAAGTTAAGTCATTTGCTTGAGAACACAAAGCTAATAATTGGCAGGGCCAGAGTTTGAACCCACTCTTCTGTGGCTTCTTTTGTCCACTAAATTCTGTCATCTCCTTAGTTTAAAATATTTTTCACTCTGTCTTTTTTCCCATCACAACTTGTTTTAACTAACATGAGCTATTAGATCTAGAACCTTATATTAGTTTCTTTCTTTAGGTATAAAGTTTTCTTTTAAGGGTTATTTATATTTACATTAAATTTCACAATAATCTTGATAAAACTACTTAAACAGAATATGACATTTTACTGGTTATATTGCTTTCCTTTCTTTGCAGTTAATCAATTTTTGCTGTCTTTGAGAGATACTCTTCTATCTTCTTAAAATTTAAAACTTTATTCAGAATCTCTACAGTTGTGGCTCTTTAATTTTTCTATACAATTAAATATATTAGGGTACTAAATGGACCTTTTCTATGTGAAAATTCATATCTTCTTTTCTTTTTTCTTTCAAATCAGGGATATTTTCTTCTATTATTTATTTAGTTGTTGCTTCTCCTCTGGCCCTTCTCTCCTCTTAAAGTACTTTATGCTAGATGTTCTGGATACCTCCCATGCTGACAGTATTTTGTTCAGTGTATTTATCCTTCTTTGTAAATTTCCACTGAATTCTGGGAGCATTTGCAAACATGTCTTGTAATTTATTTGCTTGTTTTTGGTGTTATCTAATTAATTTCACTTTACTACCTCCAGTAAAATTCATCTCTCTTGATTTTCACATGAAAACTATTTTTCCTAACTCATGTCATTCTTTTTTTATACAGGCAAATACTATTGAGAGCACAAATAAATTACTTTCTGCAAACTTTAAAGTATTTGTAATAGTACAGTGCAGTTGTTATGATGCCCCAAATTGTTCACTTTCTTTTAAACTACTAAAATGTTTCTGTTTTCTAGTAATTTTTTTTCATTTTTCATCCTCACAGGTGGATGTATTTTTTTTTAATTTTTGAATTTTATTTTATTTTTTTATACAGCAGGTTCTTATTAGTTATCCATTTTATACACATCAGTGTATACATGTCAATCCCAATTGCCTAATTCATCACACCACCACCACCCCCCCATCACCACTTTCCCCCCTTGGTGTCTATACATTTGTTCTCTACATCTGTGTCTCAATTTCTGCCCTACAAACCGGTTCATCTGTACCATTTTTCTAGGTTCCACATATATGCGTTAATATACGATATTTGTTTTTCTTTTTCCGGCTTACTTCACTCTGTATGAAAGTCTCTAGGTGGATGTCTTTTATGTCTAGTAGCCACAGTTGAGCTGTGTTCTGTCAGAGATCATTTCTTTAGCTCCTATAGTTCCAGAAAAAGAGGAAAGTAGAAGTTTGTATTTTTTGATGTTTCAATTTTGTCCATGAAAGAGAGGCGTAGAAGCACTTTGGTGTCTGGAGCCTTCATTATTATAGCAAAGAATTCATCTATTCAACAAGTATTTACTGAGGACCAGCTCTGTGTCTGACACTACTGGGCACTGAAGATATGATGATGAATATTCCATATCCAGTCCTTGCTCTTATTTGGTTTATAAACTCTTAGAGAAGTCATATATCAGATAATTACACAGAAATCTACTTAAGTACCAAGAGTGGTAAGGGTTATAGAAACTTAATGGGTTCCTGGTGAATTGGAAGGACTGACAGGAGACTATTGTTCATAGTGTCGTGACCATAGAGAAGAGTCCAGAGAGGTAGGACAGGTCAGATCATGAAGGAATTCTTGGGACACATTAAGGACAATAATGAGAATTGTCCAATGAGAATAATCCAAAACCAGTGGAAAGATATGAAGTGGGTGGATGGTGTATTTAAACTTATATTTTTAAAGGCCCACTCTAGCTTCCATTGTGCGGGACAGATTGTAGGGACCAAGTGGATATGGGAGACCACTTTAGAATGTTCTTGCAGCCTTCCAGACAAGACATGATTGTGGTTTGGACCAGGCTTGTTGTAATGGAGATGGAACTAAGTGAACAAATTTAAGGAATATTTAGGTGGGACAGTATTATTAAGAGAAATGGATAACTGATTCATAGTGGGGGTGAGAAAAAAGGATTTCATTTCCTTTTCTGTCACAATAGCCTACCACTGATGTGACCCTTCTCTATCTGGCACTGCCTGCCTTAGTAACAATGACTTTACTTAGCACACTGTCTACTCCAAGTGGGAATGAGACTAAGAATGGGCCTCTCTTCATTCCACTATTTAGCGAAGTTAATGGCAGATTCTAAATGTCCCTACTTCCATCCTACTTGACAATTCCTGCTTCTAGGAGTCACAAAGTCATATGGCATTGAGAGTGCAGGTTCTAAAGCCAGACTGGGCTTGGTATTTGTTTCTGCTACTTACTGTCAGAGTGATTTAGGGCAAATTGCTTTATTATTCTTGCTTCAGATTTCATACCTGTAAAATGGGCATAATTCCAGCATCTACTTCCTTGCAATGTTGTGAGGCTTGAGTTACTGTTTATAAAGCACATGGAACAGTTTCTGGCACATTTTAAGTATTCTAATGTTAGTTACAACTGTTATTACTCTGATTTTGTGGTGGCTGGGAATCTTGCCCACTCACTTTCCTGGCAATTGCTTCTATTCTTGCAGGAATTGTTTTCTCTTATGTGGTTCCACGTATGCCATAGATGACATAATTAAAAAAAATTTTTTTTCCTGCCTTATGAGTAGTACACAATGCTTTTCCTCTATTAAAAATACTCTGCCCACTTAATTGGTAAATTGGACTATGATCACTGCCTTAATAATAAATTCTAAACTAACTCTTAATGGTTACCAAATTGTGCCTTTCTGCCATATTTAGTTATTAGATGGTAGAGAACTGATGTAGTATGTCTAAGAAACTGGCCTGTGGACATCAGCAGGAGGCAGATATGTGACATAATGAACGGTTACAAAAGGAAAATATATCAGCATTCAATCAGAGAAACAGCCACTAGGAGATATATATTAAGAGATTTATTGCATGACTTTGGCTTGTGTAATGGTGAGGGCTGGCTAGATAAGTCTGAAATCCACAGGGCAGGCTGTCAAAAAGGGTAGGATTGAGCTCTCTGGCTCAAGCTGAAGCTGCAGTCCACAGGCAGAATTTCTTCATCAAGGAATGATTACTTCCAATCTTAAGATTGAGTTGGGAGTACCCTGATTATCTAAAAATAATCTCCATTAGTTTCAGTCAACTGATTATAGACTTTAATTACATCTACAAAGTATCTTCGGCAATATCTAGAATAGTAGTGTGTGTGTGTTTTTTTTTTTTTCAGTATGTGGGCCTCTCACTGCTGTGGCCTCTCCCGTTGCGGAGCACAGGCTCCGGACGCGCAGGCTCAGCGGCCATGGCTCATGGGCCCAGCTGCTCCGCGGCATGTGGGATCTTCCCAGACCAGGGCACGAACTCATGTCCCCTGCATTGGCAGCCGGACTCTCAACCATTGCGCCACCAGGGAAGCCCTAGAATAGTAGTGTTTGATTGAATAACTGGGGACTATAACCCAGCCAAGTTGACACATAAAACTAACCATCACAAAAAACAGTACTTAAAATCTTTTAGAAACTGCTTTTCTGTTTTAAGGGAAGGTTATATGGTCTAAAAATGCAATCTTTGGAAATCAATTTCAAGTGACTGGAAAGCTTTTTCTAATACTTGCACTTTACTGTATGAATTTTAAAAATTACTGATGAGTTTTGCTATTTCAAATGTTTGTGCTATATTAATTGACTACCCTTCTTCCTCCCACTATACCTTTTTCAAACACAATTTACTGCATTCTGATTCAGGTGACAGAGGCATCCATTAATTTTTGGTTGTGCAAGCTTCTAAATTGCTTTGTTTTCCCACAGATTTTTGAAAAACAGTACTACCACCCACTTTCACTTTTGTTGTTAACTCTTTTCTTCTTAAATATAGAAGCAGCTACAGTGTCTTCTCTCTTTCTCTCTGTCTCTTTTTTTTCCCCATCTTCAATTTTAGGTCCCTGAATAGGCTTCTATGTAGTACTGCTCAACCTCATCCATTGCTACCTCATGCAGAGGGCTGGTTCCAGATTTGTTGTCTTTCAGGTGTCTCTGGCCAGCAGCAGAGCCAGTCAAGAAAATAATCCTTTTACACTGTGTGGGTGGACTTTGTTGATCTTACAGAAATAAGACAGGGCACATTCTGAGCTGAGACTGTCTCATCTGTGCTGCTTTAGTTGTCTGATTTTAATTTAGAATGTTCACTTTTAGTTAGCTTGGTTTTAGTAGGTTAAAATTAACTGGGGGTGAAACCAAAACAACAGAAAGAGTCTAGGGGAATCAGTGACTTACTGATGCCAGTCAGGACAGCGTGCTGTGTGGAGAGGAGTTCCAAGAATCAAGGAAAAAGGGGGCTAAAACAAGTATCAGGAAGCCAAAGGAAGGTCAGTGGTGTAAGAGAAAGAGAAATCTCAGGGAAATGGCAAAAGCCATAAAAGGAAACAAATAGGGAGCAAATTTTAAAACAAATGATGTGATATCTGGAAAAATATGTCGAAAGGACTTCAAGAAAGGACAGTTTATTTTCTTCATCTGTGATATACTGAGTTCATTAGCATTACATTTGATCAAAAACTTCAAAGAATTAGTTTTTTTTTTTTAATTTACCATTAATCTATTGCCCCTCCATTCACTCAAATCAGTATTTTCCCATTGGTTTATTTTATTTTAAAAATACAGTTAAGACCAGTGATTCTCAAAGCGTGGTCCCTGGACCACTGCACCAGATACCTGGGAACTTGTAGAAATGCTGATTGTCAGGCTGAGTCCCAGACCTATTGGATTTAGAAACTCTGGGAGTGGGGCCCAACAGTCTGTTTTATCAGGCCCTCTAGAAGCTCAAGTTTAAGAACTACTAGTTAAAACAAGTATAAAAACTGTCTTTAAGAATGCCAGTGTTAAGCGTTACAATACCAAACTTTTCATTTCTTGAGGTTCTATTAGAGGATACTGAACCTAGTGCCTAATCCATTACTTCTTAGAGATCTGTTTTGTTCCCAGTGTCATCTAGATCCACTTCCAGTACAGGAATCTCTTTCTCACTCCTGAAGGGCTGAACAGAATTTTTATTCTTGCCTGCTAAGTGGAAGTACAAAAAGTTTTTCTAGCATTTCTGGTCCTTTTTATCTTGTTGCTATCCTGAAAATAAATTCAATTTCTCTGCTGGTCTGAAGCACACATACAAGTCTTATTTTTAGGGATTTGATATATTGCAAAGTCCTTTGGGTTCATTTCAGTTGAATTTATAATTAGGCTCCCTAATACACTCATGCTGGGAAATGACTCGATCAACCTTTTGAAGTGACTCACAGCACATTTTCCTCAAAGGGATCCTCTTACAGAAGCTGTGTATTTTTGATCATTCTTGTTCTATAGTTTTCTGTAGTTTCTACAGTATGAAACATAAATTAGACTAACCAGTAGTATCTACCTCCTTTCAGTGTCCTCTTCCATTCCTCTGGATTACTGTATTATTTTAGCCCAATATTGTCTTTTTCTTCTCCTCTGTTATCCTGTCAGATGTCAGATACACTCTCTGTGTGTCTTACAGATTCCTTTTTTACATCCCGGAATGAAAAGAGGATGGGGTAAATGCAGAAGAAGGATAATTTTGCTAGTTGAAAGCTAAGGAATTTCTAATGGCTTTAGTTTTCCCTTTGGAATAGGAGGTGAGGTAATTTGTTTAGATAGGGGGAAGTGAGTGAATTGGAAATATAGGTATATTGGTAGTTAAAATATGGGAATACTCCTAAGCTATGCTAGGAGTCCCCATTTGCCTCTGTTTTTGTGTCCCACCCTTACCCAGGATCCCTAGACCTTTCCATGATCCAGCATCTAGAGGGTAGCACTGTCTGACCCCAAAGCTACATGCAGCCCCGGTTCTGATCAGCGGATTCCCATTCCTTACTGGTAGCTAAATATTTTGAAGATTACTGTGATCAGAGATTTTCTGAGAGAGGAAAATATTTGAATAGGTGTTGTATATAGTGGGACAGCGGAATGGCCACAGAAATTCAGTAGAATTCCTGAAGGTCATATCAAGGGCTCAGTTGCTGGTGATTGTTATGACTTTATGGTTTTAATCATTATAGGATTTTCTCAGGTGAAGGCAAGGAGAAAGGAAGTAGTCGAGTTGATGAGGTTTGGGGTTTTGCTAGAAGGTTCAATAAAAATACAAATAGGCAGAAAATAATTCATATTTCTACCATATCAAGCAAATCTGTGAAAAAAAATGGGCAAAATTATGACCAGTATGGTATCCTTTTAATGAAAGCTAAAGATGTCTAAAATACTCTGCTGGGAGTCTTCTCAATCCGTGGGTCTGTATCTCACATTGTCTTTGAACTGCTTTATAACTCTGCAAGTTGTAGAAAATTGATGGTGATGCAAATTATTTTTGTCCATAAACATGCAAACAGACTTTATCCAGTGGAGATGTAAATGATGCTTATCATGTGGGTATTCATTGTTTTTACATCTATGAGCAAATTCATTTCAGCATTTTTGATTGCCTATATTTGTGTTTGTTCTTCAGACTCTTCTTTGGTTTTATATATCTTACTGGATTCCCATTAATTAATGAGTTAAATAAAATCTTTGACAGGGGCTTCCCTGGTGGTGCAGTGGTTGAGAGTCCACCTGCTGATGCAGGGGACGCGGGTTCGTGCCCCGGTCCGGGAAGATCCCACATGCCGCGGAGCGGCTGGGCCCATGAGCCATGGCCACTGAGCCTGCGCGTCCGGAGCCTGTGCTCCACAACGGGAGAGACCACAACAGTGAGAGGCCCGCGTACTGCAAAAAAAAAAAAAAAAATCTTTGACAGATGTTTATTTTATGTTTGCATGAGAATCATGATGATATCTATATACCTATATCTATATATCTTATAACGAACAGTTCAAGCTTCTCTTTTTCCACTGGTCAGGCTGGCATTGTCTGCCAACAGATGCATTCATTTGTTAACTTGATCATTCAACAAGTATTTATAGAACACTTACCATGTGCTAGCTCCTGGGTTTGGTTTAATGTCTCTATGGACAGCTCATGCCCTGACCTCTTAACCCCACTCACCATACTGACACCTTAACATCCATCACTTGCTAGAACAACTTATTTGCTATGACCATGTATCATTTTTCTTAATTTTTTAGAAACACTTTTTTTTTGAGAAGTAGACATGGGACCAGAACCAAGACCTCCTCACTCATGGCTTGGTGCCCTCTTCATGCCTCCTTATAGATCCCCATCCTGGGATGGGTAATGCCAAGCCAAATACTTATCAGTTTAATTTGCCTTCTAGAAAGGCAGAATGGAACTCTAGTGATCAGGGGAAGTTTACATGAATAAAATAAGCAACAGACGTCTGTAAGTTTACCAAGGAAGTGCAGTGAAGTAAGAAGAGCTGAGCAGAGGGGCTTTTGTGTACTTGCTAAATGTTTGCTCCCTTGCCATTTTCCTCAGAGACCCATTTGCTTCTCTTTTCAGTCTGGCTTGATCCATTTATATTCATTTGAATGTTTGTTTCTCTTTTTCCTTGTTCATTTTCTCTGTAGCCTTCAGTCATTCCTGACAAGGTGATTTTAGCCTCATTTTTTGTTGGTTCTTATTTCATTTTCTTTCAAGAGATGAAAAATTCTACTTTTACTGGGGAAAAAAGTATAGTACTTCATAAAACTTTCGGTCTTGCAGATTGGAAAAAAGATTTGTTGCTATATTAGGAAAAGTGGAAAGACTCTTGATAGAATAAAGAGAGATTAGTTATATTAGGAAAAAGAAAAAAAAGACAGAAAGATGTTCCAATTAGAACCGCTGTCACCAAAAACATATTTTAATATATTATCTTCAAATTAAAATACTTCACAAATTTTAAAATAGCTGTCCCCATGCCAACTCGTAGTGATAACATTCCTCTGATTTGTTCGAGGTAAAGAAATGAAATCCCCCTGGGTGCTTTTGATGAAAGCACTGAAAGTAAATTACACTTGAAAATCGTGTTCTCTTACAAATAGATAAACAGACTCTTTAAAAATATACAACATGCTTTGAATATTTCACTCAAGTGCAGATTATTTTTTGAAAAAAGTAGTGCACAGAAATGAATTTACAAACTGAATTGAGTTGTGAATTTAAAGAGTTATGCAGTCAGATCAGTTATAAATTTCATTTGGTAACAATTTCAGATATATTAAAGACAGATGCAAATTTAACATCAGGATAGTAAGGATAAGAAGACTAGTTTAAGGATTTCATGGAAAACATGTTTTGGGGCAAAACATGTCTTATATTGTAAGACTCAGAGGAGATTATTCAATAAAAATAAGTTTAAAAAGAAAAGACAACAGACACTATCAAGTTTATCCAAGGCTCCAGGGATTGATTTTTCAACATGTGCTCAAGGAGATGGGTAGGGCATTATATATGGCACTGATAAGGCTTTAGCAGGGTAAGCCAGTTAATCTCCTTTGTAGTCGTTCTTTTACTGAAGCAGTTCACCTCTTTCCCTATGCTCTCCCTGCAATCTTTGATGGTTAGGCATATGCCCAGAGAAAACTTCATAGCAGTGGATCCTGAATCAGGTAGATTAACTTTGCCTATGTTGAAATGAATGCAGCAATTCCTTCAGTAGAACTAGTTTCTGAGACTCTAACCCGGGTGGTATGAACAATCACTGTCACCACTGAGTTAATTCCCCTCTTCTATCTGCTAATTTAACTGGAAATTTTAAAAAAATTATTTACTCATATATGCTCTTCCTTTGATGACAAATTTTAGATATGGGTAAAGGCTGATTTAAATACTTAAGTAATCAGCTCGGTGCTTTGTGTCCACCTAGAGAGGTGGGATAGGGAGGGTGGGAGGGAGGGAGACACAAGAGGGAAGAGATATGGGAACATATGTATATGTATAACTGATTCACTTTGTTATAGAGCAGAAACTAACACACCATTGTAAAGCAATTTTACCCCAATAAAGATGTTAAAAAAAAACAACCCACAAACAATTGCCTTGCGCTGTTGGACAAGCCCACTACTGTGGTATTCTCATGCAAACAAGGCTCTTTGACACTTATGGGTTTGGGTGACTAGGGGTATCACTTAGTCACCCACACACCATGTTTCCATAGAGTAGAGGGCTCTTCAGTTCTACCTGCCAGGAGGTAGCAGTATTGAAGTGATACTTCAGCATGGTGGGTGACTGTGCCAGCTGCTGGGCAACTCCTAGGTAGGTAAGATAGGTCAGGCTTGTTGTGGGTGACTAGCTGCCTCCAGTTTAGGGGAAAGAATGAGGAAGCTTGGATTTGGCCTTAGTTCCTCATGGCATTCTCTAAACCAGCTTTAGAGAAACCGTATCCTGTATTCTGTACAATGAAACTGAAATTGATCTGCTTTGGTCAATTCTTTGGGTACCTAGGACTTCCAGGGGAACCAGGAAGTGGTGAGAGAGGTTCATCAGCCCCCCTGCAAAGGCACTGCCCCAGCAGTCAGGCTTTTCTTTCAGCCTTCCTTTCTCAAACCTCTTTCTCATCTCTAATTGCAAGGTTTCCCAATTTTGGCATTATTGACATTTTGAGCTGGATAATTTTTTGTTGTAGGGAATTGCTTTGTGCACTGGGGCATGTTTAGCAGTATCTCTGGTGTCTACCCAGTAGATGCCAGTAGCAATCCCAGCCTCCAGACGTTTGCCAAATATCCTCCAGGGATCAAAATTGCCCATGTTGAGAACCACTGTCTTAATGAAGTGATCTTGGAGAATGGAAGATTCTAAAAAAGAACAGTGAATATGTGCTCCAAGTTACACAAGCAATTACTGTCTTTCCTGGGATGGCAGAAATATTCCATAGCATACTATTATTTTCCTCAGAAACTATAGACAGGCCTTTCATTTTATGTTCTTAAGATTCCTTTTTGCAAACTCATGGCTCAGAATAATCAATACATTTGAAAATTGTTTTTTTCCCCAAGTGAGAATAACAAGTCAAAAAAAAAAAAAAAAATAACAAGGCTTTGCTTCCCCCCCCCCCCCCCCCCCCCCCCCGTGAACAGGCAGTTTTTCTCTAGTCAAGATGGTAAATGTCTTGTGCACTAAGATGAATTCAGCTATAGGGAGCTGATACATCTAGGTCAAACAGCTGTCTTTGGTGTATATTTGTACTCCCTCTGTAGGCATTTCTAAGTTCAGAAAACCTTCTCTTTATTTCTTTCCCCCTATAGCTTCAACAGCACATTCGGAATTACCACATGAATAGCCTCCTTCGGGCTTTTCCTGTTTTGGGAATCAATCCTTGACTTTTCAATGATGAAGCATTTGTCTTCCCATCTTCACTCACCGGGGTAAAGACATAGGGGTTCAGGGACTCTGTCACAGCCCAAACTAATTGAACACGTGGCATAGGGCATTCAGGGTTGAGCTGTCTTTATTCTCATCAGGTCGGATAGTATGCCAAACTTGTTTCCCATCAACCTCATTGTTATGCCATCCCCAATTCATATTATCAACTTATATTTGGTATTATATCTAACAAATTTTAGAAATGCCAAAATTGTAATGAACAACCCCAAATAGAAAACCAAAGCTACATTATATATTTTCATCATTACAGGACTTTTGTTTTTCTTTGTTTTGCTTATTGGGATTCATGTAAGTTAACACAGCAAGCAGTTTTTCAGTTACAAATTGGCACTATTGTCAGCACTTATCCTTCTCCTCAATTTTGGAAAATTGTAAAGCCATTGATGATTTTATAAGGCAGAACTCTGGTACGAAAGGACTTGGAAATCATTGTAGAATGTTCTCTGAGGCTATTCATTCAATATACTACTGAGATCAAGTGGTCAAACAAAATATTGGGCATCTTCAAGGGAGATACTGAAAACAAGATGTTATCTTTCTTTCTTCTACAAATTATGATACATCTGTACTAGAAATATGGGGAGTAATTTTTGTCAGTTAACAACAGAAAGGATATTAAAGTTAGAGAAATCCAGAAAAAAAAGGCATCTGAAGAGTGTGTGTGTGTGTGTGTGTGTATGTGTGTGTGTGTGTGTAGGCACACCCACAGGTGTATGAAGGGTAGGTATGGGGAGAAAGAGGTTGGGGAACTGGGGTGAGAGTAAGGGCTCCTATATGAAAATGTACTACAAATATTAGACCTCCACTTGGAAAATTAAAGACTAGGCAGAAACCTGATTAATATCAGTAAAATCACAAACAACATAGATAAGAGAAAGAAGGGCTTGTTCAAAAAAATCTTGAAGGTCTAGGATGAGAGAAGGTCCTTTAGAAACTTGAGAGGGACATTTAATATAAATACAGAGAAGCATTAATTGGCTTAGTTGAGGACAACATGTTGAGACATATTAAGAAGAGCTATAGGTAGGAAATGAAAACACACTTAAAAAGAATTGGGACATATTTATTTAGGATTGACAAAGTTATGAATGACTTACATGAAAAGTAGGACTAAACCCAACCTTCCTTTCTATAACTTTGATTGGAAATACAGCCCACGCTGGATGTGTCAAACATGGATCTGAATAAGGAGATTGTTATTTCCATGTCTTTTTAAAAATTAATTAATTAATTAATTAATTTTTGGCTGTGTTGGGTCTTCGTTTCTGTGCAAGGGATTTCTCTAGTTGTGGCAAGCGGGGGCCACTCTTCATCGCGGTGCTTGGGCCTCTCACTATCGCGGCCTCTCTTGTTGCGGAGCACAGGCTCAGTAGTTGTGGCTCACGGGCCTAGTTGCTCCGTGGCATGTGGGATCTTCCCAGACCAGGGCTTGAACCCGTGTCCCCTGCATTAGCAGGCAGATTCTCAACCACTGCGCCACCAGGGAAGCCCTATTTCCATGTCTTGTTGTTGATGTTGAATGAAATTCTTTGTCATGATGTTTAACCACCAGCTCCCACACTTTTTATATCCTTTCTTTACATCACCACTGAAGAGAATAATCCAGAAAAGTTACCTTACAAAACACAAGATCTTTTGTCTGTAAATAAATGAATGGTCGGCCAATTTCTGGTTGGGTTGAGAAATACCTGGAAGCCAGATTGACTCTCTAGCTCCATTGCTGACATCTGTAAATAGTAACAACAGTGATCAATATTTATATATCAGTTACTGGGCCAGATACCCTAATTTAGTCCTCACAACAACCCTATAGGCAGATGCTTCTCTTACTCCCATTTTACAAATGGGGACTCTTAGATACAGAGAGGTTAACTTGCCCAAGGTCATAGAGTTAGTGAGTGAAAGAGCTGGTATCTGAATCTAAGGACTGCAATTCCCTCCTCTACGATCTTAACCACTTGTATACTGTCTACCTCTCGCCAGAGGAATTGCAGTGATTCCTGTGAAGCAGCAATTTAATCAGAAGACAATGTGAAAACTGTTCAGTGATGATTACGAGCGAAGGAAAAAAAACAACAATTAGTTTAAATGTAATGTGGATCAGTGTAAGTATTTTCGGCTCCAAATATGCATGATATAGTTACAAAAGTGGAGATGGTAACTGGTCTAACCCAAATATCAATGTGTGGTATTATCTGGAAAACTTTATGGGATTTTTACTTTTGCCCCCTATTTTCAGTAGTTAGGTTTATAAAACCCTTCAAACTCTTAGTGTAAAAGTACAAATACTCTGCCAAACAACATTCCCCTTTAAAGTGACACTTTCAGAGGACTTCAAAGTGAATGTTTGAGCTAAAGTGCGTCTTAAAAATACCGTGACTGACCAGAGGTAGAAATGCTATGAGGTCAAAACAAGGCTATGGGAATTTTTTAGAAAAAATAGCAGGCACTGAATTATTTAGAGATGAGGGGTATTGTGTTTGGAAGAGGATTTTTCTAGATTTCCCATACTGTCTTCCCCAGGTGATTTCAAAGAAAGCTGTGAAAATGTAGGAGCTGGTAGTTGAAAATAATGACAAAGATTTGAGTCCTAATGATCAAAAAACCCCTTACTAACTTAGAATGGCCATTTTCCCCTCCAAACTATCCGTAACTAGGTAAAGGACATGGTGTGTTAGCTTAGCTCAATTATTTTTAAGCACTTTCAAAGAAAAACCCTTGGCATCCTTTCTTCAAAGAAACTTTCTGAAGAAACCTAGTATGTAGAACACAAGCTCAAGCTGATGCTGGGGTGGGAGTGGGGAATCTGCTGGGGCTGTGTAGACACCCTCCCTTTTGGAGACATCCTATCCCTCCTGAAGGCAACCTAGACATTTAATATGAAACTGAACAAACTTCTGTTTTAGCTTGTTGTTGTAAATTTTGGCTAAAATGTTGAAATAATAAGGCATAAAAGACATTACATACACCCAGACCCCAAGTTTAACAATATGTATTTTTAGGTTTTTGTCAAGCTAGTACCTTTTGAATACCATTCTTATTCAATGTAGGCTAAATCCATGTTCTTTAAAATGTATTGGTAAAGAACCTCAAATTGATTTTTCTTGATTCAGTTTCGTTTAGTAGTTCGTGTCTTTCTGTTGCATTCTTTATGGCACCAATAGCTATAGAATTTATAAAGACTAGCTAGATGGCAAGAAGCAAGTATGCTACAGTTACTTTGAAACTGAGTTTGAACTTGGATGTATGTAATCTATTTTTTCCACTTGAAGAGATTGAACATATTGTGTTATCTGTACTAAAACCTAGTGTTATTGGAGAGAACGCTGGTCCTAAGAACCAAGTAGGTTAAGTGATGTATTGCTTTTATTCTTTTTTCTATCATTTTTCCCTTCCAGTGCTTTCTCATCTACTGGTCTCTAGGGAAAGCTCTGAGTCCCCTTCCACTCTATTCTTTAGAATCCCAAAGAGACGGTGTTTGGCTATGGATGAGTGAATCATCCAACAAATGTTTATAGCACCTGCTTCTTGCTAGGCACTAAGCTCTGCTCTGATACTACAGTGGTGTGCAAACCAGAGGAGGTTCAATGTTCCCACCCTCATGGAGCTTAGACTTCAGAGGGAGAGACAGACATATTTACATAATTATAAGATACTGAGTAATGATTGTGACACGTTATAAAGGAAAGTATAGAAAAGAATAAAATCATGTACCAGAGACCTAATTTGGTCTGCAGGAAAGGAAAAACCTCTCTGTGGAACTGATGTTGGAACACTTAATATAAAATTAGAGTGTTAAGAGCTCAGGGAATTGAAAGTTAAATGAAGAAGATTTGGGGTTAGAAAAATCACAGGACTGGAGGAGCTGAAGGAACATATTTTTGGCAGATGATGTCCTTGCTTTATCTGCTGAAGGTAGAACCCAGATTCTAGCTAGGTACCAAGGTTAAATGCTTCTGATGGGACTGAGCAAAATAAGAAGTACAAAGAAATGGGATATGCTTTCATATACATTTTAAGATTTTCATTTTCTGTGGGTCAATAGAGAAGGAATTTACTTTAGAAAAAATTAAATTAATATGAAGAGTTTTTTATTATTAAAATTTCAGGCATTTGGGCAAATATCATGAGATTTGGACATTTATATTTTTGAGGTTAGATTTTCTGAGCTGTCTTCACACTTGGTTCATATCATTTAACCCTTTCAGGTCTGCTTGGGGAAAGGGATGAAGTCATGTCTCAGAGTGTATACTATATGGCTTTCTGGTAAATATAATTCATCTTCAGTCTTGACTCCTCTTACAGGCTTCTACAACAATACAAAAACATGTTTTAAACCAAGAGGGGCTCTACCTAATGGTTTCATTGGTTCCAGCAGATATGTAGAATCAGTGTCAAGATTTGGAAAATCAGGCATATTTTTTTTTTTGTTTTGACTGAGCCCTACTGAGGTTTACAGGAAAAAAACAACACAGTATGCTATGCAATTAGCTTTAAGTCTCCCTTTCACATTTTTTGCAAAGACGGGTCAAAATTTTAGGCATGGGCATTTATTAAGCCAAAACACTATGAGTTTTGGCTTAATAAATTTTGGGGCTGAGCAAAGTGGTAAAGACTTGGGCTTCTTCCTGGCAAGTTATAGTAGTTATCTGACATCTTTTATTCAGCAAGCATTTCCTCTGATTTTTTGCAACAAGGTTCTGCTTTCCCATAGGAGATTACTCTTACTCCATTCTATATGATCTGGATAAGATAATTACTCAAGATGTACCAGCTCTCTGTCCGAACGTGAGCAGTGACTCAAGCAAGACTAATGGGATTCCTTCTGGGAATTTGAATTTAGGCCAATTCTCCTTTTACGGCGTCACTAAGACACATAATTTCAACTGACTGTGGACCCACTTATCAGGAAATGTTATTAAATAGATTTAAAAACAATCATGAGAAGAGTAATTCCAGGGTAGAAGATTGTTGGAGCTGAGTCATTTTTTAATGCTAGAGACCGAAAGAGACCCTCTCTGAGATGCCGTTCCCCAGATCCTCAAGCTATCCTAATTCTTGTCCTTCCTAGGGATTCTGTGAAGTACGTCATTTCCCTCCTGTTGTGGTTAAGTTAGAGTATGTTCTGACACTGGCTAGTATGTTTTTGTTATATTCCTTTGGATTGATTTCCTTTGGATGAACCTCCTCGGCTTGCTCTTCTCATGCCCCAGAGTGGCACACCCTCCTGGAAGAGGGCTATGGAAAAGGGCAGAGGAGGCTGCTGAACTTGATTTTAGTATAGGCTTTGGGCCAGAACCACCAAGGGAGTCTCTTGGCCTCCACATGATCCAGTCCTGTTCATCAACGCTAGAGGTTCTTTATCAGCACTTACGGTTAAGTCCATATAGCAACAAAAAAAATGAGCTTTGGCCTCCCCTATCCTCCTTTCTCGTTAGGTTTAAGTAGAGAATCGCTTGCGGGAATATGGTCAAGAAGGTTTTCTTTGCTTAACTTACATGGAACCCAAATGTCAAAGCGATTAACATAACCAATCTGGTGCAAATGATTTTCAATGCTTGATTTGGATATTTTGAGTATGTCGGCTATCTCCCACGTGGTATAATGTTGTCAATTAATGTCTCCATTTGACCGTTATCAACTTCAACTGATCTACCCAACCATGAAGCATTGTCTAGGAAGAAATGTACAGCATGAAACTTCACAAACTACTTTTGACACGTTTGATCAGTCACAGCACCTTCTCCATACACTGCACAAATCTCTTTTTGCATTTCAGTTGCATTTTTACCTTTCTTGAAATCTTAAAGGATAATATGCCAAAAATGTTGCTTTTTTCTTCCATCTTCAATATTAAAATGGCTACACCAAAATTTACCAGTTTTGATAAGATTTTCTTTTTTAAATGCAGGCTAATATGACAGCTCTCACAATCAATCTAACAGAATTGTTTCAAATTAAGTTAAAGACAACTAAACGCTACTAGAGCCACCTTATGGAAAAAAACCGAACAAAGTTTTTGGCCAACCCAGTATATATCTTGCTCATGGATCTGTAGTGCTAGGTGGATGGTTGAGGTGGAAAAATTCTAACCAAGTGTCACTAGAGGCATGACTAATGACTAAATAAACCCATTTCCTTGAGTGATTTTTTTTTTAACATCTTTATTGGAGTATAATTGCTTTACAATGGTGTGTTAGTTTCTGCTTTATAACAAAGTGAATCAGTTATACATATACATGTGTTCCCATATCTCTTCCCTCTTGCATCTCCCTCCCTCCCACCCTCCCTATTCTACCCCTCTAGGTAGTCACAAAGCACTGAGCTGATCTCCCTGTGCTATGTGACTGCTTCCCACTAGCTATCTATTTTACGTTTGGTAGTGTATATATGTCCATGCCACTCTCTTACTTTGTCACAGCTTACCTTTCCCCCTCCCCATATCCTCAAGTCCATTCTCTAGTAGGTCTGTGTCTTTATTCCCGTCTTACCCCTAGGTTCTTCATGACCTTTTTTTTTTTTTTCTTAGATTCCATATATATGTGTTAGCATACGGTATTTGTTCTTCTCTTTCTGACTTACTTCACTCTGTATGACAGACTTTAGGTGCATTCACCTCACTACAGATAACTCAATTTCGTTTCTTTTTATGGCTGAGTAATATTCCATTGTATATATGTGCCACATCTTCTTTATCCATTCATCTGTTAATGGACACTTAGGTTGCTTCCATGTCCTGGCTATTGTAAATAGAGCTGCAATGAGCCAGGACATATTTAAAGTGATAAAGGAGAAAAACCTACAACCAAGATTACTCTACCCAGCAAGGATCTCATTCAGATTTGATGGAGAAATTAAAACCTTTACAGACAAGCAAAAGCTGAGAGAGTGCAGCACCACCAAACCAGCTTTACAACAAATGCTAAAGGAACTTCTCTAGGCCAGAAACACAAGAGAAGGAAAAGACCTACAATAACAAACCCAAAACAATTAAGAAAATGGGAATAGGAACATACATATTGATAATTACCTTAAACGTAAATGGACTAAACGCTCCCACCAAAAGACACAGACTGGCTGAATGGATACAAAAACAAGACCCATATATATGCTGTCTACAAGAGACCCACTTCAGACCTAGGGACACATACAGACTGAAAGTGAGGGGACGGAAAAAGATATTTCATGCAAATGGAAACCAAAAGAAAGCTGGAGTAGCAATTCTCATATCAGACAAAGTAGACTTTAAGATAAAAACTATTAGAAGAGACAAAGAAGGACACTACATAATGATCAAGGGATCGATCCGAGAAGATATAACAATTGTAAATATTTATGCACCCAACATAGGAGCACCTCAATACATAAGGCAAATACTAACAGCCATTAAAGGGGAAATCGATGATAACACAATCATAGTAGGGGACTTTAACACCCCACTTTCACCAATGGACAGATCATCCAAAATAAAAATAAATAAGGAAACACAAGCTTTAAATGATACATTAAACAAGATGGACTTAATTGATATTTATAGGACGTTCCATCCAAAAACAACAGAATACACATTTTTCTCAAGTGCTCATGGAACATTCTCTAGGATAGATCATATCTTGGGTCACAAATCAAGCCTTGGTAAATTTAAGAAAATTGAAATCGTATCAAGTATCTTTTCTGACCACAACACGATGAGACTAGATCTCAATTACAGGAAAAGATCTGTAAAAAATAGAAACACATGGAGGCTAAAGAATACACTACTTAATAGCCAAGAGATCACTGAAGAAATCAAAGAGGAATTCAAAAAATACCTAGAAACAAATGACAATGAAAACACTACGACCCAAAACCTCTGGGATGCAGCAAAAGCAGTCTAAGAGGGAAGTTTATAGCAATACAATCCTACCTTAAGAAACAGGAAACATCTCAAATAAACAACCTAACCTTGCACCTAAAGCAATTAGAGAAAGAAGAACAAAAAAACTCCAAAGTTAGCAGAAGGAAAGAAATCCTTGAGTGATCTTACAAAACTTGATGAGATCAGGAGGGCACATATCATTTCCACTTTACAGACACATAAACTACAGCTCTGCGTCTATGTGGTATGATGGTGTCAGGACAGAACTCAGGACTCTGTCTTCTGCATTACTGAGGCCACATCATATATTTTAGTTGACTGTGAATAGAGCTTCTATTTTAGAGATTTAAAAATTATGCTGGCTATTGGAAAATAATTGCTTAAGTATCCTTAGTCCCTGCCCTTGCACGTGGTGAATAATCCATTTATATTATTCTAAGTACTTGCTTGCCAGTTTAGCTTGAGCTATATAAAATTGCCATTTGGTAGGTGAAAAACTGTCAAATACTGGCTGTTCCATGTGATTCAACCCACACCATTGAGAGATCAATTCACCTCTTACCACTCACCCTCCTCACTCAGCCACACTTGTGGCCTCCTCGCTGTCTTCACACAGAATGTTCTTGCCTCAGGGCTTTTGAATTTCTGTTTTCTCTGTCTTGATTGCTCTTCTTTCAGATAATGATTCCCATCCTCACTTTCTTCAGAAATTTTATGCAAATGTTACTGTCTCAAAGAAGCCTTCCTTCATCATCTAGTCTAAAATTTCAATCCCCTGTCCTGACCAAACACACCTTTTCTATCCCCCTTTCTGGTTTATTTTTTTTCCCTTTAGGATCCATCATTATTTTACATATTATATATAGTTATTTATTTTCATTTATTGTGTATCTTTACCTTATAATGAAAGCTCCCAGTGTGTAGCGATTGTAGTTTGTTTTATTCACCGCTGTTATTTCCAACATTTAAAATAGTGCCTGATACATAGTAGATGCTCAATAAGATATGTTGAATAAATGAGTGTGAACTGACCTGTAGTAGCCATAAATCCATGGGTCTAGATCTTTGACAACATCACATGGGTAATTGGTTACTCTGTTTTGTGACAAAACCAGGATTGTAGAGGTCTCTGTAGCTATGGTACAGAGTGATGGGGAGGCCAAGGAAACACAACTGTGGCCCATTCCTTTCCCATTCTAACAGGACAGCTCAGTTTTTATCTCTCTTATATTTTGGGGTTCAGGTAGGATTTCATTAGGGAAAAGGTTTATGCAGATGGATAATAACAATTTGAAACTACTGATTTGGGATAACCACAACAAAAAGTGTTTATAAGTGATCGTGTAGTTTTGAGACTAAAATATTGTGATTACAGTGTTTTTTCAGCACCCCATGAGGAGTGTAAGGGGTGGGTGTGATGGGGAGTCATCTGTAAAACCCACACATTCGGTGAGCTTCATATTTGAGAGATTTTTAAAACTGTTCTTGAAATGTAAAAGTTATTGTATTTTAATGAATTGTTGAAAACTCCCTCTCCCTCATTCCTTGGTATATTACTCTATATTAACCCTCCATGTGATTGAAAATTCCTAGTGGGGAAGGGGACACAATATTATTTATGTATTTACTTTTTGCTGGGAAATTGGCCTGAGTGCTATACTGGCCAGAAGCAAGGGAAAGTGGCATCAGGAATAACAGGTCTTAGTCCACAGTCTCCGAATTTGTGTATTTCAACAAATTTTTAAACACATGATGACACAAAAATTGTTAAGGCCGTAGTATAAAGACATTAAAAGAATTGATGTGAAAGCAAGATGGTGAACCATAACGTAATCAAAAGATATGTCTGCCTCTATTTGTTCTCCCAGTAACCTGGCCCAGAACCCTGCCTCAGATCACTGAGGGCTGCCTTAATCTCCTGTTTTTCCATGATACACTGCTTCCCTCTCACAAATCCTTCAAAATGGATATCAATGCACTTTATATGTTAATACAGAACTTTGCTCTATTGAAAATATAAACATATAAAGCAAGCTTTTACCTATCAAGATTTACAAATTGAAAAGGAACGTGCTAATCACAGTAAGCGTTAGTTGAATACTTAATAATTCTTAGACTAGAAGAGTAACTGATATTTAGCTAATAATTAATAATGATTTGGATGGAAGAAATACTATTTTCATGCAACTATACACATGTAAGACTACCAGGGGAAAATAGATGGGAACAGGAAAAAGGAAAGAAGCTGTGTGATAGTTACAGCAGAATGAATGAAATTCTGAGTGAAGATTAGAAAGTCCAGGTAAATAAGACAGAGGAGAGCCAAAGGGTCCAGTGATACCGTAAAATGGAAAATGCAGCTGTTGTAATGAAATGAGGTCCTCCGTCTATTTTTTTTTTCTTGCCCTTACATTGTTTCTGTTAAATAAACATAATGGTTCGGTTCTTAACCTGTTTTGATCCAGGGACCTTTTGAAAATCTTGTTAAAAATGATAGATTTTCTCCCCAGAAAAAAATGCTCCTATGCACAATGTTCTCCAAGGCCACTAAGTGGTGTGCAAAAATGTAACCTTCTTTGTTTACCTGCTGCATTTGTCTCTGTCTCAAGCCTGCATTCTGCCTGATAGCAGGAACCTAATCCAGCTCCTGGCAGTAAGCCATCCCTTCAGTGGCTTCTCCATGACTTGAGGTTTAAAATAACAACAACAACAAAATCCTGATATTTCCTCCCCTCTTCCTGCTTCTGGGGTTACCTCTAAACCCTGGGGCTCTGCTTCTTGTTCTGGCTCTACTTTGAGCAGGTATCCCTGAGACATATGAACAGCGTGTTGGGGCTTCTGGTTGTTGCTTCCATCACTGCTTGCTTTTCTTGCTGAGCAGCCATGTCCCCATTGTGGTGCACCTGCATGGTCCCTGCTCCTGGTCACTGCTATGTCCTTTTGTCCTGACTCCCCGATTCTCCCTCTGTTAGGGCTCTGCCCTTCTTCCAATCCTTTTCTCCTTGACAGCTTGGAGGCTCTGGATGGCACAGGAGAAGTAACTTGGTCATAAAGGATTCTCCTTCTGGGAATATAAGAATATGTCTACGTATTTTCTTATTTAAAAATATACAAAGAATAAATGAAAAAGTAATCAAAAAAAAAGAATGAAAATGATTTATAGTGGGTGGGTAGGAAAGGAGTAAAAGGGATGGGGAAGGGAGTGAGACTTTCGAGTGTGCCTTTTAAATAGTTTGGACTTTTAAACCATTTTAACAATTTACGTATTCAAAAAATGAAATTAAATGAAAAAGGATGAAACAAGTCAAACCTTAAAATTGTTTACTAACAGGAACAAATACTAATCCTAACTATATATTGAACTGATAACATAACTATAGATAAGATATTTAATTGGATTATATTTGTACACCTATTTGTACTTGGATATAATGTAAGATAATAAAATAACTGCAGGGAAATCTTAAACTATATTTAGTAGTTAACTAATGGCAGTTATTGTAATTCTAAAACTATTTTGTGTGTATTTTAGGATAAAATAAATGAATCAAGTTGTTGATATCGTTGGCAGCCAGGATTTTCACCAGGAGAAGGGAGTTTCAACATACAGGATGTAAGGACAGTAAGGAAGAACTCCTTGGTATTAAATTTAGATTGGAGTTATAATATAAATTAAAACTTTAAAATATCTGTATATAGCTATAAGCACATATAAATATTATATAAATAATAGAGAACATATATATATGTATATATGTATGTATACATACACAGAGAGATAACTGGCTAACTGTATACATTTGTTCTCCCCTGGAAAGACCTAAAATCAAAGACACCCTAGTGGCAGCAAGTACCACTAGTACCCAGACCTTGGTTGTGAATACCATAATCTACTAAATGAAACCAGAATTTCTTAGAGAAACAGCTAAAATGGGGAAAGTACAAAGTGAGCCTGGAACTTCTTGTGACAGGAAACAATGAACTGTTCAAAGACTAACTGGGTCTTGTCAAGAACACAACATGAATAGTAATGGTAATACATAGTAAAAAGTCCATGAATCCACAGTGATACCCAGAAATAGGGAGAGGGAAAATGAGAGGGAGAGGGAGAAGGGCAGGAATAGAGGGAGGGATTGAGAGAGAAGATTGTCCTCCTTTAAGTAGAATAATGCCAACTAATAAACGCAGAATGAATGATAGAACAGTCCCCACTTTGTAAACTCTAACATATTAAATTGATTTAGGTAAGCATCATCAATGGATGCTGTGGTGCTGTGGTAGCAGAAAAACAGTCCCCCAAAATGTTCATGCCCTAATCCCAGAAATGTGTTACTTTACATGATAAAAGGCATTTTGCAGATGGGAGTAAGGTTAAGGACTTGGAGATTATCCTGGATTATTTGGGTGGGCTCAGTGTCATCAGCAGGGTCCTTATAAGTTGAAGAGGGAGGTAGAAGAGAGAAACAGAGAGATGGCAATATGAGGACTCAGTTACTGATTTTGAAGATGGAGGAAGCAGGCCATGAGCCAAGGGAAGCAGGCAGATAGTGAGATGGTTGGAAAGAGTGGGTCAGGATGGTAACAGTTGGTGGTTCTTGGGGAGGGATATGCAAGTGTTCATGCAATTTTCTTTTACTTTTCTATAGGTTTGAAAATTTTCAAGCTAAAAAATTAGTTAAAAAGAAAAAGCCTAGGGGCTTCCCTGGTAGCGCAGTGGTTGAGAGTCCGCCTGCTGATGCAGGGGAAATGGGTTCGTGCCCCGGTCCGGGAAGATCCTCTCCCGTGGAGAGGCTGGGCCTGTGAGCCATGGCCGCTGAGCCTGCGCGTCAGGAGCCTGTGCTCCGCAACGGGAGAGGCCACAACAGTGAGAGGTCCGCGTACCGCAAAATGAGTTAAACTAGGTGTGGATTATTATTGTCATTTTGCACATAGGAAAGGTTAATAATATGAACATAGACACAAGCACCAGTGAACATCAGGGATGGAGTAGAACTCAGGTATTCCAGCTATGCATCTGTTGTACATTTTATTAAATCAGTGTTTAACCACCTGTGGGCCCTGGTGGCTTCAGGATCTATTGCAGAAAGTCTGTCCTGCAAATGAATTTGGGTACCCAGCTTTGTCTATAGATTGAACTATGCCTCACACATATTCTACTATTTACAATGTCAATTCAGCTGTTTAAAAATATTTAAAAATTAAAGTATTCTCCTTCTATTAAATATGTACATTGAGAGTTTTAAAAAACTGAAAAGCCAAGGATTTGGATATTTTCTTTCTGGTTACTTCTATGGCGCCACTGCTCATTCTCAGCATAGGCCATCAACATAGGACAATACTGATCCCAAGTCTTGCCTCACTAGAAGAATTTCTTTGAGGGTGGAGAATTGATATGAGTTTTTCGTTGTTATATTTCTAGAGCCTAGAACAGTGCCTTGTACTTAGCATGTGTCCAGTAAATACTGGTTGAACTAATGATGGGACAGAACTTCAAGGATGGAACCGGATTAGCTAAAGTGTCATATATTAACCGTCCACACACAGATAGAATTTTGTCTACATTTTAGAGCCATTAAAGAGCTCTCTGAAGTCATCCTTAGACTCTAAATGAAACCCCACTCTACAGTTCTTCCTTCCCTCTCAGTAATTTTCTATTGATCTTCTAGTCTTTATTTCTCTGTTACTCAATTGTTACTTCTAAATAGGCCCCACTAGCTGGGCTGAGTGCCTTTTTAATCTGTGCATTTTATTTCTTGAAACACATTTTAAGCTTCTTAAGGACAGAAACTACTTCTTATCTATTTTTTTCTACTCTTTTTTTCAAACCCAGAACCTGACATGGTGTCTATTTTTTTTTTTTGTAGGCACCTGTTATTTTTGTTTCTCCTGGCTTCTATTCATTCCTCTTCTCTTTTTTTTTTTCACAGACACACACTATATTTTATTTTTACAAGAGATAAATAGACTGACACCAAGCATTGTAAATGGATGACCACAACAAAAGCAACAATGATTGCAATTACCAAACACGAAACCCACTCATACTATGTCATAATATTGACATTCAGTCCAGTAATCCTCCACTGTAACAGCTCCTTTACTTTGCAGTGAAAATTGATTTGTATATTTTTTGCCTCTGAGTCCTTGTGGGATTTTTTTTTTATTCAAACAGAAAGTCACAAAAATTATAATCATCCTCATCAGTTCACTCAGTCCCATGTAATTAATTTTTTTTCATCTTGATCTTTTGTTAGCACTTTTATGATTTCATCAGTTTTCCATTAGAGTTCAGAAAATGCTTATTCATTCAGTTCACCAGTATAGTCAGTTACCAGAAACCTGTACTTTCAGAGTCTTTTCCATGAATTCCTTGAAGATGAAACCCTTTTATAGGAACATATTTGCAAAAGCATCAGATACACCCAGAACTGTCTGTAAATGACAAAAGACTTAAAAATGACCATGGTTAAAGATTTGATGAAAGTTCATAATAATGCAACTGACAAGGAAATTTAGTTATTTCTGAGATATACATTTTAAAGTAATAACTAGAATTATGACTTACAACATTATACCAGAATATATAAGATTTTTAGAAATTTCATGTAATGTCTCAAATATTTATATTAACATATTTCCATACAAATAATCCAAAGAAAGTCTGGTATTAGTTGTTTTGTTTGCTTGTTTGTCTTTTTATACTGCAGGTTCTTATTAGTCATCAGTTTTATACACATCACTGTTTACATGTCAATCCCAATTGCCCAATTCATCATACCACCATCCCCACACCCCTGCCGCTTTCCCCCCTTGGTGTCCAAACGTTTGTTCTCTACATATGTGTCTCTATTTCTGCCCTGCAAACCAGTTCATCTGTACCATTTTTCTAAGTTCCACATATATGCGTTAATATATGATATTTGTTTTTCTCTTTCTGACTTACTTCACTCTGTATGACAGTCTCTAGATCCAACCACGTCTCAACAAATGACCCAATTTCGTTCCTTTTTATGGCTGAGTAATATTCCATTGTATATATGTACCATACCTTCTTTATCCATTCATCTGTCAACGGGCATTTAGGTTGCTTCCATGACCTGGTTATTGTAAATAGTGCTGCAGTGAACATTGGGGTGCATGTGTCTTTCTGAATTATGGTTTTATCTGGGTATATGCTCAGTGGGGGGATTGCTGGATCATATGGTAATTCTATTTTTAGTTTTTTAAGGAACCTTCATACTGTTCTCTGTAGTGGCTGTATCAATTTACATTCCCACCAACAGTGCAAGAGGGTTCCCTTTTCTCGGCACCCTCTCCAGCATTTGTTGTTTGTAGATTTTCTGATTAAGCCCATTCTAACTGGTGTGAGCTGATACCTCATTGTAGTTTTGATTTGCATTTCTCTAATAATTAGTGATGTTCAGCAGCTTTTCATGTGCTTCTTGCCCATCTGCATGTCTTCTTTGGAGAAATGTCTATTTAGGTCTTCTGCCCATTTTTGGATTGGGTTTTTGTTTATTTAATATTGAGCTGCATGAGCTGTTTATATATTTTGGAGATTAATCCTTTGTTGATTCATTTGCAAATATTTTCTCCCATTCTGAGGGTTGTCTTTTCGTCTTGTTTATGGTTTCCTTTGCTGTGCAAAAGCTTTGAAGTTTCATTAGGTCTCATTTGTTTATTTTTGTTTTTATTTCCATTACTCTAGGAGGTGGATCAAAAAAGATCTTGCTTTGATTTACGTCAAAGAGTGCTCTTCCTATGTTTTCGTCTAAGAGTTTTATAGTGTCCAGTCTTAGATTTAGGTCTTGAATCCATTTTGAGTTTACTTTTGTGTATGGTGTTAGGGAGTGTTCTAATTTCATTCTTTTACATGTAGCTGTCCAGTTTTCCCAGCACCACTTACTGAAGAGGCTGTCTTTTCTGCATTGTATATCTTTGCCTCCTTTGTCATAGATTAGTTGACCATAGGTGCGTGGGTTTACCTCTGGGCTTTCTATCTTGTTCCATTGATCTATGTTTCTGTTTTTGTGCCAGTACTATATTGTCTTGATTACTGTAGCTTTGTAATATAGTCTAAAGTCAGGGAGTCTGATTCCTTCAGCTCCGTTTTTTTCCCTCAAGACTGCTTTGGCTATTCGGCGTCTTTTGTGTCTCCATACAAATTTTAAGATGATTTGTTCTAGTTCCGTAAAAAATGCCATTGGTAATTTGATAGGGATTGCATTGAATCTGTGGATTGCTTTGGGTAGTAGAGTCATTTTCACAGTATTGATTCTTCCAATCCAAGAACATGGTGTATATCTATCCATCTGTTGGAATCATCTTTAATTTCTTTCATCAGTGTCTTATAGTTTTCTGCATACAGGTCTTTTGTCTCCCTAGGTAGGTTTATTCCTAGGTATTTTATTCTTTTTGTTGCAATGGTAAATGGGACTGTTTACATAATTTCTCTTTCAGATTTTTCATCATTAGTGTATAGGAATGCAAGAGATTTCTGTGCATTAATTTTGAATCCTGAAACTACCAAATTCATTGATTAGCTCTAGTAGTTTTCTGGTGGCATTTTTAGGATTCTCTCTGTATAGTGTCATGTCATCTGCAAACAGTGACAGTTTTACTTCTTCTTTTCTGATTTGGATTCCTTTTATTTCTTTTTCTTCTCTGATTCCCATGGCTAGGACTTCCAAAACTACGTTAAATAATAGTGGTGAGAGTGGACATCCTTATCTCGTTCCTAATCTTAGCGGAAATGCTTTCAGTTTTTCGTCATTGAGAATGATGTTTGCTGTGGGTTTGTCTTATATGGCCTTTATTATGTTGAGGTAGGTTCCCTCTATGCCCACTTTCTGGAGAGTGTTTATCATAAATCAGTGTTGAATTTTGTCAAAATCTCTTTCTGCATCTATTGAGATGATCATATGGTTTTTATTCTTCAATTTGTTAATATGGTGTATCACATTGATTGATTTGTGTATATTGAAGAGTACTTGCATCCCTGGGATCAATCCCTCTTGATTGTGGTGTATAATCCTTTTAATGTGTTGTTGGATTCTGTTTGCTAGTATTTTGTTGAGGCTTTTTGCATCTATATTCATCAGTGATATTGGTCTGTAATTTTCTCTTTTTGTAGTATCTTTGTCTGGTTTTGGTATCAGGGTGATGGTGGCCACACAGAATGAGTTTGGGAGTGTTTCTTCCTCTGCAATTTTTTGGAAGAGTTTGAGAAGGATGGGTGTTAGCTCTTCTCAAAATGTTTGATAGAATTCACCTGTGAAGCCAACTGGTCCTTTGCTTTTGTTTGTTGGAAGATTCTTAATCACAGTTTCAATTTCATTACTTGTGATTGCTGTGTTCGTATTTTCTGTTTCTTCCTGGTTCAGTCTTGGAAGGTTATACCTTTCTAAGAATTTGTCCATTTCTTCCAGGTTGTCCATTTTATTGGCATAGAGTTGCTTGTAGTAGTCTCTTAGGATGCTTTGTATTTCTGCGGTGTCTGTTGTAACTTCTCCTTTTTCATTTCTAATTTTATTGATTTGAGTCCTCTCCCTCTTTTCCTTGATGAGTCTGGCTAATGGTTTATCAATTTTGTTTATCTTCTCAAAGAACCAGCTTTTAGTTTTATTGATCTTTGCTATTGTTTTCTTTGTTTCTATTTCATTTATTTCTGCTCTAATCTTTATGATTTCTTTCCTTCTGCTAACTTTGGGTTTTGTTTGTTCTTCTTTCTCTAGGTCTTTTAGGTGTAAGGTTATATTGTTTACTTGAGATTTTTCTTGTTTCTTGAGGTAGGCTTGTATAGCTATAATCTTCCCTTTTAGAACTGCTTTTGCTGCACCCCATAGCTTTTGGATCATCGTGTTTTCATTGCAATTTGTCTCTAGGTATTTTCTGATTTCCTCTTTGATTTGTTCAGTGATCTCTTGGTTATTTAGTAACGTATTGTTTAGCCTACATGTGTTTGTGTTTTTTACGTTTTTTTCCCCTGTAATTCATTTCTAATCTCATAGCGTTGTGGTCAGAAAAGATGCTTGATATGGTTTCAATTCTCTTAAATTTACTGAGGCTTGATTTGTGACCCAAGATGTGATCTATCCTGGAGAATGTTCCATGCGCACTTGAGAAGCAAGTGTAATCTGCTGCTTTTGAATGGAATGTCCTATAAATATCGTTTAAATCTATCTGGTCTACTGTGTCATTTAAACCTTCTGTTTCCTTATTTATTTTCATTTTGGATGATATGTCCATTGGTGTACATGAGGTGTTAAAGTCCCCCACTATTATTGTGTTATTCTCAATTTCCTCATTTATAGGTGTTAGCAGTTGCCTTATGTATTGAGGTGCTCCTATGTTGGGTGCATATATATTTATAATTGTTACATCTTCTTCTTGGATTGATCCCTTGATCATTATGTAGTGTCCTTCCTTGTCTCTTGTAACATTCTTTATTTTAAAGTCTATTTTATCTGATATGAGTATAGCTACTCCAGCTTTCTTTTGATTTTCATTTGCATGGAATATCTTTTTCCATCCCCTCACTTTCAGTCTGTATGTGTCCCTAGGTCTGAAGTGGGTCTCTTGTAGACAGCATATATATGGGTCTTGTTTTTCTATCCCTGTGTCTTTTGCTTGGAACGTTTAATCCATTCGTGTTTAAGGTAATTATCGATATGTATGTTCCTATGACCGTTTTCTGAATTGTTTTGGGTTTGTTTTTGTAGGTCCTTTTCTTCTCTTGTGTTTCCCACTTAGAGAAGTTCCTTTAGCATTTGTTGTAGAGCTGGTTTCATGGTGCTGAATTCTCTTAGCTTTTGCTTGTCTGTAAAGCTTTTGACTTCTCCATCAAATCTGAATGAGATCATTGCCAGGTAGAGTAATCTTGGTTGTAGGGTCTTCCCTTTCATCACTTTAAGTATATCCTGCCACTCCCTTCTGGCTTGTCGAGTTTCTGCTGAGAAATCAGCCGTTAACCTTATCAGAGTTCCCTTGTATGTTATTTGTCATTTTTCCCTTGCTGCTTTCAATAATTTTTCTTTGTCTTTAATTTTTGCCAATTTGATTACTATGTGTCTTGGCATGTTTCTCCTTAGGTTTATCTTGTATGGGACTCTCTGCACTTCCTGGACTTGGGTGGCTGTTTCCTTTCCCTTGTTAGGGAATTTTTCAACTATAATCTCTTCAAATATTTTCTCTGGTCCTTTCTCTCTCTCTTCTCCTTCTGGGACCCCTATAATGCTAATGTTGTTGCATTTAATGTTGTACCAGAAGTCTCTTAGTCCGTCTTCATTTCTTTTCATTCTTTTTTCTTTACTATGTTCCTCAGCAGTGAGTTCCACTGTTCCGTCTTCCAGGTCACTTATCCGTTCTTCTGCCTCAGTTATCCTGCTATTGATTCCTTCTAGTGTAGTTTTCATTTCAGTTATTGTATTGTTCATCTCTGTTTGTTTGTTCTTTGATTCTTCCAGGTCTTTGTTAAACATTTCTTGCATCTTCTCGATATTTGCCTCCATTGATTTTCCGAGGTCCTGGATCATCTTCACTATCATTATTCTGAATTCTTTTTCTGGAAGTTTGCCTATCTCCATTTTATTTAGTTGTTTTTCTGGGGTTTTATCTTGTTCCTGCATCTGCTATATAGCCCTCTGCCTTTTCATCTTGTCTATCTTTCTGTGACTGTGATTTTTGTTCCACAGGCTGCAGGATTGTAATTCTTGCTTCTGCTGTCTGCCCTCTGGTGGATGAGGCTTTCTAAGAGGCTTGTGCAAGTTTCCTGATGGGAGGGACTGGTGGTGGGTAGATCTGACTGTTGCTCTGGTGGGCAGAACTCAGTAAAACTTTAATCCACTTGACTGTTGATTGGTGGGGCTGGGTTCCCTCCCTGTTGGTTGTTTGTCCTGAGGCAACCCAACACTGGAGCCTACGTGTGCTCTTTGGTGGAGCTAATGACAGACTCTGGGAGGGCTCACACCAAGGAGTACTTCCCAGTACTTCTGCTGCCAGTGTCCTTGTCCCCATGGTGAAACAGAGCCAACCCCCGCCTCTGCAGGAGACCCTCCAACACTAGCAGGTAGGTCTGATTCAGTCTCCCCTGGGGTCACTGCTTCTTCCACTGGGTCCTAATGCACACACTACTTTTTGTGTGCCCTCCAAGAGTGGGGTCTCTGTTTCCCCCAGTCCTGTCAAAGTCCTGCAGTCAATTCCCACTACGCTTCAAAGTCTGATTCTCTAGGAATTCCTCCTCCCATTGCCAGACCCCCAGGTTGGGAAGCCTGACGTGGGGCTCAGAACCTTCCCTCCAGTGGGTGAACTCCTGTGGTACAAGTGTTCGCCTGTCTGTGAGTCACCCACCCACCAGTTATGGGATTTGATTTTACTGTGATTGCGCCCCTCCTACCATCTCATTGTGGCTTCTCCTTTGTCTTTGGATGTGGGGTATCTTTTTTGGTTAGTTCCAGCGTCTTCCTGTCAATGATTGTCCAGCAGCTAGTTGTGATCCTGGTATTCTCGCAAGAGGGAGTGAGAGCACGTCCTTCTTCCCCGCCATCTTGTTTCCTCTTCCATTCCTCTTCTCTTGATAATAACATTCTGCTTTCTTTCTGGGAACTCATCTCACCTCTATTTTGTAGACAACTGTGGGTAAATGCAAGCTATCCTGTCCTGTCTTAGCCAAGCAGGAGAGGAGGTTTTGGAAGAGATAGGTTAACAGCTAGACTGTAATCTTCTTCAGCATTATAATTAATTGAGGAAAAATAGAACACTGTCAACCTTCTTACGATATCAACTCAAGAAATTTTTTCATTGCAATGGTCTCTGTGGGTTTGCTGTGAATAGATTACTGATCCATGAATATTCTTGCATACTTGGTTGTCAAGATAATTTATCGTATAATCTATAAGTTTTGATTTGTAGCCTCATAAAAGACAGGAAGCCAGGCAGCCTCTCCTTTAGTTCCCCAGTGACAGGTAACTAGAAAGATATTTAAGCTGAGGGACCCTAAGCCCTGCAGTTTTCTTGTGTTTTTGTGATTCGCACTCTTGTCATGTCAGTGCTGGTCCCTCATGACTAAAGTGTATCCCATGTAGTGACTGAGACATTGGAAGATGTGTCTGGGGTGTCCAAGGCCTCCACGACCTTGTGGCAGTATGTTGTTGTCCCTCTTCTTAAGGCTTCTGTGTGCTTTCTTAAGGCTAAGTAAACTCAGTGATGGATAAGCCTATTGTATGCTGTGCACTTGATTGACAGTCTTGCAGCGTGTGACCCAGACTCAGCCAATGATACTTTCTCCTGGGACTTTGAATCTTGGGTTGGTGGCATATGTCCTAAATGGATTTTTTTTCTTTTTTAATTTGACTGGCAGCACAGCACTCTGACAAAGCTATAGAATAGTTCTTGCTCCCTGGATGTCAGAGCTACGTGTGTTTCTGTCTATTTCCAAGCTTTTCCACGGTTTCTGTTAGCATGCTCTCTTTCCAATGAATTCCTGTTTACCTAATTAATCAGAGATGGTTTCTTTTAGCTGCCACCAGAGAACTCTGACGATACAGCTATGAGTAAGGTAAGTTCTCAATACATTTTAATTGTTTAGTTAGTGTCTTGATTAGCTACTGCTCTGTAATAAATCACCTCTAAATGTGGTGGCTTGAAATTACAACCACTTATTTAGCTGCAGTTATGCAGGCCCATGGGTTAGACTGGGCTCAGCTGTCTGGTTCTCTTGGTCTCAGCCAAATTTCCCCACATTCAGTATTTTTGCCATAAACATCTTTGCCACAAATGTTTTTGCCCCAAACATTTTCACTGCATAGCTAAATGGCTGTGAGGCAAGTTTGCTATCATGGATAAAATAATGAAAAATAAAAGTGGGATACTAAAAAGGACATACTAAAACATGAGAAATGAGTAACAAAGTTAAGAGGACCTTATTGCAAAATACAAAATACTTGAATACATTTAGAATGTGTGTAGATTCATGCAATACTGCACGTATAACTGATTTTATTTTGTGGGTTGTACCTAAGCACTTGTCTTCCAAGGCTTTCGTTCATGATATTTTATACATTGATTGATTGATTGTTAATTTGTCTCCCTGTTTGGTGCCACACTTTTTCTTTTTTGCTAAAATTTCTTCCTTTATTAATAAAGGTAGCAGTTTTCAAACACTAGGATGCATATTTGTAACTGAGCTTTGTATTGTGTTGGGAAAGCCTCTGCACTGTTGTTTGTTAGCATTATTTCACATGCTGGTTGAAAGATGTTTCAAAGTTCTATGGGAAACATGGGTTCAACTCTGTGCCTTTGAGGCTTTTGAGGCCTCTTTCTCTTCCAATGTCGTGTGTTTCAAAATAAGAAACCCACTCTTGGGACAAATCATCATCATCATCGGTCAACTCAAAAAAAACCAGTAACGTTGCTAACCAGAAGAAATGCTAATGTATTCAACCAGATGAAAACAAACTTTCTAATCAAAAACTGCCAACCATTTATTTTACTTTTCATGGAATAATTGCCTTAAGGCCAATTAGCTTTGGGCAAAAATGCTTGTGGCAAAGATGTCGCTAAGAATGTTTATGGTGAAAGTGCCTAGAAAAATTTTCTCATGCTTTTGTGGTGGAATGCACGTCAGGTGGGCAGCTTTGCTTCTGGAGGTTAGCTGGCCATCTAGGAAGTTTCTCTGGTCTTAGAACTGGCACAACATTGCTTCAGCTGTATTATATTGATAAAACTAAGTCACAAGTCCAGCCCAGCTGGGAGGTCACATTACAAATGGGTATGGATATAGAGAAGGGAATAATTGTGGCCAATTTTGTAAATAAGCTGTCACAGTAATTTGAATGGAAAGGAAGTATACAGAATAGAAATAGATATTAATGCAGAAAATGTTGTTGTGTACTTTAATCTGCAATTGAAATGCTTTGTCCAAAGCACATTTCTCTTTGGTGTGAATGGAATAGGCTAGCTGATGTTCATCCCATGGCCTGCCCAATGAAAATATGCCCACCTGCACCAAGGAGGCCCTATTATGAACTATAATGCCTTGACAAATAACCAGAATGTGGGAGGAATGGTATATTTCTTTTTTAACAGATCAAATCATATCATTAGGTCTTAAAAACTTAGCATTATCATGTCTTATTAATTTTTCAGAGGGATAGTTGCCCAATTCTTTTTTTTTTTAACTGCCTAGTCCCCTTATTTTCTTTTTTTTTTAAGCATTTTTATTGGAGTATAATTGCTTTACAGTGGTGTGTTAGTTTCTGCTTTATAGCAATGTGAATCAGTTATACATATACATATATCCCCATATCTCTTCCCTCTTGCCTCTCCCTCCCTCCCACCCTCCCTATCCCACCCTTCTAGCTGGTTACAAAGCATGGAGCTGATCTCCCTGTGCTATGTGACTGCTTCCCACTAGCTATCTATTTTACATTTGGTAGTGTATATATGTTCATATATACACTACCACTCTCTCACTTTGTCCCAGCTTACCCTTCCCCTTCCTCATGTCCTCAAGTCCATTCTCTTGTAGGTCTGTGTCTTTATTCCCATCTTGCCCCTAGGTTCTTCATGACCATTTTTTTTTTTTAGATTCCATATGTATGTGTTAGCATACAGTATTTATTTTTCTCTTTCTGACTTACTTCACTCTGTATGACAGACTCTAGGTCCATCCACCTCACTACAAATAACTCAATTTTGTTTCTTTTTATGGCTGAGTAATATTCCATTGTATATATGTGCCACATCTTCTTTATCCATTCATCCGATGATGGACACTTAGGTTACTTCCATGTCCTGGCTATTGTAAATAGAGCTGCAGTGAATATTGTGGTACATGACTCTTTTTGAATTATGGTTTTCTCAGGGTATATGCCCAGTAGTGGGATTGCTGGGTCATATGGTAGTTCTAGTTTTAGTTTTTTAAGGAACCTCCATACTGTTCTCCATAGTTTGCCCACTTCTTGTCATTGATAGACTGGAGTGCTAGAAAGGTCAGGGAGAGCCCTTAACTTAAAAAAAAAAAAAAAAAAGCTAAGAAAAAACATTCTCCAAGCCTTTAAAGTAGGGTTATGTCTCATTCCACCTTTGCATCTCTCCATGATAATGACAGGCTTTACAGAGAAGGCGTTTAAATATTGAAGAATTAATACTGGCTTCTATAGTTGAGACTGCATCATTAGTTATGTCCTGACTCATGTAGCTGGAAAACTTATTTACTTTGGATTGTAGAAATAGACTTTAGTCAGGTGTAGAAAAATTCATGTGGTGGCCTATAGAATTAAAGAAAAATGGACCACTTCAACCAATATTTATTAAGTATGTGTTCACATTCAATATTTATTTAGAGGGGAAACTGGTTTATTAATAGTAAAAATTCTTCCTCCCTCCCTCCCTCCCTTCCTTCCTTCCTTCCTTACTTTCATCCTCTTTTCCTATTTTATTTTCTCCCAAACAAAATTTCACATCAATGAGAACATTAGGTAATGATAAAGTATTTACTGAGGTGAAGTGGAGTGGCAAGGAGAGGGTTGGTATTGCACTGTGCCCGCTGTTTCACAGTTTGCATACCAAGCTCAGTGAGCCCTACCTGGTTTTCCAAATTCCTCTTCTCATCCTCACAGCTACCAGGTTTCCTCCCTCTCTTTTCCCATCCACACTCTGCCTTCTTGCTCCTGCCTTAGATTTTCTAGATCTGTATCTGGGATTCTCAATTTTTCCTTTCTTAGGCAGAGCAATTTAGTGCTGTAACAGTTTTAAATTCAAACTTTGACACTCCCACTCACTAGTTAAAACTGCCTACAGTAACATCAAAGGCCATTATATGAGGAACAAAAGTTTTACTCCTGTTTAACAAATAGAAGTTCCTCCAGATATCAAAATTTGCGTTCCTTAGAAGGCAATGGGAAATAAAAACTGACAAATCTACTATGAGCAGATGACCATAGTAAAAGGCAAAATAAGCAATTTCTTACATGGCCTGCATAGGAGAGGGGCCCATTTACATCTTTCTATTGTGTTAAAAGTTGTTTTGATGTGTAAATCATTTAAAAGTTAAAATAATTCTCATGATATTTTAGCAACCCTTATGGAATGGAGTCCTGGAGGTATTCAACTTGTCCAACCTCTAACACACCCATAGTTATTGTGATAATGAAATTAACTGTATCTGTTGAGAGATCTTTGACAGCAGTAATTGACAAGTGAACGCTTTAATGTACATCTGCCCCCATCTGAACACTTTTTTCCCAGGATTTCTCTCCTGAAGCTACAGTGATGGGGTGGGTGGGAGGGGCTAGCCATCTCCATCATGCCTCTTTCTGTTGGTTCTCCCAGCTCTTCCACTTCATTCACTGCCCCTAATTCTTGCTACCTGGATTGCAGTCCCTGAAAAGAAATTTGTCTTTGTTTCCCGCTCTGTTTTCTAGGGAACCTAAGCTAAGATACTCATTAAGAAAAAAAAGAGGATAAGACTGGGAAAATAAGAATACTGTAAACTCAAACTTTACTTACTTTAAAGTGTTTTATGTGCATGAGGTAAAGGGCTATAATTCCTTCCACTCAACGTTCTTTGAAATATCAGAAAGACTTGTCATTTTCCATTTTTTCCCCCAAAGATTGAAAAAAATCCGTAAGTGCATTAGAAAATCAAAAAATGTAAAGAATTCTTAGACAATAAAAAGCAATTGAGATTATTTTATAAGAGAATCAAGAGCAGGGAAACCATGTCTCCAGATCCATTTCAAGCCTACCTGTATTTTTCCATCTCCACCGTCACCTTCCTAGACCAAGGTATCTTCCCCTCTTGCTGGGGTTCCACCTGGTCTCTTTGCTTTGCTCTTGTCCTCCTACAATTCCTTCTCTATGCTTTTCCCACCTTCAAGCCTTTGCAATTTATTGTTGCCTCTGCCTTGGATGCTCCTTACCTGCTTCTTCCCGTTGGCTCCTTTTAGTTCACCTTAAACATCATTTTCTCAGGTCAGAGCATCTTCTGACCTCCTGGTCTAAAGTCACCCTCCTCTTCTGCTTACCTCCCATCATTTCCTATTCCATTTATCTGTTACTTTTTTCATGGAATTTACCAAATCTGTTACAGATTTTTATTTGTTTGCTTCCATATTAGTGGCTGTTTCTCTCATTAGAATATCAGTGCCATGAGGGCGGGAACCTGGTCTGTTGTCTTTATTGCCCTATCTTGGGTTTTCAGCACAGTTAGTGACACACAGCATAGAAAGAATGACACTTTTCTTAGGGCTCTTCACTCAGTCAACGAGCACTGTACCAACTATTGAGCTAGATATTGGCAGTCAAGAGGAAGGAAATAAGACCCTGCCTTCAAGGAGCTCTGAGTGGAGAAGAGCATGGCCTTTTATTTTCTGATGCATAGTTTGATCATTTGTGCTACATATTTTATTTTTTTACCATTAGACTTTACCACACTGAATGCAGGATCTCAATCATCTTTGTATCTCTACAGAGGTTAGCATATACCATGAAAATAAAATCATATTTTTGATAACATTTAAAAAGTTCTAAGGGAGCTTTTATAAATATGATAAATTATTATTATTTTAATATTACTATTATTATTATTTTTTTTTGTGTGTGTGGTACCCGGGTCTCTCCCATTGTGGAGCACAGGCTCCGGACGTGCAGGCTCAGCGGCCATGGCCCACGGGCCCAGCTGCTCCACGGCACGTGGGACCCTCCCGGACCGGGGCACGAACCCGTGTCCCCTGCATCGGCAGGTGGACTCTCAACCACTGCGCCACCAGGGAAGCCCTAATATTACTATTATTAATTGTCCAGTAAAGTATAATCAGTGCTTCTTAACTATTTGTTAATTACCAAATGAGATGTTTACGTAAAAGGGTGAGAAAAAGATTGTGGTGTTGGTGAAAAAGAAGAGTCTGAGTGGATTGTAGGTAAAGTGATCAAAAGAAAAATTGGATTTGAAAGCCAAATCCCACACTGCTGTAAGGATACTCTTCTGCTCATTTTCTTTCCTGGAACTTTATAATTTAATAATAATCATTTCTTTAGATGTCTGTAGGAAGTTAAATAATGAGTCTGCTGCAATTTCAACACCTAAGAACAAAAAGTTCACAAACCATAGCATATTTATCTACTTGAAAATTACCTCATTATTTTCCAGCTTCAGTGTGAGAAGGTCACGCAAATTAATTAACAACATACGGTCAGCAACATTCATTTAATTGTGATCTTTTGGGAGAAGGAAATCATGTACCACTGTCACTGATGTGAGTTGGGAAGCGGGGGAACATCACACACCTGTAATTTTATTAATTATTAATGAAGACCAATATAAATAATGCATTTCCTATTTTGTTTACTAAGCCAGTGGGACTTGGTATAGCCTGAGATAATATCTCTGCCTAAGACAAAGAAAATTCCAGCTGCTCTGAATTTCTCGGCTGGAATTTATATCCTATAAATTCCAGCCGATAGTTTGCCAAAAAGGGATCTGGCTACTACAAGTGGATTTACAAAAATGCTGTCTGTGAGCTAATGCTTAATAAATACAGCTTAATGATAATAATGTGAGCTACTGAGATGAAAATACTTGTAAGGTAAGACCTGGTGCCTTTTCAAATCAGACATGTTCCCCAGACATCATGGAGCCATGTATACTTTAGAAAGAAAATTAAAGGAAATTTATGCATGTGTGTGGTCCCATATGAATGCTCACCAAAGGGGGACTTCAGCAGAGGACAATTTTAATAATCAAGTGGATAGGGCAACCTGTTCTGTGTATGCTAGCCAGCATCTTTCCCCAGGTACCCTTGTTATTACCCAGTGAGCTTATGAACAAAGTGGCCATGATGGCAGGGATGGAAGTTATGCATGGGCTCAGCAACATGGACTTCCACTGACCACTGCCAACTTGGCTGTGGTCACTGCTGAATGCCCAATCTGCCAGTAGGAGACACCAACTTTGAGTTCCTGATATGGCATCATTCCCTGGGGTAATCAGTCAGCTACCTGGTTGCAGTTTGATTACATGGGACCACTTTCGTCAGGAAAGGTCAGTGCTTTGTTCTTACTGGGATAGACACTCTGCATACAGATTTGCATACAGCATTGCTTCTGATCAAGGAACTCATCTCAAAGAAAAATGAGTATGGCAATGGGGCCATGCTCATGGAATTTACTGGTCTTCCCATGTTCACTATCCTGAAGCAGCTGGCTTGATAGAGTGGTAGGATGCCATCTGAAAACTAAGTTACCACACCAGTTAGGTGGCAGTTCCTAGCAGAGCTGAGGCAAGGTTCTCTTGAGGGCTGTATATGCTCTGAAATCAGCATACAATATATGATGCTGTTTTTTCCATAGTCAGGATCCATGGACTCAGCTATCAAGGGGTGGAATGGGAGTGGCACTACTCACCATTACCTGTAGTAACCCACTAGCAAAATGTTTGCTCTCTGTTCCTGTAACTTTATGTTTTGCTGGCCTAGAGGTCTTAATTCCAGAGGAGGGAATGCTTCTACCAGGAGACACAATGTTTCCATTAAACTGGAAGTTAAGACATGTCCACTGTGAAGTCCTCATGCCTCTGACTCAACAGGCAAAACAGGGAGTTCTTGTGCTGGCTGGAGTGATTGGTCCTGATTATCAAGGAGAACTTGGACTGCTTTTCTACAATGGAGGTAAGGAAGAGTATGTCTGGAATAAAGGAGATCCCTTAGATTGTCTCTTAGTATTACCATGCCCTGTAAATATGGTCAACTACAGCAGCCCCATCCAAGTAGGACTGATGGCCTAGACCCTTCAGGAATGAATGATCACCCTGCCAGGTAATGAGCCATGACCAGCTGAGATGCTTGGCGAAGGCGAAGAGAATACAGGATGTCTGGTAGAAGAAGGTAGCTATAAATATCAGCTACAACCACATGACCAGTTACAAAAATGAGGACTGTAATGGTTATGAGTATTTCCTCCGTATTTCTTATGAATACGTTTGTGTATGTGTATAATATCTTTTTTCTTTCCTATGTTATTCCCTTATCATGTAAGGTAAGATATATTGACTTGATATCAGTATTTAAATATTGTTGATTTTACGTCATAGTATTTAAGTTATTGGATGTCGGGAGAAGAGTAAACATCACTCAAGGACTTTACCTCTTTTTCTGGGAAAGGTATTAGTGCGTTTTCAGTTGTATGTAGGATAGTTGTATCATGTTAGATGGAATTATAACCTTGTTATTGTTTTTATCTGGAGATTAAGTATGGTTTAAGGAGATGCATATAGTTGCCAAGTTGACAGCTGGTGGGCTTGTGATAGTTAATTTTATGTGTCAACTTGACTGGGATAAGGGATGCCAGACAGCAGGTAAAACAGTGTTTCTGGTGTGTCAGTGAGGGTGCCTCCGGAAGAGATTAACATTTGAATTAGTAGACTGAGTAAAGATTGCCCTCCTCCATGTAGGTGGGCATCATCTAATCTGTTGAGAGCCTGAATAGAACAAAAAGGCAGAGGAAGGGTAGTTTCACTCTCTCTGCTTGAGCTGAGACATCCATCTTCTGCCCTCTGACATCAGCGCTCCTGGTTCTTGGGCTTTTGGACTCAGACCAGGACTTACACCATCAGCCCCCTCACTCTCAGGTCTTTAGACTCAGAGTGAATTATACCATTGACTTTCTTGGGTCTCCAACTTGCCGATGGCAGATCTTCTCAGTCTTTATAATCATTTGAGCCAGTTCCTCATAATAAATCTTTTTTTACATATCTGTTATATCCTATTGGTTCTGTTTCTCTGGAGAACCCTGACTAATACAGTGTGTGCATCTATGTGTCTATAGAGCTAGTATTTGATATAGAAAAGAATCCACTGAGAAGCATAGAAATAAAATGTAAAGAAAGAATAAAGAGTAATTAGAGAATAAAAACTTATTACCCAGTCAGATTTCATAGAATCGGAAATCTAATAAAAAGGCATTTGAATCAAAAGAACCTGGGTACAACCTAAACATTGAAAATAAGGGGAAAATGTCCTCCCCCCCTTTTGTTTTTCATTCACTCTATACCCTTTCCTGATGATTTCATTCACTTCCAGAGCTTCAGCCCAGATGTCAGTGTATAAACGTGGACTAGAAGAGAAACTTTTAGCAAAAGTTTACTAGATAACATTCTATGAAAGACCTGAGCTCTGCACAGGCAGCTGCCTCTAGACATCTTACGTGGATACTCTGGTTCCTCAGACTCAGCGCACCCCAACCTGTACCCATCACTTCCCCTTGCAAACCTGCGCCTCAGTGCCATCACCATCCAGCCAGTCTCCCACAATAAGCCCCAGATTCACCCTTTTCCCCTCCTTTCCATTTACTCCTCATATTTGATTGTCCATTGACTCCTGTTGCTTCTACCTGCATTCTTTTGAATGCAAGCTCTGTCCTCTGCCTCCCTTCCCCCTGCCTTAGTTCAGACTCTATCAACAGAGTCCAACAGGTCTGTGCTTCTCCAGTCCTTCTGAATCTCTCTCCATCTGCCATTACTGCTGCCAGAACAGTTCCCCAGTCTGCAGACCACTGGTGATGCTCAAACTCCTCATCATGCCACAAAGGCCCCTCACAGCCGGGTCCCAACACACCTCTCCTGTGACAACCACTCACTCTTCCCAAAGCCCAGCTCTTGGGAATTCTTAACCATTCCCCCAAAATGCCAGGCTCCTTTGCACTTTCACTCCTTTGTATCTGCAACTCCCCCTGCTTGGAATTCCTCTATTCCTTCTTCCTGCATTCTCCTTGAAGCCACCTCCAAATGGGTGACAATCTTGGGTACTGGTTAAGACTAGGGGCTATGGAGACAGATAGTCGGGGTTGGAATCCTCCACCAACTTGCAGTGTGATCTCAGGCAAGTCACTTAACTTCCCTTGTCTTAGGTTCCATGTCCATAACATGGGAAGATCAATAATGATACCTATATCTTAAGACTGTTATGAGAGTTAAATGATAAAATATATGTAGCAGGACTCCACATCCCTTCTTAGAACAGTAAATGTATAATAAATGTTAGATACTATGACCAAAATTTCTCAAGGCAGAGTTAGTTCTTCCCACTTCTTGGATCTCTAAAGATGAGGGCTCTGGTATCTGGAAAGTTTGCTCAGAAGGACAAGTGATGTCCTGAGTTCCGAGGAAATTACTAGGGGAGTTTTCATAGTTAGACCAAGGAAAATCATTCTTTATTTCTTCAGAGTCCTAGGCACTGGGGATACAAAGTGACCAGTTTGTTGAATAAGCCTTTTGGAACTAAAGTGCAAAATTATATTTTTCTTCCCTCCGTTTTTAAAACTTTCTCAGCCACTGGATAAGAACCCATCAAGTCCTATAGATATTCTCTTCACTCTTGAGTAATTGACATTCTCTAACCTAAGTCACAAACTCTGTCTCAATTCAGTCGAATTTCCAGTCTAAGACATGATTAAAGCTTTAAACTTGATTTAATGCTATTTCGTTTCTTTGCTCCAGCTCTGCCTGCTTTAGGCTAAAAGCCTAGAGTGGGAAAGTGAGTGTGGTGTTGGATAATGATAAACAAAACACAGACCTATTTTTCAAGCTCACTGTCTTTTGTGGGGACAGACGAATGGTAGATTGGATTACAGTGTGACATATGCTGTAATAGAGGTATGATTATGGGCGTAGCAAAGCAGAAGAAGGGTGCTGAAATCAAGCTGTGACATGAGGAAGGCTTCCTATAAGAGATGAAACATGACCAAAGCTCAGTCTCACAGGACTGGCGACAGTTTCCAATAGAGGAAGTAGCAGGTGCAAGGCAGGAAAAGGATCATGAACCTAAGGATCACTTGCCAAAGGGATTGGGTTTGCCATAGATCCCAAGGGAGTTACTTTTGCCAGCTGTGCTACTAAAATGTATATGACCACACAATGTAGGCGTGGAATGTGGTTTAGATATGGATTAGATTAGATATGGAAAATATTGTGGGTTGATATTTTGGGTTCTCTGATTTACTAGCTGCCTGATCTTGGGAAAGTTGTTGAACCTCTTTGAGCCCTAGTTTCTTCACCCAAAATGGAGAGATTGTTACTCACCTCAAAGTGTATAAATTTAAATGAGGAACTACATATGCAGAGTTCTTTGTACTATCCTATTGGTTCTGTTTCTCTGGAGAACCTTGACTAATCCAGTGTATGTTTCTGTGTGGATATGTCTGTGTGTCTATGGAGTTAGTACTTACTTGGTTTGGGCTTAATAATTGTTAGTTCATTTACTGAAACTATCTCCACTCCCTGCTTTTAATTTATATTGAGGACAGATTGGAGGAGCAGAAATTATATGGCAAACTCAACAATAGCATTTCTAGATATTGAGACAGCATGGACCTGAATTAGCAAATTGGTAGTGGGATGGGAGAAAAACCACATATAGTTGGAAACAGTGCCCTAAAAGAAATAGACTAGCTATGTCTGTTGTCATTGTTAATTTTCAATTACATTTTTATTTGCCCACTCGCTGATTATGTTTGTTTGTCTGGCTTCAGGATCCATCATCTTTATGGTATTTGAATGTAGCCTTGTACACAATTTGAGATCCTCAAAGAGAAGTTATTTCTATAAAAAAATGATTTGTACATTAAAATAAGCTGCCACCTGGGAGATTATAACCTAGAGGCATCATTACTTTATTAACTGAGCCCAAAATTGTTGGAGTAAGATTACCTCAGATGAAGAGGTGGCATATGATTCTTAATTGCTTTTGATTTCTAACACAGCTTATTTTGGTTTAACTAAAATACATGTCCATTTATTTGAAGTACTCTGCCTAGAAAGGTGGGGCTATGAAGTCAATGCAAATAGAGGAGAATCATCAAAAGAAATATGGTGGAAATGGCACCAGAGGAATCAGAAAACCTGGGTTTGTTTCTGGCTCTGTCACTGACTAGTTGGGTAACTGGAAAGGTTGCTTGTAGGATAAATAAATATGATAAGATGAATATGGGGCCTGAATGGTGAAGTAACTGATAATGTATTTCCTTTTGAATCCCCCCTCTTATCTCTTTCTTTACTTCATTATCTTTTACCTGTTCAAACCACTAAGGCTCAACTGTTACCAGAGGTTCACCTGGGTATGAAAGAATTTTGTAAGAGTGAGGGTGATATGCCAACATGAGTGTGTCGATATGATTATATTACTAGTTCTTTCTTTTTGTGACCTTCTTTCTGTTGTTAATGCCAAACCAGAATTTCTTTTAGTGACTTTGATCTAGGAACTATTATTATTCTTAGTGAAAAGTCTTTCACATAATTCATATCATTTAAAAAATCATGAATATTTACCCATATTATTCATATTTACTAATAACACTTCCAATGCTTTTGATGACAGAGTAGCTTAAAGCAGGTCAATATTTCAGGCTAATTATTTGTGTGTCACCTGTTGCTGAATTTCTTCAGCAAATAGTACCATTCTTGGTTTGTGACTTAGATGACAGTAGAGAGTCAATCACTAATGTGAATTGAATGTGAAAATCAGGACTTGTTTGTTTCCTGGTTGATTGCTTTAATTCTGATTTGATTTCTTCACACCAAAGGAAGTGAACATGTAGTAATCCAGGTGGAAATTTAATATCCTGTCTATGCAGTACAAAATTGGAGTGGGAAACCGAAGCTTTTTGCAAAACATTCTATATCAATATCATGCCAAAAATGTTTTTTATTGAATGTCTAGAAATATGGTCCTGTTGTAAGATTTAGTACACAAAGAGTTGTCCCAACCCAAATCTGTGCTTTCAAAAAACATATTTTCATGCTATGAGCTTAAGAGAAAGAAGAGGGAGGCTTTCTAGCTAACAGTAGTAGCTGAGGTACTGTGGCATTTTAAACAAACTTGAATGGCCCAGTTGCTCAATAAATCCTCTTCGTTTACTTTCACCAAATGCACAGGAGGTTGGGACATGACACTGAGTTAATTATGGGTGCAGGACTTTCCAAAATAACACTGGGTTGAAGACAGGTTGACATTTTCAGTAATGCCATGGGTCAGAAAGGTAAGCTAATTTGGGCTCACGTAAATCTGGAAAGCAGCTTTATGTTTTACCCAGTAGAAGGAAAGAAACAATCCTTAGAGTCCGTTGCAACACTGCCTTGGAAGGGTCCTAAAGGCCATCTCGTTTAAACTGCAACACTTGTGATCAGGTTGGTTGGATCTAGAACGTCACAGAGTGCTTGACCTTCAGGGCCTGGGCTGGTCACAGAGCTGAAGAACCATTTTGACTCAACCAGTCCCAGAGTGCCAGATGAATCTGCTCAGTGGCCAATTCCCTATCTTCACGGTGCACATGTGAATACTCACCTGTGTGCATGCCCCCAAGTGAACACATACACACGCACACACACCATGGTGTGCAAAGGAAAGGCTTGAGAATAAGACCAAGAAAGCTTGTGTTTTTTATCCCTTTTCTGTTACTTAATAGCTATGTGGTCTAGAGCAAATCACCTCAGCAAATCACGCTGGATAACTGCCTTTTGCCTCTCTGGATGTCCTATCTACCCTTCTCTAACCTGCTCTCTGTCCCAGGGGGCTGACTTTTAGGGACTATATCAGAAGGCTTCCTAGTCTTCTGGTTTCCTGTTGGGTTTGGTAAATGCTGAGCCCCAGCAGGAGGCTGGAGGGAGAGAGAACAGTGAGCTTGGATGTTTTTCTGTGAGCTCACCTTGGGCTGACTTTGTCCCTCAACCAAAGGTCATAACTTCCCTTGGGCATATTATCCTTGTGTGACCCTCCCTGCTGTCCCCCTTTATCCCTCACCCACATAGTCCCTACCTACCTTACAAGCTGAGGATTTTCCCTTGATAAATAGTCTCTTTACTAAACTCTCTTTGAATTATGTTCATTTGGTTGTACCAACTGTTTCCTGCTGGCACCCTGACATGTTTTGTTTTGTTTTATTTTTTTCGGTACGCGGGCCTCTCACTGTTGTGGCCTCTCCCATTGCGGAGCACAGGCTCCGGACGCGCAGGCTCAGCGGCCATGGCTCACGGGCCCAGCTGCTCCGCGGCATATGGGATCTTCCCGGACTGGGGCACGAACCCATGTCCCCTGCATTGTCAGGCGGACTCTCAACCACTGCGCCACCAGGGAACCCCCCCCCGACATGTATATTCAATGGACTATTATGAGACGATCTCTTAGTTTATGTCACTGTTCATCAAAGAAGGGGCCATGGTGGGTCAGTGATGACTGCCGTGAGCTCAGCTAGAGGGAGGTGAGCATAGATGTCCAGAATTAGCTCTTTCACAAGTCTCCTCTGGTTCTAAATGTTCTATGACTCAATGTGTAAGAAACTGAAAGAAGCCTATTACATTTTGGACTTTTATATTTCTATGGGGAATCTGGACTGGGATGATTAGACAAATGTAGTTTAAAGGAAGTTACAAGCAAGGTGTGCCTATGAAAACCAGAGATGAATCCATACACACAGAGTCTTCCTATAAATAGTGCCTTTCAACTATTGTTCGTTATTTTCAGTATTGGATTATTTTTCACCAAGTATTGCTTTTTTGTTAAGTGTTAATTCTAGGTCAGTGTTTTCTTATATGTAGCAATATACAGATTATAAAAAATATACAATAGTTAGACAAGCCTCATTTGGCAATATGGCAAAAGTATTTACTACCAATTAGTAGTATTAAAAACCATCCCTAGGGCTCTGGGTGTATTCTCTGGATTGCAATTCTTTTTACTTTCCCATCTACCTCTCAAGTTAAAACAGAAACTGCTTATACTCATGAAATTTGCCTGGTAGTAATACCCTTGGGCTTTCTTGTAAATTTTCCAAGAGTGTATATATGGTCAGAAAAGCCAAATGTGCCTATTTCAGCCCTCACTGTGGTAAGACTCATGAGATGATTTGAGGTCACCTTTCTCCTGGTAAGGATTTTATCCAGTTTCATTTTCAAAAAGGATCAACGACCAAAACTGCTTATGATCCCCAGCGTGAGTAAAAACTTTAAAGGAATTTTTCTGTTAGAAAAAGTTACTAGAGCATTCCTGTCAAGCTGTCTATCTTTGTGGGATTTGATCATTTGAACATTCAGTAGTTGATAGAATTTGACAGCTGCTGCAGCTGTCTTTTTTTTTTTTTTTTTAAAGATACTCCTTTAAGGGCCTTATATCATGGTTCTCCTCTCAAAACAGTGACCCAGAGCACTTGCCACTTTTGCCCACAGAAGCTAAACCTACTAGTTACTGGGAAAGAATATATTACTTGGCTATAGGATGCTAATAGTAAAGATAATTCTTCTTATCTTTGTTTTCCAAATTCCTTTCACACATGCTTGGTTATGTTATATTTGGGATAATGTAATGAGGTTCTTAGGGAAAGTGCTTTATTTTTAGTTTACACATGAGAAATCTGAGGCAGAGAACTGTTATTATCAGGCAGCACTAGAACCCTAAATTATTAGTTCATAATAGGCTTTAATTTTCATTTTCATGAGTTATTCATATTTAACATATGCCACATAATTTAACCGTAGGAGAGCATTCCCCATTCATAATTAGGTTCGTAAAAATGGTCTAGTAGTTGAAGATAATACTCTCCACTTTCAAGATACCCAATATTTTTAATGCTATTTTTTCATCTATATATTCCAACTTGAAGCACAGTGTGATTTGGTGCTTTGAGACAAGGCACAGACCATTAAATAGGCTTGGGATTTTGTATCCCTCACTAATCCCCTCCCAGCCCCTTTCTGCTTATTTCTTTACCCTGAAGCAAAGGCTGAGATTCTTCTCCACATGAGCCCTGTATTTGGATTTTAGAGCATATGGGTCATAGCACCACAGTAAAAGGAAAATAAAGATTTATACAGATGACTTTGGCAATTCCAACCCTCTTTGTTCCAAAGAACAAAACTTCCTTTGGCATGTTGTGTCAGAGGACTTGCTTGCACTACCTTCATATCCTTTGCAGGAAATGTATATAATTGAGAAGATCTCATCTGGAAAATCTAGAGTAATTATACTAATGAGCTGGACCTGCTGATCCCAGAGATCCTTTCAGCTTTAACAGCCTGGAATTTCAAGTATTAACAAAGAATTTGATCTCCAAATGATTGAGCTATTGTGTGTGAGGCAGAGAGCAAAGGGGTATGAGGAAGGGAGGGTTTCAATGTCCATGTGACCTAAGAAATGAGGATTGAGAGAGATCAATCCCAGCATGAAGGAGCCATGATGAAAAATATTATAGAAGCAAACTTAGAGAAATCACAGATAGTCATAAAGTTGAAGTTTGACTGGGAATGGAGATAATTACATGGACTTGGAACAGAGGAATTGGGAACCAAAATGTCAGCATAGTGCTGCATTCTGGAATCCAAGCATGTGGGTTCAAATCTCAGCTCTGTCCTCAACTGTACATCTGTCCATATATGATTCAGTACAGAACAGCACACACACCTTAGAGCAGTGATTTCCAACCTTATTTGGATATTAGAGCACTAGACTCATCTGGGAGTTTTGAAAAAATGCAGGTGGCTGGGCCCACTTCTGGAACAGTTCAGTCAGAATCAGGGACTCGTTGGGGACTGGGGTGGTGGAGGAGATAGGCTTGAGAGCCTGGTTTGAAAGTCACAGGTTTATAGCCATTATTCTCACATTTTTGTGTGTCAAAATCAACTGGGGTGTTTGTTAAAATAGATTGCTGGGCTCTATGCTCATTGATAGTGTTCCTGGTGAATTTGAGGTTCTTTCTTTGTCGCGAAAGGATTCGGAGATGCAGTGATAGGTAAGAATCAGATTTATTTAGAAAGAAACACACTCCATAGACAGTGTGGGCCATCTTGGAAGGCAAGAGGCAAGAGGCTTCAAAATATGGTATGGTTAATTTTTATGGGCTGGGTAATTTCATAGGCTAATGAGTGGGAGGATTATTCCAGTTATTTTGGGGAAGGGGTGGGAATTTCCAGAAATTGGGCCACCTCCCACTTTCTGGCCTTTTATGGTTAGCCTCAGAACTGTCATGGCATTGGTGGGTGTGTCACTTAACATGCTAATGTGTCACAATGAGCTTATAATGAGGCTCAAGGTCTAGTGGAAGTCGAATCTTCTGCCATGTTGGACCCAGTTGGTTCTCACTAATTTTTGTTATGTACTATGGCTATGTCGTTCTTTTAGAGGTTGTGCCCTGCCCCCTTTCCTCCTGTTTCAAAAGTGAACATCATCAGGTCAAATAGTTTGTCCACAGATCAGAGTGTTGCAGGAAGGGACATCTCTTCCAGGGCTCGAGAGTGGTCTCTTAGAGTGTTAGAGTGGGTCTAACACTCAGAAATGAATTGTCCAAGGAGACACATGTGCTGACAGAGACTTTATTGGGAAGGGCTGCCTGGGCAGAGAGCAGTAGGGTAAGGGAACCCAGGAGGGCTGCTCTGCCTTGTGACTCGCAGTCTCAGCTTTATGGTAATGGGGTTAGTTTCCTGGTTGTCTCTGGCCAATCATTCTGACTCAGGGTCCTTCCTGGTGGCACGTGCATCACTTAGCCAAGATGGATTCCAGCGAGAAGGATTCTGGGAGGTTGGTAGGCATATGGACTGGCATCTCTTCTCTCCTTTTGACCTTTCCCAAATTCTTCTGCTTGGTGGTAGCTTGTTAGTTCCAAGTTCCTTACCAGGACCTCCTGTTTTAAGATAACTCATGCCTGGCCAGGGTGGTTTCAGTCAGTGGTTCCCCTAACAAGAGTATTCAAATCTATGACTATCCTAAAAATACCTGATACTTGATTTTATTAAATATAAACAATGACACAAGAGGAGCACGAAAAGAAGATGAAGCAGAATAATTCTATGTAAGATGAAAGACAAGTTGAACTCTAGCACATACATGGAATTGAACAGAATTCAATTGTTAGGAATTTTGTGGTTAAGGTCCCACACATTTTCTTTCCCCTCATAAGTCGAATTTGTAGATTGACTCCTCCTGACACCACAGGTCACCTTTTAAATGTTGACTTCAGTTGATTTTCTCAGGTGAGAAATGAATTTTATTAAATATTCTAAGAATATCTCATGTACTAGAAAGAAAAATATGATTGCTATCAGGTGATAAACATTACCATGAAAAGAGACCAGTGTAGATATGAAAAATCTAGTCCTAAAGCATACAGAATACAGTCTGAACAATGTTGTAATGGCAGAACACATAGAATTCCTGCTTGTTTGCTCTTACTGATGTCTTTTCAGAGGATCTGGAAAGCTTTGTGTGTGGTGTGGTTTTTTTTTTTTTTGGTTCTCTCATTTAATGAGGTGGAGTATTCTCTAAGGCTCTAAGCCTTGTCACACAAGATGTGGTCCACAGACCTGGAAATGTGTTAGAAAAACAGGATATCAGGTTTTTCCATAGACATATAAAATCAGAATTTACATTTTCACAAAATTTCTAGGTGAGTTATGTGCCTTTTTAAGTTTCAGAAGCTGTGCTACAACATTCCAACATTGTAAATCAGGGGTTGTGGGGAAGCAGATCATGGTCTAACAGAGAGCATGAAGATACATTCTCCTAGATACTGCTCCAGTTAAGATATGCGTTGGGTGCAAACAAATAGGCAGAGAAAAAAAAATGTTAAAGAAGAAAAACCATAGTTCATTGTCCTCCATCTGCCTTGCCTACATAGTGTAGAAATTTGGGCCTATATTGGTGAGAAAAGTTTCAGAGGATGGTGAGACACTTTCATGGCATTAGCTGAGACCACTGGCTATCTTGGTTCTAGTTGCTTTATCTTTCTAAGGTGAACCAAGTCCTGACAGAAAAACAGGGGAGTGAATACAAATAATAAAAGCAATCCCATTGTAACTGGTTTTTGAAAGTTTATCCTAATGGATACAAACTTGGAAGGGTCTAATTTCTTCTCAGCCAGTGCCTTTGACATTATTCTGTTGAATCTGGCTTTCCTAGATTTTAATAACATCTTTGTCAGATCTCATAGCTTCCAAATAAATTTCAGTTATTAAGTCTAGTCCAGTCCAATATAAAACTTCAATCACACCTACCCCCTCTTCCTAGCTCAGGGTTCATCAGTGGCCTGAGGGGGCATGCAGCACGGGGCGGGGGGAAGGAGGCCCTCGCTATTAAAGTCCACTTCCCTTCCCTTTTCCTCCTCTGGTGTGTTGGGCTAGGGAGGAAGGAGATGGCATGAGAGGGAGAAGATAGAAATAGATGTATGGACACATGTGTAAGCTTTTTAGGTGGACTGTGGGAGGGACCCACTTCATAATTACTCTCATGGAAGATCCATCTCCAGCTCAAACTTTTCCCTTGGCCTCCAGATTCCTTCACCATTAGTATTTCACATGGCCATAAGCTCCTGCTGCTTCCTGAAGCAACAGAGAGCCCTCCTATTTAGGGTGTGAGCTCGTAACTCAAGTCTCGCTACTATGTTCCAGTGTTCTCTTGACATATGAGAGACTCATACATCACTCATACATCACACATCACTCACGTACTCAAACATCACCAGACACCACATGGCTTCCGTTCCTTCCTTCACTTTTGCCATCTGTGTTCAACTTTCTTGTCTGTTCAGATTAGCAATAACACTAGGAATGAGATGCTCGTCTCTTTTTCCTGTAGACACCCCCAAATCCTACAAGTGGTCTTTTGGTGGAGCCCTCACTGGACTTTGGTGGATGAGCACTCGCCTTCCTTCCTCCCTCCATGAGGAAAAGCTTCAGTACCCTGATTAGACCTTAGAATCAGTCACGTGTGAGTCTGTGGATCCTCAACCCCTTCTTCCCTTTCTCCCTCTCTACTTTTCTGTTTCTGTCTCGGGGGAGAGTCCTGAGGGATGTTTTGGAGCAACAGAGAGAATATACTCACCTTTTACAAGAACTTGGAGGGGCTGTCCTGCTCCCCAGTTGCTTGTACGTTTATTTAGGAAGTGTGTTACTAGACAATTCTGTGTCCTCAGCCGTGAGGCCTCACTGCCAATAGTATAGTAGGAAAGGTTCTACTCAGCAGCCCTTTACGTTATAATATACAATATCTATTGATGATTTCCTTTGTACTGATTGTATTAAGCATTTTATGTATTCTATTTCACTTAATCCATATGACAATACCATATGATAGTTCTATTGTTATTCTCATTTAAATAGTTAAACTCTGTAATGGACTTCTGTTATATCTGGTTGCACAAAAATATTTTTAAAAGCCTTCCCATTTTGTAATAATTCCATTGAATTATGTCTTACTATCCTAGTGAGGAAACTAACAAATGAAAACTTTGTTTTTGGAGAAGAATAAGTGATTTCGATTCTACCCACCAGATATACCTGCAAGAGACTTCATACAGAATTGAGTCACGTGTAGTGAAGAGGCATGGTGCTGAGTTTCCATGTTGCAGCAGGTACTGAGACAGAGAAAGTGTGTTAATCCGTTTGGGCTGCCGTAACAAAATACCACAGGCTGCGTAGCTTATAAACAACAGAAATTTATTTCTTCCGGTTTTGGAGCCTGGAAGTCCAAGATCAGGGTGCCAGCATGGTCAGGTGAAGGCCCTCTTCTGGGTTGCAGACTTCTCATTGTATCCTCACATGGCAGAGAAAGGGCAAGGGATCTCTCTGTAACCTCTTTTATAAGGGCGCTAATCCCATTCATGAGGGCCCTGTGGTCATGACCTAAACGCCTCCCAAAGGCCCCAAATCCTAATACCATCACCTTAGGGATTAGGATTTCAACGTACAAATTTTGTGGGGGGACACACACATTTAGACAATTGCACTGAGGAAGGCTCTATTACTGACAGTGATGGTAGCAGCCCCCTGACTTAGGCACTTTCTGATGATGGCAGAGGAAGAAGTTTCCTTCTTGGTAGGTTGGCTCTGAGATGTAGCTCTGGATGTTCTCCCCAGAAGCTCAGCTTGGATTCTGACTCTTCAGCCTTACAAAGGTTCTGTGGACTCTCTCTGTCTTTCTCTCTGCTTAAACCAGTAACACAGGGTTTGTTGGCTACAGCAAAGCACCCTGGCCAGGACAACAACATTACCAATATCGCTTCTATTCTTCATATTTGAAGAGGGAAAAACTGTAGACATTAATCTGTTTTATAAAGACAATCCTTAGAAAAATCTGAAAGTCGGGACTATCAATGGTTACAATATTTCTCCACCACTAATAGATATAGCTTTACTCTAACAGTGTTCTATTGAAACTAAGATGCTTATGAGGAGAATGTTTTAGATAACATGAAGACTCACTCTGGGTTCAAAATATCATATTTAAGATTTTGCTTTGGCATTGATGCTGCATATGATTCAGCAAATTTGTTTCGCTGAAGCATAGGATCATGGGGTGAAAAATCAGAAGACCTGTTTGAGTTCCGGCACTGCCCTTTATTAGTTATGTGGTCTTAGGCAAGTTTATTAACTGCTTTGAGACTCAGTTTCCTCATTATAAAATTGAAATAATCATCACAGTAGTATTTTCCATCCATTCAAGTTTTCTGGAAGATCAGATAAAAATGTTCTGTGGGCAATGAAAAGCTAAAATAAATAAAATAATAATTATTATAGCTATGGTCTTTTGAATAATCTCTGTGAGTAGAAAATAAATGCCAGATTTATTTATAATTTATTATATATAATGCCAGATCCATTTATAATTTATTATAATTTAATTTATTATAATCTGGCTTTTCTCTAAAAAGTCGGATTACTAGGAGAAAAAAGGAAAGACATTTTTAGGAAGGCATAGAGAACATATATATTTCTTTGCATGCAAACGTCTTTTTTCTCAAATTACGTAAGGCCTCTGATCAGAATATAGCAATTCAGGATCCCAGGAGAGTCAAATACATTTCATCTACAGTTCTGGAAAGGATGGCCAATTTTTTGAATGCTTTATTACCCATGAAAACTTCTTATTCCCCAAATATTATTTGTTCAATTAAATAGAAGAATAGAAGAATAAATAGAAGAGTAAATAGAAGAACAGTAGAAGTTGCCTAGAGGTTCTTAGGTCTCTGGAAAGTTGCTGGGTAGTTGCTAAGTCAAGTCTGTCTTTTGAAGATGGAACACTGGGACCCTGGCGCTTGTGTTGTCTAGTGAAAAAGGCCAAGGTCATTTCCATGGGGACTGCCCTTCTCCTGCTCTCTTCCCCGCCCCCACCCCCCTTCCTCAAAGGGTAGAGTAGGTTTAATGTGTAAAAGAGCCATGAATTCCTCTTGGGTGTACTGCATTCCCCCCTTCCCATCTGTGCTTCAGGATTACATCATTTTCCTGAGTGTAGAAATCAAAAGGAGCATTTTTCATAATTTGCAAGGGTGGCTATGGTAGGTCAAGTTTGCTATAATAGCTTTTCAACTGTGTTCTATCTTCATTTTTACAATCGTTATATGCATGGGATAGCTGGTGATAACTATATTCACTGGCACATGAGACCACTCCCTGTGAGAAAAGCATTTGCATTGGAAGAATAGGCTGCACTTGCCATGCAACTGCTCTCAGCAGAGAGGATCAGATATCAGGAGCACAGGTGGAGAGATGGCAGAAGCCTGAAATCTTCAGTATAATAACTTATTTCACAATACAGTGGTCCCTCCTTTACTGTGGTTTCACTTTCCATGGTTTCAGTTACCCACAGTCAACCATGGTCTAAACTATTAAATGGAAGATTCCAGAAATAAAACATAGATAAGTTATAAAAATTGGGTAGTGTTCTGAGTAGCGTGATGAAATCTGGCACCATCCTGCTCCATCCTGCCTTAGTCATTTGGTAGCCTTCTGGGTTATCAGATCAACTGTAGTGGTATCACAGTGCTTGTATTCAAGTAACCCTTATTTTACTTAAAACTGGCCCCAAAGTACAAGAGTAGTGAGGCTGGCAATGCAGATATTCTCTTACTGTGCCTAATTTATGAATTAAACTTTATCATAGCTAGTTATTATAGGAAAAGCACATAGTATATATAGGGTTTGGTACTATCTGTTGTTTCAGACATCCACTGGGGGTCTTCGAACATATCCTCCTGAGGATAAGGGAGGACAACTGTAAACTGTGATTGGGTTCCCTGAGACTACTGGAGAAAGGGCGGAAAATTCTATACAACTGATAGGATGCCTAAGCATGATGACCCACACAAATATTGGAGTACAGTCAGAGCTTTGAGGAAGGAAAGCTGGAAATTTGGAGAAAGCTTTGGACTTGGAAATGGGATGCAGAAAAGGTTTATTAAGATTTCTGGGGGCAAAGGAGCTTGGTGGAAATGTGCATTCTATTTATTAGAAACCCTTCCCATAACTAATACTTGAATTGTGCTTTAGAGCATACAAAGAGCTCTTATATACATCAGTTCTCTTTTCATCCTCCCAACCTGTGAAGAAACTATTTTGTTCCCATATTTCTTACAAGGAAACTGAGGCTAAACTTTCTTGTTTAATTTGCTTAAGCTCACACAGCAAGTGAGTGGTGGAGATAGATCATGTGACCTCAGCTGGAGCCCATTCTTTATTACCCCAGCTATCTTGCTGATTACATTGAGGATAATGGTGATGACTTTAATTTTTATTAATTTTTTTTTTAAACATTACAGGAATTCTTTCTTCAGGCTAAGAAACTGAGGCTTGTAATGTCAGTTTTGAATTCTGCTTTATAGTTCCAAGGTGAGAAGCTTAGATCCTTTACTCTATTTCAGATTTCTTGACTAAACAATGATGTTATTTGAAGTTTTCTGATATTTGTCAAATTATTTAGGTCAACACATGGAAACAGCTTCAAGTTTAAAATGACTCTTGTAATCCCTTTCCTGTTTCTCTCCCAAGAATGATTTCCTCTTTCACGATTGGTTGGCCTGTATGTTACTGTAAAAATCAGTTTGTGGAAGGCTAGTTATTTTAAAAAAGTTGATTTTTTTTTTACTATAATGGAAAAATGCTATTTTCAGAAGCATGAATTTAATTGTCTTAGATTACTAGAGTCCCAAAGAACCAACTGTGATAGATATAGCTACTACTGTCAAGTAAGTGATGCTATAAAGGAAAATAAAATTTTGGTAGAAAGATTAAACAATTACAGAAAGAGAAGAATGGGATTTTGTTGCCTAAAGACAATGATGTAAACTGAGAAAGAATCCTAGTTGGCCGCCCCCTTGTCAGGAAAGGACATCTGTCTTTGAACATACACATAAGTCATGAAAGTACAACTCCCCCAGGGAGGGGTAAAATTTTAAGCCTTAGCAGGATTTTAAGTCATAATGTACATAAACTCAACAGTCATTTGTAAGAAAAGGTTTTAACAGGGTTAGAATTAAGGGAGAAAAGCAGGACACGTGACTGTGGACACTTAAAGAGACAGGGTAATAGCATTCCTAGGGTGATAACAGGACTTTGGAAGGGGCCTAGTTCCTGATCTTTCTGAAGACAGTCCAGTAATAATCCTGCTCACTTTCTTATCTAACAAAGACAGGCTTAATATCCTGCAAACAAATTAAGAGATAAAAATATATAACCTTTTATATTACTTCGGTTTCTGATACAGACAGTGTGGCCAGACAGGATGTTTAGCCTAGTTGATTAAAAGCACTGAGCTAATAAGACCCCTAAAAATTATCTGTTCACAGTAAGCTTTGTGTCCTGGAAGAACAGTGCCTGCCTATGCTGAACTGTGCAGTAGACAGAGTTCATCTCGAGTGTCTCTTACTCCCACCTGCCTCCTCTGTCCCTGTTCCCAGAACTTTCCCACACTTTCCATTTCCCTAGTGCTCACTCACATCCTCTGGCTCACGGAGACTTCACACCTGGGTCTGCTTCTGGCTGTGTCTCTGCTGCAGCCCTTTCCTTTCTGCCTAGCTTCTATTTAAACTTACCTGTCCTTGCTCTCCTGACCCCAAGGCCACGTTTTCTGTTAGATGAGAGTATCTGATAACCCGTGCTTTCCCAAACCCAACTTCTAGTGTTCCTCCAGATATCAGTAGATACAACTCAGGGGGATAGAAAAAGAGTTACTTGGCAAAATAAGTTTGTAAAATTCTGCATTGTATACCACCGTCTTAAAGATTCACAATTCTCATTAGCATATTAAGGCTTGGTGAAGTCTTTCAGAAATAAATTTTTGTGATGAATTCAGTATGGAAGAGACTATTATAACAATAAAAATGAAGGTGTAAATTTTTATCCTTCCCAGATATTATTATTTATTCTAACACAAGTCTATAGAAAAAAAATGCCTTGACTTTGAGGAATGACCCTGAGTTTTGGAGTTTCAGGCACAACAGTGTGTATTGATGGGTGGTATTTGGCACAATTCAAATTATTTCTGATTACTTTCTGCGCTGCTAAACTAAGCCACAGTCTTAGGGTATTTTGATTACTTCCTCTCCAATCAGAAAAAACGGGTAGAGTTTGGGTAAGCTTAAGGCTCTTGTTTTAGCAATTTCTATGTCCATTATTTCCAGATATTCTTTTTTTTTTAATTTCAAAAGATATTCTTTTGAGAAGTGAAATGTTCTTCTTTTCCCATCAGTCCACTAATATCAGGTCACTCAACATTTAAAATACGGGTGAGAGGAAGGGGATATGGGGATGTATGTATACATACAGCTGATTCATTTTGTTATACAGCAGAAACTAACACAACATTGTAAAGCAATTATACTCCAATAAAGATGTTAAAAAATAAAATAAAATATGGGTGATATTGGATTCTTCTTCTTTTCTTTTTTTGTTTGTTTGTTTGTTATAGCCATCTCAGGTCAGGAGCAGAGCTCTCTGATAATGTGATCAGATGACTAAATTGCAATCCTCTCCCATTCCATCCTCTGCTAATGAAAATATTTTTATTTATCTGGGAACTGGGGTATTTTGGAAATTATATTTTAAAGTGATTATATTAAGAAGATGCCTTTTGGAAAGCCTCAAAATGAGGTCACAGACCTTAAAGAAATGTTTACTGCCTTAGGAATTTAGGCTGTCAAATGGAATCTGGAGAAAAATGCTGTCAATTTAGTTTCCTTCCTCCCTTCCTTCCCTCTGTGTGACCAGAGCACAAGATCTCTCTTTCTGTCTCATTCTCTCTCTGGATGCCAGCTCTTGTTTCCCATAATATAGACATTTATTAGTTCTCTGGTCTAATAAAATTTTTTAAAACTTCTAATATTTTAAATCACAGCTTTTCATCTGTGACTATGGTGGTTAAGTTTCTAACTTTGATGGAAAATCTCCTATTTCCACCAGTTCAATCTATCAAATAGTTGCAATGGGTATGATTGGAAGTTTTTCTCTGCTAACATCTTCCCCTTCCCTTACTTTTTGTTAAGTGTGAGTAGAGATGAGCCATTCTGTAAATCCAATATAATGATGTCTGAAATACAGGATTTGGGAAGTTCCACAGAAATCATTTGGACAGTTTTATCAGACATACTTATTCAATAATGTACTGCAAGATTCTACTGATGACTATGGTAAATTCTAGAGCAGAAACCTGTTTTTGAAATACCGAGCTCCTTAACGTGCCATGTATGTGTACCTTTTAAAAATTCCTTACTGGGCTTCCCTGGTGGTGCAGTGGTTGAGAGTCTGCCTGCCAGTGCAGGGGACACGGGTTTGTGCCCCGGTCTGGGAAGATCCCACATGCCACGGAGCGGCTGGGCGCGTGAGCCATGGCCGCTGAACCTGCGCGTCTGGAGCCTATGCTCCGTGGCGGGAGAGGCCACAACAGTGAGAGGCCCGCGTACCAGAAAAAAAAAAAAAAATCCTTACTAATGAAAATTTATCTTAACTTTATACATATATATATATATACACACACACATACCTATCAAATTGAACTTTATTTATTTATTTATCTATTTATTTATTTTTGGCTGTGTTGGGTCTTCGTTTCTGTGCGAGGGCTTTCTCTAGTTGCGGGGAGCAGGGGCCACTCTTCATCGCGGTGTGCGGGCCTCTCACTGTCGTGGCCTCTCTTCTTATGGAGCACAGGCTCCAGACGCGCAAATTGAACTTTAAAGTGCCAATTTACCGGTTAACTTAACGAACATCAATCAAAAGAGGTAGTGACTAGCCAATCAGCCGAGAAACACATCAGTCATACTAACTGGGAATAGTTGTATATAAAATTTTGACATTAGTCAATAGGAATATGTCAGTAACTTATCTAGAGGCTTAAATCACATTTAAAGATTTATTTCTGCTTGTGACAGAGCCTGTCCCTGAAGAGAACATCACAGGCAGTTGAGCATATGCTTCTTTGGAAAAGCTTCTCATTCAGCATTGAGGTTGAATTATGTCTGCATGATTCATGTAATTTATGCTCCATATCTCTTTAGGAGAGAGAACTTAGTAATAAGCATGCAAGCTAAGGAGCATCTAGTAGGATGTTATCAATTACCAATTCACCCCAAAGTTTTATGGTCAAAGGGCCACTAATAAGGGCAACTGTAGGGAAAATGGTAAAGCTGTACCCACTGTAAACTTGACTAATTGGGAATCCTTTTCCTACCTAAGGACCTATAAAGTTTTCAGGAGGCAGTGGAAAGGTTTAGTGTCTGCCCTTGAAGTCCAGCCTTGATTTTTCCCCTTTTTGGGGATATATCTCATATTCTAAACCTTTGTCCTTTATCTGCAAATCTCTCCACCAAATATCAATTCAAACTTACCTTCTTGGATGTATTCCCTCAAGGCTTAGTCTTTATTTCCTGTAATAATGGTTCATTATTTTAGAATTTGTGTATTCTCCGGCAAAAGGCATGCTGGAATTACCCTAGTAATATAGAGTGGTGGTATACATAAGAATCAGGGTGGATCTGGGGAAAAGTGACTGACCTGATGACCTGCGGACACCTACGAGGTTCGTGGATGTGCTGTGTTCATGAGAGGAGTGAACGTAGATGTGATTAAGTGACTCACCTTCTGGATAAAATAATAATTTTTTTCCTCAAAAGAAAACTCAAGGGTTATCAATTATTTAGTTTAAATTGTCTATTAAGGGAGACACAAGAGGGAAGAGATATGGGAACATATGTATATGTATAACTGATTCAATTTGTTATAAAGCAGAAACTAACACACCATTGTAAAGCAATTATACCCCAATAAAGATATTAAAAAAAATAAATAAATTGTCTATTAAGTAGACAAAGTAATATAGCTGACTTGTAATGTATAAAGCTAGAGGATTTATAGTTACAGTATACAGATAAAGTTCACAAAATATAAGGCCACGAAGGCTTGCTAAACCCTTCTATTTATAGTCAAGATAAAGAATTAAAGTGTGGTTTTATAACATTGCCTTTACAGTAATTATGGTGGGCGGAAAGACATACAAAGCACAAGACAGATGTATATTGATCATAGTAACATGTTACTATAATAAATTGTAGTAGAAACACTGTGTTTAGTGGAAATGATTGGTTAGTTTAGCTTCTAATTATAGAATCAAGAGGGAGAAATTCAAACTTTTACTAATATTTCAAGGTTATGTTATATGACTTCTCAAATAAAATATTTATGAATTGATATGAAGGTGATATACATGTGTTCATTTAAGAGTCCTCTTTTATTTATGCACTATGATCTACTTGTCTTTTAATAGTTCTTAAGAATAAGGGCTTATTTTATGTTTCTTCTAAATATTTTTATTTAAATTAATTTTTACTGGAGTGTAGTTAATTTACAATGTTGTGTTAGTTTCTGCTGTACAGCAAAATGAATCAGTTATACATATACATATATCCACTCTTTTTTAGATTCTATTCCCATATAGGTCATTACAGAGAACTGAATAGAGTTCCCTGTGTTATACAGTAGGTTCTTATTAGTTATCTCTTTTGTATATAGCAGTGTGTATATGTCAATCCCAATCTCCCAGTTTATCGCCCCCACCGCCGTTCTCCCTTGATAACCATAAGTTTGTTTTCTACATCTGTGACTCTACTTTTATTTTGTAAATAGGTTCATTTGTACCATTTTTTTAGATTCTGCATATAAACAATATCATATGATATTTGTTTTTCTCTGACTTACTTCACTCAGTATGGCAATCTCTAGGTCTATCTATGTAAATATTTTTAAATGCATCATAAGACTATGATTACAACAAAAAAACAAACATGCTCATTTACATGTAATTTTACAAGAGGATGAATGCAGATGGGATTCTAATTAGAACTGTATTTATCAATTAAGTAAATAATGTGTTTGCTTCTTGGTAAAGCAATGTGAGTGACAACCCAGGACATATGGTCTTACGAAGACAAAAATGTTATGCTGGAGGACACCACTATCTCATTACTTGGGGGGAGGAGGGGCTGGGTAAAGATGTGTGAGCACCTCCAAATCCCACCTCATCCTAAGCCAGTGTAGGGCTATTTGGAATGGGTGGCAATGGTAGCCATGCCCCAGGTAGAAATGGAAGGGTTTATTTTGCCTCTTACAATCTGGCATGCGAAAATGGTGTCCCTCTAGATTTCTTCAGAAGGGTGATTGCCTTCTTATTCTACTGGAAGCCTCTTTTCCAAACTTTTTAGAAGAGCTCACTGTTTACATCTCTAGAGGCCCAATGGAGTCCCACGTTTGAATTTCAAGAAGTGACTAGAGATCATAGAGTTATTTTCTCTATTATTAAGTCCTAAAATGTAAAATGAACATTCTGTCTGCTCTGAAGGATAATTGAAAGCTGATAGCTGTCCTCTTGTATTTGTGGTTTTGTTTTAACATGTCTTTTTCACCCCCCAGGGAAATCCAAGGGCACATCTTCTGGTATATACATTTACAGATTTATCTTCTATTTCAGGAGGCTAAGGAAATCCAATTAATGAATTTGGTTTGGACAGATTACAGGAACAGATGGATGGTGGTTACCAAAAGCCTGCCATGTGCTGCTAATATGTAAATAGACCAGTAAATTATTCCTGCTCTTGTGTTTTGAGAACACACGTTGGTTTCCTAAGCTCTGTATAATTCAAATGAGGAATACTTTGAGTATCAATGTTCAAATGTGTTTATTTTAGAGTTAAATAACAGATAATTTTTTAGATTTCACTGCATACATAAATCCTGTTGATTTGTGAATCTGAGGTTTTCACTAATTTTCTGGGCAGTGATGAGCTACGCTGATTTTAATTCTACTTGTTCATTGCACTGCATTACAAGCTAGAATATAGTTGGCTGATTTTGATTTCATGCTTCAGATTGGAAATTGCATTGTGGAAATGAACTCATCACAACAGGTAAATGAATTTGACCAAGATATTAAGTGGGCATCTCCACCATGCCTAATGCAACATCAGTATCTTCTCTGGGGTGCATAGGCATCTGTGACAGCTAAAAATGAGTTCCCTTGTTCCTCGAGTGCTTAGCATCTAATTTTAACTAACCCTGAAGGAAAGCCCAGAAAGCTGTGTCATGCTGCCCTGAAAATCATCAGGGACCAGTCCACCTGGGCTTGGCATGCAGTGAGTCTGCTCATAAAATTTTCATGAAAATGAGGATGGATGCCTTCTGCAGGTTGCTCATTCTGTAGGCTACTAATATGAAGTCACTGAACAACAATATATATGGGAATATCTGGTTAATAATTTTAGAGATAGCAATTTTTTGGAAGTTTGAAAGATGACCTTTTGTTTTTTAAACCTATCTGCAACAGTCCTGTTCTCTTTCTCTTTCTACTTTTTTCAGTCTTTGTATTTTTTTCTCTCTTCTTTCAACTCTTGATTTTGTCTTTTTTTCCTTCCAGAGTAAAGAGATGATGGAAGGGAGATATATTCTGACAAAAGAGAGGGTCATAATAAGAGACTATGCAATGTATTTTGATTTGTGTTTGGATCACATTGTATATTTTCATGTATTTATTTTGAAAAGTTGGAAAGTTGAATTTTTAATTATTTTTCTCAATTTTTCCCTAATGAAAATCAGTAACATACTTAGAATCAATGTTTAAAATGTTTGTTTCTGGATTGATCTAGTTTTATACATTAATGATCTCTGCATCTTAATTTTAAGGATTTTGGTCTTTTTTTTTTTTGTCCTAAAGTAAGGATAAAGAAGTTGGTTTATCAAGTAGGCAGAGGACTGGATGCAAGGTACGAAGCCAAAATGGGATGTGAGCTGGGGAACCAGGAAAGAAAAGATTTAGCTTTAGTGATTGGAAAAATAGGAGGTAGCCTGGAGGAACTCAAGAGCATTTGCCAACATCTCTTCTATACTTGAGAGAGTTGCATTCATTCAGAGGTCCTAGAACAGGCTGGAAACCATGGTTTTCAAATCCCTTTTACTCACAAAACTCTTTTATTAACTGAACTCTTGAACAGATTCTATTATGTTAAATAGATGAAAATGATCATAGTGAGGTAGAGCTCTACTTTCTTGGCCTCATATAAAGGTAGTCTCAGAGTGAACATTTGTCTTTGCAGAGCACAGCATGAAAATCACTGTGTTAGTGATTTTCAGCCTTGCATTCTGATTTTGTTTCAGAAAGCAAAGTCAGTATGACTAATTTTGGTTGTCACTCAGTGAGTTCTTTACTCATGTGAGATTGAACAATAGAGGCATGCCTTGATGGACACCACACGTGGGGCATCCTTGGGCAGTTTGGAAACGTACCTGAGTCAAGGGGGCAGTGTGTATTCTCCTGGAGGTACATAAGGGCTGACAGAAGAGGATCTCAAGCAAAGAGAAATGTCTAACCATGTAGCCTTCCTTCCTCAAGGCAATCGCTAAGGCTCACAGTGTTTTCTGAGGCAGAGGTCCCTAGCTCTTCCCGTAGCCTGAGATGTGCTTCCTCCAGCCCTTGGGAGGATTGCTTCTTCTTGTTCTTCAAGTGTCAGATCACTGGTCACCTGCTCAAAATGGCCTTTCCTGACTGCTCTGTCTCCTTTAGGCCCTCTTCTTACAGTCAGGTTAATCATTTCCATCGCAACACCCTGTGTATTTTTTTTTAAGGGACTCTAGGAAGAGTTGTAGCTTGCTAAGTTTTAGTCTTCCTCACTAGAATATAATTTCTGTGAGAGCAGGAACCATATCGCTCTAATTCCCTCTTGTAACTTCAGTACGTGGTGGTTACAATACCTGGTACATAGTAGACATTCAATAAATATTTGTTGAATGAATATTTTATATGAGAGGAATAAAACATAACAGAGACCACTAGAGGACTCATTGGGGTCATTTCTTTTAGGCAATTTCCCAGAACAGTGAAGTATTAATTTTCTGAATATTTTTATTAAAGAAAATTGTGAAGTTTTATGTATCAGAGAATGTCAATACTTGTAAAGTGAGTGTATTTATAGATTTCTAATCAGTCATCCATGGTAAAGGAGATAGAAAGTATTAGGAAAAATAAGAAACAGGATAATACATATTTTCTCTCTTCCCTTTGTTGTTATAACCACGTCACATTAAAATTAATGACATTCATTTATCCTAGAGGTAGTGCCATTTTGCACTACTCACTTTCTGCCATGGTACTTGATAGTACTTGAGAGTAAACGTTTCCCTTCTGAATGCTGTTACTTGGGTCCCTACCAGTCTCCTGTGGATCCCTGTAAGGCGAATGTGGAGATCCTGATGAGGGGGACACAATGCTGCACAGAGAGGATACAGAGGGCCACGATAGTCACCCATCAGTAGACAGTTGTTGGAGCTAAGGAAAGTGGGTTTTATAGGCATAGGACACTTAAAAGAGATAAGAAGAGTTGACCTTTCTTGTTTATGCATTTTTGAGGCAGTGGAATTTGTTCATATTTCATTTCGAGCTTGGAAGACTTATGGGAACTAGACATAATTACGACCAGGTGAGTTAGTAATGTTGGAAGGAGGATGGGAAAAGAAACTAACAGTTATGGACTGCCTGCTGGGTTCTGTGATAAGTACCTTTATGCCCATTACCTTCTAGAAATTCCAGATGGAGGAGGCTCGTCTCTAACAGCTGACACCTGAACCTCAGATTCCTGGCAATGAGGTATAGATTGGGGAAAATGTTCATCTGTTATCATCACACTATAGTAATAAATGTTGTCAATGTTTGACTTTTCCTACTAACCGAAAAATAGGAGTTAGAATTTTTGCTTAGCAGGATTTTGGTATGAACTCTTAATTAACATTTCATTTATGTGCTTTTCCCCATTATTGTCAAGAGGGTTGGGGAAATGATGAGTCATGACAGCAAACCATATCTGAATATGAGTCTACCTTTTTCTCACCTGATACGTGTTACAAGTCTTTATTGCTTCAATTTCAATTTATTAGACAGCTGTTTTTAAAGTAGGCATGGATTTTTACTTCTGTAAATATGAGTGCTTTGAGAAGTTTACTCTGTTGGGTATTGAAAGCAATTAAAGTTAAATAGTGTGTATGTGTTTTAAATTATACCCATGTGATGATGAAGTGATATTTGAATGTGAGTTGTTGTTTTTTTTTTTTTTTTGGGCGGTATGTGGGCCTCTCACTGTTGTGGCCTCTCCCGTTGAGGAGCACAGGCTCCGGATGCGCAGGCTCAGCGTCCATGGCTCATGGGCCCAGCCGCTCAGCGGCATGTGGGATCTTTCCAGACTGGGGCACGAATCTGTGTCCCCTGCATTGGCAGGCAGACTCTCAACCACTGCACCACCAGGGAAGCCCTGAATGTGTGAGTTTTTGATTTACAATGACAAAATTCAGATTACAGAATTCAGAAAATGTAATCCAGAATGCAGGTTTGTAAAAATCAATCTCTAATAGCAAAATAAACAAGGATAATATAAATGTAACATTGTATCTGATTGAATGGCTATTGAACCTTGGCATTTGAATTCCCTTATTTAATATGGAAGTACTCAATATTTGACTGTCCCATGGATACAGCTTTCTCCATGTTTCCACTCCCCCCGATCCCTTTCAAAAATTTCTGCAAACTCCCAAGTTGTTATATGGCCTATGTGAGTGTTTAAAAATGAACCAAATTTGCTTTTTTATTTTTGAAAATATTGTGACACCTCTTGAGCCCTTGCGTCCCATCCCTGTTATGTGGCTGGAGATACACTGAGGAGTCCCAGAACCCTCATGTTGTCAGTTTTGCAGGCCCCGGTGTGGCTGGAAGCTTAATGAGCCCTGCTATCACCTTGGTCGGTTGGCTTAGTCCTCTGATCCAGAAACCTGCTCCTGTCTTTCATCCGTGCATCATGTCATTGGAAGGGAAGGCATCCCTTTCACCATAAAACCCTCCTTTCCATACTCATTTCACCCCAGAAAGCTACTAAGGTACAGAGGTGTAGAATAGTACTGTTCTTAGAATCATTTATTGAGTCAAACTAACCCCCTAGTTTTCTTGCCTTACCAACCAGGACACATTCCATTCAGAAGGAGCCCTCAGCCCATGCTTGGTGCTCTCCAATCTCTTCTCAGCCACTCATATCTCCTGCTGCTGCCCACCCAAGACACCTAGGCTTATTTTCCTAAATCCTAGGCTGTTATGAATAACACAGTTAGAATAGAAAAATGAACCACATCACTTTCTGCTTTAATGTAGAACTTGGTTCATCCTAAAACTGTCTTGGACTCTAATTTCTCACCCACTGGAACTTCTTTGCAGCCTTCTTTTCCCCTGACACCTAGTTTTTCCTCAGAGTGGGAGGTGGGTAGGATAGATTCTTTCACTCTGACCCAGCTCTGCTCAGAACTGTGTTGGGACTGTAAATCTGTGGATCAGCAGAACAGGTTTAAATGAATAATCCATTAGGTTTAGGCTTTTCTATTGATTTAAAAAAGCCTATTCTGCTTCTTTTAGATCCTGAGAATGTGAACAAGTAATTATATTCAATGCTGCATAAGATTGCTTGTACATGTTTTTAAATGAACCATTATGACACAAATTACCTTGAAAATGTAATATTACCAGGTCAGATGTTAGTATCCTTTTGGAGTCTGTCATCAATTACATGTTCAGATTACAGACTGAGTAAAGGTCATTCCTACTCACTAATTCTGCCAGATATACTGCCAGGTGGGAGAGCTGCTTAAGAAGGCAGTTTAGTTTAAGGACAGGACATCCTCTTACAAACCTACCTCTGAGGTGGGAGCTATTTGCAATAACATATTTATTCATGAATTTTCCAGAGCATAGGGAGAATGACTGAAGTTTCCCTTCTCCTTAAGAATGCATGAATTTAACTTTATTAGTTGTTATATGCTTCTTGATTTTTAGTTGGAAAAGCTCAGAGGGCCTTGATATTTTGCTCTCAAGAAATGGGCCCTTGGCTAATCTGCCAAAGGCAATCTTAGCCACCTTTGGGGTGTCTGAAGAAGGCTTGTAAGGTCAGGACACCAATTCTCACCAGGGTGCCCCCGTTCAGGTGTCATCTCCACTCGCATTGATAGAATTTTATTTATAGCTTTTGTAAATTAAGGTATTTGTGAAAGTTAATTTGGACGAGGAAGTCATTATCCAAGGGAGAAACACAAATGGGGGGAAATCATAACAGAAACAAAGAGCTGGTTTAAGTTCGAGATGGTTTTGAATGAAAGCAGATGCACAGATATATCAATAGATTAGGATTGTAGGTGATATTTGATGGTAGAGAATAAAGCTGAGGTATTGCCTCAGGGAGTCTCATCTCAAAGAGTTAGGCTTGAGTGGGGAGTCCTCCCTGGTAGCCCTGAGAGAAGGGAACTAATATTTAGGCACCTATATGCACCAGGTGCCTCTGTATACATCATCGCCTTTGAATAGATGATGGGCCTCACACTGCCAGGGAACAGTTCCACAGAGAGGAGCACACTAGCGGAGACTTGGACAGAAGATAAGCAGGGTTAAAGGAGCAAATTTCTCCAAGAGCTGTGCATAGATTGAAAGCTTCAGACACAGCTATGACATCAATGGTGTAATGACCACAGAGAAGACATCAGGCCCAGAAAGAGGTGACACAAAGTTAGAGACAAAAGCTACAGAATCAAAGGAATAGTTGAAATACGAAAATGCTGGACTCTAGAGCTACACCATGCACCTTACTGTGATTAGTTTTAATCGTTTGTACCCCTAAGATGAGCAGTTACCAGATTACTGAGATTTCTCTAGCCTTCATGGTGACTTATACTCCACAGTTCCTGAGTTCTTATTTAGGACAACACTATGTTGTATGTATTTGTCCACTTAGGAGTAACTAGGGGTAGAGGCTAAAGAAAAGCCAGCGAGAACTCTCTAATTCTTCCTTCTTCCTTTCTGAAGTTCTTTGAAAGCCAAGGAAGTGAGGGACTTAGGCTTTCACCATGGCCAGGGGGACTCCAAGGTGGCTGGAAAATCACAGTTCTTGCCTGGCTAGTGTTGGCTTCCTTAAGCTGTAGTCATGAGGACGAATTTTCCCACATTCAGGTATCTAGGAGATTTCTGTGATCTTCTAAGACAGGTAACATGTACGTCTATGCCTCTTGGGCTCTGTAGATATATATCCCTAAAAGAAAGCTCGGTGACTCGAATTTCTCTGACACCATGTACTTAAGCTTCTGGATTCCTTCTCACTTCTTGGAGAGCAGTACCAGAGGGCTGGAAGGTTTATCCCTATTCTACTGGGACACTGCAGGACTGTGCAAATGCTTCACCTGAACCTAAAGTTCCATAGGTTCATATTCATTTGTCCAGAGGTGATTTGTTCAGGACACCTCTGTGTCAGAAGATGCCTTGCTCATTACGGAAGTATTCCATAACGAAATATGAAATATGAAGTCATAAAATGTCAATATAAAGATGTGCTATATCTATTTCATTATTAAAAAGATAGAAAAATTGTGGTTCACATTGCAGTTTCTGAGGAGACCTAAAGGAATATGAAATTGATTTTAGTCCTAATCACGCTGTATGCCACTGAACCGAACTGGTCTCATGTTTCAGTGCTGGAAACAAAGGCAAAAAGGTCAACCCTAGACTCTGAAGCACAAATTCCAAAAGAGCCCCATTGCCCTTTTTTTTCTTGTCCTTTGCAAATAGATAGGGCTCCAAAGGAGAGACAGCCCAACTAGGAAGATTTCAAAATATGACTCTTCCAGATCCTCCTTGGGATCTCCAGTTTGGAATAGAAACCCTGACATTACTGCAGGCTGTATAGGCTACAGGAGTTCAGCCTGAACCTGTATTCTACAGCAGGAATCTCCGAACAGGCGGCAGAAGCCTTGTGATCTCTGGGGTGTGGGGTGTGGGAGCTGGAGATACTGAGGGTGAAGTGCTCAGATGGGAAAGAAGTATTGCTGAAAGGGTATGAGTATGGAAGAATCTGGAAGCAAGGAAATCGTTAGAGGCTCCTGAGCTACATCAGGAGAGAGTTGATGAGGGTCTCACCTAAGGAGATAGAGCTGGGATGAAGAAGGGAAAGAATATTTGAGAGATGTTTCACAGGTAAAATCTTCAGTACAACCATACCTCTTAAACTTTGAAGTTTCAGTCTCCCTCTCTGGTGTTGCACGGGAGCTTCAAGTGTGAGAGTGAGAAAGCTCAGGATGGATGCCCAGAATATAGACTCAGCTTCATTCTAGTCACACACCTTGCAGTTGACAACCTCTACCACCACTACCACCAATGCGAAGTTATTTACACCTCTAAATTTCCTACATTCAGCTCTCTCCTGTGTTCTCCTCAGTCTCCCCATCCCCTGGGATATCCTAGGTCCCAGTTTGAACTATCAAATTTTATAACTAATTGTGATTCACTTCGCCATAGTTTTATAAATTTTTCATTTTGGTTTATTGTTTTAAAATCAACTCTTCCCCTAGGAGATACAGCAATGATAGAAAATAAATGAAACCTGTGCTTATTACAACTCACCCTACATAAATCATCTTACCCTTGGTGAATGGGAAAATGGCTATTCGTGTGAGGCTGAAAATTGAATGTACTCGGGCAAATTAAGGAGCAGAAAATGAGTATGAAATGAGAGCATTCAGAAAAGGTTGTTTTAAGACGTTTCAGGTTTGTTTTTCCTCTTCTGCTCTAAAATATTCTGTGTACTAAGGACTTGCCCAGGAGTCAAGGGGAGCAGCTTCTACATTATCAGAGTCAGTGTGAACCTGTATTATCAGCAGGTCTACAGGACCCTAAGCATTTTTCTCAGGATTAGAGAAGATGTGGTAATCATCACACAGAGCTGGGTCTGAGTGAAATGAGAAGCAGACCAAAGGTAAGAGGTCTCTGGGCAGAATTTTTTTCAAAAGTGGTTTCAGACTTCCCTACACGGCTGAAGTCCCCAAGAATTTAAGTACAGATCCATGAGCAAAACTTGGGATTTGAATCTGAATTTTTAAGCTTGGGCCCTGGAAATGTACATTTTTATAAAAGCTCTTGAAGTGACTAAGAGACATGATCAGGTTCATAAACTTCATTTCTGGTAGTTGGGACTAGAATATAAGAAACTAAGAAATGGGGTTGAGTTTTCCCTTTAATTACCACCTCAGAGAAGTACCTCTAGGTTTTACTTCTTTCTTATAAAATAGGAGGCTCCCAGATCCCTCCAGGATCTAAAATGTTATGATTCAATAAATAAGAGTTTTAGCAGTTACATTTCTGTTTTTGTGCCTTTGGGTTTAGAAACTAATTTTCAGAGCTTGCCTTTAATGTAGATGGAATTTGTGGCTGACTATAGCACCAATTCAAAGGATTCCAAGTAGGTTTTTCTTCCTCTGAACATCTTCTACACCAGCCTGCTTTCAGTTTCGGAAATTTCTGCATTAGAGGAATGGGTTAAAGTGAGGTCTCTTTAGTTACATATTTAAGTCCCCTTTTGTAGGAGTTAGTAACTGCATTAGCAAGTTGATAATAGTTTTGTACCAAATATTGTAGCATTTCTCAGCCACTTTTTCTATCATGACACTTATGACTAGTTGTGTTCACATGTGCTTTTCTTTCTCATTGATGCAGTCAGTGTTGTGTATGATGCCCAACTGTATCTCTACTGTTTTCCTTCCTATTATGAAAGTATCTCAGAATACAAAGAATGAGAGTGACATAATTATTAGAATAACCTAGAATCTGGTCAAGTTTTATAAGAATAAAAGTATCACTAATTCTCCAAGTTGGATGTGAGTAAAAAAAAATTAGTTGAGACATGCCTCTTCTGATTGTGACTGTGTTAATTTGCTAGGTCTGCCATCAACTGATTGGTTTAAACAACAGAAACCTATTGTCTCAGTTCTGGAGGCTAGGAAGTCTGAAATCAAGGTGTTCTTCTTTCCAGGCATGTCTGGCTCTGTGTCCAAATTTCTCCTTTTTATGAGGATACAAGTCATATTATGTAAGGATTCATCCTAATGATTTCATCTTAACTTGATCATCTGTGAAGACCTTATTACCAAATAAGGTTACATTCACAGGTACTGATGGTTAAGACTTTAACATTTTGGGGAGGGTACAGTTAAACCCATAACAGTGTCATTCCATTGTATGGTGGCATTTATGGTGAAAATCTAATGAATTAATTTATGAGGTGGATCATGGTCCTCGGAAATTAATAAAAACATAGACAGGTTTTTCTGGTGTGAGATGGAGAAATTAAAGATGGAGCACAGAAACTGCCAGAGGCATGACTGGCCCAGATTGAAAGGCCTTAAACTGCCAGCAAAAAGTAATTGGTAATGAAGACTGTGGGAAGGGTTGTCATAACTAGGAGAACTACCTTAAGGTAGTTGCAAGGACACTAAATACAAACTTAGCCTTCTTTATGTAGAAGACAGCTCCTACAGGGAAGTGTGGGAAGGGTAAGGTTACTAGAGTAAATTTTGGAGTAGCTGTTTTGAATCTCTGCTCCTGAGAGTTTCATAGCATTAAATTTTTATATCACCATCTTACTGTTATAATAAAAGCATTAATCACATCATTAATAAAACTAGTATTTTATCCCAAACCTGGTAGTTTTCTATTGGTATATATTAAAGTTGTACAATTGCACAGCACATATACTGTGCACTGACATGTATTTTGAAGGTAGTCTGGGAAATGGGAAGGTATTTGATGGTATTTTGGAAATACATAGTGATGCCTGCTTGTACTGTCATGAAGCAACTGTGTGCATATTTCCCCAACTTCATGATCATGTTGGTATCGTGAAATTGTTCAAGATGGGAGAATTTATACTATGGCAATTGGCAAGTGCTGTAAATTATAGCTTCAACTTTGTTTTGAAAGCTGGTTATTAAACATTCACCAGAACACCACCAGATATAAACTGTGTTTTAAACATATTAATACACTCTGGTTTTAGGTGCACTTACAAGAAAAACTGTTTTTCCTGTTGAACAAAAGTAGCTGTTTCTTGGTACCATGCATTAGAATAGTGTGAAGATGAACAATAGGGCCAGTTTAGGAAGCAGATGAAATGAATTTGAACTGCAATCTAGTAATGGCTTCTAAAGCTCTTGAGCAAATTGCCGAGGTAATTCTGGTATGTGAAATGCATTCATTAAGAAGAGTTAAAATTCAAACTTCCTGCTTCCCTGACACAGGATGATTAACAGGAGGGCTAGAAGGATCATCATTTCCATGGAAAACCCTGGAAGTCAGAGAGTTCCAAGCTGTCATTAGTTGTTTTCAGGATTAAAAAATTTAAAAAAAATGACTAATTAAACATTTGTTAATTCAACCTGTACATTTTATGGGTATTTGGATAATACGCACTAATGTGAAGAAAAATGAGCTTAGGAACTTAGAACCTTCTTTAGGTTGATTTGCCTGTTCCCACCTGGAATTACCAGAGAAGAACAAAGATGTCACCTTTCTGAATAAGTCTGCAGTGCATCTCAAGCTTTAATGCGTTTATAGATCATCTGGGAAGCTTGTTAAAAAATTTAGATTTTCATTCAACAACTCTGGGGTGGGACCTCAGCTGCTGGTCCCCAGAGCACACTCTGAGTAGCAAGGAGCTAGAAATTTTTCAGAGGATGTGAGTGTGGAGATGCCCCTGACTGGGTGTGACCCTCCCTCTCGCCCACCTTGCCCTCAGCAGCAATAAGCAACACATGATTTGAAGGTTTTCCTTCTATTTTATTCTGCTACACTTTCTTTTAATTTAGATTTATTTACTGGTCGATGGTAACAGTGTTTTCCCGTAGAAATTCCTCTGAGGTCACCACTTCTTAACATTTAAACCTGTTCTATTTTTTTTTCTCCCTAAGTCTTGAGACTAACTGGAATCTCTGTAATTCCACACAGCTTCCAGTAGAGGTCATTACCTCGTTACAGAAATATTTTCTTTCTTTTTTTTTTTCCTAAGAGATAGTTCAGTGGCTGGGATGAATTTGCCTTCTCTGGGAGGGAGTGAGCCTAAGGGACCAGTTATCTCCAAGGCCATTGGTTTGCACATAATATCCCCTCCATGCAAAAGTGGGAGTGTCAAAGATGGGCAGACTTTTCCAATCCCCTAGGAAAAATGAAGGAAACAACAACTGAAGCATGGCTAAAGGGCTACAAAATTTAAATGCAGTGTATTAGTTTGCTAGGGCTGCCGTAACAAAGTTCCACAGCTAATGACTTAAACAACTGAAATTTATTTTCTCACAGTTCTAGAGGCTGGAAGTCCTCAATTAAGGCATTGGCAGAGTTGATTTCTTCTGAGGGAAGGATGTGTTCCAGGCCTCTCTCTGACTTATTAGATGGCCGTTTTCTCCCTGTTGTCTTCATATCATCTTCCCTCTGTATGTGTCCATGTCCACACTTCCTTTTCTTATAAGGACATCAGTCATGTTGGATTAGGGCTCACCCCAATGAACTCATATCAATTCAGTTACCTCTTTAAGGACTCTTAATAAATACAATTAGTGCTCACTTCGGCAGCACATATTACTAAAATTGGAATGATACAGAGAAGATTAGCATGGTCCCTGTGCAGGCATGACACGCAAATTCGTGAAGCGTTCCACATTTTTTTTTTTTCTATTGTGGTGCTGATGTACCTTCTGGTTGTTTCAATATTTTTGTATTCTTTCTAACATATCTGTTAGTTTCCTAGCCTAATTTTTTGCTTTGTTATTGTTCCTTTTTTTTTTTTTTTTTTTTTTTTTTTTTGCCACTCACGCAGCTTGGGGGATCTTGGTTCATGAGCCGGGGGTCAGGTGAAGGAAGTTTCTGTGGTGGGAGCTCCGAGTCTGAACCACTGAACTAATAGAGAAACTCAGACCTCTGGAAATACTCACTGGAGTGACGTCTCATGGAGGTCCTTGTCTCAGCACCAAGACCCAGCTCTACTCAACAGTCTACAAACTCCAGTGTTGGAAGCCTCAGGTCAAACAACCAGTAAGACAGGAACACAATCCCACTCATAAAAATAAAAAAAAATGAGACGGCAAAAAAATATGTGACAGATGAAGGAGCAAGGTAAAAACCTACAAGACCAAATAAATGAAGAGGAAACAGGCAATCAACATGAAAAAGAATTCACAGTAATGATAGTAAAGATGATCCAGAATCTCGGAAATAGAATGGAGGCATGGATTGAGAAAATACAAGGAATGTTTAACAAAGATCTAGAAGAACTAAAGAACAAATACAGATGAACAACACAATAACTGAAATGAAAAATACACTAGAAGGAATCAATAACAGAATAACGGAGGCAGAAGAACAAATAAGTGAGCTGGAAGACAAAATGGTGGAAATAACTGCCAAGCAGCAGAATAAAAAAAAAACAAGGAAAAGAATTGAAGACAATCTCAGAGACCTCTGGGACAATACTAAATGCACCAATATTTGAATTATAGGGGTCCCAGGAGAAGAAGAGAAAAAGTAAGGGTCTGAGAAAATATTTGAAGAGATTATAGTTGAAAACTTCCCTAACATGGGAAAGGAAATACCCACCCAAATCCAGGAAGTGCAGAGAGTCCCATACAGGATAAACCCAAGGAGAAACACACTGAGACATATTAATCAAACTATATAAAGTTAAGTACAAAGAAAAATATTAAGAGCATCAAGGAAAAAGCAAAAAATAACATACCAGGGAATACCCATAAGGTTATCAGCAGATTTTTCAGCAGAAACTCTGCAGGCCAGAAGGGAGTGGCAGGATATACTTAAAGTGATGAAAGAGAAAAACCCACAACCAAGATTACACTACCCAGCAAGGATCTCATTCAGATTCAATGAAGAAATCAAAAGCTTTTCAGACAAGTGAAAGCTAAGAGAATTCAGCACCACCAAACCAGCTTTACAACAAATGCTAAAGAAACTTCTCTAGGTGGGAAGCACAAGAAAAAAAAAAAAGACCCACAAAAACAAATCCAAAACAATTAAGAAAATGTAATAGGAACATACATATTGATAATAACCTTGATTGTAAATGGATTAAATGCCCCAACCAAAAGAAAAGACTGGCTGAATGGATACAAAAACAAGACCCATATATATGCTGTCTACAAGAGACCCACTTCAGACCTAGGGACACATACAGACTGAAAGTGAAGGGATGGAAAAAGATATTCCATGCAAATGGAAATCAAAAGAAAGCTGCAGTAGCAATACTAATATCAGATAAAATAGACTTTAAAATAAAGACTGTTACAAGAGATAAGGAGGAACACTACATAATGATCAAAGAATCAACCCAAGAAGAAGATATAACAATTATAAATGTTTATGCACCTAACACTGGAACACCTCAGTACATAAGGCAAATGCCAACAACCATGAAAAGAGAAATCGATAGTAACACAATAATAGTAGGGAACTTTAACACCCCACTTACACCAATGGACAGATCATCCAAACAGAAAATAAATAAGGAAGAACAAGCTTTAAAGGACACAATAGACCAGATAGATTTAATTGATATTTGTAGAACATTCCACCTGAAAGTGGCAGAATACACTTTCTTCTCAAGTGCACATGGAACATTCTCCAGGATCACATCTTGGGTCACAAATCAAGCCTTGGTAAATTTAAGAAAATTGAAATCATATCAAGCATCTTTTCCAGCCACAACGCTATGAGATTAGAAATAAATTACAGGGGGAAAAAAACATAAAAAACACAAACACATTGAGGCTAAACAATATGCTACTAAATACCAAGAGATGACTGAAGAAATCAAAGAGGAAATCAAAAGATACATAGAAACAAATGACAACAAAAACACGACAACCCAAAATCTATGGGACGCAGCAAAAGCAGTTCTAAGAGGGAAGTTTATAGCAATTCAATCTCACCTCAAGAAAAATCTCAAATAAACAGTCTACCCCTACACCTAAAACAACTAGAGAAAGAAGATCAAAGAAACCCCAAAGTCAGTAGAAGGAAAGAAATCATAAAGATCAGAGCAGAAATAAAATAGTAATGAAGAAAACAATAGCAAAGATCAATAAAACTAAAAGCTGGTTCTTTGAGAAGATAAACAAAATTGATAAACCCTTAGCCAGACTCATCAAGAAAAAAAGGGAGAGGACTCAAATCAATAAAATTAGAAATGAAAAAGGAAAAATCACAACTGACACTGCAGAAATACAAAGATTTGTAAGAGAATACTACAAACAACTATATGCCAATAAAATAGACAACCATGAAGAAGTGGACAAATTCTTGGAAAGGTACAATTTTCCAAGACCGAACCAGGAAGAATTAAAAAATATGAATAGACCTATCACAAGCAATGAAATTGAAACCGTAATTTAAAATCTTCCAACAAACAAAAGTCCAGGACCAGATGGCTTCACAGGCAAATTCTGTGAAACATTTAGAGAGAGCTAACACTGACCCTTATCAAACTTTTCCAAAAAATTGCAGAGGGAGAAACACTCCCAAATTCATTCTATGAAGCCACCATCACCCTGAAACCCAAACCAGAAAAAGATGTCACAAAAAAAGAAAATTACAGACGAATATGACTGATGAACATAGATGCAGAAATCCTGAACAAAATACTAGCAAACAGAATCCAACAACACATTAAAAGGATCATCCACCATGATCAAGTGAGATTTATCACAGGGATGCATGGATTCTTCAGTATATGCAAATCAATCAATGTGATACACCACATTAATAAATTAAGGAATAAAAACCACATGATCATCTCAATAGATGCAGAAAGAGCTTTAACAAAATTCAAAACCCATTTATGATAAAATCTTTCCAGAGAATGCACATAGAGGGAACCTACCTCAACATAATAAAGGCCATATATGACAAACCCACAGGAAGCATTATACTCAATGGTGAAAAACTGAAAACATTTCCAATAAGATCAGGAACAAGACAAGGATGTCTTGTTAAAAATTTGTTAAAAAACTTGTTATTTAACATAGTTTTGGAAGTCCTATCCATGGCAATCAGAGAAGAAAAAGAAATAAAAGTAATACAAATTGGAAAAGAAGAAGTAAAACTGTCACTCTTTGCAGATGACATGATACTATACATAGAAAATCCTAAAGATGCCCCCAGAAAACTCCTAGAACTAATCAATGAATTTGGTAAGGTTGCAGGATACAAAATTAATGCAGAGAAATCTCTGGCATTCCTATACACCAACAATGAAAAATCAGAAAGAGAAACTAAGGAAACACTCCCATTTACCACTGCAACAAAAAGAATAAAATACCTAGGAATAAACCTGCCTAAGTCTTTCTCCCTCTGCCTAAGGAGGCGAAAGACTTGTACTCAGAACGCTATGAAACGCTAATGAAGGAAATCAAAGATGACATAAACAGATGGAGAAATATACCATGTTCTTGGATTGGAAGAATCAATGTTGTGAAAATGACTATACCACCCAAAGCAATCTACATATTCAGTGCAATCCCTATCAAACTACCAATGGCATTCTTCACAGAATTAGAACAAAAAATTTTACAATTTGTATGGAAACACAAAAGACACTGAATAGCCAAAGCAATCTTGAGAAAAAAAATGGAGTTGGAGGAATCAGCCTCCCCGACTTCAAATTATACCACAGAGCTACAGTAATCAAGACAGTATGGTACTGGCACGAAAACAGAGATATAGATCAGTAGTACAGGATAGAATGCCCAGAGATAAACCCACACACATATGGACACCTAATTTATGACAAAGGAGGCAAGAACATACAAAGGAGAAAAGACAGCCTCTTCAATAATTGGAGCTGGGAAAACTGGACAGCTACATGGAAAAGAATGAAATTAGAACAGTCCCTAACAACATACACAAAAATAAACTCAAAATGGATTGAAGACCTAAATGTAAGACCGGACACTATAAAACTCTTAGAGGAAAACATAGGAAGAACACTCTTTGACATAAATCACAGCAAGATCTTTTTTGATCCACCTCCTAGAGTAATGGAAATAAAAACAAAAACAAACAAATGGAACCTAATGAAACTTCAAAGCTTTTGCACAGCAAAGGCAACCATAAACAACAAAAAGACAGCCCTCAGAATGGGAGAAAATATTTACAAATGAAACAACAGACAAAGGATTAATATCCAAAATATACAAACAGCTCATGGAGCTCAATATCAAAAAAACAATACAGTTAAAAAATGGGTGGAAGACCTAAATAGACATTTCACCAAAGAAGATGTACAGCTGGCCAGGAGGCACATGAAAAAATGCTCAACGTCACTAATTATTAGAGAAATGGAAATCAAAACTACAATGAGGTTTCACCTCACACCAGTCAGAATGGCCATCATCAAAAAATCTAGAAAAATTAAATGCTGGAAAGGGTGTGGTTAAAAAGGGAACCCTCCTGCACTGTTTGTGGGAATGTAAATTGATACAATCACCATGGAAAACAGAATGGAGCTTCTTTAAAAAACTAAAATAGAACTGCCATATCACCCAGCAATCCCACTACTGGGCATATACCCTGATAAAACCACAATTCAAAAAGAGACATGTACCACAATGTTCATTGCAGCACTATTTCCAATAGCCAGGGCATGGAACCAACCTAAATGTCCGTCAACAGATGAATGGGTAAAGAAGATGTGTCACATATATACAATGGAATATTACTCAGTCATAAAAAGAAATGAAATTGAGTTATTTGTAGTGAGGTGGATGGACCTAGAGTCTGTCATAAAGAGTGAAGTAAGTCAGAAAGAGAAACACAAATACCATATGCTAACACATATGTATGGAACATAAAAAAAAATAAAATTGGTATTGATGAACCTAGTTGCAGAGCAGAAATAAAAGATGTAGTCATAGAGAATGGACTTGAGGACACAGGGTGGGAGAGGGAAGCTGGGGTGAAGTGAAAGTAGCATCGACATATATACACTACCGAATGTAAAATAGTTAGCTAGTGGGAAGCAGCTGCATAGCACAGGGAGATCAGCTTGGTGCTTTGTGATGACCTAGAGGGGTGGGAGAGGGAGGGTGGAGGGAGGCTCAGGACGCAGGGGATATGGGGACAATATGTATGCATATGGCTGATTCACTTTGTTAAACAACAGAAACTAACCAATATTGTGAAGCAATTATACTCCAATAAAGATCTATTAAAAAAATAAAACAGTATGACACTGGTGTAATGATAGACGTATAGATCAGTGGAATGCAATTGGGTTTCCAGAAATAAACTCATGCATTTATGGCCAATAAATAAATTAAATAAATAAATAAATAAATAAATAAAATTAAAATCTGAGGTATGGGGGTATTAGGATTGCAACATATGAATTTTTTTTTTTTTTCATTACGCGGGCCTCTCACTGTTGTGACCTCTCCCGTTGCGGAGCACAGGCTCCGGACGCGCAGGCTCATTGGCCATGGCTCACGGGCCTAGCCGCTCCGCGGCATGTGGGATCTTCCCAGACCGGGGCACAAACCCGTGTCCCCTGCATCGGCAGGTGGACTCTCAACCGCTGTGCCACCTGGGAAGCCCTATATATGAATTTTTTTTTAACATCTTTATTGGGGTATAGTTGCTTTACAATGGTGTGTTAGTTTCTGCTTTATAACAAAGTGAATCAGTTCCCATATCTCTTCCCTCTTGTGTCTCCCTCCCTCCCACCCTCCCTATCCCACCCCTCCAGGCGGTCACAAAGCACCAAGCTGATCTCCCTGTGCTATGCGGCTGCTTCCCACCAGCTATCTACCTTACGTTTGGTAGTGTATATATGTCCATGCCTCTCTCTCACTTTGTCACAGCTCACCCTTCCCCCTTCCCATATCCTCAAGTCCATTCTCTAGTAGGTCTGTGTCTTTATTCCTGTCTTTCCTCTAGGTTCTTCATGACATTTTCTTTTTCTTAAATTCCATATATATGTGTTAGCATACGGTATTTGTCTTTCTCTTTCTGACTTACTTCACTCTGTATGACAGACTCTAGGTCTATCCACCTCATTACAGATACCTCAATTTCGTTTCTTTTTATGGATGAGTAATATTCCATTGTATATATGTGCCACATCTTCTTTATCCATTCATCCAATGATGGACACTTAGGTTGTTTCCATCTCCGGGCTATTGTAAATAGAGCTGCAATGAACATTTTGGTACATGACTCTTTTTTTTTTTTTTTTTTTTGCTGTACATGGGCCTCTCACTGTTGTGGCCTCTCCCGTTGTGGAGCACAGGCTCTGGATACGCAGGCTCAGTGGCCATGGCTCACGGGCCCAGCTGCTCCACGGCATGTGGGATCGTCCCGTACTGGGGCAGGAACCCGTGTCCCCTGCATCGGCAGGCAGACTCTCAACCACTGTGCCACCAGGGAAGCCCCATGACTCTTTTTGAATTATGGTTTTCTCAGGGTATATGCCCAGTAGTGGGATTGCTGGGTCATATGGTAGTTCTATTTGTAGTTTTTTAAGGAACCTCCATACTGTTCTCCATAGTGGCTGTAACAATTCACATTCCCACCAGCAGTGCAAGAGTGTCCCCTTTTCTCCACACCCTCTCCAGCATTTATTGTTTCTAGGTTTTTTTTTTTTTTTTTAACATCTTTATTGGGGTATAATTGCTTTACAATGGTGTGTTAGTTTCTGCTTTATAACAAAGTGAATCAGTCATACATAAACATATGTTCCCATATGTCTTCCCTGTTGCGTCTCCCTCCCTCCCACCCTCCCCATCCCACCCCTCCAGGCTGTCACAAAGCACCGAGCCAATATCCCTGTGCCATGCGGCTGCTTCCCACTAGCTATCTACCTTACTGTGCTTGTTAGTGTGTATATGTCCATGACTCTCTCTCGCCCTGTCACAGCTCACCCTTCCCCCTCCCCATAACCTCAAGTCCGTTCTCTAGTAGGTCTGCGTCTTTATTCCTGCTTTATCCCTAGGTTCTTCATGACATTTTTTTCTTAAATTCCATATATATGTGTTAGCATACGGTATTTGTCTTTTTCTTTCTGACTTACTTCACTCTGTATGACAGACTCTAGGTCTATCCACCTCATTACAAATAGCTCAATTTCGTTTCTTTTTATGGCTGAGTAATATTCCATTGTATATATGTGCCACATCTTCTTTATCCATTCATCCGATGACGGGCACTTAGGTTGTTTCCATCTCCGGGCTATTGTAAATAGAGTTGCAATGAACATTTTGGCACATGACTCTTTTTGAATTTTGGTTTTCTCAGGGTATATGCCCAGTAGTGGGATTGCTGGGTCATATGGTAGTTCTATTTGTAGTTTTTTAAGGAACCTCCATACTGTTCTCCATAGTGGCTGAACCAATTCACATTCCCACCAGCAGTGCAAGAGTGTTCCCTTTTCTCCACACCCTCTCCAGCATTTATTGTTTCTAGATTTTTTGATGATGGCCATTCTGACTGGTGTGAGATGATATCTCATTGTAGTTTTGATTTGCATTTCTCTAATGATTAATGATGTTGAGCATTCTTTCATGTGTTTATTGGCACTCTGTATATCTTCTTTGGAGAAATGTCTATTTAGGTCTTCTGCCCATTTTTGGATTGGGTTGTTTGTTTTCTTGTTATTGAGCTGCATGAGCTGCTTGTAAATTTTGGAGATTAATCCTTTGCCGGTTGCTTCATTTGCAAATATTTTCTCCCATTCTGAGGGTTGTCTTTTGGTCTTGTTTATGGTTTCCTTTGCTGTGCAAAAGCTTTGAAGTTTCATTAGGTCCCATTTGTTTATTTTTGTTTTTATTTCCATTACTCTAGGAGGTGGGTCAGAAAGGATCTTGCTTTGATTTATGTCATAGAGTGTTCTGCCTATGTTTTCCTCTAAGAGTTTGATAGGTCTTTAAGCCATTTTGAGCTTATTTTTGTGTATGGTGTTAGGGAGTGATCTAATCTCATACTTTTACATGTACCTGTCCAGTTTTCCCAGCACCACTTATTGAAGAGGCTGTCCTTTCTCCATTGTACATTACTGCCACCTTTATCAAAGATAAGGTGTCCATATGTGCATGGGTTTATCTCTGGGCTTTCTATCCTGTTCCATTGATCTATCTTTCTGTTTTTGTGCCAGTACCATACCGTCTTGATGACTGTAGCTTTGTAGTATAGTGTGAAGTCAGGGAGCCTGATTCCTCCAGTTCCTTCTTTCGTTCTCAAGATTGCTTTGGCTGTTCGGGGTCTTTTGTGTTTCCATACAAATTGTGAAATTTTTTGTTCTAGTTCTGTGAAAAATGCCAGTGGTAGTTTGATAGGGATTGCATTGAATCTATAGATTGCTTTGGGTAGTAGAGTCATTTTCACAATGTTGATTCTTCCAATCCAAGAACATGGTATATCTCTCCATCTATTTATATCATCTTTAATTTCTTTCATCAGTGTCTCATAATTTTCTGCATACAGGTCTTTTGTCTCCTTAGGTAGGTTTATTCCTAGATATTTTATTCTTTTTGTTGCAATGGTAAATGGGAGTGTTTTCTTGATTTCACTTTCAGATTTTTCATCATTAGTATATAGGAATGCCAGAGATTTCTGTGCATTAATTTTGTATCCTGCCACTTTACCAAATTCATTGATTAGCTCTAGTAGTTTTCTGGTAGCATCTTTAGGGTTCTCTATGTATAGGATCATGTCATCTGCAAACAGTGACAGCTTTACTTCTTCTTTTCCAATTTGGATTCCTTTTATTTCCTTTTCTTCTCTGATTGCTGTGGCTAAAACTTCCAAAACAATGTTGAATAATAGTGGTGAGAGTGGGCAACCTTGTCTTGTTCCTGATCTTAGTGGAAATGCTTTCAGTTTTTCACCACTGAGGATGATGTTTGCTGTGGGCTTGTCATATATGGCCTTTATTATGTTGAGGAAAGTTCCCTCTATGCCTACTTTCTGCAGGGTTTTTATCATAAATGGGTGTTGAATTTTGTCAAAAGCTTTCTCTGCATCTATTGAGATGATCATATGGTTTTTCTCCTTCAATTTGTTAATATGGTTTATCACATTGATAGATTTGCGTATATTGAAGAATCCTTGCATTCCTGGAATAAACCCCACTTGATCATGGTGTATGATCCTTTTAATGTGCTGTTGGATTCTGTTTGCTAGTATTTTGTTGAGGATTTTTGCATCTATGTTCATCAGTGATATTGGCCTGTAGTTTTCTTTCTTTGTGACATCCTTGTCTGGTTTTGGTATTAAGGTGATGGTGGCCTCGTAGAAGGAGTTAGGGGGTGGTCCTCCCTCTGCTATATTTTGGAAGAGTTTGAGAAGGATAGGTGTTAGCTCTTCTCTAAATGTTTGATAGAATTCGCCTGTGAAGCCATCTGGTCCTGGGCTTTTCTTTGTTGGAAGATTTTTAATCACAGTTTCAATTTCAGTGCTTGTGATTGGTCTGTTCATATTTTCTATTTCTTCCTGATTCAGTCTTGGCAGGTTGTGCATTTCTAAGAATTTGTCCATTTCTTCCAGATTGTCCATTTTATTGGCATAGAGTTGCTTGTAGTAATCTCTCATGATCTCTTTTATCTCTGCAGTGTCAGTTGTTACCTCTCCTTTTTCATTTCTAATTCTATTGATTTGAGTCTTCTCCCTTTTTTTCTTGATGAGTCTGGCTAGTGGTTTATCTATTTTGTTTATCTTCTCAAAGAACCAGCTTTTAGTTTTATTGATCTTTGCTATTGTTTCCTTCATTTCTTTTTCATTTATTTCTGATCTGATTTTTATGATTTCTTTCCTTCTGCTAGCTTTGGGGTTTTTTTGTTCTTCTTTCTCTAATTGCTTGAGGTGCAAGGTTAGGTTGTTTATTCGAGATGTTTCCTGCTTCTTAAGGTGGGCTTGTATTGCTATAAACTTCCCCCTTAGAACTGCTTTTGCTGCATCCCACAGGTTTTGGGTCGTTGTGTCTCCATTGTCATTTGTTTCTAGGTATTTTTTGATTTCCTCTTTGATTTCTTCAGTGATCTCTTCATTATTAAGTAGTGTATTGTTTAACCTCCATGTGTTTGTATTTTTTACAGATCTTTTCCTGTAATTGATATCTAGTCTCATGGCGTTGTGGTCAGAAAAGATACTTGATACAATTTCAATTTTCTTAAATTTACCAAGGCTTGATTTGTGACCTAAGATATGATCTATCCTGGAGAATGTTCCATGAGCACTTGAGAAAAATGTGTATTCTGTTGTTTTTGGATGGAGTGTCCTATAAATATCAATTAAGTCCATCTTGTTTAATGTATCATTTAAAGCTTGTGTTTCCTTATTTATTTTCATTTTGGATTATCTGTCCATGGGTGAAAGTGGGGTGTTTAAGTCCCCTACTATGAATGTGTTACTGTCGATTTCCCCTTTTATGGCTGTTACTATTTGCCTTATGTATTGAGGTGCTCCTATGTTGGGTGCATAAATATTTACAATTGTTATATCTTCTTCTTGGATCGATCCCTTGATCATTATGTAGTGTCCTTCTTTGTCTCTTTTAATAGTCCTTATTTTAAAGTCTATTTTGTCTGATATGAGAATTGCTACTCCAGCTTTCTTTTGGCTTCCATTTGCATGGAATATCTTTTTCCATCCCCATACTTTCAGTCTGTATGTGTCTCTAGGTCTGAAGTGGGTCTCTTGTAGACAGCATATATAAGGGTCTTGTTTTTGTATCCATTCAGCTAATCTGTGTCTTTTGGTGGGAGCATTTAGTCCATTTACATTTAAGGTAATTATCGACATGTATGTTCCTATTCCCATTTTCTAAATTGTTTTGGGTTCGTTATTATAGGTCTTTTCCTTCTCTTGTGTTTCTTGCCTAGAGAAGATCCTTTAGCATTTGTTGTAAAGCTGGTTTGGTGGTGCTGAACTCTCTCAGCTTTTGCTTGTCTGTAAAGGTTTTAATTTCTCCATCAAATCTGCATGAGATCCTTGCTGGGTAGAGTAGTCTTGGCTGCATGTTTTTCTCCTTCATCACTTTCAGTATGTCCTGCCACTCCCTTCTGGCTTGTAGGGTTTTTGCTGAGAGATCAGCTGTTAACCTTATGGGGATTCCCTTATGTGTTATTTGTTGTTTTTCCCTTGCTGCTTTTAATATGCTTTCTTTGTATTTAATTTTTGACAGTTTGATTAATATGTGTCTTGGCGTATTTCTCCTTGTATTTATCTTGTATGGGACTCTCTGTGCTTCCTGGACTTGATTAACTATTTCCTTTCCCATATTAGGGAAGTTTTCAACTATAATCTCTTCAAATATTTTCTCAGTCCCTTTCTTTTTCTCTTCTTCTTCTGGAACCCCTATAATTCGAATGTTGGTGCGTTTAATGTTGTCCCAGAGGTCTCTGAGACTGTCCTCAGTTCTTTTCATTCTTTTTTCTTTATTCTGCTCTGCAGTAGTTATTTCCACTATTTTATCTTCCAGGTCACTTATCCGTTCTTCTGCCTCAGTTATTCTGCTATTGATCCCATCTAGAGTACTTTTAATTTCATTTATTGTGTTGTTCATCGTTGCTTGTTTCATCTTTATTTCTTCTAGGTCCTTGTTAACTGATTCTTGCATTCTGTCCATTCTATTGTCCATTCTATCTCCAAGATTTCGGATCAACCTTACTATCATTATTCTGAATTCTCTTTCAGGTAGACTGCCTATTTCCTCTTCATTTGTTAGGTCTGGTGCGTTTTTATCTTGCTCCTTTATCTGCTGTGTGTTTTTCTGTCTTCTCATTTTGCTTATCTTACTGTGTTTGGGGTCTCCTTTTTGCAGGCTGCAGGTTTGTAGTTCCTCCTGTTTTTGATGTCTGTCTCCAGTGGCTAAGGTTGGTTCAGTGGGTTGTGTAGGCTTCCTGGTGGAGGGGACTAGTGCCTGTGTTGTGGTGGATGAGGCTGGATCTTGTCTCTCTAGTGGGCAGGTTCACGTCTGGTGGTGTGTTTGGGGGTGTCTGTGGCCTTATTATTATTTTAGGCAGCCTCTCTGCTAATGGGTGGGGTTGTGTTCCTGTTTTGCTAGTTGTTTGGCATAGGTTTTCCAGCACTGTGGCTTGCTGGTCGTTGAGTGAAGCTGGGTGCTGGTGTTAAGATGGAGGTCTCTGGGGGATTTTCGCCGTTTGATATTATGTGGAGCTGGGAGGTCTCTTGTTGATCAGTGTCCTGAAGTTGGCTGTCCTACCTCAGAGGCAGAGCCCTGCCTCCTGGCTGGAGCACCAAAAGCTTTTCATCCACAGGCTCAGGATAAAAGGGAGAAAAAGTAGAGGGAATTAGTAGAAGTATGAGGAAAGAAAGAAGGAAAGGAGGGTAGGAAGGAAGGAAGAAAGAAAGAAGCAAAGAAGGAAAGAAGGCAAGAAGGAAAGAAAGGAGGGAGGGAGGGAGGAAGGAAGGAAGGAGGGAAAGAAGGAAAAAAGACAGAAAGAAAGAAGATACAGTAAAAATAAAATAAAGTATAATAAAGTTATTGAATTAAAAAATTCTTATTTAGAAAAAAAAAAAAAGGGACGGAAAGAACCTTAGGACAAATGTTGGAAGCAAAGCTATACAGACAAAATCTTACACAGAAGCATACACATACACCCTCACTAAAAGAGGTAAATGGGGAAAAATCCTAAATCTTGCTGTCAGAGACCACCTCCTCAATTTGGGATGATTCGTTGTCTAAAGGAGGGAAGGAAGGACGGAAAGAAAGAAAGAAAGAACGAAGGTAAAGTATAATAAGGTTATTAAAATTAATTATTAAGAAAAAAAATAAAAAAAAAAACATGGACGGATAGAACCCTAGGACAAATGGTGGAAGCAAGACTATACAGACAAGATCTCACACAGAAGCATATACATACACATTCACAAAAAGAGGAAAGGAGAAAAAATCATAGATCTTGCTCCTAAAGTCCACTTCCTTAATTTGGGATGATTGGTTTTCTATTCAGGTATTCCACAGATGCAGGTACATCAAGTTGATTGTGGAGCTTTAATCCGCTGCTTCTGAGGCTGCTGGGAGAGATTTCCCTTTCTCTTCTTTGTTCTCACAGCTCCCAGGGCTAAGCTTTGGATTTGGCCCTGCCACTGCGTGTAGATCGCTGGAGGGCGTCTGTTTTTTGCTCAGACAGGATGGGGTTAAAAGAGCCGCTGATTGGGGGCTCTGGCGCACTCAGGCCGGCGGGGACGGAGGGGCACAGAGTGCGGGGCGGGCCTGCGGTGGCAAAGGCCGGCGTGACTTTGCACCAGCCTGAGGCGCGCTGTGCGCTCTCCCGGGGAAGTTGTCCCTGGATCCCGGGAACCCGGCAGTGGCGGGCTGCACAGGCTCCGCGGAAGAGGGGTGTGGAGAGTGACCTGTGCTCGCACACAGGCCCCTCGGTGGCGGCAGCAGCAGCCTTAACGTCTCCCGCCCGCCTCTGGGGTCCGCGCTTTTAGCCGCGGCTTGCGCCCGTCTCTGGATTCCGCGCTTTCAGCCGCGGCTCGCGCCCGTCTCTGGATTCCGCGCTTTCAGCCGCGGCTCGCGCCCGTCTCTGGATTCCGCGCTTTCAGCCGCGGCTCGCGCGCGTCTCTGGGGTTCGCGCTTTTAGCCGGGGTTCGCGCTTTTAGCCGCGGCTCGCGCCCGTCTCTGGAGTTCCTTTAAGCAGCATTCTTAAACCCCTCTCCTCACGCCCCAGGAAACAAAGAGGGAAGGAAAAGTCTCCTGCCTCTTCTGCAGGTGCAGGCTTTTCCCCGGACTCCCTCCCGGCTAGCTGTGGTGCACTAACCCCTTCAGGCTATGTTCAAGCCGCCAACCCCAGTCCTCTCCCTGCGCTCCGGCCTCAGCTCGCAGCCCCGCCCGCCCCGGCGGGTGAGCAGACAAGCCTCTCGGGCTGGTGAGTGCTGGTCGGCACCGATCCTCTGTGCGGGAATCTCCCCGCTTTGCCCTCCGCACCCGTTGCTGTGCACTCCTCCGCAGCTTCGAAGCTCCCCCCTCCGCCTCCCGCAGTCTCCGCCCGCGAAGGGGCTTCCTAGAGTGTGGAAACTTTTCCTCCTTCACAGCTCCCTCCCACTGGTGCAGGTGCCGTCCCTATTCTTTTGTCTCTGTTTTTTCTTTTGCCCTACCCAGGTACGTGGGGAGTTTCTTGCCTTTTGGGAGGTCTGAGGTCTTCTGCCAGCCTTCAGTAGGTGTTCTGTAGGAGTTGTTCCAAGTGTAGATGTATTTCTGGTGTATCTGTGGGGAGGAAGGTGATCTCCGCGTCTTACTCTTCCGCCATCTTCCCTAATTCCTGTTTCTAGGTTTTTTGATCATGCCATTCTGACTGGTGTGAGATGATATCTCATTGTAGTTTTGATTTGCATTTCTCTAATGATTAATGATGTTGAGCATTCTTTCATGTGTTTTTTGGCCATATGAATTTTTGATGGGACCCAATTTAGCCCATAACATGCAATAAATAGACAAACTGTCTTAAGAGAATGGGACTTCACTGAAAAATAGCACTATGTCTACAGCTATAATTTGTCTGGAAAATTCAAATCAAAAGTTTCTTTTCCCTCCATTACCTGAATATGTCTTGAAGATGGAATTAAAATAAAAATCAGCTCCAGTTGTCTTAAGTAATTGTTCATTTTTTGTAGGTGTTACATTTTGATGGCTGATCTAGGAGTAGATCATAGGGGAGGAGAACTCTGAAGCAGGAGACAGGGTGCACATCTTCCAGTTCCATTATCCAGACCAGAGGCATTTCCTCCTAAATTACGTCCCACCACTATTTCTATCATAATTTCTTTGTTTCAGGTCTGTTGAGTTTCCTTCTTCTTCTTGACATCTTTCCAGAGATCACATGAACTAAAGTAAAGTCTCTGTTCTTTGAATTCATTAATTCATTCCAAAGACATACTCCAAAGCACCCACTATATTTTTAATACCCTGGGCACATAAACTTAAATGTCAGTAACTTCTCCCTAGTAACTTACTATAATAGAGTAGAAATGTTTGTAAGAGATGTGTGGCCATGTGCCATTGCAGAATAGTTGTGGGGGGGTAGAGTAATTTTAAGGAGGAATCAGGAGATTTTGATATGTCCTTAATTTGGCATTTATTCATATGCCTTAGGAACCCTCTTCTTACCCACCCAAGAATTGTTATTTTTGTATTTCTCAGAAGGCAGTACACATTGTAGGTGCTCAATGAATACTTGTAGAAGAATGAATAAAATCAGGTGTTATAATTCTCTTACTCAGGAATAAATGTTAAGGTACTATTCTGCAAGGTGGGCTTACTTGGGTGATCTGCCCATTCTGGGCACCAGCCCTTGTCCATCAGGGTCCACACGGGCCACATAACTATAAATCCTACTCCCAGAGGGGCTTCATCAGAACAACAAAAAGGTATGTTGTAAATGACTGAACACGAGTTACAGACTTAGAACTTTATAGAATTTAGCTATTTTGAAGATGCAACAACTAAAATGTTATAGACTGGGGTTTTGAGATTAGCATTTTACTTTCTCCTTTCTAAGGAAATAGTGAAAACCTTGGTCAGCTCTGGCTGAGAAAGTTGTATCCGTCTTGATCTCCTTCAGATTTTCAGGTTTATTACGTTAGTTCTCTTGTAAGTATTCTGCCTTGTTCTGTCCTATGCCTTTTGGTGTCAAGAAGGTCACTTCTTCACAGCAGAGCCCTTTTTAATTAAAATAAAGATTCTAAATTTGCTTTGGGTCCATTTTAAGTGCAGAGACTTCATTAATTACACCAGGAGGAGGTTTCCTAATGCTATAACATCTAGGAGCCTTTGAAAAATTAATTTGAAAAGGTTTTTCTTCCTTAGTGTGCGGTTTTGTGTGAATTTGTTTCCTCTTGAGTATTCTGATGGCTGTATCTTTTTTGTTTTTTAAATCCAGATTGCTTTAGAGGATGAGGAGCCTGCTGATTTGATTGCAAATGAAATATAAACCTCACAACCAAGAACCATTAATACCATAACATTCTATCTGGTTTTAGCCACTAGGGAAAATTACTATTTAGCAAAATGTTGAAATAAATAAATAGTAATTTATGACACCATTGTTTTCTGTTGTTGGAAACGTCACCTTTAAAAGTAGTTATCACATCTTGGAGGGAGACTCATGAAAAGAAAAAGAGTTTGAGGGGTTTTCTCCAGTGGTGCTCTCCTGCTTGACTCTTTTTCCACCTTATTAACCCACTCCTACTGAAGCAAATACACTTGGTCTTCCACTTTGTTTTTTCCCCAATTTCTTTTTGTATAAATACTCTTGGCTTTGAGGTAACATGAAGGAGTGAATGCTAGGTCTGAGAGTCCAGAACATAAGCAGACATGAAAGCCTCATCACTAGAACATCAAAGGCTAACACAGAAAGTGCTAAAACAGAAATCAAGTTGTTTCCAGCTACCGTTTCTTGTGAGATATTTAGCATCCTGTTCAATATTTGGACACTTGGACTATTCCACAGGCTCCTCAAATCTAAAGTAGAAGTGAGTTAGAGGTAGAAACCTAGATGTGGTCCTTTAGTTGTCTGAGCAAGGACATTGTCCCAGTAGATTCTCTCTCGACATCGTTTGTGCTTGGGCTCATTATGTCCTATCAGTATTTTTACTTTTTAGTTATTTATTTTTTGAACTGGTTAAAGATTTAGATCAGAATGGGGACACCGTGTAGAAGCTATTCATGAGGTTTACTTGCCAGTTTATTACAAATTGCATCCCTCTCCCCAGGGAGAACACACTCTCTGTTTCCTTTAATCTCTTTTATAAGGGATGACAGTACATATTAACAGAGGGCAAGAATAGATCATTGGGTTTAAGTATTAATGATCATCTAATAATAAGATGTGATAGGATTATATTAGAATTGCAAAACTGGTCTATTTATTAAGAGTGACAGGCTATCAAATTATAAGCCTCAGAGGACAGAGGAATAATTATAATCTTCTAGAAATGCAAAAAGTTAAACTCTTTTGAAAGTCAGTTTTATTATTTTGCTATAAACTATGGCCAAATATGGTTAACTCTGAAAATGTCTGCTATGTGAAAAAAAACTTTTATTAGCATTTAAATGAGACCTCATCTTCTAACACTTTCTGGTAGTTTTTAGAAGAATTCTACCTTTTTGGTATGTTCGTTATGCATAAGGATGTTAAGGTCTTGTTGATAACATAGAAATTAATATGCTTTTAAAATGTTTAATTCAGTGTTATAAAATGATTATTAGCTGCAAGTATAGTACATTCTCTAATAGCTCATTACAAAACATGTTATGGAATATATCAGTTAAAAAAGCTTTATATACAGTCTGTGACGACTTGAAAGAAAAGGCAGTGTGAGCAATAACCCTAACACAGGATCTCAAAGTGGGAATTCACATTTCATCTGGAACCTTGACTGACTACTTATAGAACTTCCTCTACAAAACTAAACAAGTCACTTCCCTGATAATAGCAGCTAACTTATTTGGATGTTCTTTGAGCCCCAGTTGAGTGACCTTCATCTGGTGTATTGTCTTCCATTATCTCCAGCCTCACTCAGCCTCCCATTTGGAGTATCTTCATTTTTCTTTCTTGGCTTCTTTATCAGAGCATCTAATTTTAGCTCCTACCCCGTTTCTTCTCTTTATTTCTAAAAAATTTTGAGGAATGTTCTTTAATAATTAGTTTAATTTATCTGTAATTTTTCAACTCATTGCATCTTGGCATCAATTCCTACCATTTTACCAAAACCATTCCTAATTGCTGGATTTGGCAGTAATTATTTTCCTGTCATTTTCTTTTTTCTTTTTTTAAACGTTTTATTTTATATTGGAGTATATTTGATTAACAATGTTGTGTTAGTTTCAGGTGTATAGCAAAGTGATTCAGTTATACATATATGTATCTATTCTTTTTCAAATTCTTTTCCCGTTTAGGTTGATACATGTATTTTGGATGTTGGCTTTGAAGATAAAGTACTAGACCTGTAGACCAGCTTGATGGAGCAGGATGTCATCCCCAAATAGTGACATCTGCATCTGTGAATATTGGGGGGATTCGAAGACTCCAACACATTCACCCTAACAACTCTAGCCAAGCCCTGCACTGGTTCCTCAAGGTGGTCAAAAAATATAACTTATTTACTAATCGTGCCCTCTCTTTTTATGAAAGTGGGATTCTGTAATTACTAAACACTGTTAAAGTGCAGTAATTATATTTCATTATACCAACAGGGGGATAATAAGTGTTGGCTATTACCCCCAGAGTCTAGCTTCAAATTTTTTGAACTCTAGAGCATCAGTGTGGGGCTACATAATGCTAACTTCACTTCTCTCTGATCCCTACAAGGACCATACAGAGTAAAAACAGACTGCAGTTAATGGTGCCCTAGGAGTAGGAACTGGAGAGGTTAAGAAAAGTCCTATACAGGGTATGCAAATAAGTACATTGATGCAGTTTGACATGAATAAACAGCTTGAAAGCCCAGGAAAATTTTAAAAAGATCTAGAGAAACAACTAGTCATGGTAAACGTGGCCTCAGCCTACATTTCCATGATTAAAACAGCAGAGTAAGTTAAAGAATGCCTTTGGAAGATCACCTCGGTTTCTTGTTAGTTAAAATCAAGACATACAATTTGTCCATTGTAATAGGGCATGGTATCCTTACTATAAAATTCTATCTAGGGATAAGCAGGAAGCTTCTTCATGACTAAAAAGTTATATCTAAATAAGTAGAGAGGTAGAAATCTTAATACCTGAATTATAGAGATGAAGTTGGTCTACCTTTCCTGCCCACCAATAGGACTTTGTGTCTCCCTAGAGGTATAAACCATAAGACCTGGAAGCTTTTTAATTCTGTTACCTGATCTACCTATGATGATGGTCCAGGAGTCACTACAATAAACACTGAATTAATCAGGTTCAGAGAAAGTTATTTTTACCTTAAATGTATAAAAAACACAGATGACTGAAAAGATAGACTCATTTTCAGGACCCCAGGAGCATTCTCATGCCTTGAAACCTAATGAAATTTACCTTGCTGGGTTTGAGATGTTCTTGGGAACTGCAACATCTTTATTCCTTCCCAACTGGAATGGGAATATCTATTCTATACCTGTCCCACCATTGTATTTTGGGAGCAAATAACTAGTTTGTTAGTTTCACAGGCCCACAGATGGGGAAGAATTTTACCCCAAGATGGAGCATAACCCAAGTCTTATTATACTTGATTTAGATAATTTAGAAGATGAGTTTGGGGACTTTTTTTGTTAATGACATTTAGATGAGATTTTTGGATTTAGAGTTGGTGCTAGAATGGGTTAAGTCTTTTGAGGAGGTTGGAAAGGGGTGAATGTATTTTGTACTTGGGAAGGATATGAATTTTGGGAGACCAGGGGCAGACTATTATGGGTTGAATTCTGGTCCCCAAAAGGTGTGTTGAAATCCTAAGGCATGGTACTTGTGAATGTGACCTTATTTGAAAATAGACTCTTTGCTGGATTATCCAATGACTGATTTCCTTATAAGGAGAGAGAGCTTTGGGGACACACAGAGACATAGAGGAGACACAGGGAAGAAGACCATGTGAAGGCGGAGGCACATACTGGAGTTATGCTGCCACAAGACAGGAAATGCCAAGGATTGCCAGCAACTATCAGAAGCTAGAAGAGTCAAGGAGGGCATCTTCTTTAGGGCCTTCAGAGAGAATGTGGTCTTATCAACACATTCATTTCAGACTTCTAGTCCTAGAACTATTAGAGAATACATTTCTGTTGTTTTAAGTCACTTGGCCTGTGGTAATTTGTTACGGCAGTCCTAAGAAAGTAATACAAGGCAGGGTTCTATTTATATGAAGTTCTAGAAAATATAAACTAATCTATAGTGACAGAAATTAGATCAGTGGCTGGCTGGAAATATGGGGGTGGTATGTTGGGGACAGGAGGAAGGAGGAAAGGTTTACAAAGGGACATGAGGAAATTTTGGGAGTGATGGACATACTAATTATTTTGATTGCAGCGATCGAAACAGCATAATGTGCACTTCAAATATGTGCAGTTTATTGTATGTCAATTATACCTCAATAAAGCTGTTAAAAAAGTCATTTCTGGCGAGTAGAATTGGGTTTAGAATGGAATTAAGTGAGGGCTGTTGAAAGAGTAGCAACATAGAATATATTTTCCTTCTTTTATCTATGTTGCTGTTTCTTTTATTTCTGAGAAAAAGAAAGAAAACATTGTACTTGATTAAATTCTTGGAAATTAGCTCTTAAGTGGATTTAAATGAATTAGCATTAATCTCCCATGGACACTTTTGCCATTGTCCACTTACGGCACCTTTATCCTAACATTTTGCCTTGGTTGGGTTCTATTCTCCCTTTATCAAGCTCAGTAATTGGAAGTCCATTGATAATTGCAGTCATATTATTTGTCTCATTTTCTGTGAGAAGCATTTTCCAATGTGCTGTTGTAGTCTTAGGTATAATTCAGTTAGTAGAGACTTTGTCCTAACCAATGCCTCCTTAATGACAGCTGTTTTACTCTGCTGGGGCAGATGAAGCTAACTAGCTTTCTATTAAGGCAAGGTAAGAGGTGGGGATAAATATCTATTTTTTTTCTTTATACAGATCTGATAGTGCTGGCTCACAGATATACATTAATGGTCTTTGCAAAAGATCTTGTGTGATTTGAAGATTTATGATTGGTGAAAAATGAGGGAACAAAAGGGAATTATAGCTTTGTAGTATTTTACATGGTTGGACAGTTTCTTCTTCTTAAAACCTTTAATGACGGAAGTCTCCTTTAGTTCTCCTCTGATTTCCTGGCTTTTCATGCTCCTCTTTTTATTTTTGTTTTCCATTTAAACGTACCTCTGTACCTACTCTTTGGATGACCTCCTCTAAATGAATGGCTTCAAGCACTACACTTACTGTTACCACTCACAATTCTGCTGAGCTTTACACTTGTACACACAGCTGCCTAAAGGGTAGTTCTATGTCCCACCTCCAGGTAGTGAGACTTACCTGTTTCCCCCAGTGTCTACTCAATAAAGCTAAACATCTTCACTATTTCTGCTTCTCCTCCCTTCACAGGCAATTCTTTAAAAGTCTTTTACTTTTTTTTAATGTAATTTTTATTTTATATTGGGATATAGTTGATTTACAATGTTGTGTTCGTTTCAAGTGTATAACAAAGTGGTTCACTTATACATATACATATATCCATCCTTTTCCAGATTTTTTTCCCTTATATGTTATTACGGAATATTGAGTAGAGTTCCCTCTGCTATAAAGTAGGTCCTTGTTGATTATCTATGTTATATATAGTAATGTGTGTATGATAAATTAGGAGTTTGGGATTAAGATATCTTTTACTTTGTTTTACTTCAATATCTCATATCGCTCCCTTTGTTTCCAAATCTTCCAATTCCTCTCTATTTGAGTTACACACTAGATTGTAGACCATGACCTATATTTTAATTTTTCTCTTACATATTCCATAGAAATATCTTTTCAAAATGGACAGAGAATCTGCTTGAAGTCCTTTAATATTCTCCAAAATAGTCCCCCCAAAGTTCAGAGTTCTTTGTTTAACCAGTAAGATAAAACCCCTAATCACAAATCTAGCCATATTACTGTGTTTGCTATACATTTTATAAATACCACATTTATCATTTTATCAGGTAAGATAGTCCTCTTACTTTACTAGCTTGTTATGTTTGTTTGTTTGGGTTTTTTTCTTTTTTGGGCTGATGTGCTGAATTGTTTATCATAAAGGGGTAATGAATTTTAAGTTACTTTCCTTCATTATTGATAAGATTCTATTGTTTTCTCCCTTAATCCATTAATGTAATAAATTAAATTAATTGGATTTTTAAAAAGTTAACCAACTTTGCATTCCTGTGTAAAAAGAAACTTGCCTATGGTTTACTATATTTTTCACATAATTCAGGATTTGGCTTGTCTATATTTTGTTTATGATTTTGAATATGTGTTCCTGTGTGAGGTTAGTCTATTGTTTTCTTTTCCCATATTATACTTGCTTGGTCTTGGTATCTAGTTACACTAATTTTATAAACAATTTCAGGAGTTGGCCCTCTTTTCTTTATAAAACTCTGGACAAGTTTTATAAGTTGGAATTACCTGTTCCTTGATAGTTTCATGGAACTCACCTATTGGACTGTCTGGGTCTGGAGTTTTCTTTGTGGAGACATGTTTTTAACTTCTTACTCAAATTATGTAATGTTTATGTAAATAGTAGGGGTCTTCTTGAGCCAGTTTTTGAAAGTTATATATATTTTTGGAATTTGACATCTCATCTCTGTTTTCATCTTTACTGGTCTATTATATCAATAGACTTCTAACATAAAAATTTTTACCTTACAATTTACCCTCTTTTATTCCAAATATTTTTTTAACATCTTTATTGGAGTATAATTGCTTTACAATGGTATATTAGTTTCTGCTTTACAACCAAGTGAATCAGTTATACATATACATATGTTCCCATATCTCTTCCCTCTTGTGTCTCCCTCCCTCTGACCCTCCCTATCCCACCCTTCTAGGTGGTCACAAACCACCTAGTTGATCTCCCTGTGCCACGTGGCTGCTTCCCACTAGCTATCCACCCTACGTTTGGTAGTGTATATATGTCCACGCCACTCTCTCACTTCATCACAGCTTACCCTTCCCTCTCTCCATATCCTCAAGGCCATGCTCTAGTAGGTCTGTGTCTTTATTCCCGTCCTACCCCTAGGCTCTTCATGACATTTTTTTTCCTTAAATTCCATATATATGGGTTAGCATACGGTATTTGTCTTTCTCCTTCTGACTTACTTCACTCTGTATGACAGACTCCAGGTCCATCCACCTCACTACAAATAACTCAATTTCGTTTCTTTGTATGGCTGAGTAATATTCCATTGTATATATATGCCACATCTTCTTTATCCATTCATCTGTTGATGGACACTTGGGTTGCTTCCATGTCCTGGCTATTGTAAATAGAGCTGCAATGAACATTTTGGTACATGACTCTTTTTGAATTATGGTTTTCTCAGGGTATATGCCCAGTGGTGGGATTACTGGGTTGTAAGGTAGTTCTATTTGTAGTTTATTTTTCTTTTTTAACATCTTTATTGGGGTATAATTGCTTTACAATGGTGTGTTAGTTTCTGCTTTATAACAAAGTGAATCAGTTATATATATACATACGTTACCATATCTCTTCCCTCTTGCGTCTCCCTCCCTCCCACCCACCCTATCCCACCCCTTCAGGCGGTCACAAAGCACCGAGCCGATATCCCTGTGCCATGCGGCTGCTTCCCACTAGCTATCTACCTTACATTTGTTAGTGTATATATATATGTCCATGCCTCTCTCTCACTTTGTCACAGCTCACCCTTCCCCCTCCCCATATCCTCAAGTCTGTTCTCCAGTAGGTCTGTGTCTTTATTCCTGTCTTACCCCTAGGTTCTTCATGACATTTTTTTTTTCTTAAATTCCATATATATGTGTTAGCATACGGTATTTCTCTTTTTCTTTCTGACTTACTTCACTCTGTATGACAGACTCTAGGTCTATCCACATCATTACAAATAGCTCAATTTCGTTTCTTTTTATGGCTGAGTAATATTCCATTGTATGTATGTGCCACATCTTCTTTATCCATTCATCCGATGATGGACACTTAGGTTGTTTCCATCTCCGGGTTATTGTAAATAGAGCTGCAATGAACATTTTGGTACATGACTCTTTTTGAATTTTGGTTTTCTCAGGGTATATGCCCAGTAGTGGGATTGCTGGGTCATATGGTAGTTCTATTTGTAGTTTTTTAAGGAACCTCCATACTGTTCTCCATAGTGGCTGTGCCAATTCACATTCCCACCAACACTGCAAGAGTGTTCCCTTTTCTCCACACCCTCTCCAGCATTTATTGTTTCTAGATTTTTTGATGATGGCCATTCTGACTGGTGTGAGATGATATCTCATTGTAGTTTTGATTTGCATTTCTCTAATGATTAATGAGGTTGAGCATTCTTTCATGTGTTTGTTGGCAATCTGATTATCTTCTTTGGAGAAATGTATATTTAGGTCATCTGCCCATTTTTGGATTGGTGTTTTTTTTTTTTTTTTTTTTTTAATTGAGCTGCATGAGCTGCTTGTAAATACTGGAGGTTAATCCTTTGTCAGTTGTTTCATTCGCAAATATTTTCTCCCATTCGGAGGGTTGGCTTTTCATCTTGTTTATGGTTTCCTTTGCTGTGCAAATGCTTTTAAGTTTCATTAGGTCCCATTTGTTTTTTTTTTTTATTTCCATTTCTCTAGGAGGTGGGTCAAAAAGGACCTTGCTGTGATTTATGTCATAGAGTGTTCTGCCTATGTTTTCCTCTAAGAGTTTTACAGTGTCTGGCCTTACATTTAGGTCTTTAATCCATTTTGAGTTTATTTTTGTGTATGGTGTTAGGGAGTGTTCTAATTTCATACTTTTACATTTACCTGTCCAGTTTTCCCAGCACCACTTATTGAAGAAGCTCTCTTTTCTCCACTGTATATTCTTGCCTCTTTTATCAAAGATAAGGGGACCATATGTGCATGGGTTTATCTCTGGGCTTTCTGTCCTGTTCCATTGATCTATATTTCTGTTTTTGTGCCAGTACCATACTGTCTTGATTACTGTAGCTTTGTAGTGTAGTCTGAAGTCAGGTAGCCTGATTCCTCCAGCTCCATTTTTCGTTCTCAAGATTACTTTGGCTATTCAGGGTCTTTTGTGTTTCCATACAAATTGTGAAATTTTTTGTTCTAGTGCTGTAAAAATTGCCAGTGGTAGTCTGATAGGGATTTCATTGAATCTGTAGATTGCTTTGGGTAGTAGAGTCATTTTCACAATGTTGATTCTTCCATTTCAAGAACATGGTATATCCCTTTGTATCATCTTTAATTTCTTTCATCAGTGTCTTATAATTTTCTGCATATAGGTCTTTAATCTCCTTAGGTAGGTTTATTCCTAGATATTTTATTCTTTTTGTTGCAGTGGTAAATGGTAGTGTTTTCTTGATTTCACTTTCATATTTTTCATCATTAGTGTATAAGAATGCCAGAGATTTCTATGCATTAATTTTGTATCCTGCTACTTTACCAACTTCATTGATTAGCTTTGGTAGTTTTCTGGTAGCATCTTTAGGATTCTCTATGTATAGTATCATGTCACCTGCGAACAGTGACACCTTTACTTCTTCTTTTCTGATTTGGATTCCTTTTATTTATTTTTCTTCTCTGATTGCTGTGGCTAGAACTTCCAAAACTATGTTGAATAAGAGTAGTGAGAGTGGGCAACCTTGTCTTGTTCCTGATCTTAGTGGAAATGCTTTCAGTTTTTCACCATTGAGGATAATGTTGGCTGTGGGTTTGTCATATATGGCCTTTATTATGTTGATGAAAGTTCCCTCTATGCCTACTTTCTGCAGGGTTTTTATCATAAATGGGTGTTGAATTTTGTCAAAAGCTTCCATGTATTGAGATGACCATATGGTTTTTCTCCTTCAATTTGTTAATATGGTGTATCACATTGATTGATTTGCGTATATTGAAGAATCCTTGCATTCCTGGAATAAACCCCACTTGATCATGGTGTATGATCCTTTAAATGTGCTGTTGGATTCTGTTTGCTAGTATTTTGTTGAGGAATTTGGCATCTATGTTCATCAGTGATATTGGCCTGTAGTTTTCTTTCTTTGTGACATCTTTGTCTGGTTTTGGTATCAGGGTGATGCTGGCCTCATAGAATGAGTTTGGGAGTGTTTCTTCCTCTGCTATATTTTGGAAGAGTTTGAGAAGGATAGGTGTTAGCTCTTCTCTAAATGTTTGATAGAATTTGCCTGTGAAGCCATCTGGTCCTGGGCTTTTGTTTGTTGGAAGATTTTTAATCACAGTTTCAATTTCAGTGCTTGTGATTGTTCTGTTCATATTTTCTATTTCTTCCTGGTTCAGTCTTCGCAGGTTGTGCATTTCTAAGAATTTGTCCATTTCTTCCAGGTTGTCTATTTTATTGGCATAGAGTTGCTTGTAGTAATCTCTCATGATCTTTTGTATTTCTGCAGTGTCAGTTGTTACTTCTCCTTTTTCATTTCTAATTCTATTTATTTGAGTCTCTCCCTTTTTATCTTGATGAGTCTGGCTAATGGTTTATCAATTTTGTTTATCGTCTCAAAGAATCAACTTTTAGTTTTATTGATATTTGATCGCGTTTCCTTCATTTCTTTTTCATTTATTTCTGATCTGATTTTTATGATTTCTTTCCTTCTGCTAAATTTGGGTTTCTTTTGTTCTTCTTTCTCTAATTGCTTTAGGTGCAAGGTTAGGTTGTTTATTTGAAATGTTTCCTGTTTCTTGAGGTAGGATTGTATTGCTATAAACTTCCCTCTTAGAACTGTTTTTGTTGCATCCCATAGGTTTTGGCTTGTTGTGTCTCCATTGTCATTTGTTTCTAGGTATTTTTTGATTTCCTCTTTGATTTCTTCAGTGATCACTTTGTTATTAAGTAGTGTGTTGCTTAGCCTCCATGTGTTTGTACTTTTTACAGATCTTTTCCTGTAATTGATATCTAGTCTCATAGCGTTGTGGTCAGAAAAGGTATTTGATACGATTTCAATTTTCTTAAATTTACCAAGGCTAGATTTGTGACCCAAGATGTGATCTATCCTGAAGAGTGTTCCATGAGCATTTGAGAAAAATATGTATTCTGTTGTTTTTGTATGGAATGTCCTATAAATATTAATTAAGTCCATCTTGTTTAATGTATCATTTAAAGCTTGTGTTTCCTTATTTATTTTCATTTTGGATGATCTGCCCATTGGTGAAAGTGGGGTGTTAAAGTCCCCTACTATGAATGTGTTACTGTCGATTTCCCCTTTTATGGCTGTTACTATTTGCCTTATGTATTGAGGTGCTCCTATGTTGGATGCATAAATATTTACAATTGTTATATCTTCTTTTTGGATCGATCCCTTGATCATTATGTAGTGTTCTTCTTTTTCTCTTGTAATAGTCTTTATTTTAAAGTCTATTTTGTCTGATATGAGAATTGCTACTCCAGCTTTCTTCTGATCTCCATTTGCATGGAATATCTTTTTCCATCCCCTCACTTTCAGTCTGTATGTGTCCCTAGGTCTGAAGTGGGTCTCTTGTAGATAGCATATATATGGGTCTTGTTTTTGTATCCATTCAGCCAGTCTGTGTCTTTTGGTGCGAGCATTTAGTCCATTTACATTTAAGGTAATTATCGATATGTATGTTCCTATTCCCATTTTCTTAATTGTTTTGGGTTTGTTATTGTAGTTCTTTTCCTTCTGTTGTGTTTCTTGCCTAGAGAAGTTCCTTTAGCATTTGGTGTAAACCTGGTTTGGTGGTGCTGAACTCTCTCAGCTTTTGCTTGCGTGTAAAGGTTTTAATTTCTCCATCAAATCTGAATGAGATCCTTGCTTGGCAGAGTGGTCTTGGTTGCAGGTTTTTCTCCTTCATCACTGTAAATATGTCCTGTGACTCCCATCTGGCTTGCAGAGTTTCTGCTGAAAGATCAGCTGTTAACCTTATGGGGATTCCCTTGTGTGTTATTTGTTGTTTTTCCCTTGCTGCTTTTAATATGTTTTCTTTGTATTTAATTTTTGATAGTTTGATTAATATGTGGCTTGGCATGTTTCTCCTTGGATTTATCCTGTATGGGGCTCTCTGTGCTTCCTGGACTTGATTAACTGTTTCCTTTCCCATATTAGGGAAGTTTTCAACTCTAATCTCTTCAAATATTTTCTCAGTCCCTTTCTTTTTCTCTTCTTCTTCTGGAACCCCTATAATTCGAATATTGGTACTTTTAATGTTGTCCCAGGGGTCTCTGAGATCGTCCTCAGTTCTTTTCATTCTTTTTTCTTTATTCTGCTCTGCAGTAGTTATTTCCACTATTTTATCTTCCAGGTCACTTATCCGTTCTTCTGCCTCAGTTATTCTGCTATTGATCTCATCTAGAGTATTTTTAATTTCATTTATTGTGTTGTTCATCATTGCTTGTTTCCTCTTTAGTTCTTCTAGGTCCTTGTTAAATGTTTCTTGCATTTTCTTTATTCTATTTCCAAGATTATGGATCATCTTTACTATCATTATTCTGAATTCTTTTTCAGGTAGACTGCCTATTTCTTCTTCGTTTGTTAGGTCTGGTGGGTTTTTACCTTGCTCCTTCATCTGCTCTGTGTTTTTCTCTCTTTTCATCTTGTTATCTTACTGTGTTTGGGGTCTCCTTTTTGCAGTCTGCAGGTTCGTAGTTCCCGTTGTTTTTGGTATCTGTCCCCAGTGCCTAAGGTTGGTTCAGTGGATTGTGTAGGTTTCCTGGGGGAGGGAACTAGGGCCTGTGTTCTGTTGGATGAGGGTGGATCTTGTCTTTCTGGTGGGCAGATCCACCTCTGGTGGTGTGTTTTGGGGTGTCTGTGGACTTATTATGATTTTAGGCAGCCTCTCTGCTAATGGGTGGAGCTGTGTTCCTGTGTTGCTAGTTGTTTGGCATAGGGTGTCCAGCACTGTAGCTTGCTGGTCATTGAGTGAAGCTGGGTCTTGGTGTTGAGATGGAGATCTCTGGGAGATTTTTGCCATTTGATATTATGTGGAGCTTGGAGGTCTCTTGTGGACCAATGTCCTGAACTTGGCTCTCCCACTTCAGAGGCACAGCCCTGATGCCTGGCTGGAGCACCAAGAGCCTTTCATCCACATGGCTCAGAAAAAGGGAGAAAAAATAGGAAAGAAAGAAAGAGAAAGAAAGAAAGAAAGAAAGAAAGAAAGAAAGGAAGGAAGGAAGGAAGGAAGGAAGAGGATAAAATAAAGTAGGATAAAATAAAATAGTTATTAAAATAAAAAATAATTATTACAAAAAATTTTAAAGGGTAAAAAAAAAAAAAAAGAAAGAAAAAAAGAAAACCGGATGGTCAGAACCCTAGGACAAATCGTGAAAGCAAAGCTATACAGACAAAATCTCACACAGAAGCATACACATACACACTCACAAAAAGAGGAAAAGGGGAAAAAATAATATATCTTGCTCCCAAAGTCCACCTCCTCAGTTTGGGATGATTCGTCGTCTATTCAGGTATTCCACAGATGCAGGGTACGTCACGTTGATTGTGGAGATTTAATCCACTGCTCCGGAGGTTGCTGGGAGAAATTTCCCTTTCTCTTCTTTGTTCGCACAACTCCCCGGTTCAGCTTTGGATTTGGCCCCACCTCTGTGTGTAGGTTGCCTGAGTGCGTCTGTTCTTCGCTCAGACAGGACAGTGTTAAAGGAGCAGCTGATTCGGGGACTCTGGCTCACTCAGGCCAGGGGGACAGAGGGGTACGGATGCCGGGCAAGCCTGCGGCCACAGAGGCTGGCGTGACGTTGCACCAGCCTGAGGCGTGCCGTGTGTTCTCCCAGGGAAGTTGTCCCTGTATCACGGGATCCTGACAGTGGCGGGCTGCACAGGCTCCCGGGAGGGGCGGTGTGGATAGTGACTTGTGCTCGCACACAGGTTTCTTTGCGGCTGTAGCAGCAGCCTTAGCATCTCATGCCCATCTCTGGTGTCCACTCTGATAGCCGCGGCTCACACCCATTTCTGGAGCTCCTTTAAGCAGCGCTCTTAATCCCCTCTCCTCGCGCACCAGGAAACAAAGAGGCAAGAAAAAGTCTCTTTTCTCTTCGGCAGCTCCAGACTTTTTCCCGGACTCCCTCCTGGCTAGCTGTGGTGCACTAGCCCCTTCAGGCTGTGTTCACACCGCCAACCCCAGTCCTCTCTCTGGAATCTGACCTCTGAAGCCCGAGCCTCAGCCCCAAGCCCCCACCCGTCCCGGCAGGTGAGCAGACAACCCTCTCGGGCTGGTGACTGCTGGTCAGCACCGATCCTCTGTGCGGGAATCTCTCTGCTTTGCCCTCCGCACCCCTGTTGCTGTGCTCTCCTCCATGACTCTGAAGCTCCCTGCCTCCACCATCCGCAGTCTCTGCCCGCAAAGGGGCTTCCTAGTGTGTGGAAACATTTCCTTCTTCACAGCTCCCTCCCACTGGTGCAGGTCCCATCCCTATTCTTTTGTCTCTGTTTTTTCTTCTTTTCTTTTGCCCTACCCAGGTACGAGGGGATTTTCTTGCCTTTTGGGAGGTCTGAGGTCTTCTGCCAGCGATCAGTGGGTGTTCTATAGGAGCAGTTCCACGTGTAGATGTATTTCTGATGTTATCTGTGGGGAGGAAGGTGATCTCTGTGTCTTACTCTTCCGCCATCTTCTCCAGAATCCCCTATTCCAAATATTGTTAATTTGTGCCTTCTATTTTTTTTTTCTTGGTAACTCTTACCAGAGTTTTGTCTGTTTTATCAGTCATTTTAGAATATTAATATCTAACTTTTAAAAAGTCTCTGTTTTATAATATTATTTTATATTTCATTAATATTAATTTTGTTTTTATCTTTATATCCTTCCATACGCTTTGGATTTATTCTTGTTCTTAGCTTTGTGAGCTTGATCTATTCATATTTATTTTTATAACTACATGCTCAGTTTTATTTTTGTATCCTATTTTTTTTATTTCTACTTGTCTCACTTTACCTTGGATCCTGTTTTCCTCCTTTCTAGCTTTCTTTTGGATTGATTTTCTTTTCATTCTATTTATTCTCCTTTACAGGTTTGCAATTTATACATTATATTTCTATGCTATAATTTTCTACACAGAAACCACTATTTATCAACTTAAAAAGTTCAAAGCTATAAAATAATGTTAGGAATGAAATGGGATAGGACTCAGATTCATATATAATAAGAAAACAATGAAAATCACTTAATGGCAGTAGATTAAGAACATAAAAAAACAGGAAATATGCTAAAAATCTAATTTATCAAACCTGAGTTAAAAATGATCTGCATATATTTATAACCATTAAAAATTGAACAATGGTTAAAATTTACATGTCAAAATATTAGCAGACTCAAGCAATTTTCTGAAAGCTTCAGCATCTCTGTCATGCACACATTATTCTTAAGAATAGAACATAGGAAAAGTTTTACAATGCTATAGGTGAATTTAAAGTAAATATTCTTAAAAAGTGAGTACATACTCAAAGCAGCAATGTAAAAATAGCTTAAAATACTGTGACTAAGTAGGATTTAACTCAGGAATATAAGAAAAAGATTAAAGAAGAAAGGACATATAAAAATAATAGTAGATACAGAAAAAACATAAAATCAATAGCAATTCATGATGAAAAATACACAGTGAATTAGGTATAGAAAATAATTTTTTCACCTAATAAAAGGCACTGCCAGTAATCCATAGGATACAGAGGTAATGAAGGCAAATATGAACATTCTTTTCAAAATCAGGAACCAGATAATTATCTGTGAGAGCACTCCTTCTATTTTATATTTTACTGAAGTTTTTATTCACTAGTCCTTCTGTTGATTTTTCTCCATTTATTTTTCGGGTGAAGTAGGCTAAATTTGCCTCTTAGTAGTTCTTCATGAAAGACTCATGTGACTAATATTCCCTGTTTTCTTAAGAGTTCAAAACATTTTGTTTGGAGCCTGTATAATTGGCTATATCCTGGGATCCCAGAACCTTCTAAATATTATTAAAAATTTGCATACAGTAAAGTTCACTCTGTGCTTTAAAATTCATGGCTTGTGACAAAGGCATAGTGTTACATATCCACAATTATAATATCATACAGAATAGATTGACCATGCTAAAAACAGATCAGTCTCCTGTGCTTTACTCATGCTACCTTCCTCTACCCCTGAGCCTCTGGCAAACACTGATCTTTTTACTACAGCTATACTTTTGCCTTTTTCAGAATGTCATATAATTGGAATCATACAGTATGTAGCCTTTTCAGAACGGCTTCTTTCACTCAGCAATGCATATTTAAGATTCATCCATGCTGAGTATGGATTAATAGCTCATTTATATTTATTTATACTAAATAGTATTCCATAGTATCAATGGACCAAACTTTGTTTATGCATCAATGTACCAAGTTTATGCATTCGCCTATTTAGTACATCTAGATTGTTGAAGGCTTTCTGTGATTATTAATAAAGCTGCTATAAAAATTTGCCTGCTGGTTTTTGTGTAGAAATAAGTTATCAAATCAATTAGGTAAATATTTAAGAGCATGAATACTGGGTCATATTTAAGTTTATGATAAGTTTTATAAGAACCATCAAGCTGTCTTCTAAAGTGGCTGTACCATTTTGCATTCCCGCCAGCAATGAGGGAGAGTTCCTACTGCTCCATCTCCTATATATATATATATATATATGGAAAAAAAAGAATCTTGACTCATATCATGCCACACACAAAATTTTATTCAAAATGACAATAGCTCAAAGATCCAATTGTGACTGGTAAAGCTATGAAATTTTCAGAATAAAATATATAAGAAAATATTATTCACCTTGGGATAGACAAATGTTTAACAAGACACACGAAACAAAAAAGAAAAGATTTGGGGCTTCCCTGGTGGTGCAGTGGTTGGGAGTCTGCCTGCCGGTGCCGGGGACACGGGTTCATGCCCTGGTCCGGGAGGATCCCACGTGCCGCGGAGCAGCTGGGCCCGTGAGCCATGGCTGCTGAGCCTGCGTGTCCGGAGCCTGTGCTCCGCAAGGGGAGAGGCCACAACAGTGAGAGGCCCGCATATAGCAAAAAAAAAAAAAAAAAAAAATTCATATATTTGATGATATTGAAATTAAAAATTTTGTACATAAAATGAAACCATTAGAAGAGTGAAAAGACAACCTATGCAGTGGGAGAAGATGTGAAAGCATATGAAAAGATCATCAACTTCATCAGCCATTAGGGAAATGAAAATGAAAACCAGAGTGAGATATCACTATACAACTGAATTTGCTTCAGTTAAACAGATGGAAAACACTAAGTGTTGATTTTTATATAGGGCACCTGGAATTCTCCTATACTGTTGATGGGAGCATAAATCAGTACAGTCACTTTGTAAGACTGACAGTGTTTACTATAACTGATATACTCATTCCTATGATGCTGAAATTACACTCCTAGGTTTATACCCAACAGAAAAATAGTGTATGTTTCAATGTACTTATTTCATGTACTTACATACATGAATTTTCTTAGCAGCACTTTTTGTAAAAGCCAAAAAATGGGAACCACCCAAATGTCCGTCAACCATAGAGTGGAAACTAAATTGTTGTAAGGAATGGATAAATTGTAGAATTCTGTACAGCAATGAGACTGAACCATCTACAACAATCAAAAGGAGCTAGATAGCAAAGTTGTACTATATGGTTTATTTATATAGATATAAAACCAGGCAAAACTAATCTGTGCTATTTTAAATCGGGTAGTGGTTATCCTGAGATGAAGTGGGTTAGGTCAGTGATAGGAAGGGAGTATAAGGGTGGCTTCTGGGAGGTGTGTAGTATTGTTTCTTGATCCATTTGTTGTTTACATGACTTTGTTTAGTTTGTAAAAATTCACTGAGTTTATGCTCACAATTTGTATACTTTACTGTATTTTTTATTATTCCATAAAAACTTCAAAAACCAAAACCCAAACCAAAACTCTTTGTGGTAATCTACCCAAAATCTATATGATTTGAAGCAGGAGGGCTTTTCAACCTACTACTTCTGCTGTATTACCAAAAGCTGTAGCGCCCCTTGGGCCCATCTCTCTATGCTTGCTTATTCCAGCTCTTTCGGAAAAAAAAAACAGAACGAACTAATGGTTTCTAAACTTGGCTGTATATCAGAAGAAAACTTGGGAATTTTTAATAAGGTATAGATTTACACTCTTCCAGGTTAATTTTATCCACAGACAGGTTTGGGACCTAATGTTAAACTACTCAAAAGACTCCCAGAGGGATTCATCAGGCATAATGTTAATTTATAATTACATGGGTACAAGTCAGTTTGACCAAATTCTGACCCTGGTTATTTCATGCCTTTTGTACTGATTGGACTCAATGGGATCCATATTAAAAAGATAAAGCTTGTTAGATAGCACCATCCTAATAACTCAGAACCTTCTTTTAGAAAACTTTCAAATCGTAATCAAATTACAGATGTTCTTACATCTGTAATTGGTGGATGAAACCCATCTCATGTGGTTGTTATAAGGAATAAATGGAGAATACAGTAAAGCACTTAGCATAGTGGTATCTGGTGCATAAATTTTTTGAACGAGTTTCCAGGATCTCTATGAGAGTCAAATTGGCATTTCTCAGTCAATTTGGAATTCAGCTTTTTCAGAATAGTGCCCTATTTTTTGGAATACGAAGCTAATACAACTACCCACTAACATCAGGTGCATTTTTGAGGTGTTTATTCCAGCCATGGTAATGAATTTGTACTCATCAGCAATGATTTCTTCAAGTTCCTAATCTGGATTATCACCATCCTTTTGTAAAATGCCTGGCCGGTGTTAGGGAGGAATCCAGAGCCTGTGTCATGAGCAAAACAGGCCTATTCAAGTGTAAAATTAAATCTCCTATCCACTCTTTCCTAGCAACATGATTTAACCAATGAGCCAACCAGCTACAGGGAAGTGAACAACAACCATGTAATTGGTATGAAATGCTCCACTGATTCAGAAGACCAATTTGGTCACATCTCCTTAATTTTTTCAATTAATCACTTCAGTACCCAACTTCCTTCTTTATCAGGAAATCTAGAATCTCCCTCTTGGGGTTTCCCCTACCCTTAATTTGCCCAAAAACTTCAGAATCTCACACAACCCCAAAGCAGTTCACATTTTTACACCAACAAGAAAGAACCCTGGGGTTTTCCAGTCTACTGCCATGAAATCTATTACCACGTGGTGTGACTTTTGCATTTAGTCTTGCTCTGTCATGCAATTAGTATGGAATCACTGATGTTATGAAGCCTAGATGATCCAGATTCCTGCGGAGACTACGATGGTTCTTTGAGGATAGATAATCCCTTGGTGCTAAGCTTGGCTAAGAGTGCCCCAAAGCTCTCCACATTATGGGATCTTTAGTGTCCACATATTTCAGCTCTCTTATAAGTTACTTCCATGTTTCCTCATCGTCCCAGAAGTGGTAAGACAGGATCAGCTATGTATTGCTGTTACTTCACAGATCCAAAACCACTGTCTTCTTTTTCTACATAGGAATCAACTATCTAACTGCATAATGTCTGCTGTTGTTTCTTTTCCCCAGATTGTGGTACTAATCCCTCAGCTTTCCAAAGAAGACTAATTTCCATGACTTTAGGGCTTCATCTCTATACTTCTTGTATTCAGACTCCAACAGCCATGGTACCCAAGCAGGGAAATATCCTGCTGCCTCACTGTATTTTATATTCTAAGGCTTGCCTTCTATATGCCCATTTCCTGCTCCCAAACCTAACTCTTCTCAAAATGATAGACAGTGGAAATATTCTCTACCTTCCAGGCAAACAGTATTATCCACTTGGAAGATTATGTCTTCAGTGCATGATACACACAGAATATTATTCTCCATTAGCAGTACATTTGTAGCTGGGATTTTGGCTTAAATGCGAGAGTATTAACATTACAGTTAAGTTGGGCATTGCACGGTACAGATTGGTATCACTGGTATTGCCTTTGGAGTTATGCTGGTATTAACTTTTCAGAAGTGTAAATTCTTGGACCCCACTCCAGATCTACTGAGTTAGAAACTTCGGGGCTGAATTCCAGCAATTTATTTCAACCAGTCCTCTAGGAGATTGTGATTAAAGGCAGAGTTTGGGAACCACTGATCTACACAGAAACATACTTTATAATTGTTTCTCCTGTAGGAGGTAAAGATCTGACTTCTGTGTTCTTGGTGATGTTTTCTGAGTGTCAGCTGTTCTTCAAACATGAATATACATATGTCTTTTCTAGGATAAGCAACTGGATATAGAAAACAGTGTAGTATAAACAGGTTTTTCTTGGAGCTTTTTAAAAAATCTGTGTCTGTTAGTAGTTCTGAGTTGGGGGCTCAGTGTCCTATCTGGGATATATGAAGAGGCACTAAGGAAACCCAGGGGACTCACTGCCATGTTGTTGCTTAGGTCCTAAGGTCCCTAGAATCTGCTGCCTTGTTTCCGGCTTTCAGCATCTTCCTTTTCTTGTTTGTTGTGTTATGTCCATGGTGTTTTCTTTGTAAGTCAGTAGAACTAGGCAGGGTCCATGGTTTTTTCCTTGCAAGAGGATAAAAGTATGTGGGATGGAGCTACCACAAGTTGGCAGAACGAGTTCTGTGAAGCTCTTTATAGCCAAATCACCATAAACTTGTGGTAGTGTTTTATGTCTTTTCCAATCTTTGATGTATTTTTATTAAGGAAAAATGTGGGATTAGAAATGAATATTTTGATCTATGTTGGGATTATTTGAATTCAGATGCAGTATATGGTGCTACTGAGCAATGGGAACAGTAATTTCTCAGACACTTTGATACTTCTAGCCCATGGTCTATTGTGAAAGAATGCATTGCCCCTGAGAAAATGTATTATGAGAACAGAACAAGAGAGCACCAGGAAGAAATAGTGACAGTAGCAGCATTTTATTTCTTCTAGGTGACAAACTAGTGGCAAGGCTACACAACTTATGCACCTACCTATCTAATTTAGAAATAAGATTTTAAGATTTAGAAAATACTGGGAAGTACGTTCTGTAATGCAGTGTGCTTTTGTCACTTTCATCATTCTCAGGAATGAGAAAGAATCCAATAAGCACTTTTACACTTTCAGGTCTTGGTCTTTACCTTAGCTGCATAGTTGTCATGAATCAGATCAGGCATAGATTTAGATCAGTGCTAAAAAGGAACATGTATCAGAGCTCAGAGTGTTACAGTTTAATGATCAGTTACTTAGATTCATAGGGGAAACATTTTCATTACATTTTTCCAGAAAATTATTTGATAATGTAAATATATATTCTTTTTTATAGTAGCAGGGTACAAGCCTTCTGCTCACATCACTCACCAACCACTTTTCTTATTTGTTTATTAAATACTCATTTATCCTTTCATTTAATTATATGATTTAAATTAACCAAGTTGGTTGTGGGTTTATATTGTAGATTCTGTTATAAATAATGTACTTGATACTAATTTTTATTATAACAACTTGCATAAATTCTGCACTTTGTAGTGGTTAACTACCTTCTTGTCCTTTTGTATAACGTAGTGCATGCTTTAAAAAACAGATCTCCTTACTTAAGAATTTAGTTCCCTTCATTTATATATTTCTTTAAAAATGTTTATTAAATTCCGGCTGAATGCTAACCATTTACCAGATACCATAAAGCAAAGATGAATAAAAAACAATCCTTCCCTTCAAGGAATTCTAGTGGAAAAATGCATGAATACAATGAAATATGATTTTTAAAATGAAGGAATATGCAAAATATCAGGTGACTACAAATATTAGACTGTCTCATTTTGACTGAGGGACTAGGAAAGCCTCCCCAGAGGAGGTGATGCTTTTAGCTGACTCTTGAATTAGAAGTAGGAGTTTATCGGGATGTGTGTGCCAGCAAGAAGGAGCAAAGGGGTGAGATATTTCGGGATATTAGTAGAGATGGGGCATAGTTTTGTGTAATTTAATTTTAAATGAAGAACTAAATAATCTTCAGTATATTAACAACATAACACCAATAATAATAACTAAAATATGATGAATGTTTGACTTAAAACCTGAAACTTTAAAAAACATACATTGTCCTTGATTTATTTTTGATAATTTTTTTTGGTAAACCATTGAAGAGGTCAACCTCCAAGCTTTGGGTTTGACAACTAATATGTCACAAACTGAGTGTGTTGATGGCATTCTAAATGTCACTTTTTGCCTCTCAAAAAGTCCTACAGGGGAGTCAGGCTCCACTAGAAAGACTTCAGAGTTAAAAGCAGCCAACCAAATGAAATACTTTCAAAGTCAAGTACTTTCGTAGAGTCCAAATAGATGGGTAATTGTAAGCTAAAGATTGTAATACCTACAGTTCCACCTGGTTCCTTACATTTGACTCTTTGAGCTGTTATGGATCTAAAATATTGTGCTAAGTCAGACTTTATAACCCCAAAGGGAATTCTTTGAGAATGGAAGACGCTAGAGAAAGAAATTTTACCTTAGACCTCTGGTGGGGTTGGATTTTGTTAGAATGCCGTTTTTCATAACGTTTTTCAAGGGTTTTTAATGTCATTCTATCTAATATTTAATTGTAATTTTCTGCAAAGACTTTAAGGTTGCTGATTTTTAAAAATATGAGTTTAACACAATAGTTATGTTGCATTCTGGCATCTTGACCTTTTAAAAACATGTCATTTCATTATGTTTCAGATATGTAAGTGCTGTGCTCTTTTATAGCTTTTGGCCAGAGGAGAACTCATAATGAAGACAAGAGCCAGGTAGAGCTCATACCCTCTGAATCTCTGACATCCTCATTTTTAGGTAAACTATATCCGTCAACAGAGGGGAGGCTTTCTAGTTCCTGGAACTTTATCAAATTATGCATGCTGTTGAATAGAGTCGAGGCAAAAATAAACCACTTAGGGTACAGGAAAAGAGAAATCAGATCTGGTTCAAGTTTCATCCCTTTCCTATAACTTCCTGAAATGTCTCTTGACAGATGCACTTCACAACAATCTCCTCCATCTTTGACCCACCTCAGGCCTGTATTATCTGCGTGATATATTTTGGCACTTAATCATACACTCACTGTCTTGTAACATAAATGTGTATATCTTGTGTCTCTAATTAGGCCATATGCTTTTAGTGGGAAAGGACTCTGCCTCTACTTCTTGGTATTCTCTTTGACCCTTAATATAATTTTCAGCATATAATATATATTCTATACATTTTTATTTGATAAAGCTTAGTTGAGTTAGCTTATCATCTTTAAGAATGTATGAGAGCAGAAGAACCATGAAAGTATCACTAACCAGGGAATGCTGATAAGTGGTCATGCTAGTGAACCAACTGGATTCCCTGTCTAACCCCTACCACTCCTTACTCCCTCCTCTCAGTAGAGCTGCACACTGCACTTTATTTCTTTACTTACCTTACTGTAACTCAGGGACACATTCTGAGGTAGAAGGAGTGTTTTATTTTCCTTCAGACAGCTCAAAAGTGGTGAAAAGTATTTTATATAACATTACCAGTTGTTCAGGTTGTATGAGGCAAATAAAACATTGCTGGTAATAATGAAAATTATGGCCAAAGTGTCAAAAGTATAAAGTGTACCTATAAGTCCTAGGGCAGAAAAGAAGACGGGCTTAAATTGGAAATGGGAGTAAAGAGGATTGGTCTGTGGTTAGACAGGGAAAATGGGGAAGATGTAGGGGAGGAGGTCTGGATGGAGTATTTAGACTTGACAATGGGAAAATCCAGGTTAAATCTGGCATAAGTTCATCCACTTGCAGAGCTCAGGGGAAAAGCATCTCAAGTAGCTAGAGCTGTTTTAACTCTTTGAATAGTCCCTCTAAGGAAGCAGACCCAGAGAACACTAAACACAGGTGGGCATGACTAGCTTTATTTATTTTTATTGTTATTATTTTTAATAGATCTTTATTGGGATATAGTTGCTTCACAATACTGTGTTAGTTTCTGTTGTACACCAAAGTGAATCAGCCATATGCCTACATATGTCCCCATATCTGCTCCCTCTTGAGCCCCCCTCCCACCCTCCCTATCCCACCCCTCTAGGGCATCGCAAAGCACGGAGCTGATCTCCCTGTGCTATGCTGCTACTTCCCACTAGCTAACTGTTTTACATTCGGTAGTGTATATATGTCAATGCTACTTTCACTTTGCCCCAGCTTCCCCCTCTCACCCTGTGTCCTCAAGTCCATTCTCTACATCTGCATCTTTATTCCTGTCCTGCCCCTAGGTTCATCAGAACCATCCCTCCCTTTAGATTCCATATATATGTGTTAGCATATGGTATTTGTTTTTCTCTTTCTGACTTACTTCACTCTGTATGACAGACTTAGGTCCATCCATTTCACTACAAATACCTCAATTTCATTTTTATGGGTGAGTAATATTCCATTGTATATATGTGCCACATTTTTATCTATTCGTCTGTCGACAGACATTTAGGTTGGTTCCATGTCCTGGCTATTGTAAATAGAGCTGCAATGAACATTATGGTACATGTCTATTTTTGAATTATGGTTTTCTCAGGGTATATGCCCAGTAGTGAGATTGCTGGGTCATATGGTAGTTCTAGTTTTAGTTTTTTAAGGAACCTCCGTACTGTCGTCCATAGTGGTTGTATCAATTTGCATTCCCACCAACACTGCAGGAGGGTTCCCTTTTCACCACACCTTTAAATTCCAAATGGATTAAAGACCTAAATGTAAGACCAGACACTATAAAACTCTTAGAGGAAAACAGAGGAAAAACACTCTTTTACATAAACCACAGCAAGATCTTTTTTGACCCACCTCCTAGAGTAATGGAAATAAAAACAAAAATAAACAAATGGGACTTCCTTAACTTAAAAGCTTTTGCACAGCAAAGGAAACCATAAACAAGACAAAAAGAAAACCCTCAGAATGGGAGAAAATATTTGCAAATGAAATAACTGACAAAGGATTAATCTCTAAAATATACAAACAACTCTTGGAGCTCAATATCAAAAAAACAAACAATCCAATTAAAAAATGGGCAGAAGACCTAAATAGACATTTCACCAAGGAAGACATACACATGGCCAAGAGGCACATTAAAAGACATTCAACATCACTAATTATTAGAGAAATGCAAATCAAAACTACAATGAGGTATCTCCTCACGCCAGTCAAAATGGCCATTATGAAAAAATCTAGAGGCATGACTAGATTTACATCTCTGCATGTTGGTAGCTGAGGCTAACTGTTATAACAGATAGATCCCAATGTGTACAGTGTCAAACCAAAAGAGATTTATTTCTTGCTAAGAGCACTGGGTGTTTGCCTAGGTTGGCATGGTGGCCTTCTTGCATGTAGCTCTCCATGGACTTGGTTGATGGAGGCTTTGCCATCTTTAATATGTAGCTTCCATGGTCTCTGCAGGGGTGGGAGGGTCATCTCTATTTCAATTAGCCATAAAAGGGAAAAAGGCAGTGAGGAACATATGTGGATGTTTTTAGGGGCCAGGTCTTGAAGTGGCAAATATTTCCATTGGTATTTATTCCAGTGTCTAGAACTCAGTAATATGGTTATACCTAACTAGTCGGCGTTTAAGGAGCTAGAGAATTCATGCAAGGTGATGGGGAGGGGTACCTCCTTTGGGAAAGAAAAGATGAGGACCCTGGAAACTTCCCAGTTTTTCTCTGCTTGGCATACCTGTAACACTGTGTGTGTTGGTGTGTGTGTGTGTAATTATGTCAGGTACAACTATACGTAGATGCATCTTATGAATGTCTCTGGGCCTGAGACACATGAACTATGCCAAAGTGCTTTTTCATGATTTAAAAGGACTGTTGTTTATTTGACTTAGTCAATTTTCTTTACTATTAAAAATAACCTTTGTGTCCAGAGTTTCATTAACTGAGGTATCTTTTTTATTTATTTATTTATTTATTTATTTATTTATTTGGTTGCACCGGGTCTTAGTTGCGGCACGCATGTGGGATCTAGTTCCCCAGCCAGGGATCGAACCCAGGCCCTCTGCATTGGGAGCATGGAGTCTTAACCACTGTGCCACCAGGGAAGTCCCATAACTGAGGTATCTTTGTATGTGGCAGCATCTTATTAGCACAGCATACACTTGGTGCCTTTGATAATATTTTTATTTTTTTAAATTAGAAAATGCTCATTAAAATGTATCCAAGGTGAGATTTTTGGTATTTCAGTGAAGAGTTATATAGAACATGAATAATTTAGTGCTGAACTAATTTTGCATTACATGATCTATAAAATATAAAAGGCTTCTAGTGCTTTTCTGAAACTTTAATGGATTTCTACATTTCAATAATTTTTTACTTTGTTGTATGCAAGCACAATTACCAAAAATTACTCCACTGGAATAGCTGTAGGCAATAGCATTAACATAATCTGCTAACGAATTAGTCTATAATGTTCTGAGGTGCCCTTTCTTTGTTTAAATGCTTTCCTAACCTTATAAGGGAATCACTAAAATGATTTTGACCTAAGTCCATTACAAATGTTTGTATAACTTCATTTGGCAACAATTTATAAAATATCAAAAATTCGATAGGAACTGTTTTAACAATGGAGAAATGAAACTATAAGCCACATTGTAGGTGCTAAAAAATATTTGTTGACAAATGAATGGAAAGATAGAAAGATTCTATCACCTCTCTTTTGACCTAACATCACTTATTACCTGAATAATTGATCACTTATTCAATCACCTGAATATCAAGGCTTTGTTCCTGATTAGTACAGGCACAACTGTCAAACTTGTGGAGCAGTAATCCCATTAAAGGCTGTGCAGAGACTGGCTTAATTGCTAACAGTCAGTTCTGAAGATGAAGATGTCCTTAAATCAATACAAAAAATAAATTAATTGAGCATTTACTTTGTATGAGCCAATTCAATTAAATAATTCATTTTGATTCAATCAAGTAAGCACATATTGATTGCTCTCCATGGAAAGGCACTAACACTGGTTTGGGGAATATTTATATAGAATTGAATGAAGAAATACATCTATAATTTAGCGAGCTTTTGGTCCTGTAAAATATCATGATTGTGAAAACTCATCAGTCTGATTGATATGTGTCATCTCTGGAGGGAAGCTCCTTGATTGGCACCTGAAACCGCTAGTTTTGATGATTCCTGTGGCCTGGAAATGACCTGTCAAGACATAATGGCTGTTTTATGTTTCCTATTCTAGTCATTCATGATTTAAAAACATGATCATACTCAGTTAGAGGTGCATGTTTTGTCAGATACACACATGCACACACTCCTTTTAGCCCCTGTTTAGCATGTACCTTGAACTCTCCCTTCTGAACTGGCTTTGGTAGTTGAGAAGGGAGGTTGGAATAACTGAGATTCAGAAGAACAATGGATATTGAGATCCCAGGATCCCAACATCTTGGGATCCCAGGTTCCATTAGGAAAAGAGTCAGGATGTCTGCATACAATTGAAAGTGTATGTTGGGAGGGATGACAATAAAGAGAAGTCTCTTGGTGTATAACTTCCTTTTTTCCAGCCTTCCAGTCTTTGCAGAGCCATCTTTCCCAGTGCTCTTGGGCTGACCTTTTGCCCATGCAGAAGTCCCGCACAGTTAGGTACTCTCTAGCAAACGCTTCAACACTTCAGAACTTACTCTTCCTATCAGGTATTTCAGAAAATGACTACCTCTGCTCAACCTGCAGGATATACTAGAGGTCTGTTACTCGCAGGCTCAGTTCCACTTAATTTCAAAACCATTGAGAACAAAATGTTATAGAATATCATGGACTTTTTTCCCCATCAGACTGTGGTCTGGAATATCCAAAAAATGCCTAGTGAAACTGGAGGGAGGGAGGGAAGCCTAGCAACTGATGAGCTTGGATCTACAATCTCCATTTCCACTCATATGATGGACACACTGCCAAAGCCATGGCAACTAGTTTCTAGTCTGGGTCCTAATGGGTCTTGAGCCTGTCCGTAGAACTCAGTATGTAGGAATAGAGCCCCAACTCCTTTCCTCTCACAGTAAGCCTCTCCCTGAATTGAGCTGGGTTTCTGGTCCCCACCTGACTTGACCACTTCTGTTATTGAGAAGTCTATGTCCCCATATGATGCCCAAAACATTATTCTACCATTTGTGTATCAATATCCAGCTTACTCTTTTCTTGTACTATCTGGGACTTTATAATTTGTACTAGGGTACTCTCTGCCCAGTGATTTCATCCTTAGCCTCAATCTTACACCAGTCTCTGCTTTTTCTTATCTCCCTGACAGGATACTCCAGCATGCCATGTGCCCAGGGTTGCTTCATCTCTGATGGTTTACAAGATCTACCTTTCCTTCAACACACACCCTTACCCAGTTCTTGAGGGTAGATATAAGGCAAAGGCTTTAGGAAAAAGTAGTTTGTTGACATGCTGAACACGTAGGAGAACCAAGGGTAAGTCATCTATTCTCAGAGTCCTATTGGCTTTTTAAAATATACTTTAGAGGTTTAGATTATGTAGTTTTGAACATATTAGCAAATCTAAATCTGCTTCCTGAGAAGAGCTTTGTCTTACTTGTTGACCTTTTGACTCATGTAGCTTGTTTCCTTGCAGGGATAGAATGCCTTTTCTTTGGGCAAGAAGTCAAGTTAGATTCTTCACTTCTTTTTTAATTAACAGACTTTATATTTTAGAGCAATTTTAGACTTACAGAAAAATTGATCTGAAATTACAGAGAGTTACCACATACTCTCTCCTTCCCCAGTTTCTTCTATTATTAACATCCTGCATTAGTGTGGTACATTTGTTACAATTGATGACTATTATTGATATGTACAGTGTTATTAACATAGTTTAATAACATAGTATTAAACTATGTTAATAGTTTGTAAACTAAAGTCCATAGTTTACAATAGGGTTCACACTTTGTGTTATACAGCTAGATAGATTTTGACAAATGCATAATGTAGTGTATCTAACATTACAGTATCATACAGAATAGTTTCACTGCCCTGAAAATCTCCTGTGCTCCACCTATTCATCCCTCCTGCCCTTCCCCCAAGCCCCTGGGCACCACTGATCTTTAAACTGTCTCCATAGATCTGCATTTTCCAGTATGTCATAAAGTTGGGATAATTCAGTATGTAGCCTCTAAAGATTGTCATCTTTCACTTAGTGATATGCATTTAATGATCTAATTAATGTCTTTTTGTGATTTGATAGCTCATTTCTTTTTATTGCTGAATAATATTCCGTTGTATTAATGTATACAGTTTATCCGTTTACTTACTGAAGGACATCTTGCTTTCTTCCAAGTTTTGGCTGTTATAAATAGAGTTGCTGTAAACATCTGGGTGTAGGTTTTTGTGTAGATATGTTTTCAACTCATTTGAGTAAATACCAAGGAGAGTGATTGCAATATCATATGGTAAGAGTATGTTTAGTTTTGTAAGAAACTGCCCAACTGTCTTCCAAATGGGCTGTATCATTTTATATTCACAAGCAATAAACGAGAGTTCCTGGTGCTCCGCAGCCTCACCAGAATTTGATGTTGTCAGTATTTTGGATTTTAACCAAATCCAAACGTGGATTGGCATTCATGTTGTAGTTTTAATTTGCATTTCCCTAATGACTTATGATATTGAACATCTTTTCATATGCTTGTTGGCCATTGGTACGTATTCTTTGGTGAGATGTCTGTTCATATCTTTTGTCCATTTCTTAGATTAGGTTCTTTGTTTCCATATGGTTGAATTTTAAGAGTTCTTTTCATATTTTAGGATCCTTTATCAAATATGTATCTTACAATATTTTTCTCCCAGTCTGTTACTTGTCTTTTAATTCTTTCAACAGTGCCTTTCACAGAGTAGAAGTTTTTTTTTAGTTCCTGTTTTGTTGAGATATTGAGATATAATTGATATACAGCACTGTATAAGTTTAGGGTGTACAGCAAAATGATTTGACTTACACTATCCTGAAGCTATTACTACAATAACTTTAGTGACCATCATTCATATAGATATCAAATTAAAAAAATAGAAAAAAGTTTTTTTCCTTGTGATGTGAACTTTTAGGATTTACTCTCTTAGCAAATTTCACATGTAATTGAAATATAATCAATTATCTTTATCATGTTGTACATTAGATCCCTAGTACTTATTTATCTTATAACTGGAAGTTTTTTTCTTTTGACCACCTTCATCCAATTTCCCCTACCCCCACCCTCTGCCTCTGGTAACCACAGATCTGATCTCCTTTTCTATGAGTTCTTTGTTTATTTGTTTGTTTTTGAAGTATAACTGACTTACAACACTATGTTGGCTCCTGGCACACAACATAGTGATTCAATATTTCTATACATTTCAAAATAATCACTGTGTTAAGTCTAGTTACCATCTGTCACCATACAAATATATTATATTATTATTGACTATATTCCCTACATTGTACCTTGACACATTTATTTTGTAATCAAAAGTTTGTACCTCTTAATCTCCCTTAGATATTTCTCTCCTCCCCTCACCCTCTCCCCTCTGACAACCACCGTTTGTTCTCTGTATCTATGATTCTATTTTGTTATATTTGTCCATTTGGTGTTTTTTTAGATTCCACATATAAGTGAAATCATATAATATTTGTCTTTGCCTTACTTATTTCACTCAGCACAATACCCTCTAGGTCCATCCATGTTTTTGCAAATGGTAATAATTATCTTTTTATGGCTGAGTAATATTAATATTCTCTCTCTATACATAGAATACATATAGTAATATTTTATATATATATATATATAATATTGAATTGCTGGGTTATATGGTAGATCTATTTTTAATTTTTTGAGGTGCCTCTGTACTGTTTTCCATAGTGGCTGCACCAATTTACATTCCCACCAACAGTGCATGAGTGAGTGTTCCCTTTTCTCCACATCCTTGTCAACACTTGTAATTTGTTGTCTTTTTGTTAATGGCCATTCTGATAGGTATGAGGTGATATCTCACTGTGGTTTTGATTTGCATTTTCCTGATGATTAGTGTTGCTGAGCATCTTTCATGTGCCTGTTGGCCATTGTATGTCTTCTTTGGAAAAACGTCTATATGGTCCTCTGACCATTTTTTAATCATGTTGTTTCTTTGTTTGGTGTTGAATTGTATACGTTCTTTGTATATTTTGAATATTAACCCCTTATTGGGTATATTATTTGCAAATATCTTCTCTATTCAGTAGGTGGTCTTTTCATTTTGTTGATAGTTTCCTTCACTGTGCAAAAGGTTTTTAACTTGATTTAGTTCCATTTGTTTATTTTTGCTTTTGTTTCCCTTGCCTGAGGAGACATATCCAAACAAATATTACTAAGAACAATGTTAAAGAGTGTACTGCCTGTTTCCTTTTAAAACTTTTATGGTTTCAGGTCTTATATTTAAGAGTTTAATCCATTTTGAATTTATTTTTGTGCATGGTATGAGAGAGTAGTCCAGTTTGATTCTTTGCATGTAGCTGTCCAATTTTCTTGATATCACTTATTGGAGAGGCTGTCTTTTCCCCATTGTATATTCTTGCCTCCTTTGTTGTAGATTAATTGCCCATATAAGTATGACTTTATTTCAGGGTTTTCTATTCTGTTCCATTGACCTATGTGCATATTTTTGTACTGGTTCTGATTAATGTAGCTTTGTAGTATAGTCTGAAGTCAGGGAGCCTGATTCTTCCAATTTTGTTTTTCTTTCTCAAGATTGCTTTGGCTATTCAGGGTCTTTTGTGTTTCCATGCAAACTTTAGAATTATTTGTTCTAGTTCTGTGAAAAATGCCATTGTTATTTTGAGAAGAGTTGAATTGTGTCTGTAGATTACCTTGGGTAATATGGTAATTTTAACAATATTAATTCTTCCAACCTAAAAGCATGGTACATCTTTTCATTTGCTTGCGCCATCTTCAATTTTTTTTTTGTCATAAAGTTTTCTGAGTATAGATCTTTGCCCTCCTTAGTTAGATTTGTTTCTAAGTATTTTATTCTTTTTGCTGCAATTATAAATGTGATTGTTTTCTTAATTTCTCTTTCTGATTGTTTGTTCTTAGTGTATAGAAACACAAAGAATTTCTATATATTAACTTTGTATCCTGCAACTTTACAAAATTCATTGATGAGTTCTAGTAGTTTTTTGGTGGTGTCTTTAGGATTTTCTATGTACAGTACCATGTCATCTGCAAAAAGTGACAGTTTTACTTCTTCCTTTCTAATTTGGATACTTTTTATTTCTTTTTCTTGTGTGATTTCTGCATCTAGGATTTCCAATACTATGTTGGATAAAAGTGGAGAGAGTGGGCATCCTTGTCTTGTTCCTGATCTTAGAGGAAATAATGTCAACTTTTTACCATTGAGTATGATGTTAGCTGTGGGCTTGTCATACATGGCCTTTATTATGTTAGGTACGTTCCCTCTGTACCCAATTTTTCGAGAGTTTTTATCATGAATGGATGTCGAATTTTGTCAAAATCTTTTTCTGCATCTATTGCAATGATTGTATGGTTTTTATTCTTCAGTTTGTTAATATGGTGTATCATATTGATTGATTTGTGAATGTTGAAAAATCCTTGCATCCCTGGGATAAATTCCACTTGATCATGGTGTATGATCCTTTTAATGTACTGTTGGAATTGATTTGCTAATATGTTGTTTAGGATTTTTGCATCTATGTTCATCAGCGATATTGGCCTGAAATTTTCTTTTTTTATGATGTCTTTGTCTGATTTTAGTATCAGGGTGATGCTGGCCTCATAGAATGAGTTCAGAAGTATTTCTTCCTCTGCAATTTTTTGGGATAGTTTGAGAAGGATAAGTTTTAACTCTTCTTTAAATGTTTGGTAGGATTCACCTTTGAAGTCATCTGGTCCTGGACTTTCGCTGCTTGGGAGTTTTAAAATTATTGATTTAATTTCATTACTGGTAATTGGTCTGTCCATATTTTCTATTAATTCCTGATTCAGTCTTGGGAGATTGTTCATTTCTAGGAATGAGTCCACTTCTTCTAGGTTGTTCATTTTATTAGTGTATAATTATTCATAGTGATATTTTCTGACCCTTTGTATATCTGTGCTGTTAGTTGTTACTTTTCCTTTTTCATTTCTGATTTTATTCATAAGAACCCTCTCTCTTGATGAGTCTGGCTAACGGTTTATTGACTTTATCTTTTCAAAGAACCAGCTTTAGTTTCATTGATCATTTCTATTTTTTAGGTGTAAGGTTAGTTTGTTTATTTAAGATTTTTCTTTTTTACTCAGGTATGCTTGTATCGCTTTAAACTTCCCTCTTAAAACAGATTTTGCAGTGTCCCATAGACGTAGTTTTTTTTTTCTTTTTAACATCTTTATCGGAGTATAATTGCTTTACAATGGTGTGTTGGTTTATGCTTTATAACAAAGTGAATCAGGTATACATATACATATATCCCCATATCTCCTCCCTCTTGCATCTCCCTCCCACCCTCTTATCCCACCCATTTAGGTGGACACAAAGCACTGAGCTGATCTCCCTGTGCAGTGTGGCTGCTTCCCACTAGCTTTCTATTTTACATTTGTTAGTGTATATATGTCCATGCCACTCTCTCACTTTGTCCCAGCTTCCCCTTGCCCCTCCCCATGTCCTCAAGTCCATTCTCTACGTCTACGTCTTTATTCCTGTCCTGCCCCAATGTTCATCGGAACCATTTTTTTTAAGATTCTGTATATATTTGTTAGCATATGATATTTGTTTTTCTCTTTCTGACTTACTTCGCTCTGTATGATGGACTCTAGGTCCATCCACCTCACTACAAATAACTCAATTTCATTTTTTTTAAGGCTGAGTAATATTCCATTGTATATATGCACCACATTTTCTTCATCCATTCATCTGTTGATGGACACTTACATTGCTTCCATGTCCTGGCTATTGTAAATAGAGCTGCAATGGACATTGTGGTACATGACTCTTTTTGAATTATGGTTTTCTCAGGGTATATGCCCAGTAGTGGGATTGCTGGGTCATATGGTAGTTCTATTTTTAGTTTTTTAAGGAACCTCCATACTGTTGTCCATAGTGGCTGTATCAATTTACATTCCCACCAACAGTGCAAGAGTGTTCCCTTTTCTCCACACCCTCTCCAGCATTTATTCTTTGTAGACTTTTTCATGATGGCCATTCTGAGTGGTGTCACATGGTACCTCATTGTAGTTTGATTTGCATTTCTCTAATGATTAGTGATGTTGAGCATCTTTTCATGTGTTTGTTGGCAATCAGTATATCTTCTTTGGAGAAATGTCTATTTAGGTCTTCTGCCCATTTTTGGATTGGGTTGTTTGGTTTTTTGTTGTTGTTGTTGTTTTGTATTCCTTTTATTTCTTTTTATTCTCTGTTTGCCATGACTAGGACTTCCAAAACTATGTTGAATAATAGTGGCCAGAGTGGACATCCTTGTCTTGTTCCTGATCTTAGTGGAAATGCTTTCAGTTTTTAACCATTGAGAATAATATTTGCTGCGGGTTTGTCGTATATGGCCTTTATTATATTGAGGTAGGTTCCCTCTATGCCCACTTTCTAGAGAGTTTTTGTCATAAATCGGTGTTGAATTTTGTCAAAAGCTTTTTCTGCATCTCTTGAGATGATGATATGGTTTTTATTCTTCAATTTGTTAATATGGTGTATCACATTGATTGATTTGCGTATATTGAAGAATCCTTACATCCTTGGGATAAATTCCACTTGATCTTGGTGTATGATCCTTTTAATGTGTTGTTGGATTCTGTTTGCTAGTATTTTGTTGAGGATTTTTGCATCTATATTCATCAGTGATATTGGTCTGTAGTTTTTTTTTTTGGTAGTATCTTTGTCTGGTTTGGTATCCGGGTGATGGTGGCCTCATAGAATGAGTTTGGGAGTGTTCCTTCCTCTGCAAATTTTTGGAAGAGTTTGAGAAGGATGGGTGTTATCTCTTCTCTATATGTTGATAAAATTCACCTGTGAAGGAATCTGGTCCTGGACTTTTGTTTATTGGAAGATTTTAAATCACAGTTTCAATTTCATTACTTGTGATTGGTCTGTTCATATTTTCTATTTCTTCCTGGTTCAGTCTTGGAAGTTTATACCTTTTTAAGAATTTGTCCATTTCTTCCAGGTTGTCCATTTTATTGGCATATAGTTGCTTGTAGTAATCTCTCATGATCCTTTGTATTTCTGCAGTGTCAGTTGTTACTTATTGTTTATTTCTAATTCTATTGATTTGAGTCTTCTCCCTCTTTTTCTTCATGAGTCTGGCTAATTCTTTATCAATTTTGTTTATCTTCTCAAAAAACCAGCTTTTAGTTTTAGTGATCTTTGCTATTGTTTCCTTCATTTCTTTTTCATTTATTTCTGATCTGATCTTCATGATTTCTCTCCTTCTGCTGACTTTGGTTTTTTGTTTTTTTTTTTCTTCTTTCTCTAATTGCTTTAGGTGTATGTTTAGGTTCTTTATTTGAGATGTTTCTTGTTTCTTGAGGTAGGATTGTATTGCTTTAAACTTCCCTCTTAGAACTGCTTTTGCTGCATTCCATAGTTTTTGGTTCATCATGTTTTCATTGTCATTTGTTTCTAGGTATTTTCTGATTACCTCTTTGATTTCTTCAGTGATCTCTTGGTTATTTAGTATTGTATTGTTTAGCCTGCATGTATTTGTATTTTTTACATATTTTTTCCTGTAATTGATATCTAGTCTCATAGCATTGTGGTCGGAAAAGGTACTTGATATGATTTCAATTTTCTTTTTGAAATTTACCAAGGCTTGATTTGTGACCCAAGATATGATCTATCCTGGAGAATGTTCCATGAGCACTTGAGAATAATGTGTATTCTGCTGTTTTTGGATGGAATGTCCTATAAATATCAATTAAGTCCATCTTGTTTAATGTATCATTTAAAGCTTGTGTTTCCTTATTTATTTTCATTTTGGATTATCTGTCCATGGGTGAAAGTGGGGTGTTTAAGTCCCCTACTATGAATGTGTTACTGTCGATTTCCCCTTTTATGGCTGTTAGTATTTGCCTTATGTATTGAGGTGCTCCTATGTTGGGTGCATAAATATTTACAATTGTTATATCTTCTTCTTGGATTTATCCCTTGATCATTATGTAGTATCCTTCTTTGTCTCTTTTAATAGTCTTTATATTAAAGTCTATTTTGCCTGATATGAGAATTGCTACTCCAGCTTTCTTTTGATGTCAATTTGCATGGAATATCTTTTTCTGTCCCCTCACTTTCAGTTTGTATGTGTCCCTAGGTCTGAAGTGGGTCTCTTGTAGATAGCATGTATATGGGTCTTGGTTTTGTTTCCATTCAGCCAGTCTATGTCTTTTGGTTGGAGCATTTAATCCATTTACATTTAAGGTATTAATTAATATATATGTTCCTATTCCCATTTTCTTAATTGTTTTGGGTTTGTTATTGTAGTTCTTTTCCTTCTGTTGTGTTTCCTGCCTAGAAAAGTTCCTTTAGCATTTGTTGTAAAGGTGGTTTGGTAGTGCTGAATTCTCTTAACTTTTGCTTGTCTGTAAAGGTTTTAATTTCTCTGTCGAATCTGAATGAGATCCTTGCTGGGTAGAGTAATCTTGGTTGTAGATTCTTCCCTTTCATCACTTTAAATATGTCCTGTGACTCCCTTCTGGCTTGCAGAGTTTCTGCTGAAAGATCAGCTGTTTACCTTATTGGGATTCCCTTGTATGTTATTTGTTGTTTTTCCCTTGCTGCTTTTAATATTTTTTCTTTGTATTTAATTTTTGATAGTTTGATTAATATGTGTCTTGGCGTGTTTCTCCTTGATTTATCTCTGCACTTCCTGGACTTGATTGAGTATTTCCTTTCACATATTAAGGTAGTTTTCAACTATAATCTCTTCAAATGTTTTCTCAGTTCCTTTCTTTTTCTCTTCTTCTGGGAACACTATAATTCGAATATTGGTGCATTTAGAGTTGTTCCAGAAGTCTCTGAGATTGTCCTCAATTCTTTTCATTCTTTATTCTGCTCTGTGGTAGTTATTTCCACTATTTTATCTTCCAGGTCACTTCTCTCTTCTTCTTCCTCAGTAATTCTGCTATTGATTCCTTCTAGATTATTTTTAAATCCATTTATTGTGTTCATCCTTGTTTGTTTGCTCTTTAGTTCTTCTAAGTCCTTGTTAAACGTTTCTTGTGTTTTCTCCATTCTATTTCCGGGATTTTGGATCATCTTTACTATCATTACTCTGAATTCTTTTTCATATAGACTGCCTATTTCCTCTTCATTTGTTTGGTCTGATGGGTTTTTACCTTGCCCCTTCATCTCCTGTGTGTTTCTTTGTCTTCTCATTTTAAGTTACTGTGTTTAAGGTCTTCTTTTTGAAGGCTGCAGGCTTGTAGTTCCCGTTGTTGTTGGTGTCTGCCCCCAATGCCTAAGGTTGGTTCAGTGGGTTGTGTAGGTTTCCTTGTGGAGGGGACTGGTCCCTGTGTTCTGGTGGATGAGTTTGGATCTTGTCTTTCTGGTGGGCAGAATCATGTCCAGTGGTGTGTTTTGGTGTGCCTGTGACTTTATTATGATTTTAGCCAACCTCTCTGCTAATGGGTGTGGTTGTGTTCCTGTCTTGCTAGTTGTTTGGCATAGGGTGTTCAGCACTGTAGCTTGCTCATCGTTGAGTGGAGTTGGGTCTTAGCAATGAGATGGAGATCTCTGGGAGAGCTTTCACCATTTGATATTACATGGAGCCAGGAGGTCTCTGGTGGACCAGTGTCCTGAACTCGGCTCTCCCACCTCAGAGGCACAGGCCTGACACCCGGCTGGAGCACCAAGACCCCGTTAGCCACACCACTGAAAAGAAATGGGAGAAAGAAAGAATGAAAGAAAAAATAAAACACAAGTTATTAAAATAAAAAAGTTATTAAAAAATATTAAAAAGTAATTTAAAAAAGAAAAAAAGAAAGAAAGAAAGAAGAGGGCAACCAAACCAAAAAAGAAATCCACCAATCATAACAAGTGCTAAAAACTATACCCCCCCCCAAAAAAAAAAGTATAAACAGAACGTTAGGGCAAATATAAAAGCAAAGCTATACAGACAAAATCACACAAAGAAGCATACACATACACACTCACAAAAAGAGAAAAAGGAAAAAATATATATATCTATATATAAAAAAATGAAAAGGAAGAGAGCAACCAAATCAGTAAACAAATCTACCAATGATAATAAACTCTAAATACTAAACTAAGATAAACATAAAACCAGAAACAAATTAGATTCAGAAAACAAGCCCCAAGTCTACCGTTGCCCCCAAAGTAAACCACCTCAATTTGGGGATGATTCGTTCTCTATTCAGGTATTCCAGAGATGTAGGGTACATCAAGTTGATTGTGAAGATTTAATCCACTGCTCCTTAGGCTGCTGGGAGAGATTTCCCTTTCTCTTCTTTGTTCACACAGCTCCTGGGGTTCAGCTTTGGATTTGGCCCCACCTCTGCATGTAGCTTGTCTGATGGCATCTGTTCTTCACTCAGACAGGACAGGGTTAAAGTGGCAGCTAATTAGGGGGCTCTGGCTTACTCAGGCTGGTGGGAGGGAGGGTTATGGAATGCGGGGCAAGCCTCTGGTGGCAGAGGCTCGTGTGACATTGTAACAGCATGAGGCATGCCAGGTGTTCTCCCGGGGAATTTGTCCCTGTTTCATGGGACCCTGGCAGTGATGGGCTGCACAGGCTGCTAGGAGGGGAGGTGAGGATAGTGACCTGTGCTTGCACACAGGCTTCATGGTGGCTGCAGCAGCAGCCTTAGTGTTTCATCCCCATCTCTGGTCTCTGGAGCTCGTTTAGGCAATGCTCTGAATCCCCTCTCCAAGCATACCCCAAAACAATGGTCTCTTGCCTCTTAGGCAATTCCAAACTTTTTCCTGGACTCCCTCTTGGCTAGCTGTGGCGCACTAGCCCCCTTCAGGCTGTGTTCACACAGCCAACCCCAGTCCTCTCCCTGGGATCTGACCTCCGAAGCTGGAGCCTCAGCTCCCAGTCCCCACTTGCCCTGGCAGGTGAGCAAACAAGCCTCTCAGGCTGGTGAGTGTTGGTCAGTACCGATCCTCTGTGCGGGACTCTCTCCACATTGGCTTCTACACCGCTGTTGCTATGTTCTCCTCTGTGGCTCCGAAGATTCCCCCTGCCCCCGCCCACCCCCCGTCTCCGCCAGTGAAGGGGCTTCATAATGTGTGGAAGGTTTTCCTCTTTCGCAGCTCCCTTCCAGAGGTGCAGGTCCCACCCCTATTCTTTTGTCTTTTCTTTTTTCTTTTGCCCTACCCAGGTACGTGGGGAGTTTCTTGCCTTTTGGGAAATCTGAGGTCTTCTGCCAGCATTCAGTACGTGTTCTGTAGAAGTTGTTCCACATGTAGATGTATTTGTGATGTATTTGTTGGGAGGAAGGTGACCTCCATGTCTTATTCCTCCACCATCTTGAAGGTCTCCTCCTGTCCCATAGACTTTGGATCGTTGGGTTTTCCTTTTCTTTTGTCTCCATGTATTTTTTGATTTCTTAAGTAACCCATTGCCTGTTTAGTAGCATATAGTTTAGCCTCCACGTGTTTGTGTCTTTTGCTATTTTTTTTCTTGCAGTTGATATCTATTCTCATAGTGTTGTGGTCAGAAAAGATTCTTGATATGATTTCAATCCTCTTAAATTTATTGATACCTGTTTTGTGGTCTGGCATGTGATCTACACTGGAGAATGTTCCATGTGCACTTGAAACGAATGTGTGTTTTGCTGCTTTGCATGGAATGTTCTCTCTCTATATCTGTTAAGTACAGCTGGTCTAATGTCATTTAAGGCCAGCATTTTCTCGCTGGATCATCTATCCATTGATGTAAGTGGGGTGTTAAAGTCCTCTACCATTATTGTTTTACTGTCACTTTCTGCCTTTATGTCTGTTAATATTTGTTTTATGTGTTTAGGTGCTCCTTTGTTGGGTGCGTATATATTTACAATTGATATATGTTCTTGGATTGCTCCCCTGATCATTTTATAATGTCTTTCTTTGTCTCTTATTACAGTCTTCATTTTAAAGTCTATTTCATCTGATATTAAATTGCTATCATGGTTTTCTTTCTATTTCCCATTTATACTTTTTCCATCCCCTCACCTTCAGTGTGTGTGTGTCTTTAGATCTGAAATGAATCCTCTGTAGGTGGCATACATGTGGACCTTGTTTTTGTATTCATTCTTTTGATTGGAACATTTGGTTCATTTACATTTAAAGTAATTATTGATAAGTATGTACTTATTTCCATTTTTTTGGTTGTTTTTGCAGTTGTTCTTTTCTTCTTCTTTTACTCTGTACCCCCTTATGATTTGCTGACTATTTTTAGTGTTATATTTGGATTCCTTTCTCTTTTTACATGTGTATCTATTATAGATTTTTGGTTTGTGTTACCATTATATATATGATTAAAGTTGCTGATTTCTTTAGTTTGAAGGTATTTTAACAACCCTGCATTTTTACTCCCCTTCCTGTATATTTAATGTTCTGATATCATATTTTACATTTTTTTGTTTCCTTTAACTACTTATTGTGGATATAGATGATTTTACTACTTTTGTCTTTTAATTTTCCTAGTAGCTATATAAGGGGTTGATTTTGATTGGGATTCTGTTGACTCTATAAATCAAGTTGGGAAGACCTGAAATTCTAAAAATATTGACTTTTTCTATCCATGAACATGGAATATCTCTCCACTTGTGTAGATTTTTTTGTTTAATTTCTTTGATCAGTTTTTTGGTTTCCTAATATAGACCTTGTACTTCTTTTTTTACCCTTATGCCCAAGTATTATTATTTTTTGGCACTAAGGCAAATGCTTGTATCTTTAATTTCAAATTCCTATTGTTCACTGCTGGCATATAGAAAAGTAACAATGTAGATTCTTCACTTTTTATAACAATATGTTAACTTTATTACCTACACATCTGGTTTCCAAAGTTATGTTGATTTCCTCTCAAACATATAACATCTGTTATTCAGGGACTCAGTAAGAACTAAAATCCAAATTGACTACTAATGAACTTCTTAAAAATCCTATCCAAGTTAAGTTGGGGAGAAATAATGATCCATTTCTAGATCCTCTGCTCTGAGAAGAAAAACTTCTTGTACTTCAAACTCAAAAAAGTTGGTCATAATCCATCTCAATCAATCCCTGTAAATTTGCTTCTTTAACTACACTTCTGAAAGCTACCCACTGGGAACATCATCACTTGGCTGAAGGCCAGGCAATCAGCAATAGCCTCACTATGACTGACTTTTAGAGACACTTCTACTGCTTGAAATGCTTCCACTTTTAGAGACACTTCCATAACTACTAAAGATCAACTAATTCTGAGTCATTCCGAGTTCTGAAAGTCTAACAGTCCCCAAAATCTCTGCTTCCCCAAACCCTGTATAAGATCAGCAACTTGCTTTGATCAGTAATACTGAGCTCTGTTCATACAGATCTCTCTTGCTTACCAGATAATCCATTAAACTTTTTGTTTCAAATGTAAAGTGGTAACCTCTTTTGTTGAGAGCTTTTTTTTCCTGTTATCAATTAAGCTACCTAAAACAGCACCTGTGGGGGCTTCCCTGGTGGTGCAGTGGTTGAGAGTCCGCCTACTGATTCAGGGGACACAGGTTCGTGCCCCGATCCGGGAAGATCCCACATGCCGCGGAGTGGCTAGGCCCGTGAGCCATGGCTGCTGAGCCTGTGCGTCCGGAGCCTGTGCTCCACAACGGGAGAGGCCACAACAGTGAGAGGCCTGCGTACGGCAAAAAAATAAAATAAAAATAAAACAGCACCTGTGGATTGCATTGTTTTAGAGCCAGGTGGAAACTCTTAATGGAAATATGATTTTACTATTTTCTTGGCAATTTTTTTTGTTGTAAATTTGTGTAAAACTCAGTTACATGAATATAGTTTCCATATCTTTTGTAAAACAGCTATTTAATTCATTGCTCAATAGCTAGTTAAATGTTCTTTATATAAAGAAAAGTTTTTAAGTTCCTCTTAGAGTTTAATGCTAGGTAAAATTGTGTCTCCTGAGCAAATAAATGATTTCCTCTTTTCTTTGGCTGCCATGAATCTCAACACTACAATTTCTAATCAGTTATAAGACTTAATTTCTCACTTTAAGATTATATTCTTAACCATAAATGATACATGACTTTCATTTATTTTCATGTTTTTTATTGTTATAATCCTTATCATAATGGTTTTATTGCATATGACTTTTGCTTAACCTACATTAAAAATCCATGTTTGGGACCAGGTATGGAAAAAAATTAATAATACATTTCTTTTTGAGGAACATTATGATAATACACTAGTATTTGCATACTTCTTGTTCTTCCCAGGCACTTTCACCTTTGATAATAATCCTTTATTTTGTTTCTATGATATCTAGAGTTTGGCAGCAATATTTTAATGAAGTCAGTCAAATGAATTTATAGTTTTACAAATCATTTCTAACATTGATATTCTTTAGAACAAAATTCTGTGTGAAAATATTAATTCTCAGTGTAACTGGTAAAAGTTATACCTCCACAGCAGTTAGTTGGCCAACTGCACAATCACCTTTGAAAGTGCAACAACTTTAATAGCAACATTGTACAAAAATAAAAGGCAACATCTTAACCTTGAAACTTTGGTGCTAACAATGGAAATCAAAATAAACACTTCTAAGTGTTTATTTCACTCCTCTATTCAGCAAGGCAACAGGTTAGTTAATGGAAGAATTTGACATCCTGCATGGAAGAATAGCTTTCAGGACATATATAACAAAAAGTACATCCTAAATATGAGACTGATTTTGAGTCTGATATAAATTTTCCTGTTTCCATTGCAGGTTCCTTACCATTCACAAATCCAACAACTTGCATTAGGGCGCTTGAAACTAATTTGTTTGGCTGGAATTATAGTCATTGCTGTTATTATGTATAGTTTTTATTTTCCTTTTTTAAAAAAATCAATTCTGAGGTTTTCCTGGTGGTGCAGTGGTTAAGAATCCACCTGCCAATGCAGGGGGCACGGGTTCGAGTCCTGGGCCCGGAAGATCCCACGTGCCACAGAGCAACTAATACATGCATCACAACTACTGAGCCTGCGCTGTACAGCCCACAAGCCACAACTACTGAAGCCCGCATGCCACAACTACTGAAGCCTGTGTGCCTAGACCCCATGCTCCGCAACAAGAGAAGCCACCGCAATGAGAAGCCTGCACACCGCAATGAAGAGTAGCCCTTGCTCACCGCAACTAGAGAAAGCCTGCACGCAACAACGAAGACCCAACGTAGCCAAAAATAAATACAGAAATAGATAAATAAATTTATTTTTAAAAAGTATTAAAAAAATAAATTCTATCTATCTGGCTGCATCAGGTATTAGTTGCGGCCTATGGGATCTTTCATTGTGGTGAGTGGGCTTCTCTCTAGTTGTGGCACATGGGCTCTAGAGTGTGTGGGTTCAGTAGTTGAGGCACACAGGCTCAGTTGCCCTGCGGCATGTGGGATCCTAGGTCCCTGACCAGAGTTCGAACCCATGTCCCCTGCATTGCAAGGCAGATTCTTAACCACTGGACCACCAAGGAAGTGCTTAGTTTTTGTTTTCATATAACAAACACAGGTCTTATAAAGAGATGGAATAAATCATGATGCCCATGGTAGGGCTTAAAGAGGTGGTGAGAAAGACTTATTCTACTGTATATTTCTTCCCTTCTTCCCTAGATGCCATCCTGCTTAAAATTCTGTCTTTAGAAGGGTTGCAGGGAGGGGTGCAGTGGAAGAGAGATGTGAACTACCTCTTCCAAATTCTAATGAAATGTAATAAAAGATTAAGCAGAATTGACATCATTAAGACCAATTATTCTTTTTTCCAGGAAATATAGTAGGTACTTCTGGGGGATGAAACACAATAAATTCCTATTTCCTGAGGACATACAGATTACTGGATCTTTTCTGAGGCACAGGATGATAGGGTGAGGAAGGCAATGGCAGGGGATGTTTGAGAATCCTCTAAAATTAGGTATGTGCAGAAACAGCAGTCTTTAGAAGAAACAGCTAGTAAATCTGCTCCTGATTAGTAGTGGACTTAGGTTTGGATGAAAAGGGAGGGTTAGTTCTAGTTCCAACAACCTGAACTTCAGGAAAGGAAGGAAAGAGGCAATCTTTGCCTACTTCCTAAATCTTTCTCAAATGACCTTGTTTTTAAGGAATATAAGGTTTAGCTATTCTAAAGTGCCAACATGGCAACAAATACAATACTAGACAAGAAACCACCTATTTTTCTAATAAAGAGAGGAAAATTGTTGCAGAAGAAAGTGTTTCTACCTTTCATAGATGTCTCCACCTGTTCCTGAAACCACTGGAATTGAAGTTGGGAGGCATCTGTTTTTGTCTTGTCATCTCTGCTGATTTTCTCAGCTACTCAGGATATCCCCAACATCATTTACATCTCATATACAGAGGTTTTCTTAGGATGAGGCCAAGAGAGGCTCCTTGGGCCTGCTTTGAAGACCCTCACTATGAGCAGCTGGGAAACCACCACTGAAGATGAAGAAATTGGCTCTACCATAACTATTTTTTTAATTCCAAAGTTTTATTTTATTTTATTTTAGTATTTAAAAAAATATCCAACTTATTAGGTTTCCTCATTGAAAGCCAAGGCAAAGCAGGTAATATACTTTTATCCACCCAAGGCTGTCCTTTGGTGGTTTCTATTCCTATTTAAAATGACCACTAACGCCACGGAGTCGCGCGGAGACTGAGGCTCGGGTGCACTTAAGATTCGGCTCCACCCATAACCCACTGCCAGGGCCGAGGAAGGCACTGCTGCTGGAGGTGTAATGGACGTTAATCCTGCTCTGCAAGAGGTGCTGAAGACCAACATTATCCACGATGGCCTAGCACGTGGAATATGCGAAGCTGCCAAAGCCTTAGACAAGCGCCAAGCCCATCGCTGCGTGCTTGCATCCAACTGTGATGAGTCTATGTATGTCAAGTTGGTGGAGGCCCTTTGTGCTGAGCACCAAATCAACCTGATTAAGGTTGATGACAACAAGAAACTAGGGGGATGGGTAGGCCTCTGTAAAACTGACAGAGAGGGAAAACCCGTAAAGCGGTTGGTTGCAGTTGTGTGGTGGTTAAGGGCTGTGGCAAAGAGGCTCAGGCCAAGGATGCCATCGAGGAGTACTTCAAATGCAAGAAATGATCAAATAAAAACACTGGGCTCTTGTTCCTCAAAAAAAAAAAAATTAAAATTAAATAAAATGACCACTGATGTACATTGTAACCTGAATCACATGGGAGCTACTTATAGTGATATCCCTACTCACACTCCATAGTTAAATTTACATTTATTGAGGACCTTTAATGAGCCATCTGCTTCATATTAGCACATCAGCAGCAGAAGTACCACTGCCACCAGTATAACAGCTGCCATTTATTTAGAAATAACTATGTGTCAGAACCAAAGCTAAAGACTAATTTTATTTCATCCAACTCTTACATAAACTATGGCAGGTAACATTATCCTCATTTGATGGAAGAGAAAACTGAAGCAGAAAGAGTCTCAGTAATCTGCACTAGGTCGCAGAGATAACAAGTGGCAAGAATTCAATCCTTATGACACTACAGTTTACAACTAAGGACATTGAGGCCCAGAAAGACCGGAACCAAGGGGACACAGTAAATGGCAAATTGGAAATCAGATCTGTCAGAACCCTCAAAGAACATGTTCTTTCTATTGTATCATATATCTTTCATTCTGTGTTTTGTTTCTCTGCCCTCTCTGAAGTGTAGGAAGAGGAAATAAAATTTGTAAATTAAAAGGTTTTGAAATATTCTGGAAGGTTCCATTTTATGAATAGGCATAATTCTCTGCCTGAGTCCACATTTTAGAAGGAACATGTCAGATATGAGTTGCTGGCTTGGCAGTGGTCTCAAGCATATGTTACCTGGTGACCTCAGTGTTGCCAGTTAATCACTGGCATATGAGCCAACACAAAGTTAGTTTTTCTTTTTCAATTTTTTTTTATTGAAGTATAGTTGATTTACAATGTTGTGTTAGTTTCAGGTGTAAAGAATATATATTCTTTTTCAGATTCTTTTCCATTAAATTTAGGTTATTGCAAGATATTGAATATAGTTCCCTGTGCTATACAGTAAGTCCTTGTTTTTTTATCTATTTTATGTGTAGTAGTGTGTATCTCTTAATCCAAAACCCCTTTTGCCCCTTTGGTAACCATAAAATTTTTTTTCTAACATTACTCAGCCATAAAAGAGAATGAAATAATGCCATTCACAAACAACATTGATGGACCTAGAGATCATACTAAGTGAAGTAAATCAGACAGAGAAAGACAAATATCATATGATATCACTTATTTGTGGAACTTATTTATAAAACAAAGTTACTTTTATATAGGACAGAGGCAGCTAACAGTAGCTTGCTTCAGAAATCAGTGTTATTGATGATGGGAGAAATTGTGAGATGAGTTTCACAAGAAAGTGTTGTAAGGTTTCTATTTAACTAATTCCTGAGCTCACATCTGGGCTGAGTCCTGGTGACTTTGGGAAGGAATTCAAAAAGAAAATGCAGACAATAAGAAGGCTGCTTCACTTTCTTTGCCTTCAGCTGGAAACAGGTTAGTGCTCACCCACATCAAGGCAGTACTTGGACTGGCTGCCTGAAGTACAATTATATTCTACAAAGTTGCCTTGTAGTTTGCATTCTCCTCCTTCAATGGCTTTCATATCAAAGCCGCTTTGTTTCCAAGTTAACATAATGGGACTCAACGTAATATTTTGCCAAGCTCTCACTGATCCTCGGTGTGGAATAAATGTGAACACTGCCTCATTAATCCTCTCCACAGTCTTTGGAGAGAAGTGGCAAGCAATATCCCATCCATTTTGCAGTGGAGGAAAGAATGGCAAAGTAAATTGTTCACTTTGCATCTGTGCCCAGCCTTCTGGGCATTTCCATCTGGATATCCTGCTGGCTTGTCAAACTCAACTTACCCCAAATTGAACTCATTCCCTTCCGTTTTCCAAAACACATCTCTCTGTCTGGGCATTGTCTTGGTTAATGGCACTACTATCCACACAGTTCCCCTGGTGGAAGCCTCGAGTCACCTTTGACTTCTTTCACTTTCTATATACAATCAGTTATGAAGTGTATCTCATTTTCCTCTGAGATAGCTCTCCAATTCGTCCATTCTCTTGAAACAACCCTGCCCCAATCTCTTGCTCTGTCCAGTGTCACATCATCCCTCATCCAGGTTACAGCCAAAAAATAATCCTTACTAATATACCCAATTTGGGTTTTTCAATTTGTCATTTATACTGTCTTCAAAAAATTAATTTTCCTAAAACCAAGGTGGTATTATTTTCTCTCTTGCTCAAAAAGCTCTGATGGCCCCACATGGCCAACAAACATGGTCCTGACTATTTTCACATCAATATCTTTTAAAATCAGGCACAACCTCTCCCACTCTTTGTTACCATGTACCCCCTACTCTAGACACAAGGCCATCTCACTATTCTCCAAGTGCTTTGGCCCATCTCCTAACCTTAGTTCATGATGAGCTTGCCTTAATTTCAGCTGATTCAACACATTTCTAGTCATTCTTTACAGTTCATATGGAACATCTTATTTGTTATCTTTATGACTCATTCATCTGCCTACTTTCCTAATTAATCTCTCCCTCTTTTGGATCTTCATAACAAGTTGTTACCATTTTTCATACCTTGTTTTACAGTTAGTTATCAGTATTTCTCAAAACAGCCTATAAGTTTCTTGAGGACAAAGTCCATATTTTATTTATCTCTGAATTATTAGTATTTAGTATGGTGCTGGGTACTTACTTGGTGCTAAAATTTTTTTGTATAGCAATTTATATACAATCAAGAACTTCTTTTAGAAAAGAAGTACTATATTTAATAACCACAATAACTGTAATACAGGGATTACTACTGATCCCTAACTTACAGATGAACAGACTGAGGCCTTAAAGAAGTAAAAAGACTTTTCTATGGCCTGTCTAGCATGAGGGCCAAGACTTAAACGCAGGATACTCATCTGAAAACCCTGATTTTATTTCACTGTACTGGACTGCACGTAGGCAGAAGTATATTTGGAAATGTGGCCTGAAACAGTGCCCAGTTTTGATAAAGCAAGTATTTCTGGTTACTACAACATGCTAGATGTTGTTCATATTGAGGGGTCATCAATTTCCAAAGGACTGTACATCATTCCTGGTTGTTTTCTGTGTCTGAGTAAGAACACAAACATCTCAGGGGCAAGGATTCTGTCATGTTCATGTTGGAGCAACCATAGCACCACTATGGACTTGAATATAGATGATGTTTAAGAATTATTGATTGTCTAATGGAATCTAGTCAAAGGACTTTGTTATCTTTGGCCATTTTCTCTTGTCATCCCCAACCCACACAATGTGTTGCCAAATGTTTATGAAGAGAATGTATATACCTTGTTTGAATTTTTAAAGATAATATTATAGGCACAGTTCCACTTCCTTCTTTCCCAGAGAAAAATCACTATTGTTATGTGGGAGAGTAATATATACAGTTATATATTTTTCACCACATATATCTGAGCATATAGCAATTTTCTGTGTGTTTCAAAGTTAATATATTACATATGTCTTTTTGGAACTTTTTTATAATCATATAATAATACATCATTTAAGCTCTTTTCTATTGTATTACAACTTTTTATCTATTGATAATACCCTTAGAAATACAATGCTTTATTTATAATAATTGCTACAATTTATTTAGGGTTTATTAAGGGGTCTAGCACTGTGCGAAATGCTATTGAACCCTCAATAGAATCTGATACAAATAAAAAAATAATCTGATCAGAATTTTCCCTGATATCAAGTTTTGAAGAAAACGAGATCCAGTGAGAATTTTGGACTGAAGACCCAAGAATACTCAGTGGAAGAAAGGTTGAAAAATAGGTTGGTCCCCTGTTTACAAATGCCATCTAGTTTTCTCTTTTGCCCTGAGATGGCCCAGTCCATAGCAAGACTCAGACTCCTCAATCTGAGTGCCTTAACTCTTAATTTAAATTTTCTCTGTATTCTTGCCTAAGGAATTCACCATATTATTTCACAGTTGCTTATGTGGTCCTTAGTGTGGTTCTCCACGTATATATACACATAAATTTCTCCTCAACAGACTCTATGCTGTTTATTAGAGATCAAGCAAGTTAGCAATAAATACTCATTAACTGATTTGAATTGAAACGGATTCTAGTTGTCTGCCTCTTCTAGGGAAGAGCAGTCCTGTGACATGAGAACCCTATGAGTCCAAATAGAATACTCATTCTCCCAGTGGGCAAGAAAACAATTGAGATCATAGCTTTAGTTGCCCAAGTGTGAGTTAATAAATTTGAGCATGTGGAACAAGGCTTAGTTATGAACTCTGTATCCGTGGCTTTACAAGATGAAATGTGCAATCACATAGGGATTAAATGAACTTCTTTCATTGTTTATTTGTTCAGTATTATGAGCACATTCACTACATTGTCTAGCTTCCACCTAAAAACCTCTAATAAAAGGGAACTCATTATACTCTAAGACAGCCTGTTCCGTTTTTGGACAGCTCATTTTGTTGTAGGATAAAAGGATCACTGGGCCTATTTCCAGGGGCTGTAAGAAGATTACTTTTGCAGATGTTTGGAGACTGGAGTTTAGATCAGGGATTAATAATCAAGTTTAGGAAGAGTGATGCAGAGCAAATTGTGTTATCCCTGAGGCTATATGAAGTTGAATATTTTCAGGTATCATCACAGTCCTAGGAAGTCAAAAGTAATCTTCCCTTTAAACCCTACTGCATAATAACATACAGTGTTCTCAGTTCTGTTGTTTGCCAGATTATGCTGAAACAGGGCAGCTATGGGGATAATTAAGATGATGACAAACAGACTTTCAAAGAAATATTTAAGAAACTAGAATTATTTAGTCTTGGACAAGGGGAGATTAAAGGAAGGCAGTGATGGTATTTAGTTATAGGTTCACAATTCTTTAACCACATGCTCCCCCCAAGTCACTGGAAAAGAAGTATTTCGTAACTCATTTTATAGCAAAAACCTGACTGAATAGAGGTGACACTATTTACAGTCTCTCTCCCACTTGGTGTGAATATTCATGTTTTGTTGCAGAAATACTTATGTGTTTGGTCATGGAATACTGTTCCAGGCCTTGTTGGTGGCATTGGGTAACATAGAATATATGCACCATCTTCTCTAAAGTTTGAAAAAGTGTGAATTTTGAAACACATCTGTTCCCGGGGCTTGTAGACTGTCAAATTTCATTTCCATATTTAGCTTTGGTGAAGACGATCTTCCTATTTTCCTAAATTTGGGATACACTGATATTGCAAAATTAAGATCCTTGAAAGCAAACACCAGTCAGAGAATACTCTGAAAGAGGAAAGGATCTTTACTTCTGCAATTAAGAACTAGGTGCATGGGGTGGGGTGAGGGTGTGGGAATAGGAAATAGGAGCTCAGCAGGATATTTCAAGAGCATTAGTTCTTAACCAGAGTTAGGTTATGGACCTCTTGGACAATCTGATGAGAGCAGTCTCCTGACACTCTCCTAGAAAAAGTACAAATGAAGACAAGATTATGCATATATTTTCATGGTGCACAAAGATCCTCTAAGCTTATATGATTAAAAACCTCTGCTCTAGAATGCAATTGAGTGGATATAGAGTCAAGTAAGCGAGTAGTTTCCTGTAACTACGATACAGGTAAACATCTTAGAAGTTTTGAATTTTGGGGGAATGGGGTGTAAATATCCTCCTTGTCTCCACCATAGTTTAGAACCAAATGAGAGATGAGAGATACAGCAGCAGGTCTCCCCTCTCACAGCGTAGCCTTCCCAGCTAAGCTTACCACACAGCAGTCTTTCCAGGCAGAAAGACATGGAGGAGAGAATCTGGAGCAACTGTTGAATTCTTTCAACAGAAAGAATTCTTTTCTTGAACTTGAATTCTTTTCTTGAACTTAGCATCCCATCACGTGTCTCCTCCTCCATGGGAAGGGATGAAGAGGGACAGAGAAGAGTCAACCTGGCTCCTCCTGGTCAGTAGTGTACAAATCACTTCTGTCTCTATGGAAGCATGAGGAATGAGGATTAAGAATTAACACTGACAGGTTATGTGGCTGTTTTTGATCAAACCAATAGTAGCCAACAAAAAGCAAAGAAGCCAAACCTCTCTGAAGTGTAGGCTATCCCATCCGCACACAAAACAAGCTAGATTGTAGGTTTCTCAGGCGGGGTCAAGAGAATGGTGGACAAGACACAGTTTCCAGTTACTTGGGAAGCTGTAACTGGGAAAAAGATATATCAGACTGAAAAGTTGGAGAGGCAGATACTCTAGAATTTAGTATCTCTTTCCCCTTCCTTCTACTCTTTGCTGACACTGCCTCAGTGCCCTTCTCCTTCCATCAATAGTGTCCTCAAAGCTCTTCCAGCTTCTTCTACCTGCTGCTGGTTCCTAAAGTCATTGCCACATGTTTTAGTTTTTTGTTATAGTAGCACTTCTGGGGACCAATTTCTGTTTACTTATTTCTGTATAACAAATCACCCTAAATCTGAGTGGCTTAAGATTCAACAATCATTTAATTTGTGCTTGAATATGTGGGTCAGGAATTTGGGAAAGGCTTGGCTGGATTATTCTTCTTTTCCATATGGTGTTGTCTGGGGTCACTTGCTGTTCAGCTGGTGGCTGGTATTTTCTAGAGGTTCAAAATGACAACTGGAAGACTGTTCAGCTGAGCTTCTCTTCCTTTCCACATAGCCTAAGGGCCTCTCTGTGTGGTGATTTATACTTGCTACATAATGAATGAGGTTGAGCATCTTCTCAAGTATTCAGATCCATTTATATTTCCCTTTCTATGATCTGCTTGAAAAATTTTTTTCTATTGGGTTTTAGTCTTCTTTTAACAATGTTAAGGACATCTTACCCTTCATCTATCATATGCGGTGGAAATAACTTTTCCCAGTTTTCAACTGGCCTTTTGGTTCATTTTCCTTGTATATTTTCCTAAGCATAAGTTTTAACATAGATCTTTTATCCTTTTAGTAATCTTTCTAAACTGGTTCTGTCTGTATACAGATAATGCTGTGATTTTGGTTAATTGTAATCAAAATGACCAAACTTCTAATTCTTTTACTTTCAAAGCTTTCAGAATCACCGTACTTTAGATGTCTCTATAATAACGTATAGGGCTTCCCTGGTGGCGCAGTGGTTGAGAGTCTGCCTGCCGATGCAGGGGACACGGGTTCGTGCCCCGGTCCAGGAAGATCCCACATGCCGCGGAGCGGCTGGGCCCGTGAGCCATGGCCGCTGAGCCTGTGCGTCCGGAGCCTGTGCTCCGCAACGGGAGAGGCCGCAACAGTGAGAGGCCCGCATACCACAAAAAAAAAATAAATAAATATAATAACATATAATTATGTAATTATTTAGAGATATGCTTTCCAATTCAACTTGTCTTTTTAATTAAATATATTTGCTTATCCCATTACAGTTTTTTTTGAGGCTCAGAAACCTGTGTTATTTTATGTATTTATTTATTCATTCATTCCAGCTTTATTGAGATATGATTGACATGTATAAGTTTAAGATGTACATCATGATAATTTGATACACATATATTCAAAGTGATTACCACAGTAAGGTTAGTTATTATCTCCATTACCTCACATAATTACCATTCCTTATTTATGGTAAGAACATTTAAGACCTTCTTTCTTAGCCATCTGCAATTATATAATACAGTACTGTTAACTATTGTTACCATGTGGTACATTGGAATCTCCAGAACTATTCATCTTATAACTGGCGATTTATACCCTTTGATGAACATCTCCTCATTTTTCCCACCCTTGGCCTCTGGCAGCCACCATACAACTATCTATTTCTGTGAGTTTGGTTTTCTTAGTTTCCACATGTAAGAGCCATAAGGGTTTGTCTTTTTCTGTCTGACTTATTTTACTTAGCACAATGCACTCAAGTTTCACCCATACTGTCACAAATGGCAAGATTTCCTTTTTTTCTCATGGCTGAATAATATTCCAGTGTGTGTGTGTGTGTGTGTGTGTGTGTGTGTGTGTGTGTAACATCATTAACTATTAAGGAAATGCAAATTAAGACCACAATGAGATACCAGTACACACCTATTAGAATAACTAAAATGAAAAATAGTAACAATACCAAATACTGGTTAGGATGTGGAAAAAGTGTACTTCTCAGACATTACTGATAGGACTATGAAATGGTATAGTCACTCTGGAAAATAGGCAGTTTCTTAAAAAAGTAAGCATACACTTACTATGTCACTCAGCATACATAATCCTGGGCATTCATCCCATCTAAATGAAAACTTATGTCCACACAAAGCTGTACATGATAGTTCATAGCAGCTTCATTTATTATAGCTCCAAATGGAAGCAATCCAAATGTCCTGTCATAGGTGAGTGGGTAAACAAACCATGGTAGATCCATATCCTGAAATACTACTCAGCAATAAAAAGGAATAAGCTATTGATATACACAAGAGCTTAGGTGCATCTCAAAGGCATTAAACTGAGTGACATTAGCAAAAATGGTGGAGTAGGTAGCTCCAAGGGCTCAGGCCTCCATGGAAACATTGAATAAGAAAGCAAATGCTATTAGAATCAACTTCGTCAGCATTCTGGAAAATAGTCAAAGGTTTATACCAACCAAACAAAGGCTGAATCAGGAAAAAGGCAACTTAAAAATGGTAGGAAAGCTTGGCAGCCTTTTATTTGCCCTTGTTCCATACCTCTCCCAGGCTTGATGATGGTCTTAAAGATGGCAGCCTGCATTTCCAGCATGGGACCTTAGTCTCTGGTTTTGGAGGGAGCAGAGCTGACTTTATTCGTAAACTATTATTCTAACCTATCTGGGGGTTACCTGAGGGCAAGGTTTGTTTCACCTACCTTGGAACTCACTGAGGGCAGAAAAGTGCTGGTCACTGTTCAAAAATATTATGAGGTAAATGAACAATCAGCAGCCACCTGAGGCAAAAGGTTAAATTGAGGCCAACTATAGACACTGGGAGCCAGGGAGGTAAAGCTGGGGAGAGAGGTTCTTTGGGGAATTTGAGCATACAAAATTGTCTGTGTATAGTGGGGACTTTAGAATGCCACAGACATGACCAGGGCAGAATGCATGCTTAGCACAGACCTCAGAAGACCTTAAGCTTTTACCTCTGACTTATCTCTAGGCACAATGCAAGCAGAAGTGAAAGCTAAGGCAGGGTTGTAAATAGCTTGGTTAAGCATTGAAGGAGTACCAGTCTTCAAAAACTGGGAAAGGGTTTCTTTTCTTTTTATTTCTTACTCTTATTCTACTTCTCCTTTGTCTTCCTCTCCTCCTCCTCCTTCTTGTTCTACTTCTTTTTCAGCTCTCTCTCTCTCCCCTATCTCAACTGGCTCCTGGCATTTAAGGAAACCTTTCAAAATACTAGCTGAACCTACGCTAAATGAACAGTTCCTTTCAGAGACCACATATAACAAAAAAGTACAGTTTAACAAAAATCGTTTAGAAAAGTCACAAAACAAAGTCACTAAATAAAGAGCTAGTGTCTACATCAAGCTACATAAACAGACTCCAAAGCGGGGGAAGGAGTCTGATTTTCAGGGCTATTACATTATGATATTCAAAATATCCAGTTTTCATCAAGTGCATTATGCTGAACAGGAAAAAAAAAACTTAAGTCACATGCTGTAGCTGTATGATTCCATTTATTTAACATTATTGATGTGAAGAAATTACAGAGATGGAGAACAAATTAATTATTGTCAAGCATTAGGGATGGTGAGGAGGAAGGAGATAGGTAAGATCTATACCTACATCTTCTCAAGGTAGCATGAAGTACATCTTTTAATTCTGTTTCTTGATTGTAGGGTGGTTACATGAATCTACACATGTGATAATATGACATAGGAATACATACACACTGTATACCAATATCAATTTCTTGCTTTGGTATAATATTCTCATTCTAGAAGGTAACCATTGGGACAAACCAAGTGAAGAGTATGTGGGACCTGTCAGTAGTATTTTTATAACTTTTATGAATCTATAATTAGTTCAAATAAAAAGTTAAAAAATGGGAACTTAAAACATTACATTTTGTAATTGGATATTGATAAGGAGTAGGAAAGCTATTGATTTTAGTGTTAACATCTATATCAAGTCTCCTTAATAAATTCTAACTAGAGCTAATTGCCTTTTCTGTTGGCTATTTTGTAAGTTATAATTCATTACCTCAAAATAATGACAGTTTTAAGCTTTTCCTCTCAATGTCTTTGTCTTTTCTTACTGAATTATTAAGACATTGAGCACAATGTTGGAAAGTAAAAGTAGTAGCAGGCATTTCTTTCCTGTAAAGAATGTGAATTCTTTACATTTTCTATCACTAAGTATGATGCTTACTGTAGGTTCTAGTAGATTTCCTTTACGACGTTAAAAAACTTCCTTCTATTCTTGATTGTATTTTATTTGGCACATTATGTATCCCATCGTTTAAAATTTAGTATGTCAGTATTTCATTGTATTCCCCTGGATGTACTATGACTTTTAAATTCTAAACTTCCTAAATAAGTTTGTTAATTATAGTAGTTTAGATATAGTTGTCCATTTTTATTAATTTTCATATTTTCCACAGGTAAAAGCACACAGAAGGGTAGATTCAGAATGAAAAATAGGCAAATGAACATCACTGCTTCACAGAATGTGATTTGTTTCCAAATCTGTCAAGGAAATCCTATTTCTCTGCCTTGTGACTGTAACCAAATTCCTTTTGTGTGAATCACATTAACTCTTCTAGTGTCTCTTGTGAAATAAGAAATCTGTTGTCCTGAGTCCTCAATTTTATTGCTAATTTAAGCAAATCAATAACTTGGGATCTTCATTTTCCAATCTATAAAATGGGGGATAGTTTTCTCTTTCTTTGTCCATCACATAGGGCTATTGGGAAAATTGTTATATTTATTAGTAAGGAAAAGATAATTACTCATAAATAAAATATAATGTTATTACTTCATCATTATTTGATTGATTTTCAGAGAATGAGTGTAATTCTGGTTTCCAGGCTTGACCATTTTTTTTAATAGCTGAGTACAGTCTTTGATGGTTCATGTCCCTTCATAGAAAAACAGACATAAATGGACAATATTTACTCAATTTAAATATATGTGACATGTGACTCCATTGCTCCCCATCTTTCTGATATTCTTTCTTAGGCTGTCTTGTCTTCCCAGCTTCAAGTACTCAGAAACTTTTTGCCTCTAGGCAGTTTTCCAGGGAGGAGTCACAAGTTACCTCACCTATGAGAATCAGCTGATCGGATTGAAGCCCTCACTGAGTCTTACATAGGTATTATCTTCTATGGTTAGCTTTCTTCTTTAGTGCTGACAGTCAGTTGGCTTCTCAACCTCAGAGATTAGCTAAAATTAGTCTAAAAACTGAGGTTTTAGACGTTTATATTGATAACTATAAACTTGGCTTTCCTTGATACTACCTAAGATTTATACAGTGTGAGGAGGCCTCTGGCCAGGGGAAATATTTTACTCCGTTGACATCTCTTAAATACTAGTGGTTCAGCACAGATTTTAATTTTCCTTCCAGATTCATGGCAAACTCAAGTTGCAATATGCTGCTTAGTCCTGTCCATCTATCTCTTGAAGAGCTGAAAGAAAAGTCACAATAGTGTAAGCTTTCTGTGAGATTTTATACTTCTACTGAGTGAAATGCAGGCTTCCCTGTATCCATGGCGGTATTGGTCTGATATCTTTTCCTCTGCCTATTATCCTGTCTAGTGACATGAGTCACCCAAGCCCCCGGGGCAACATTTTCATCTGATTTATTTAATTAAAGGAGAGAGAGGCCAAGGATTGGTGTCAGGCTAGTGGCCCAGCTAAACCATTTGAGTAAGAGTCTTTGAAACATATTAGAGAAATATCTGAAGTCAATTTCTGATGAATAAAAGAAAACAGATATAATTGGGAAAATAAATTCAGAAAAAAAACTTGCTTATCTTCATTGTAACTTATCAAGTTTTTTTTTCTGTCAAACCTGAGGATAAGAACAGTGATGTAATTCTCTTTAAATACGCAATACTCAGGAAGAGATTGAGTCTGAATGGCTAAAAGTCACTCCTGTGGAGATATGTTCTTATAAGATCAAGGTCTGATTTTTACAATAATACTGCTAGTAATGTCCTGTAAGTGTGCTAATCTGTATAATAGGGAACTTCTTGGTTTTGAAAAAAATGTTTTCTACTTTCCATGAATGGCTCGTGTTTGATGCTTTCTCTGGAATTTACACGAGTTACGAAAGTGGGACATGGTGGTATGGAGCTTCATGATCCTAATTATTTCTATTCTTCCATTTTTGCCCCTATCCATCATAATTTGCCTTGGAATGTGAAGAGGAGATAAGGCAGAGTGCAGAAGAACAGCATGGGCACTTAACATCAGAAATGTTTAAATCTTCCTCACACAGATCCCCAGTTGAAATATTTTTTTCTTTCTTTGTTTTCTTATTAGTCATCCATTTTATACACATCAGTGTATACATGTCAATCCCAATCTCCCAATTCATCACAGCACCCTCCCCGACCCCCCCCCACCGCTTTCCCCCCTTGGTGTCCATACGTTTATTCTCTACTTCTGTGTCTCAATTTCTGCTCTGCAAACCGGTTCATCTGTACCATTTTCTAGATTCCACATATATGCATTAATATATGATATTTGTTTTTCTCTTTCTGACTTACTTCACTCTGTATGACAGTCTCCAGATGCATCCATGTCTGAACAAATGACCCAATTTCATTCCTTTTCATGGCTGAGTAATATTCCATTGTATATATATACCATACCTTCTTTATCCATTCATCTGTCAATGGGCATTTAGGTTGCTTCCATGACCTGGCTATTGTAAATAGTGCTGCAATGAACATTGGGGTGCATGTGTCTTTTTGAATTATGGTTTTCTCTGTGTATATGCCCAGCAGTGGGATTGCTAGGTCATATGGTAATTCTATTTTTAGTTTTTTAAGTAACTTCCATACTGTTCTCCCTAGTGGTTGTATCAATTTACATTCCCACCAACAGTGCAAGAGGATTCCCTTTTCTCCACACCCTTTCCAGCATTTGTTCTTTGTAGATTTTCTGATGATGCCCATTGTAACTGGTGTGAGGTGATATCTCATTGTAGTTTTGATTTGCATTTCTCTAATAATTAGTGATGTTGAGCAGCTTTTCATGTGCTTCTTGGCCATCTGTATGTCTTCTTTGGCGAAATGTCTATTTAGGTCTTCTGCCCATTTTTGGATTGGGTTATTTGTTTCTTTAATATTGAGCTGCATGAGCTGTTTATATATTTTGGAGATTAATCCTTTGTCCGTTGATTCATTTGCAAATAGTTTCTCCCATTCTGAGGGTTGTCTTTTGGTCTTGTTTATGGTTTCCTTTGGTGTGCAAAAGCTTTTAAGTTTCATTAGGCCCCATTTGTATATTTTTGTTTTTATTTCCATTACTCTAGGAGGTGGATCAAAAAAGATCTTGCTGTGATTTATGTCAAAGAGTGTTCTTCCTATGTTTTCCTCTAAGAGTTTTATAGTGTCTGGTCTTACATTTAGGTCTCGAATCCTTTTTTTTTTTTTTTTTTCCCAGTATGCAGGCCTCTCACCGTTGTGGCCTCTCCTGTTGTGGAGCACAGGCTCCTGACACGCAGGCTCAGCAGCCATGGCTCATGGGCCCAGCTGCTCCATGGCATGTGGGATCTTCCCGGACTAGGGCACAAACCCGTGTCCCCTGCATCGGCAGGTGGACTCTCAACCACTGCGCCACCAGGGAAGCCCTCAAATCCATTTTGAGTTTATTTTTGTGTATGGTGTTAGGGAGTGTTCTAATTTCATCCTCTTACATGTAGTTGTCCAGTTTTCCCAGCACCACTTATTGAAGAGACTGTCTTTTCTCCATTGTATATGCTTGCCTCCTTTGTCATAGATTAGTTGACCATAGGTGTGTGGGTTTATCTCTGGGCTTTCTATCCTGTTCCATTGATCTATATTTCTCTTTTTGTGCCAGTACCATATTACCTTGATTACTGTAGCTTTGTAGTATAGTTTGAAGTCCGGGAGCCTGATTCCTCCAGCTCTGTTTTTCTTTCTCAAGATTGCTTTGGCTATTTGAGGTCTTTTGTGTTTCCATACAAATTGTGAAAATTTTGTTCTAGCTCTGTGAAAAATGCCATTGGTAGTTTGATAGGGATTGCACTAACTATGTAGATTGCTTTCGATAGTATAATCTTTTTTCAACGTTGATTCTTCCAATCCAAGAACATGGTATGTCTCTCCATCTGTTGGTATCATCTTTAATTTCTTTCATCAGTGTCTTATAGTTTTCTGCATACAGGTCTTTTGTCTCCCTAGGTAGGTTTATTCCTAGGTATTTTATTCTTTTTGTTGCAGTGGTAAATGGGAGTGTTTCCTTAATTTCTCTTTCAGATTTTTCATCATTAGTGTATAGGAATGCAAGAGATTTCTGTGCATTAATTTTATATCCTGCAACTCTACTAAATTCATTGATTAGCTCTAGTAGTTTTCTGGTGGCATCTTGAGGATTCTCTATGTATAGTGTCATGTCATCTGCAAACAGTGACAGTTTTACTTCTTCTTTTCCAATTTGCATTCCATTCATTTCTTTTCTTCTCTGACTGCCGTGGCTTGGACTTCCAAATCTATGTTGAATAACAGTGGTGAGAGTGGACATCATTGTCTTCTTCCTTATCTTAGAGGAAATGCTTTCAGTTTTTTAACCACTGAGAATGATGTTTGCTGTGGGTTTGTCGTATATGGCCTTTATTATGTTGAGGTAGGTTCCCTCTATGCCCACTTTCTGGAGAGTTTTTATCTTAAATGGGTGTTGAATTTTGTCAAAAGCTTTTTCTGCATCTATTGAGATGACCATATAGTTTTTATTCTTCAATTGGTTAATATGGTGTATCACATTGATTGATTTTTGTATATTGAAGAATTCTTGCATCTCTGGGATAAATCCAACTTGATCATGATGTATGATCCTTTTAATGTGTTGTTGGATTCTGTTTGCTAGTATTTTGTTGAGGATTTTTGCATCTATATTCATCAGTGATTTTGGTCTGTAGTTTTCTTTTTTTGTAGTATCTTTGTCTGGTTTTGGTATCAGGGTGATGGTGGCCTCATAGAATGAGTTTGGGAGTGTTCCTTCCTCTGCAATTTTTTGGAAGAGTTTGAGAAGGATGGGTGTTATCTCTCCTCTATATGTTGATAAAATTCACCTGTGAAGCCATCTGGTCCTGGACTTTTGTTTGTTAGAAGATTTTTATTCACAGTTTCAATTTCATTACTTGTGATTGGTCTGTTCATATTTTCTATTTCTCCCTGGTTCAGTCTTGGGAGGTTATACCTTTGTAAGAATTTGTCCATTTCTTCCAGGTTGTCCATTTTATTGGCATAGAGTTGCTTGTAGTAGTCTCTTAGGATGCTTTGTGTTTCTGCGGTGTCTGTTGTAACTTCTCCTTTTTCATTTCTAATTTTATTGATTTGAGTGCTCTCCCTCTTTTTCTTGATGAGTCTGGCTAATGGTTTATCAATTTTGTTTATCTTCTCAAAGAACCAGCTTTTAGTTTTATTGATCTTTGCTATTGTTTTCTTTGTTTCTATTTCATTTATTTCTGCTCTGATCTTTATGATTTCTTTCCTTCTGCTAACTTTGGGTTTTGTTTGTTCTTCTTTATCTAGTTTCTTTAGGTGTAAGGTTAGATTGTTTGAGATTTTTCTTGTTTCTTGAGGTAGGCTTGTATAGCTATAAACTTCTCCCTTAGAACTGCTTTTGCTGCATTCCATAGGTTTTGCATCGTCGTGTTTTCATTGTAATTTGTCTCTAGGTATTTTTTGATTTCCTCTTTGATTTCTTCAGTGATCTTTTGGTTATTTAGTAACGTATTGTTTAGCCTCCATGTGTTTGTGTTTTTTACATTTTTTCCCCTGTAATTGATTTATAATCTCATAGCGTTGTGGTCAGAAAAGATGCTTGGTATGATTTCAATTTTCTTAAATTTACTGAGGCTTGATTTGTGATGCAAGATGTGATCTATCCTGGAGAATGTTCCATGCGCACTTGAGAAGAAAGTGTAATCAGCTGTTTTTGGATGAAATGTCCTATAAATATCAATTAAATCTATCTGGTCTATTGTGTCATTTAAAGCTTGTGTTTCCTTATTAATTTTCTGTTTGATCTGTCCATTGGTGTAAGTGGGGTGTTAAAGAGGCCCATTATTATTGTGTTACTGTCGATTTCCTCTTTTATAGCTGTTAACAGTTGCCTTATGTATTGAGGTGCTCCTATGTTGGGTGCATAAATATTTATAATTGTTATATCTCCTTCTTGGATTGATCCCTTAATCATTATCCAGTGTCCTATCTTGTCTCTTGTTGAAAGTTTATTTGGATTCTTTAACCTCTATGTAGCAATGGTTTCAAAGGCCAATGGCCAATGGTATTCAACTCTGCCTATATATTAGGAGGAGGTGTGTGGGGGGCCGTTGTGGGGTGGTGGTGGGCTGCATACATGTGTGTGTTGTGCAGGGCTGAAAAATACTGATACCAAGGCCTTGCTCCAGATCTATTATATAAGAATTGCTGGCATTGGGGCCTGGGCAGTTGTGTTTTAAAGTCTGGAGAAGGAGAGCAGGGACATCCAAGGTATTAGCATTTAGAGGAATTGCTGAGCATGATAGGAACCTCAACAACCTACCTGCTCTAAGTCTTACAGTTTTCTGGAGGCATGAAAAATATAACTCAAATGAGGTTGCAGACTTCAGATTCTTTGAAATGACAGGTAAATTCAGGCACATTGTAGAAAACAATATTGTTTGACAATCTGTACTTTACAGACACCTTTAGTAACTGCTTCTTGGAGTCAACCTTTAGGCCAGTGGTTCTCAAACTTGAGTGTACATCAGAGTCACCTGGATGGCTTGTTAAAACCCAAACTGCTGGGGCCCACCCCCAGAATTTCTGATTTAGTAAATCTACAGTAGATCCCTGGAATTTCCATTTCTCACAAGTTCCCAGGTGATGCTGATGCTGATGTTACTGGTCTGGGAACTATGCTTGCTTTAAAGAATAGCTTAGGAGAGGTGTACTTTTCAATCATAGTTGATTGTTTCTTGGTTCAGTCAGATCCATCTCTTAATAAAATAATTATTTTATTCTTAACAGTTATGGGTTATTAAAATGGCATAGATATATAAACATAGGGAACTTAGGGCTGTGGACCTAGGAAGCTTCAATGATCAGAAGGGGACAGTGCATCTTTTCCAAAGTCCATTTGTAAGTCATCTGTTCAGAGTGAAAGGTGTTTTATCCCCAAAGGAGCAGTGCCTTGAGTGGGTGCTGGGATGCTTATTCAATCCATACAGCCTAATCAACTGGTGTGCTGGTTTTCAAATTATATGTATCAATTAATTGTAACTGAGTTTTATTACTTTTGCTTCTTCACCTTTGCAGTGTAAATTTTAATTTTTATATAGATTGTTGGAAATTTAACTCTGAACTCAAGGAGATTTTTCCCAGTCTGTCCATAACTTGTTATGGAAATATTTCTGGTCATAGATAAACTCAACTCCAAATGGAAAGTTGTCATTAATGTTTTAAGTTAGAAGCAATTACCTTTGAAATATGTTTGTAACAAAATATGTTTGTATGCTCCCTGCCACTGACTCTACTTTTCTTCTGAGGCCATTCAAGATGGCTGTTCTCTTGCTGTCTGTATATCCCCTGCTCTACCAGTCCCTGCCTCACTCCCATGACTATCCAATCCTCCTAATTATAGGGCGTAATCAGTAACTGCCTACATTCCTGCCCCCGCCCTATTCACTCGTTTCCCTGGTAACAGATGAGTCAACACAACGTCAATTCCCTCTATAAATGGTAGCCTCTTTCTCTCCCAAGTAGTGAAGAGTGCTGCCACGTCCTGCCTGCTGTCTGCTGTACACAGTGGGGTGTCACTCTAGGACCCTTTGTTTCAGGTGTGTAAGATCCTCTGCACAATATACTGTTGCTGTGTCTGTAGCTGTCTCTGGGTTCTTTCTTAGGTCTTGAGGCTGGGCAACTATAAGGCCTGGGGGGTAGCCCAACAGAGGCTAAGGGAAACAGCAATATTTGTTTAGCTTAAATTAGAAAACCTGACATTAATATTGAATACTTGGGAGTAGTTATCTGCAAACTTTTTTTTTTGCGAGAAAGTGTTTGAATTATTTCAGTATCTTTAACACTTAAGTTTTCTATTTCTGTTGCAACAGTGTTGGCTTTTTTAAATTTTTGAGTAATTTATCCATTTAACTTTGGTCAGCATCTTGATCAGAGTATAGTAGACTATTGTTGGAGGAGGTCTTGTGAGCTGGACCCTAGGAATTGGAGGCTCTTCACCCCCTCCCCTGTCTAGGAATATACATTCTGTCCACTGTTCCTACAGTGGGACTCGGTTTCAAGGATAAAACCTTGAGAGAGTAAGGAGTGATTGAGACCACCTGAACTGAATATGGGGTTGAACCCAATTAGGACCTCTATATAAACTTTTAAGATTCTGGTGGGTTGGTGTGGAGATCTGCTCGTCTTATGACCACCTAAGACAAGCCCTGTATGTAAGTTCTGTTGCTTATTGTTGTAAAACTGCCACCTACCAATTTGGAGTGGTCTGCCTCTTTTTCTGTTCTCTCTTTGCTCTCTAGTTTCAGATTTTACCTGGCAACTCCCAAAGGTGTTCCCCAGCCACACCATTTCCCTTAGCCTCTGTTGGGCTGAACTGTAATACTGAGAGTCTTTATAGTTCTTTATTTTTTCCACTGCTACTTAATAGGACAGAAGGAACAAGAAATATTTGGAGGCTTTATGTACCAGTTTTAATTTTGGTAAAAAATGAAAAACATGCTTACTTGATATGTAATGTAGTTAAGATTCTCCCAGAAATGGCTTTCTGAAGGACCTGGGAGCCATTCCTTTAAAATGTAATCAAGAAAGATAGCATCCCTATCTCCTCGTCTCTGTCAGAGGGTCAGAGCCTAACTTTAGTGGGTCCATTGCTCCAAGATGTAAAACTACCTCCCATCATAAAGATAGGAGACGCTTATTTTCCTTTGGCTAAAGCAAATTAGCAAACACAGGTGGCCACCATAATTACCAGGTGAAGTTAAGATGGACTATGCACGACACATGGTGCTGTCAAGTCATCTTGCTTGAGGACTAGTTATTGTTCACCTTGAACATGTGGTTAATGGGCTGTATGTTCTTGGCTACATAAAAGGGGAAGATTTCTTTCTGTCTTCACAGTCCCTTAGCAGACTGACTGTGATGCACTTATATTCTGGCTTAATGTTCATTCAATAATAAACTCTATTTCTACTTTTGTGAAAAGTTTTCTGGGTTGGCAGAAGGTTTTGTCTTGGATTTATATTTCTCCAATATATTTGCTATGTTTGCATGTGCTATATAATATAACCCTCTGAACTATGCATTTTTATGTCAATGTTTTGAAACAGAAAGCTTAAGTTCAGAGAAATTGACTTACCAAAGTTCATATAACTTATAAATGAAGAATATAATTTGAACTTTTATTTTTTTTAGTTCCACAGTCTTTTATTTCATTGTGCCACATTTCTCATAAGCAGACATATCACTTATTTATATGTTGTCATACTGCATTCAATAACATTGACTTGTTGTTGACATGAGAATTACTAAGGTTTACTTGCTAAATGTGCTCAATTGACTTATGGGCCAAGTCAGATGGAAGACAATTCTCTTCATTTATGCCTGGAGCAATAGTGAGGAGCATATTTATCTCCAAAAGCATGAATTCAAGTCCTTTATTTAAAGTACCTAGACTGCAAAGCAACCATAAACAGTTGGAATACTACCTGTTAAACTAATACCTTATTTAAAATTTTTTTCTAACCTTCTTTACCAATGTAAACAAACCAAAACTTACTACCTGGTGTTTGTGCTTTCTTGTTTTTTTGTTTGTTTTTTTTTTGCCTCAGGTTCTGCATTCAAATAATGATATCTTTGGAAGTACTCATGAATTTAAATAGCATTTCCTGACTAAAGAAATCCTTGTAAGAACTAAACATTAATGTTTATTAAGATAAAACATTGTTATATGTAATTGATTTTAAATTATTCTAGTACCCACATTTTTAATATTTCTTTTCTATTTCTCTTTACACCTTTGAAAAAGAGTTTTGTTTTCATATGAATTCAAAATGTTGAAGTGTGTTAGCTGCTTTTTTATTGAAGTATAGTTGATTTACAATATTAGTTTCAGGTATACAACATAGTGATTCAATATTTTTACAGATTATACTCCATTTACAGTTACTCCAAAACAATGGCTATATTTCCCTGTGCTGCAAAAGGGTATATTATCTGCTTCTTGCAGTTTTCAAAAAGTCCTACAAGAGAGGTGAACTCTTGCTAGAGCTAGCCTTTCTGCAGATGGAAATGGCAAAGTCTTCATCTTATAAGGCACCTGCCTCAGATGAGGGCTTTGCAAGGTGTCCAGGCAAGTGAAGTCTGGCTTTCCATCAAGAAGGTGGGATCTGCTACAATTGGCCAAGGGGGTTCAAGTTTCTCAGTTTCTTTCATGCAAATGAGTCTTTCCCAGGTATCAGGGTCCCACTCTCTATTAGGGTCCTGGTTTTGATGCAGAAGTCCTGCTGAGGCTATCATTCATCTTGTAGGTGTCCTACCAGTACCTTTAAAGCCTGAACCTGAAATTTTCCCCACACTTGGACCTGCAAAGGGTCTTAAATATTGCTATGAGGCTTTCTGATTTTCACAGTATGCCTTGAATTGAGTTGAATAACCCAAACCTGTCTTTGCTTTAAAAAAAAAAAAACTCTAAAAACAGTTAACCAAAGGCAGCCAATTCTATAGACCTTATTACCATTGACCCCAAACCTTTCAGGTGCTATCCCTACCTCATAAACCAGTGCTTCACTTTCACCTGTAACTTGTCCTAATCTGCAGAGGATTAGAGTGTTATAATTATGATGCTTCTGCAGCCAGTTCTGATCACCACTCCACCTATTGACAGCACTGGGGTCCTGATTGCCAGCTGACCTGTTGGTCACTGAGAACAACCAAGTATCCTAACCTGAGGACTCTCCCAAACTAAGGATGTCCCATCTAGGGCCACTCTCTAGGCCAGCTATCTTAATCTGAGTCCCCCCAAAAGCAGAACCTGAGACAAAGCCTGCCTTTCAGGTAGGTTAATTTAGAATGTGCTTCCAGAGACCCAGAGATGGGGGGGATGGGAAGAATAAATCAAGAAAGGAAGGAAAGTATATCCCAAGTAACATCTTTGGGCTGGTTACTGCTGTAGAAAAGTGGGACTCAGTTCTGTTGGGGACCCTTGGAAAAATGGTGTGGATTTTTCCACGTTCCATTCAAAACGTGAGGTTAACATTTATCAGAAAGTCCCTCTGTTAGTTTTCTCTTGCTGCTGTAACAAATTACCACAAACTAGCAGCAACACTCATTTACTATCTCACTGTTTCATATATCAGAAATCAAGGTATTGGCAGGGCTGTAGTCTTCTCTGGAGATGCTAGGAGAATCTATCTCCCTGTTCATTCAGGTTTCTAGCAGAATTCAGTTCTTGCTTTTTATTATTTTCAGAAGATCCAAGTTTCCACCAATATCATTTTCCCACAACCTGAATAATTTCCTTTAGCATTTATCATAGTGCAATTATATTGGTAATAAGTCTTCTTAGTTTTCTTTTACCTGGAAATCTTTAGTTTGCCTTCATTCTTGAAGGAAAATATCCTGTATATCTAGGATAAAGATATCATAGAATCCTTGTTAGATCCAAAAAAAAAACCAAAAACAAACCAGTTTTCAGCACTACAGAGAGATTTTCTCACTCTTCATGGTTTCTGATGAGAAATCAGCCATTAATTGGATCATTTGTCCCCTGTATATAACGCTTTTTCTTACTGCTTTCAAGAGTTGTTCCTTATCTTTGATTTTCACCATTTTGACTATGATGAGCCTCATAACAGGTTCTTTGTGTTCTGCTTGATGTTTATCTTCTTTTTGAAAAATACTATATTTCAATAAATTGGGAAAGTTTCAACTGTTATTTTATATTTTTTCTGCCTCACTTTCTCCTCCTGGTATATCAATTACATGTATATTAGATCATTTGATACCATCTAATCAGTTCTTGAGACTTTTTTTTCTCAATATTTTATCTCCGTGTTCTTTGCCTTGAACAATTTTCTATTTCTTCCATTCACCAAAAGTTTTACTTCATTGGTGATAATTATAAGAGCCATTTAAAATTTCTTATAGTTAGCTCCAACATTTGTTCATCTCTGGGTCAGACTTGACTTTTTTTCCTTTTCTCCTTTGTATTTTCTTGGTTTTCCTCGTGTTGAATAATTTTGGATTGCATTCAAGATATTATGAATGTTGGAAAGATTCTAGCTTCTGTTATCTGTGATAAGGATCATTTCCTTTACAGCAGGTACTTGGCTTGTCTGGATTTGAACTATAAGCTCTGCTGCATGGGTATCAGATATGGTCTCAGTTGAGAGCTTTTGTCTTTAATTCAGGTGCTTTGAGCCTATTCTGCTTTGAGCATGTTCAGGTTCAGTTGGAGATACTGACAGAAGAGTTTGGGGATCTCCTTTATAGTTTTTGCCACTTCAGAACTGCCATAATTCCTTCAGAGTTTGACATTGCCTAGCTTCACTTTTCTGACTCCCCAGACCAGAGAGAGTGGGACTTTCTCCATGTGAGACTCTCTCACCACTGTGTGTTCCATGTGCATGTATTTAGTCCTAGGTTAAGGCCACAAAAGATGGAAACATAGTCAGGGAGCATGCCATATTCCCCATTCCAAGTGAGTGTGCACTTTCCACCAGACTCTGTTATCTTCATTCTCCAGTACCTTCAGATATTTGCTTTTTGTATTATGTCTAAATTTTATAGTTGTTTTCTGCAGAGGGGTCCATCTGGTCGCCTTAGTGTCCTACTTGAAAGTGAAATTTCCAGTGAAATCTGGTCCTGGGCTGTTAGAGACACAGTGGTCATCGTTTGTTCCCTTTTTACTTCCCTCTCAGAAAGAGACAATATTCTCAGGAGTATGGGCTCTCTGCACACTGGTGATCCCTCTATGCAAAGAAGACATGGACACCACATGCTAGTGGGTTCACTCTTGAGATTTAGGCTCAAATTCTACAAGTACAAAAATATTCTAGTTGGTATTCAGCTGCCTTAGTAGTAAAGCCATAGTCCTCATTCATTCACTTATTCATTTCCCTTATTTAACAAATACTGAGTGTCTACTATGTGCCTGGCACAACACTGTTATTTTAGTTATGACAGTGAACAGTATATACATGGCCTCTCCTATTACAGTTAATGTTCTATCAGGAAAGACATTATAATTAATGAGATATAAGATATAATAGGGAGAATACATGTTGTTATAGAAGCCCACCTAAAGGATTTATAATTTAGCTAAGTTGTCTAGTGATGGTTCTATGCTGAAGTGATAAAGTTGATAGCTGAAAGGCAACTTGGAACTATCCGAGTGAAGAAGAAGAAGAAAGGAAAAAAATAGCACATACAGAGAGATCATTTGCAAAGGCCCTCAGGAAAGTAAAAATATAGAAGACTCAAATACATAAAAAGAAAAAGAGTGGTATAGCATAGAGTATGGGGAAAAGGGTGGTGAGATATGTGGGGTTAAAAGGACTGGGGAGTAGGGGACAGGTCATGATGTGTCATGTAATATATGTGTGCTGGGTGTCTTCCTATATGTCCCTTACTCTCTGCACTGGAGGTCAACATGTATGGATTATATCAATGGTTCCTGTGCCTGTAGTTTCTGCCAATGAGGACCCCAGACAGTAGACTGGAAGGCAGGAGGAGAGTGAAATCAGGGTATTTATTTCCCTACTGTCCTTCCTATGAAATAGCCTTGAAGTAGTTGTGTTCCATAGCTTGAAGTCCCTCCTAATCTCAAGGAGGCTTCCTCCATCTGATTGTTTTCTCTCTTTTCTGCCTAGGGATAACAATAATCCCAGACTCCTAAATGCTCTGCAAAGTCAGGGAAGCAGAACTGCTATGGATATTATGAAATAAGGGATTTATTATAGGAATAAGACCTTCCACAATGGTGGGAGAAGCTGGGGAAATAATGGTCCATGGGGAGAGTTAGAGGATGAGAGAGGAGTCATAAATCAGCCCTTCTGAAGCACTGGTACAGGTGTGTAAATCAAAACTTCTCAGGCAATCTGGGATGCCAGTCACTTTCAGCTCGTGGACTGGGGTGATGATTGAGCCCCGGGGGAAAAGTCTGCATTTAACAGGGATCCTGAGGTAGCAGTTGGGAAGGACAGCTGGAACTGGGGCAAGGACCAGCTGGGACCCATCTGTACCTCTGTATCTGTCCTTTACCACTGTAAAACACTTGCCGTCGGATTGTAATGGCCTCTGCCTCACTTCTGTCTTCCAGGTCTCAAAATAAACTTTTTTTCTGGTCAACTCACATCCATAACCATACAGTGAAGGAGATTCTGAAAAATGTGGTTCTAGCTTAGCCATATTGACACGATGCAATCTCACCACACTATTCCTTATGGTTTCCTTATGTCATACCCTATAGTACCTAAATAAGTCATTACTTATAAGATCCACCTGAAATGATACCAATTTGAATGTGTCATGTCTTTCCCATTGGGACCCTGGATGATACACCATTAAAGTGTGCTTGGATTTATTCTCAGGAAAATTGAAAACTATTGGATTTTGAGCAGGGCAATAATGGAACAGAGTTGTATGTTTAGAGATTATTTTATTTTTATTTATTTATTTTTTAACATCTTTATTGGGGTATAATTGCTTTACAATGGTGTGTTAGTTTCTGCTTTATAACAAAGTGAATCAGTTGAGAGATTATTTTAGATGCAGCATATAAAGAATGAAACAGAGGACTGAGGTTGTGTTGGCTATGAATGGAATTGAAAAAATTCAGAGGCACAGAGATCAAGACCACTTAGGAATCTCTTGCGATTATCCATATGAATGGCCATGGTGATGAAGGAAACTGGGCAGATTTAAAAGACAGTGACATCAGGTAGAATGAGTGGATTTGATGACTAATGAGGGTGGTGTTTCTGTGCATACTGACATAATAGGTACCACTGAGGGAGATATAGTTGTCACATCTAAGAGAAACATTCATAAATACAAACTGATATGAATGAAAATACAATATTAGAAAAGTGGGCATAACTTATATTGTAAAATGTACAAAAATGTAACTGCTTGTATATTCTTAAGCCCCCCTTTCTGCTGATAGTAGAAGAGAAAGGAAAACTTGCCAGTTAGAGGTAACTCTTCTGGCCTTAAGCAGTCTGTTTCAGTTTAACTGAACATCCTTTGGGTAAACTCTTCTCTAGGTCTGTCTCTCCCCTGCTTTGTGCCTCCCAACTTGTGGAGAAAGCTTGTGGAAAGCGTCACCATAGCGTTAAGGGAGGGGCATGTTAGTCTTCTCTGAGGGCTCTGGCTGACCTTGACTACAGTCACTGAAGCAAAGTCTGGGCTTGTATAAGTTCTAGCATGCTCTTTTGTTACAGGCAAGGTATGATGGCTTTTTCTACAGTGTTCTTGAAAGCATGGTTTAATCCCTGAAGCCTGGCTGCAGCACCATCTGATCAAGCATTTAAGTTTCTTTGTCTTTCTGCTTCAATGCCACTTTTGTCCTTTGTTATGATGAAAGAGTTTCCACAGCCACTCACGGACATTTGAGATAATCTGGATTCTTTTAACATGACGCAGAAGATCAGAGAAACTTGAGTTCCATCTTCCAGGACCATCTATCTCGATGCATTTCTGTCCTTGGAGCTCTTACTCCTGTGTCATATTGTAAGGATGTATATCACCAGCTTGACAATCTGACAATTCCCCAGATGTTTTTTCTCAACAATGTCTCTCCCCAGAAATTCAGGGTTCATAATTCCCCTAGTCTTATACTTCCATATCTCTTTACAATCCAAAATGCACAAGATTTCTACTTCTTCTTCCTGTCAAGTAGGAACTTTTCCTTTGTCATATTATCTATCCTTTCAAAAGTAGTACTTTAAAAAACCAATGAGCCAAACAACTTTTGGGTTTAGATATATAAAGGGGAGACTTCCTCTGTAAACATGGCCTAGCTTCAAGACTATTAGAGATAACTATGGACTGAGGAAATTAAATTTGCAACCAAAAGCTGAGTAATACTGTCTTTGTTTTAAGCTATATTTATTGGTCTTTGCACTGATGTAAGGAGTGTCCTTGGGTCAATAGCTGAAGTTTCCAAAAGGCAAAGGGAATAAAAAATTCTGAGTTTGATATATAAAAAATAAACCAACACCTTCCCATTCAGGATGTTGGTGTAATCTGTCATACAGCATTGTAAGTCAAAAGCATGTGGAAATCTATAGAGAATTGAACAGTTGAAATAATGGATACATTTGGCCCCATCTCTATAAAACCTGTAGAGTTTTGATTCTATAACACCCAGTATTACATAATTCATTTAAATTTAAACATCTTTCTTTACTGTATAACAGCAAGTAGATGGCTTTTAGCTTTGTTCCCTGGCTCATGTGGAATGGAGACTGCCTAACACTGAGCTCTTTCCCTGGACTAGAAGGAAGTATTATAAAACAAATCTATGGAAGAAAAGGCAAGAAACCTCGCTAGGTATTGAATTAGAACATTTACTGAGGAAAATGTTGCTGCATTTAGAAAAAGAAAATCATTTATTTCAAAACTTAGATATGAAGGTTAGTGTGTTCACTAGGAAGTGTTTGTTTCTCCTTTGTGAGTTGCCATTCACATGGCACACAAAGCAATCTCCCAGAGAAGAGGGGACAGGCAATAAGCACCAGATTCTGAAAACCTTAGCTATGAGATATTATCCCCCTACTTTGAAGGTTTTTTTCTTGTTGACATTTAATGATTCTGAAGGTTTACTGGTTACTTTGTCATTCTATAATTCAATCAAGTTGAGTTAAAATATTTAAATATGCCAGAAACATATATCAATGAACACTGATAAGGGGTAGAGAGAGGGTGGAAGGTCTTTCCATTTTGGAAGAATTCAGATGCCCTGGAGTATTAAAAGTCATTATTATAAAAACCGTGGAATTCTTTCCAGCTGGTCTTTTGTGATACTGATATAAGCTAAAGGATTACTGAAAAATAGAGATGTCTCTAAAGCAATAGGTCTTTGTAACTTAGAATGGGACCTCTGATGCCTCAGAAATGAACTAAGAAAGAAATAAAGACACTGGAATCTTCATTTGAGTTATTCGTTGAGCATGGTGCTACCCATGGGGTGGGTTAGCATTCATAAAAGATGTTTCCCCCTGACATGCTTGCGTAAGGAAGACATTGCTTACTATGATTATATTTTTCACTGGTTTCTCTCAGACATTGTTTTCATCTCCAGAACATTTTGTTTGTCCCCAAATGACTTCTAAAATATGTGGATTTTCAGAATTTGGGAAAACTCAAGAAATTTTAAAGCCAATACTTTATAGGAAGGGCATAGGACAATAAGAAAGATAAGTTTTAGGAAGTGTAAGAGAAGATTGAGAAGCTATGGTAAGCCACTTGGTACAGAAATATACTGAAACATTGAAATCCCATCTCTAAAATGACCTTGGGATTATAAATTTAGAGTATATATTTCTAAATAGGGGACAACTCATTATGCTGAGCTAGAATAAGAGACTGATGCCAACTGTGAAGTAATTGGTTGAGAGCACTGTCAACATTGTTTTGCCCAGGCAGTACTTTTCGGGTCCATGTGATTTAATAAAAATATCAACAAAATATCAGGACTACATTGGATACAGTGGGAATGAGAATGGATTGGTGAGAGGGTTGAATGTCTCTTTCTCCCCCTTTGCCATGCACATATCAGCCCTGGAAGCCTGTGTTTGATGACCCATTTTGATAGGCAGTGATGGCAGTAGTTTGAATGATGACTAACACCATGACACTCAGCAACACTTTAAGTCCCCTCTATTTCACAGATGGGAAGGTATTCACTTGTTCCTGGCTCTCACTTGAATGGCTATTTCATATTCGTAGATAGGTATGACACCCCTATTACTTATGTTTAGATGACAGTAGCAACTCACTATTTTAAACTAGTTGACAGAGAAAATATTTGCAAATTCTAAAATGTGTCTTGTCTTTCAGTTGCATTAAGCAGATGAGGAACATTGTTGCCTTAAACATGGGAATTTTCTAACACATGCATGAATTTTCAAAATTATACTAGTATCCTGGAGTTCTACCACATGCTTGACACCATGTTACATCTATTCTCAGAAAGTGAAATTATCCCTTTAAAAAAAAACAAAAAAATTGTCCCAGTGTGAAGACAGTATATTAATAGATATTCAGGGGCCAGAAGAGCACCAGAAGGCAGATGCACGGGGTTGAGAACATGTTTTACGGACAGCTTTGATAAATCAGCAACTGAAAAGCCTACAAATTAGAAGTTCTACGGGGACTGAAAACACTATCTGATACTATTAAAGCTAATTTGTTTATGTTAAGGAAATAATAATTATAGACAAAGCTAACAGAAACTGCCATCACAGGCTTAATTAAATGCTTCCCGTGACATTTTGCAAATTATTTGTCAATTGGTGCTGTGCTGATGGAAGTGGCTGGTGTGGTCAGTTGACCATTTCATTGTTGTTCTTTACTATTCTTGCAGTTGTTATGTTAACACACAATCCTAGAGAAAAACTTGCTTGTTCTGAGGGAGAAGACCATGTATTCCCTTCGTTATTAACTCTTTTTTCCCTAAATAATCATGCAGACATCATATTCCTCCTTGTAGTCTTTTCGGATTGGGAAATGTGTTTCAATATAGTGGTTTGGTTGTTGATCAACTGTGTTCACTTGGTCCCCTTGCTCATGATTCTAATATCAAATAAACTTAGTTAAATTACTTCCGGTTTTAATGATCAGAGGCACTTCAAGTTGAATCAACTAATTAAGTACTCTCACGGCCTCTGGTTTACTCATGGCTTCTATTGCTAATTGCTCTGTGTACTACCCTATCTTAGTATATAAGCATTTGGGATATGCCAGCAGCCACCAACTTCATTATCTCTAAAGATTGTGTGTTCAAAATCTCCAACACAGAGATGTTATTCGGTTAGTTAGACATTTTTGACCCTGTTGGGCAAATCTGTCATGCCAGATCACTTCAGATGCTACTGGCCATAAAGATATTGGCTGCCTATGGGAGAGGCATAGATCTCTGTTTTACTCTGCTGTGGCTAGGATGGTTGAGTCACATAGTCAGTCTACCTCTTAAGGAGCTCCGAAAATGCATATAGAGCATAATAGACTCCTTCTTAATACCCACAGAAATGTAAAATCCTGCATCATAAAGAACAGCTTCCACAGTTGTTTGCCATGTTTTAGATCCTGAACTAAGTACATCATACATCTTGAGACATACCAGTCTCATAACAGGACAAAGTATTATTATCAACAAGGAAGTTTAGCCTGAGGAAGGTTAAATAATATGCCCAATGGTATAATATCAGTAAGTGATACAGCCAGTACTTGAACTACATTCCAGGTAATTTATAATCCTAATTTCCTTGCCTACCACACTATGCTGTATCTGAGGTTATGGGAAAGTAGAGAGCTAAGAGGAGTTGGCTATGCTTTTGCTACCAATTTGCTAGACATATCACTCAAAGTCCTTTAATATGTAAGTTCTCTCATTTGGAAGAGTTTGCTGTGGTTAGGCAATGATACTATTCTTCTTTAAAAGAGAATCTATATGAAGATTGAGTGAGAGTTTTATATAAAGCCTCTAATACAGTTCTTGGCACAAAATAGGCCCTCAGTACATTATTATCATTGGGGTCGTCAGTCTACTACTTCCAGGTAAAATTACATCATGCATAGATAAACTCCTTTACAAAGGCACAGCACAGATGCAGCCATACCCATTGAAATCCTCCTGTTTCCAGTGGCTTGTTTTTATTTTATCATTGATCGTTTCTCTTTCTCCCCTCTTTTCTAGGCTGGACCTTTAGGTATATGTAGCTGAGTTGTATTCCTTTCCTAATAATAATATATCACTGGGGTAATGGAGAAGGAACTCTGTAGAGTGCTTGTTGGCATGAAAGGACTTTTATCCTTAAATATGTCCTCAAATAGGAAAGGTAAAACAAGCTGATTATGTGATGGAGAAATTAAATTAAATCATTAACTCTTCATTCGTCCAACCAGTATTAATACTTGCCACGTGCTAGATGCTGCGAGCATGTTATACAGTAGTGTGTAATCTGTTACCTGAATGTGAAATCTTTTTGATTCTGATGCAAAGAGTCTTCAGCTTAGCATAAAACTAAGCTGACTTATTGGTTAATTATTATTTCTAGCTCATCATTTTTATACAGGGTCCCAACACAGGGACTCATCACCCGTGATTCACAAATTGAAAATTCTACAACATATAGTATATTGTGGGTGATTTATAGTATCTCTTCCCATCAGCCACAAGAAAAATTGTAAGCAATAAAGGTGCTCATATAAGAAACAAAAAGTATATAATAAAAAAATTAAAAGCCATATACAGCAAGTGCTAACTTGGTTATTTTCACATTTTGAGGACTATAGATAATTCATATAAATGGGCATGTTTTTATTCTAATTATTTATGCTTCCAGTTCCAAGGCATTAGTCTTTTTAAAAAGGTATATAATTGAGGCCTGAGGAACTAGGCATCATATTTATCCAAGCATTACAGGGCTTTAGAATATGTTAAGAATCAACACAATTAAACTTCGAGATATTACTGCCTTGCTACTTTAAAAATGAGCTATTTTTAAAAATATACCCAGGGAAGCACTTTTTTAAAAGCAATTCTGTTTATCTGTAAAATGTACATTTTAGGTTTGATATCAAGGTTTGAGCTAATTGTTTCTACTTATTAAAATGGAAAACTGACTCAAATCTTGGTTTGCATCAAATAATTCAATATGTTACATGTAGCTAGGACTGAGATTTACATCAGTGAGAACATGTTCGAAAAGGGTGAATTTTGATTAGGTCCCAAGAGGAAAAGCACTTCAGGATCTGTTTGTGTGTATGTGTGTGTTTACACTTACACTTACATTTGCATTTGTACTAAAATTCATAGGCTTTTATGTTCTTGTTTGTTAAAATGCAACGGATTCCATAATCTTGGGAGCTCTATTTTTATACAGAAATTAGAAACCAATAGTATAGATATAGCAACATGTTATGTTGAAGCAGTCACTTTACTTTTGGAGTTCTGGACAAGATGAATGCACCAAAGGAGAAAGAAAGTATCATTACCCCAACCACACACAACACTCTTGTGTTCCTTGGCTCCCATAGAAGATAATCAGAAAGGGCAGAGGAACTCTCTAAATAATAGAAGCCATTTCTTCCATATCAATTGGAAAGCCTTATTGTATTTGTGCCCAGCAATTGTGCTGATCAATGAAAAGAGACAGTTTTTTGATTAAAGCAATCATTGATACTTTAATGAAATAACTATTATACAGAAGATACTGCATTGAGAAATGGGCTCTGAACTTATGAAATTTATAGTTTAACTGAGAAGATGAGATAGGTAGAGTTGACATTAATTATACATAGTATATGCTAATTAGTGAACACATAGCTTGGACTAGTAGGTCCTAAATATCATCAGAAGCATCAGGAAATGTTTTCACTATCCTCCCTCCTTCCCGCCCTTCCTCCCTTCTCTATGGAGACTTCAGTTTTCTCCAAAGAAGAACATTCTAGTCTCCTGGCTGGCCACCAATGTCCCTAGAACTGGCTGGTGGTGGATGGGGAGAGGGGAGTTGGGGAGGCCTCATCCTTCATTATGAAGACTTTCATATATTCCTTTTCTTGTCAGTTAGGGGCCTTTTCCCTGAACTTGCCTATGCCTGTTGTCACGAAATCTGGAGCCTCTGTAGTTCAATCCTCCAGATCTACATCTAATCATTTCCTTCAGGAGTTGGGGAAGAATAGTTGCTTCTTGCTTGGGAGTGAGTGAGAGGCTCTCAAGTCTAACTAGACTTTCAAATAATATCTGATACCAGCTCTTTGTGTCGTCTTTGCCTATATGCCTGTTGATTCCAAATCCTGGAATCAATCTATATGCCTGTTGATTCCAAATCCTGAGCTTCTCTGGGATTCTATAGGATGAATCAGATTGCTTCTTGTATACAACTGTTGACAGCACAATTACACCTAAGTCAATTTTATTCTTTTATTGTCCATCTTGCAAAATTTTGGTGACCTCTCTTGTCTGTTATCTACTCTCTAGTTCATTTTCCTTTTGGATTTATACTTTTAGTTCCTTTACTGTAATTTTAGTGAAATTTCTGAAGTAAGCCTAGATAATAGTTTACATACAAGTTACTGTGTTTAACAGAATATCTCATAGTTTTCATTGGACCTCTATGGAAGTATCTACTTGGCTTCTAGAGAATTAGACCTGGATTACAGTATCTGAATTCTATAGTTGTGTTTTCTGTCTTGTGATACATATTTTCACTTGTCTTGAGTTAAGTATTTAGAGGATGGCTTCTTAAATATCCCCAAGTCACTCCCAGGTAGATTCCTTCCAACTGGCTGTTGATGAGACTTACATTCCCATCCTCCACTGTCTTGAATGTCATTCTTACACCTAAATAGGCCAGTTCCAACCATCCTTGATGTCAGATGGCAGGGAGGAGGCTTTGTGTGTTGCTCATATTCTTAGTTCAGTTAAAGTCATGAAATGGCTTAGAAACTTTTTCCTTAGCCAGTTAGGGTCAACAGATGCCCCAGTTTTACAAGGTGTCAATAGAACTGGAAAGGAGAAAGTAGTTCCTATGGTAGCAACCCACTTTGTGGAGATGTAGGTAATGCAGAGAGAAGAATGGAAACAAAGTTAGGTTCTTTTAATTTCTGGAATTGTGGCCCCACAGTTGACTTCTGTAAGTTTTCTGCTTTGTGGCATATTCATACAACCTTTTCTCTTTCTAAACAAGCATTCTCTAAAATTATTTAGGGTCTGTTTTATATATATATGTGTATATGTGTGTATATATGTATGTTATGAACGTGTGTGTGTATAAATATTGGCATGTGAATTAACCCAAAGCACACACTAAGGTCTTTAATATACTTTCCTATTGGTCTTACTGGGCTTCTTTGTTGTAAAGCGATCCTGTCTATATTTTACATCTTTTCTTCCAAAGACAGACATTAACCTGAGCTTGTATTTGTTAGTACAAGCTCGAGCTGACATTGAGGTTCACAATTCAAGATAATTATCGGGCTATTGGAAGGTGGGGATCAGTGGTTTTAGTGTTAGTGACATGAACAAACTCCAACCTAAGTGAAAAATATTCTGGGGAATATTTTATGAGGGAGAGGAGTATATAGGCGGTGAATAAGAATATTCTTACCACAAAGAGGCATAGTCCAAGTGCTTCTTGAGTTCAAGGACTGTGTCTAATTTATCCTGTATCCCTCAAAACCTTGAACATAATAGATGTTCAATAAATTGTTAAATAAGTGAAAGAATAAAAATATTAGTGAGGTGGTTCCTGCCTGTCGGAGCCTCTTCCTGAGCCTAGCCTTACAGGAACTCAGACAATGACAGCTTTGGGTTTTGTCCCAGCATATGGCACAAAATGATAAAGTAGAGTTTTCTAGTGGTATTCTCTGAATTCTAGACCTTGGTGGTGATCCATAAGGATGGTTTTTGCTGTGCTGTCAGTAATTTATTTCCCCCTGCCTGCATAGCTACACTCCTATAATTTCCTCAAATGAGACACTTTCTCATTGTCTGCATTAAATACTCTGTTTGGCCAACATTCATGTATACTTTAAAACTGCTAGGCATCCCAAATGATAGATGAATTGAGATAGAATTAAAATATGCTTTAGTAAGTTCATATATTTTAATCATTTCAGCTTGTTGTTTTTCTGGTCGTTTACTAATGTGGTTTGATTGTTCTTGTATCCTGGGGCTGTTTTAATGAAGAGCAATTTTTAGAAACTCAGCAAAATAAACAAACGGATAAATTGTCTTTGCGTAGCTTTGCATCAGATTAAATGTTTGTCACTGGAAGTTCAGTTCTTGCAAGAAGTAAATGAAATGCTCTGATCTCTGCTCATAAAAATCAAGAATGAAGATGTCTCTTCACTGAGTCCCGTGGCTCTCTGGGAGATGAGAGCGTGGGCCGCAGCAGCAGTTTTTATTGCAAACATCCTCAATTCTCTACCCCACCCACAATTAGCAGGTTGCCTGTTCAGAGTGTGCTGTCAACCCATTAGTCCACGTCAGCTCTGAGTTGGGATGTATCTGCAAAACAAGAAGTTATGACATTTTGCTTTCGTCTCATCTTTTTTTTTAAATTGTTGTTTAGAGGAAAATGTTCATGATTATTTTTATACTAATAGAATCATAATTCCATTTGGTATATGATTCAGAATCTCTAGATCTCATTTCCCCCTCCATTCTCTTATACATAAAATAAGGTTGGTAGTATTATCCATTCAGAATCAAATAGGAATATCAATAAATCCAGCAGTTACCCATTTCCTGTCAGTTTTCTATCTAGAACAATTAAGGTAGGGGATGTGTCTCTTTACAACTACCTGAGCAAATTTTAATTAGCAGAGCTAAATTAGATGAGTGAGGATGAACTGGAAAGAAAAGGTTGCCTGGGAATATTCCTTAAGGTTCCAAAACTTGAGAAGTAATCTCCTAGAAGCAGTTTGTGGGTCTATCTAGCACACAAATTTACTTACTTGGTATTATCGCTCCCCCTGTGGCCCTCAAGTTGAATGTCACATTCTCAGCCTTTCACAATGTTCTTTCTCTATTTTAAGTTTGACTTAGTCACTCTGTGACATTCTAACACTGCAGAACAAAACTTTCTAATGTCTCTATAGTAGTTAACCAAGAAATGAAATGAAGGTTTAGCCAAAACAGAAGAATGTGTACTCATACAGACAGATGGACTCTCTCTCTCTCTTTCTCTCTCTCTCTCCCTCCCTCCCTCCCTCCCTATATATATATATATATATATATATATATATATATATATATTTATATATTTATATTTGTGTAGAAACCAGTTAGGGCTAGGGCTAGTGAGAATTTCAGAGTCTGTTTCAAATTCTTGGAAGCTTTTTTTCAAAGGGCTATAATGACTTTCATTGCAGCTTTTGTTGCCTTTCCTCATTTTGAATTGTGCATTTCTGGCAGGTCTAATTCCTACATGCATTCCTGTAGTTGCATTTAATAATCAAAGGGTAACTTTCACTGTAGATGTGTGGCTCCCATCTCCTTTGAAGTTACCTAAACTTCTAGATACAGATGAATTCCTAAAATAATTCGTGGACTTCTAAAAGCATGTGTTTGGCATGTTAACTGCTAATGGAAAATACTGAAACACTGGCTAGAGCAGAGGACTTGCCCTGCTGTCACTGACATCAGGATAGAAGACAAAGGGTATTGTAGCTTAGTCTTTATTTCAGCAACTTGATTGTAGCCCCAAGGAAATGTCCTCATTATTACTGTGTCTTCTACAAGGTGTAAAGAGACAAGGGAATGCTGAGATTCTCCTTTTAAATGTTGAATAATAGCTACCATTTTTTCACCATGACTTTGTGAAAAATTAGATTTTTTAAATCTCTGAAGCATGGAGTGCCCTCTATTTGTTTTCTTACTAGGTTTCCCTTGTCCCATTACTTGCAGTGGAAGTGTATATTTTACCAGCCATTAGCTGTGCTTCTGAGAAAGAGCCTTAGAAATAAAGGTTGGCAAAAGTTAGTAATTAGAACTAGAATCTCTGACCTTACAGCATGCATCCATTTCAATATAGGGTTAAAAAAAGGGAGTTGTCAGGTGACTATGCACCTCTTTCTTTGTTCCTCTGGCTTCTGGAATAGAGAGACTTTTTAGATAAAATAGCTTAGATTTCTTTCACCATTTTCTTCCCTGTCCACGTAAGGAGAATGAGAGGAAAATATGATAGTACAAGTATTTTCAGAGAGGATTCTTTCTCTTTGATAATTTTACCATTTTTTAATGTTTATGCCTAGTCTATAGGGCATATGTGTTGCACATTTTATCCCTACGGTGTAGCATTGTGTGCCACACATTCTTGGTAAGTATCTGTTGAGTGCTGAAGAAAATGATAATGATGATCACAGAGATTCTATCTGTAAAGACCAACCCACATTAAGAATCCTATTCTCATCTTTAGATTTTCTTCCTCTGAAACATTTTAACTAAAACAAAATATACTTAGTCTTCTGCAAATATATCTTGTTCTTTCCCGCTTCTGCTTTTTTTTTTTTTTTTTTTTACTTATAATTGTCTTCCTTTCAGGCTCTATAATTCCTGCTTTTCCTTTAAGACTCAGTGCAGAAATTCCCTTTTTCCATCAAGGTCTGTAGCCATATCATCTTGATCTTCCTCCTTTTAGCTGCTTAGAGAAGCCACAGTCTGAGGGGGTCAGTTTTGGCTGGGGAAGTTCTTGATGGTTTGGTGAGGATACTCTGTGGGTTCCATATGGGGCTGTATTGCAGGGACCAGAGAGTGAAAATGATCCTTTCTAAGGTAGGATCTCCATCAGGATTAAAAGAAACACTTTATTAAGTGGTATCTTAGTGTACCCTTGATTGCCCTTCCTTAATAACTAATAATGTTGGCCATATGTTCATGTGCTTATTTGCCATTATTTTATTTTTTTTAAAGAAGACGTTGGGGGTAGGAGTTTATTAATTAATTTATTAAAGTACTATTGACATACTGTAAGTTTCAGCCACTGTACGTGTACAATTCAGTGAGTTTTAATAAGTAATAAAGTTGGGTAACCATCAGCACAATCCAGTTTTGGAGCATTCCCATCACCCCAAAGATCCCTCCTTTCCATCTTTAGTTAAGCTCCACTCTCAGCTCCAGTCCCAGTCAACCACAGAGCTTTCTGTTTTATAAGATTTGCTTTTATGAATATTTCATGTAAAGGGAATCATATGCATCTGTCTTCTTTCACTTAGCTTAATATTTGGCATGTGTCTTTCACTTAGCATAGTGTTTCTGAGGTTCATTCATGTTGCACTGCAGTTCATTTTAATTGGTGAATAGTATTCTATAGAACTGATAGGTCACATTTTGTTTATCCATTCACCAATTGATGAATAGTTGAATTATTTCAAGTTTTTGGGCTATGACAAATAATGCTAAGAATATATGTATGTAAATAGTTGTGTGGACATATGTATTCATTTATCCTTGGTATATACCTAGGATTGGAATTGCTGGATTGCATGGGAAGTTAAGGTTTAGCTTTCAGAAATGGCCTGTATTAGTTATCTTTTGCTGTGTAAAAATAAACTGCAAACTTAATAGCTACGTGTTGTTTTTAGCTACCATCTCATAGATTTTGTGGGGCAGAGTCTGGGCTTGGTTTAGATGGGTCCTCTGGCTCAGAGTCTCTCACAAGGCTATAGTCAGGGTGCTGACAGTGGTATTATCTCAGATCTCAGCTGGGGAAGAATCTGCATCCAAGCTCCTGTGGTTCTTGGCGGAATTTATTTCCTATGGGTTGTAGGACTGCTGGCCTTAGTTTCTTGCTGTCTGCCAGAGGCTACTGTCACTTCTTTGCCATGTGGGCCTCTCTGTAGGACAGCTCAAAACACAGCAGCTTACTTTATCAAAGTCAGCAAGGGAGAGAGTCCACTAGCAAGATAGTAGTTACATTCTTACAAAATGTAATCATGGAAGTAGCATTCCTTTGCCATATTTTATTGGTTAGAAGCAAGCCACCCGTCATACCCAGACTCAAGGGGAGGTGATTACAAAAGGCATGACTACTAGGAGGTGGGAATTATTTGGGGTCATTTTAGGGTCTGTCTGCCATACTACCAAATTGTTTTCTAAAGTGCTTCTAACATTTGACACTACCAGCAACAAAGCATGAGGGTCCTAGTTTCTCCGCATCCTTACTAGCACCTGTTATAGTCTGTCTTTTTGATTATGGTCATCCTAGTGGGTGTGAAGTTTTATCTTAGTGTACCCTTGATTGCCCTTCCTTAATAACTAATAATGTTGGCCATATATTCATGTGCTTATTTGCCATTATTTTTTTTAATTTTTTTAAAGAAGATGTTGGGGGTAGGAGTTTATTAATTAATTAATTTATTTTTGCTGTGTTGGGTCTTCATTTCTGTGCGAAGGCTTTCTCTAGTTGTGGCAAGCCGGGGCCACTCTTCATCGCGGTGCGCGGGCCTCTCACTATCGTGGCTTCTGTTGTTGCGGAGCACAGGCTCCAGACACGCAGGCTCAGCAGTTGTGGCTCACAGGCCTAGATGCTCTGCGGCATGTGGGATCCTCCCAGACCAGGGCTCGAACCCATGTTCCCTGCATTAGCAGGCAGATTCTCAACCACTGTGCCACCAGAGAAGCCCCTATTTTCCATTATTATATCTTCTTTGATGAAATGTCTATTCAACTCTTCTCCCATTTTTCAATTGGGTTATTATTTAGTTGTAAGAGTTCTTTTTATATTCTAGATACAAATTCTTTATCAGATATGTGATTTGCAGATACTTTCTTCCAGGTCTTGGTTTGTATTTTTATTTTCCTACTAATGTATTTTAAAGTACAAGTTTTTTCAAGTTTGATGAAATTCATTCATTGATAGTCTTCTTTTATGGATCATATTTTGGTGTTATATCCAACAGCTCTTTGCCTGATATAAGTTCTCAAGGATTTTTCTGTGATGTTTTCTTCTAATTATTTTATAGTTTTAGATCTTATATTTACATGTATAACACATTTTGGGTTAGTGTTCATGTATAGTGCAATGTATGGGTCCAAATTCATTCCCAGTATTGCTAATTTGTGTCTTCTTTCTTTTTTTGGGGGTTCATTCTATCTAAAATGTTAATTTTGATCATCTTTTCAAAAGAAAATTAGTTTCCTTGATTTTTTTTTAATCCACTGTCTTCCTGTTTTTTATTTAACCTATTGGTCTCTAATCTTTATTGCTTCCTTATTCTATTTGCTTTGGGTTCAGTTTTTTGTTATTTTTGTAGTTTTTTTTAAAAGTGGGATCTTAGGTTATTGACTTGTGATCATTCTACTTTCCTAAGATAGGGGTTTCTACATACTTCTCTCAGCATTGCTTTGGTTCCACCCTGCAAATTTTTAATCTGTTTTGTTTTCATTTCAATTTAATTCAAAAATATTTTCTAATTCTACTTATGATTTCATCTTTGACACTTGTATTATTTAGAATTAATCTCCAAATATTTAAAGAGTTCCCAAAATTCTTTATATTGCTTATTTCTAATTCTGTTATGGTTGGAGAATGTATTTTGGATTATTTCAGTCATTTTAAATTTATTGAGGCTTGTGTTATGGACTGTCATATGGTCTATCACATAAAGGTTTATATTCACTGAAAAGGATGTGTGTTTTGCTATTATTGTGTGTAGTATTCTATAGATGTCAGTTAGGTCAAGTTAGCTTTAACCTTGCTGATTTTCTACCTTTTTGTTCTATCAATTGTTGAGACTCGGGTATTAAAATCTCCAACTATTATTGTTGGATTGCCTATTTTTTATTTCAATTATATCAATTTTTGTTTCATGTATTTTTGGGTTCTCTTGTCAGGCACAATGTGCTTGTGTCATTATGTTTCCCTAATGAAATAATATTTTATCTCTATGAAATGGCCATCTTTGTTTTTAGTAATATTTTTTGTATTAAAGGTTATTTTGTCTAATATTAGAATAGCATTCCAGCTTTGTTACAGTTACAATTTGTGTTGTATATTTTTTTGCCATCCTTTACTTTCAACCTATTTGACAAAATCCAACATCATTTCATGATAAAAATACTCAGTAAGCCAGGAATAGAAGGTAACTTCTCAGCCTGATAAAGGACAACTCTGAAAAAAACAAAGGTATTATCATCTCTAATGCTTAAAGACTAAATGCTTTCCTCTAAGACCAGGAATAAGACAAGGATGCCTGCACTCACCACTTGTATTCAACCTTGAACTAGAGGGTTTAGCCAGGCCAATTAGATTTCCCCCCCACCGCCCAAAAAAAGCATCTAGATTGGAAAGGAAGAAGTAAAATTACTTCTATCTGTTTCTATTCACAGATGATAGAACTGTGTATATAAAAATCCTAAAGAATAACTAAAAAGAATTAGAACTAATAAACAAGTTCAGCTGGTTTGCTGATACAAGATCAATATACACAATTTATAGCATTTCTCATGGTTTTAATAACATTTCAAAATGATATTAAAACAATTCTAATTCCATTTGCAAAACATAAAAAATAGGAATACATTTAACAAAAGAATTGTAAAAACTATACTCTTAAATAACTACAAAACATTGTTGGAAGAAATTTTAGAAGATCAAAATAATTGGGATAATATATTAATGGATTAGAAAACTTAATATTGTTTGTTAGGATGGAGATACTACCCAAATTGAACTACAGATTCAATACAATTCGTACCAGAATCCCAGATGACTTCTTTGTAGGTATTAACCAGATAATTCCAAAAACTCATATGGATTACCAGGAGCTCAAAATAGCTAAAAAATTCTTAATGAAGGAGAACATAGTTGGAATACTCACACTTCCCAATTTCAAAACTTACTACAAAGTAAAATTGTGGCATTGGCATAACGATATACATTGATGAAATAGAACTGTGAGTCCAAAAATAAAGCATACATCTATAATCAAGTGTTTTTTTAACAAGGGTCCCAAGACCCTTTAATAGAGTAAGAAAAGTATTTTCTTTTTTTCCCCATTATTTTGACCTATTTATAACCTTCTTTTTTTTTTTTTTTACATCTTTATTGGAGTATAATTGCTTTATAATGGTGTGTTAGTTTCTGCTTTATAACAAAGTGAATCAGTTATACATATACATATGACCCCATATCTCCTCCCTCTTGCGTCTCCCTCTCTCCCACTCTCCCTATCCCACCCCTCTAGGTGGTCACAAACCAATGAGCTGATCTCCCTGTGCTATGTGGCTGCTTCCCACTAGCTATCTATTTTACGTTTGGTAGTGTATATATGTCCATGCCACTCTCTCACTTTGTCACAGCTTACCCTTCCCCCTCCCCATATCCTCAAGTCCATTCTCTAGTAGGTCTGTGTCTTTATTCCTGTCTTACCCCTAGGTTCTTCATGACATTTTTTTTCTTAGATTCCATACATATGTGTTAGCATACAGTATTTGTCTTTCTCTTTCTGACTTACTTCACTCTGTATAACAGACTCGAGGTCCATCCACCTCACTACAAATAACTCAATTTCGTTTCTTTTTATGGCTGAGTAATATTCCATTATATATATGTACCACATATTCTTTATCCATTCATCTGATGATGGACACTTAGGTTGCTTCCATGTCCTGGCTATTTTAAATAGAGCTGCAATGAACATTTTGGTACATGACTCTTTTTGAATTTTGGTTTTCTCAGGGTATATGCCCAGTAGTGGGATTGCTGGGTCATATGGTAGTTCTATTTGTAGTTTTTTAAGGAACCTCCATACTGTTCTCCATAGTGGCTGTACCAATTCACATTCCCACAACACTGAAAGAGTGTTCCCTTTTCTCCACACCCTCTCCAGCAGTTATTGTTTCTAGATTTTTTGATGATGGCCATTCTGACTAGTGTGAGATGATATCTCATTGTAGTTTTGATTTGCATTTCTCTAATGATTAATGATGTTGAGCATTCTTTCATGTGTTTGTTGGCAATCTTCTTTGGAGAAATGTCTATTTAGGTCTTCTGCCCATTTTTGGACTGGGTTGTTTGTTTTTTGTTATTGAGCTGCATGAGCTGCTTGTAAATTTTGGAGATTAATCCTTTGTCAGTTGCTTCATTTGCAAATATTTTCTCCCATTCTGAGGGTTGTCTTTTGGTCTTCTTTATGGTTTCCTTTGCTGTGCAAAAGTTTTGAAGTTTCATTAGGTCCCATTTGTTTATTTTTGTTTTTACTTCCATTTCTCTAGGAGGTGGGTCAAAGAGGATCTTGCTGTGATTTATGTCATAGAGTGTTCTGCCTATGTTTTCCTCTAAGAGTTTGATAGTTTCTGGCCTTACATTTAGGTCTTTAATCCATTTTGAGCTTATTTTTGTGTATGGTGTTAGGGAGTGTTCTAATCTCATACTTTTACATGTACCTGTCCAGTTTTCCCAGCACCACTTATTGAAGAGGCTTTCTCCATTGTACATTCCTGCCTCCTTTATCAAAGATAAGGTGTCCATATGTGTGTGGGTTTATCTCTGGGCTTTCTATCCTGTTCCATTGATCTATATTTCTGTTTTTGTTCCAGTACCATAGTGTCTTGATTACTGTTGTTTTGTAGTATAGTCTGAAGTCAGGGAGCCTGATTCCTCCAGCTCCATTTTTTTGTTCTCAAGATTGCTTTGGCTATTCGGGGTCTTTTGTATTTCCATACAAATTGCGAAATTTTTTGTTCTAGTTCTGTGAAAAATGCCAGTGGTAGTTTGATAGGGATTGCTTTGAATCTATAGATTCCTTTGGGTAGTAGAGTCATTTTCACAATGTTGATTCTTCCAATCCAAGAACATGGTATATATCTCCCCATCTGTTGGAATCGTCTTTAATTTCTTTCATCAGTGTCTTATAATTTTCTGCATACAGGTCTTTTGTCACGTTAGGTAGGTTTATTCCTAGGTATTTTATTCTTTTTGTTGCAATGGTAAATGGGAGTGTTTTCTTAATCTCACTTTCAGGTTTTTCATCATTATTGTATAGGAATGCCAAGGATTTCTGTGCATTAATTTTGTATCCTGCTACTTTACCAAATTCATTGATTAGTTCTAGTAGTTTTCTGGTAGCATCTTTAGGATTCTCTATGTATAGTATCATGTCATCTGCAAACAGTGACAGCTTTACTTCTTCTTTTCTGATTTGGATTCCTTTAATTTCTTTTTCTTCTCTGATTGCTGTGGCTAAAACTTCCAAAACTATGTTGAATAATAGTGGTGAGAGTGGGCAACCTTGTCTTGTTCCTGATCTTAGTGGAAATGGTTTAAATTTTTCACCATTCCCATTATTTCTTCTAATATATTTTTCTTTCCTTTCTCCTTTCTTTCTAGGACTCTAATGACATGCACGGTAGAGAATTTGGTATTGTTTCCCAGGTCACTTTTTTCAGTCATTTTCCTCTGTGCTTCATTTTGGGTAGTCTCTATTGCTACCTCTTTTATTTCCCTGATCTTCTGTTTTACAGCATCTAATCTATCAATCCTGTTCATTGAACTCTTTGTTTTTGATGTTTTCTTTTCTTGATTTGTCATTCATTTATTTGTAAGTTCCATTTGTATTCACAGAGTTATAATATCTTCTTTTTCAAAAAAATCAGATTTATTTAGACATAATTTATATATACTTTTATCCTTTTAACATGTTCAGTTCAGTGAGTTCTAAAGTGTGTATATATATATATATATATATATATATAGTCATGTAACCACCACCAAGATCAAGAAATACTTTCCTAAGTTAAGAATAGTCCTGTTACCAGCACAACCAAAAATATTTTAATCACCTCATAAGTTTTCTTCTGTCCCTTTGCAGCAAATCCCCTATTTCCATCCCAAGCTCTTTGCAACCTCTGATCTGTTTTCTATTATTATAGATTTACATTTTCTGGCATCTTATATATAGGGTATAATTCAGGGTATAGTCTTACATGTCTGGCTTCTTTCACTTACAATGATGCCATAGAGTTTTATTAATATTAGTACATGTATTAGTGGTTCATTTCTTATAAAGCCATTTAATGTCCTTGTCTGCTAATTTCAACATTTCTGTGACTACTAGGTCTTTTTTCCTTCTGGGAAATGAATCACATATTTCTTCTTTTTTTGTATGTCTTACAACTTTTTATTAGATCCCAGACGTTATGAAGTTTATGTGATTGATTGCTTGAGTGGGTTGTACTCAGAGACTGTTGGCCTTTTTCCCGGAAGGAAATTACAATTCTGGCATAGCGACTTCATTCTTTCAAAGCCTATTTTGAAGGTTTTTAAGGTCATGTATATTGTAACCCCTATACTAAGGCTAATTTAGTCCTGAAATTAAGGTATTGATATTTGGGATACTTACTTAAAGCTCCATGGATTCAACAAGGTCCCTTCATTATGGTCTGTGTAATCTTGGATGATTCTCAGCCTTTTTTTAGGTCTTGAAATTGTTTGGCTTAAAGTTCCCAAGAAAACTTTCTTTCCCTGGAAGTTATTCTTCACTTGGCCTATTTTAGTATATAAATACATAGCTTAGTATATGGCCAAAGACTCAAGAGTCAACAATTTATGGACACTTTACCCTATGTAGCTCCTACCCCTTGATACTCTCCTCCTTAAGTTCTCACCACCTTGGTGTATCTGTCTCATCTTCTAATTGAGAGACCACCAGCCTCTGCTTATATCCCGCTCCATGAATCAAGGTCTAGAAATTGCTTAGAGACAGAAATCTGGGGTGATCGTAGGGCTGACTTCATTTTTTTCCCTTCTCTCAGGGATTTCAGTTATGCACTACCCATTGTCCAATGTCTGAAAAGAATTAATATATATTTCTTCAGTTTTCTAATTGTTTATAGTGGGAGACATTCCTCATGCCCTAAACCAGAAGTCCTTTATGATGTCTTTTGAAAAATGAATTATTTTTAATGTAATTTCTTATTTTTTAAAATGGTCTGTACTTCTTATTTCATTATGCATGTTTTTATGTTTTCTTCTAAAAGTTTTAAAGTTTTGTCTTTCGCATTTAAGTACTTATTAATTTGATTTCTGTGTGATGTGTCAATCTTTTATTTTTTCCCTTATGTGTTAACAGCTATCCTAGCACCATTTTTTGAATAGCCAATTCTTTACTTAGTATTCTGCAATGTCAGCTAGACCATTTATCAGATTTCCACCTTTAGTTGGGTCTCTTTCTCATTTTTTAATGTTATATATGTAATCATTTCAACTTCTGTAGTCTTTGCATATCTGAGGCTATTGTTTGTTGTGTCTCTATGTTCTTGCTCATAATGGCTTGTTTTCTCAATTCTTTTTGTGTGTTTTTTATTGTGATCTCATGAGTTTAGCAATGCTGCCCGTGACAATACTTTGAGTTTTATGTTTAAAATAGTTGGTTCTGAAATTATTTAAATATATTTCTGCCCTAATCCCAGGGGCACTGACAACCCAGGACATTTATCATTTTTAACTTAGGTTTGAATTATAACTCCGAACTTATTATGAGTATGTGTTCAAGGTGAGTAATTCTTAGGTGAGATCTTAATTTTTTACATTCTCTCCAGGTATAGAGGAAGCTAAGATAAGGAAAGTATCCTTCTTTAGCACTTTTTTTTTCTAGTATGACAACCTAGTCTACTTCCCCACTCTGAACTGGCTGGCCTTATGCCTTGCTTTGGCCAAAAGCATACTAGTGGAAGCAACAGCATCAGTTCTGAACTACAAGAGGGCTTGCCTACTTCATTCTCTTTCTTGGGACATCTGTGACAGCTATGTGAATAAGCATGGGCTTTTGAATCTCTTAATTACCTTTTTCCATTTCCAATTGCCCTTTTTTTGGGGGGGGGTATAGCTGATTTACAATGCTGTGTTAGTTTCAGGTGTACCGCAAAGTGAATCTGTTATACATATACAAATATCCATTCTTTTTTAGATTCTTTTCTCATATAGGCCATTACAGAGTATTGAGTAGAATTCCCTGTGCTATACAGTAGGTCCTTATTAGTTATCTATTATATATATAGTAGTGTGTATATGTCAATCCCAATCTTCCAATTTATCCCTCCCACACCCTTACCCCCTAGTAACCATAAGTTTATTTTCTACATTTGTAACTCTACTTCTGTTCTGTAGATAAGTCCATTTGTAGCCTTTTTTTAGATTCCGCATATAAACAGTATAATGTGATATTTGTCTTTCTCTGTTGTCTTACTTCACTCAGTATGACAATCTCTAGGTCCATCCATGTTGCTGCAAATGGCATTATTTCATTCTTTTTTGTGGTTGAGTAATATTCCATTGTATATATGTACCGCATATTCTTTATTCATTCATCTGTCGATGGACATTTAGGTGGCTTCCATGTCCTGGCTATTGTAAATAGTGCTGCAATGAACATTGGGGTGCATGTATCTTTTCGAATTATGGTTTTCTGTGGATATATGCCCAGGAGTGGGATTGCTGGATCATATGGTAGCTGTATTTTTAGTTTGTTAAGGAAGCTCCATACTGTTCTCCATAGCGGTTGTATCAGTTTACATTCCCACCAACAGTGTAGGAGGGTTCCAGTTGCCCTTCTCATGCCTACTTCTTCTACCTGTCTTTCTTCCACACCAAATATTTAAATTGTCTTTTCCATTTACTCTAGTCTTCCTTTGTCTTTCTCTTCTCCAAATCAAAGACTTTCAACTGTGGGTTTTTCCTAAACTAAAAAAGAAATGATAAAAGGAAAGAAGTATGTCCGTATGACATCAAAACATTCAAATACAAAGTAAGATTTTTGTCTGAATATTTAGATACACTTGAAAATGAGAAGAGCATTTTCACATGCAGTCTTGGAAATATGTGCTTGTTTTGTTTTGTCTGGAAATGAGTATTCAGAATGTTGACAAGAATCTATGTTTTTAATTCAAGTATGTTTGCATTGTAAGGACACAGTGAGGACTAACCCTGTTTGAGGAATATTTTACCCTTGGCATTACTTGATATTTGAGCCATTCTGCAAATGCTAATGACAAACGCTTCCTTTACATATTTCATAATACTAGGTTCTAAGCAAAATCTTCAAGTTTGTCCATGCTCTTGCTCTATATCACTATCACGTGAACCATGGTATTTCATTACTTATTAAATATTCACAGATCATTAGGCCCTAGCTTAGGGGGCAAAGAAGCCAAAGAAATTAAATTCATTTCATTCTTACTGTATTTAGAAAAAAAAATTCCCTTATAACAACTCTTTATTAATCACACAAAATAAAATTGTAAAACTCTAAACTTTGTTGGTTATTTTTTCTTCTATGTCTAATCCCTAAAAATTGACATATACTTCCAAGTTATTTCATACAAAACCATGCATTGTGCACAAAAAAATGACATATTATTCAGACTGTCGATAGGTAAATTTGATTCACCATGACACATAGCTTTTCCACGATAATTCTTTTTTTGGTTTCCTTTTTCCATCTGAAAAAGCAGCAATATTTATGTCTTAAAGAGTTGATTTTACAGTCATTTTCTTTGTTTTCAATTGAAACTTCTGAAAACTTTTTGTGATTTCTGCAAAAGACATTGGAGAATAAAAAGCAATCTTTATATAAAGTCCAGATCTCTTTAGCTTTCTCATAACCTTGAACAGGCTTTCACTTCAGATCTTCACAATATACTTATTTCCATCAAGTTATAAACGTAGGGAGCAGGTGCTGTGGGAAGTTTAAATAAGGTCATATGTTGGGTAATTCCAAATGATTTCCACTTGTTTCTAAGTCACTTACAGAGAAACAGGTAATCATTCCTTTCAAGAAAGTCATATACTCTTGTAGAAAGAGAAGGTAATGGCAAATCTTTTTTTTTTTTAAAGTGTAGTTTATTTGTGTTTTAGGTCATATCTCATGACTTTGAGTAAAACTCAACCCTTTTAGAAACTGTTTTATATGTGACTATAATTTATCCATGAATATAAGTTAGCTGGTAAAGCTTTGGAAATATTTTGTAGAATGTCAGGTAATAGCATTTGCCAAATTATTATCATCAGGGTGTGTGTGGGTGTGTGTGTGTTTATATTAATTGACATTGCTTTATGATTGTGATTTTTACTTACCATTATTTGACTTCTTAGCACTTTTTGTTTTCTGGATCCAACACCTTTCAGGAACCTACTTAACTGTACCTTTTCATATTGAAATGATAAGACCTTTTCTATGTAAAAATATACACTTTGAAATATTTTTAAAGTGCATGTTTTTAAACATGTTGTTAAGCAATTCGAGAATATATAAATAAAACATAATTTGGACTAGAAAAGGTAATTTTCTGTAAAGTATAAAAAAAGATGTTTTAATTAAAATTATCTTGGTGAGATTTTATTCTTGCTAACAAATGAAGTCCACATTGTCCCCCTCCCTGCAACTCCTAAATGGTTAGTTGACTGGCTCATCTATTGCTGAGCACCTCTGACTCTCATTATTTTATAACAACTTAAATATTTCAAATGGAAGCTGAAGGTAATTGACTCCAAGGCTATTGTGAGATACACAGAACGGACGTATGAAAATATTCTATTTTTAGTGATTGGTTTGAAAAATGCAGATTCCCAAATGTTGATTTCAAGTGCTGTGTTTCACTTTCTTATCCTCTAAGAAGCTTGCTGTTGCAATGATGCTCAGCTCACCCAATGACTCTTGGACTACATCACTGTGGGTTAAAAGTATGGGGTGGACCCTTAATACTTGGTATAATTTTTTTTTTAAAGAATCAATTTTATTTATTTTTGTTTGCGTTGGGTCTTCATTGTTGCATGCGGGCTTTCTCTAGTTGCAGCGAGCGGGGGCTGCTCTTTGTTGTGGTGCACAGGCTTCTCATTGAGGTGGCTTCTCTTGTTGTGGAGCATGGGTTTCAGTAGTTGTGGCAGGTGGGCTCAGTAGTTGTGGCCCACAGGCTCTAGAGAGCAGGCTCAGTAGTTGTGACGCACGGGCTTAGTTGCTCTGCGGCATGTGGGATCTTCCCGGACTGGGGATTGAACCCGTGTTCCCTGCGTTAGCAGGCAGATTCTTAACCAATGTGCCACCAGGGAAGCCCTCATTTTTTTAAGTGAAAGATTTATGGCTGGTAACATTTTGTTCTCATGTAATCAGCAACGTTCTTGAACATGTGGGTATAAAATTCTAAGTACAAAATAATTTTACTACAATACTTTGAACTTAATTTACCTATTTTCCATGATCTAGAGTTGGCAATGGAAAGTGTGATGTCAGTGGAATTCTTGTACCTCTTTGTAACCTATTTTCCCCTCTGGAAAAGATTAAATTTTTTTTTATGTACCCAGTATCTTAAATTTCACATCAGTGTGTGTAGGGCAAGTATTCTTTCTCCTTCATCCTGCTTTGTATGAGATAAACCTTTTCAATCTGAATACTAGAGTTTTTAATTATCTCTAAAATATTGTAATATTTATTCATTTACTTTAACATATGCTGTCTTTTCTCTTACAAATCTCAGAAATAGACTGTATCTTTTTTTGTTTGTTCCTTTAACTGTTATCACATATATTTTCATCTGTCTTTTCATTTTAGGAGAAACCATTGGCTTGAACTTCTAGCTAACAAATTTGTCTTCCATTTTTATCATTCTTATATTCAAGCCAACTATTACATTTTATATAGAAATAATATTAACATGTCTAAGATGTTTCTTATTACAGCTTGTTATGAATATTTTCACAGAGGATATTAATTATTTCTAAACCTTTTACTTCTGCTTTGTCAAGTATTTTTCTGATGCATAATTTAGTTCTTAACTTTTGAAGTGCTGCTTCTCCTTAAATGTTTGGTGACTCTTGGTTATCTAAATATTTTTTGCTTTTGAATTTTTCTTTGCATTTGGGTTTTTCTTGGCTGACGTGAAGTGGTACTTATCATGGACTATACATAGCGATTTCGAGGAAGGAAGTATGTGTGCTAAAAGGATGAGATTACTAGTAGGTTGTCTTCTGATTGCAGAGGCTTCTTGTCTTCCTGGGGCTCTCACAGATGTTTAGGGACCTGCATTCCCTCTTCAGTCACAGTTATGACCTTTGTTGGTATATATCAATACTAGTAACATTCAGCAGTGGGTCTTTGTATTTAGGCATTATGTAGTATTTTTTTCTAGGTTTTGTTTGTTTGTTTCTTTGTTTTGAGGAGGAGGATATTTTACACACAAAGTAGCCTGTGTAAAAACATATATATTTATGTATATAACTTATATGTATAATATATGTTAATATATAATTAATTTTTACCAAAAAACACCCATGTATCCCTCTTAAGCTTAAATGATCAAACATTACCAGTAACTTTGAAGTATCCTATGTGCCCTTTCCCAGTCACACTCTATATCCTTCATCCCTAGAGAAAACCAGTATTCTGAATTTTGTATTAAGTACAGTGCTTGCTTTTGGCACACAAATGCACATACATATGTGTGTGTGCCCACGTGCATGAGTGTGTATTTGCATGTAGTGGTTTAATTTTGCCTGTTGTATATTTATATAAACAGAGACATCCCTTATCTATTCTTTACCAATATCACTTTTCTTTTCCACATTATATTTTTGGCAGTTGCTGTGGTTCACCTCACTGTTGGGTATATTCAAATATATAAATAATTCCACAACTCACTTATCTCTTCACTATTGATGAGCAGTTGTGTTGTTTCCAGGTTTATTTTTTGTAATTACAATGATTCTATTTTTATGTCTACTAATGCATATATATAAAATATACCTAAGAGAATAATTGTCAGAGTGTAAGGTGTTTATATCCATTTTTAGAAAGTAATGCCATATTTTCAAAAATAGTTAAACTAATATACAATTCTGCTAGTAGTTTAGAGTATTCTCATTGTTCTACATTTTTGCTCATACTTGATTTTTATATTTTCAAACTTTATTTTTGCCATAAATTGTGGGTGTAATGAATTGCCTTTAATTTTTACTTTCCTGATCATTAAGAAGATGGAGCATGTTTTCACATGTTTATTCACCATTTGTATTTCCTCTTCAATGAAAATCCATCCATGTTTTTGCTCCATTCTCTATCAGATTGTCTTATTTATTCATAGGAATTATTTTTATATGATATGGATTATTACTGTTAGTTGGCTGTATATATTGCACAGATATCTACTGAAGTTCTCTTGTGCATACCAGTTTAGAACTATCATATATTCTTGGTAAACTGAGTATTTTATTATTACGTAGTAATGCTTCTGCCTAAATGCCCTACTGAGCTATTAAAATATTTTAATATTTTAAAGCTTTAATTATTTGGGAGTAGTTCTTTTGTTTAACATCCTAAGAAATTTTTCTTTTTCTATAGCTACTCTTATTACTGATAAGTTATCCTTTTAATTTTCACTGAAATTACAAATTTGGAGTTTAAAAAATTTATCCCTTGGTTTCCATCAACACTTTCTGAATACCCAGTATGGTATTTTTATTCAGGCTGATGATTATTCTTTATTGTGGAGTTATTTTCTATTTTTTCTTGCTTTAAAAATGACAGCCTAGATTGATCAGTATATTAGACCAGATAGGCTAATTGTTATCATAAATATCAGTAAATCCACAGTAAAATACTTTTTTGCTCACATGAAGTACTTTGCAGATGGTCCTGGCCAAGCAGTTCTCTGATCTATGATTTTACCATGTAAGAAAACATATATACACACATACACATACATACACACATATATACACACACACATACATACATATATATATACATACATATATACACACATACACATACACACACACACACACATATATATACACACACACACATACATACAAGTATAGAAAGGTAGATCTCTTCACTGAGGTCTGTGGACTTTAAAGAAACAGTCAGAGGCCAGCCAAGATTCAAGAAGAGGGAAATAGACTCTCCTTCTTCATGGTGGTTAAACAGCAACTTGTCTGTATACAAAAACTGCCATCAGTAGCAGGCAACAGGTAAAGTCACAATAACACAAGATATAAATGAGTGGGTCAGGGAATGTTCTTGGCCACACACATCTCAGGAAAGATGAAAGTCTTTCTGGGCTTCAGGAAATGAATGGGGCCCTGGAGCCTCACCAAAGCAAAGGTGTGTGGGAGCCTTAGTTGGATATGAGCACAAGGGGCCTCGGGTATCACCCTGTGGTGCCTGGTACTCAGCAGAAGCACAAGCAGTAGGTCAGACTAGTTTGACCTATTCCGCAGCAGGCTTGGCTGAAGCAAAACTCTGAACTATGGAGAAACTATTTTGTGCCTACGAGTCCTTTACACTTTGGAGAGAGTTATTTGCTGCTTTTATTTGCTAAGTTTTCTTAGCTCCAAGTGTCCCACAGAGAGTTAGATGCTTTAATTTTCTGACCCTAGACTGGCAGTTCCAGGTGGCTACCCTAAACTCAGTTACGCCCTTGACCTAGGAATGAACTGTGGAAGCACTAGCCTGGGATACATTCAGCTTGCTCTACATGCGCAAGAGATGCTGCCTCTCCCTGAGACATGTGGTCTCAAGCTGGCTCAAAACTAGCTAATTATATTTGAGTGAGAGAACATTTCTGGAAAGTAGGTTTGTCAGGACTAAACAGTTCCATAGCAAGAGACAATGGAAACAGACACTGCAGCATAGAACTACTCAAGAGCGTGATGGCCATGTCACTAGATAAAGCTAATACTCAATTTATAGGACCCAAGGCAAGATGGAAACTAACAAGTTGTAAGTAAGTCTGTTGTCTGTGAAAGAACAGCACCTCGAATAAGATCCTTGTGGGGCCACTACTTTTGCAAATATCTACACTTTGAAAGAAGTCTGAAATATCTCAGATTCCATTCTCCGAAGAAAGCAGTATGCATGAGTTTCTTCTCCAAAGGTGTTAAATGCATTGTCTCAAAATTAACTTCTTGCTAGGAGATTTCTCCTTGTTGGGTTTAAGATCACATATCATGGGTTCTGGAAAAGGGACACAGATATTTTGGTATCCTGGTGAAGCCGAAACCAGAATTTTCTCCATTGATCTGCTTCACTGATAAACCTTTCGGGTCTCTGTTCTGTAGTGTGGCAACACATCTTCTATTAAGTTTTTGGCATTTTTTGAAATGGCACCTTGATGCATAGAAACTCAGATTTACTTTTTGGTTGCAGCACTAAGAATGTGACATATAAAGCCAATTTAAATAAAGATTTGTTGAAAGTTTAATTATTTACTTGCAAAAATAGCAATAATAATATGAAAATAACTTGCAAACAGAAAGAAATTGTATGGGGCTTCTACATGAGAAAAATACAGAGGACCAGCATTTTTACCACAGCACTTGAGGCGACAAGAAAGGGCTGTACTTTACTACCCTGGGACATTTGCATAAATCGCTCAGCTCAGAACATTTGACTTTGTAGTGATAAAAAAGTCACATATCATAAGAACTCATTTTCCATAAGAAAGCGTTTTTTCAATTTTTGCCCATTGTTTTAAATTTAAATATGGTGCCGACTGAAGCAGTAACTTTCTCTATATGAGTCAGGAGTTTTTGTTATGCTCTGGTATGCCTGCAATATTTCTTAGAGACATGGAGAACGATGATGATGATGAAATATTATTAATGAAATACTGATTGAAGTCTTCCATATGCTGAATACTTTTTTTAATGGCTTTACATGCATTAACTTATTGAATATTTGCAAAGTCCTTATGAGGAAAGAGCTATTAATATCTGAGCTTTACTTAGAAGAAAACTGAGATATGTAGAGAATAACTTGCCCAAGGTCACATAACTAGGAAAAGGCAGAGTCCAAGCCTAAATTCTTAACCTGAATCTCATGTAATGAAGAATACAGTGGTGCCTGACCTACCTGCCTGAATACATGAAACTATAGAACTGCCTTTAATACAAAAAGGATTTTTTTTCATCTAGAATTTTAAAATAAGAAAAGAAGGAATGAATGAAATACAAATAATTTTAGCAGGTTATTTATACTCCGGCTTTGGTCTTTGTCCAGGTTATGCTTCAGCTTATATACTATTTGAAATGTTTCTGAAAATACACACAATACACACACACACACACACACACACACACACACACACACACACACACGCACATGCAGTATACATACTGTATGTAAGTACATATTGACCCATAGTAATTACAGTCACCAGTAAAATAAGAATCTATCATTAATTAAAACATAAAATTATATGTTACAGATATGTAGTTAATGAAAATTCTTACTTTGCTGTCTGTAATTACTAGAGCTCATTTTTGCTGTATAATATTTATGTTATTGAGTAATAAATACATGAGGGTCCTAAGGCTTAAAAAGTTGATAGCTCTTCAATTTGTTAGGTCTGTCTGGATTTACATATAACAAAAATAGCAATGCAAAGTAGTACTTTCTAAGCCCCAAATAGATTTGCTGTCTGATAAAGAGGAGACCTGGAAACATTTAGAGAAGGTTTTGTAGAACTTAGAGAATTTAACTTTGCCTTGAAGCCCTAGAAGAGGGAACATGAAGGAAAAAGAGAACAAGTTCATAAAGAATGGCATGACAAGGTGGTGGTGGTCTAGGGATCTGCAAGGAATTGCAAAAATTTAGACAAATATGGCTGATTTGGAGAATGGTTGGGGCCAGCTTAGTCAAGGAGTTAGTATGTTTTTTGCTCAGAGGGTTGATGTGTGTACTACATACAAAGCAAAATTCAGTTGCTATCGTATCTACCACAATATAATCAATTAGATGATGATACCATCTCCTAACTGATGATCTTGCTACTCCCTTAGATTTGGAATCTCTGTTCTCCACCATCCTGTCAAGTTCATCATGTTTTGAAGTTCTGTGGATACTTTCTCTAAGATATCTTTGAGAACTTCTTTTCCATTTACACTGTTACTTCACTAGCATGGTTCTTCAGCACCTTACAACTCTCAAGATCATACAAACCTCCTGTTTAGTCAACTTGTATTCTCTAGGACTCTTTAAGTGAGTTAGCTTAAGTCAAAAAGGAGAGTTTATTGGAACATGGAACTAACCTGGTAAGAAGGGAGGGGTAAGACTTGCCTCAGTGCCAACTGAATTGAAGGACTTGCAAGCTATCAAATCTCTTTCCCATCTCTAATTTCTTCTCTCTGTTGGTTTCATTCTCATCTTTTACATAAAACTTTCTCTGTGTAAGGGGCATGGTCTCGGGCTTCTCCACATTCACATTCCTCCAGTGCAGTGATCTAAGAAGAAAGAGACACTTGACTGCCAGTTTTAGTCAGAAAATAATCTGGCTATGTGCTGTGACTGACTCCTTTGATGAAGATACCATCTGCAGAGAAATTTCTATAGACAGGGGCATGGAGTACTGGAATTGGACTTTCATCAGAACCTGTCAGGGGGTGAGTCATAGTAAAGAATTATTCAAAATACAGAAGTACATTTCTGAGAAGGCAAAAAATTAATGAATGCCCACTCCTGTCTCTGAGTAGTGGTCTTTAAATATATTTTCATCATGGTACTCCTATATTCAAATTGAACTATTCTTCTTAGCATTGCCATTTATTTTCAATGGTTGTTAGACAATGTCTTTTCTAGGAAGAGTCAACTTGTTAGTTAAACCCGTTTGTTTTAGGTTCAAAGCTAGGTTCTCTGATGTATTAGCTAGGTGATCTTGGGCAATTTATCCTCTGAAACCTTCAGTTTTCTCATCTCTAAGCTAGGGATACTAACTGAGCCAACCTCCTGAGTTGACTGGGAGTATTAAATAAACTCATAAAATACATGAATAACACTTAGCATAGTGACAGTCCTATAGTAGATAATAACTATTTGTGGAAAGAATGAATGGATAGATAAAATAATAAAATATCTGAGACAGAATTTCTAATTCTCATTTATTCTATGTTTTCTCTTATAAGTCTCTTCACTAAGAAGTCCATATTCTCTTGGTTTTTTTCCACTGTTTACCAGTTTCAAGATTTGACTAATAATTATTTCTCCAACTCTGACTTTATTATTTATTGCTTCATTTTGTATCCTATTCTCTAAACCACCTGGCAGAAGGCTTTGCATTCATATAAATAAATAATATATCAAAACTGATTATATTTTTGTCCATTTAACAAAAATGAAAAAATATATATATATATACTTTTTTAATTCATGATAAGATTTGACACTTGAATCCTGTATTTACCTGTATATTCAAATTTCCATCCCTTGTGCTTTGGTTTGATTATTTGCAACCCAAAAGTTGCATGCTGCATTCACTAAAACAAAGATTAGATAGAATAACCTGCTATGGTCCTTTTCAAAGGGCATAACTACAATAAGGCTAGCAAAAAAAGTAACAAGCTCCTTAATACAATTTTTGAAAGCATTCATTTTGCTCTGTCTCCACAATTATGGGGATATAATTTTTCTCAGAAAGCCTTTTTTTCCCCTTGACATCCATAATGTAATGGCCATGTGCACTAAAAATAACATCATGGTCTTTGCCCAACAATAGACAATTCCCTGTGTCAACTGTTTTCTTTAGGATTTGTTAGCAACTTTCTGGTTTCTTCACTGAATAGTGTTGAAAGATTTCATGAAGAACACTTATTGGAAGATTTGTTCTCTTGAAGTGAAACTAAGGCCACTAAGCCTGATGCCCCTAGGTTGTTCTTGTGTAGCCAGTGACCATTCCAGGATCCTCCTGTTGTTTCTGTGTTCCAGTCAAAGACTGGCAATGGCTTCTGGGCACAGTGATCTCAGTAGCATTGTGCTCAGCACCAGAGGTCAAGAATGGTGGCGGTCATGGAAGGAGGAAGGAATGTGGAGATGAAGACATGGGAAGTTCTTGATTCTTAAAATTGGATTAAAAAATGTTAAGTGACATGTATATGAGAGAATGCTCTGAAGATACTAACATACCATACAAATCCCCATTAGTCTGTTTCTGAGAAATCAAAAGAGACTTTTTAGTAGAAGCTGAGCTTGAAAACTCCCAGGCTAGAAGAACTACTAAAGGAAGCAGGGGGTTTGGGTGAAACTGCTGCCAACATGTATCTGACTTGCTCAGATCCTTGGCCCTCTTTTTCTCTCCCTTCAGAAATTCTTCCCCAAACCATTCTTCTTCCTTGTCAGCCTTGGCCCCCAGGGGTTTTCGTAGGTTTTACTTTCATATATTTCAGGTTTTTGAAAATGTATATGTGAGATAGACAGTATTTTCTAAGATGGTCCCCAAGATTCCCACCTCCTGGCACGTCCACCCTGTATCATCTTTTACCCTTTAATGTGGGTAGAAACCATTAATATGATAAGTTACACTATATAGGAAAGGTAATAGTATAGTCACTAAAGTAATTATATTAAGTTCTATAAGACTTCTTAGCAGACTGGAGAGAGTCTTCTGCTGGCTTTGAAGAAAAACCTTCCATGTTGTAAGAGGGCCATGTAGCTAAGACCTAAGGGCAGCTTCTAGGAGCTGAGAGTAAACCCTCTCCTTTACCCACATCCAGCAAAAAATAGGGACCTCAGTATTTATTAGCCACAGGAAGTGTATTCTGTCAACAACCTGAATGATCTTGAAAGACAATCCTGAGCTCTAGATGAGGATACAGCCCATCCAATGCCTTGATTTCAGCGTTATGAATCCCTGAGCAGAGAATCCAGCTACATTGTTCTCAAACACCTCACCCATAAAGACTATAAGACCATACATTTCTGTTGTTTTAGGCTAATTTTGAGATAATTTGTTATGTGGCATTAGAAACTAATATATGTGTCAGATTTTAAATCAGAATTAAGCCTTATCTTTAATTTCTTTGGACCTTTCAGGGTGCCTAGTTTAGTACCTTGTACAAAGCATGCTGCAATTAAGATTTGCTGGTGCATTAATTTTTTGATTAATGTAACTATCCTGAAATTTTCCTCCAGGTTTGGTCTCTTTTTCCCCAACTAGAAAAGTCTTTAAGATTTCTTTCTGAGCATTTAGAAAATAGCATCTTTTTCTTTCTGGAAAATTCCTCCTCTCATTAGCCAGTCAAGCACATCCATGTTGACCCACACCAAAAAAGTAATTGATGTAGGTCAAAAGATACTTTGGCAGGGAAAACCACAGTTTTGGGGAGAATTGAGTAGCCACAATCAAAGTCTTATCTACTTAAATTATTAAACTATGGAATAATGACATGGAAGTTTGGTATGAATGGGTCAGAATTTTACATTTTTTTCCTGATGTTTCCCAATTGTGTTCATGTATGTTGAGAGTGATTGTAACAACAATAGCAATAGCTAACCCTTATTAATCACCTGGTATATACCTGGAAATTTTAAAGAAATTTATACTTGACATATTTCAGCTTTAAGGATATCTACAGACCTAGGTTACCATTATTATCCCCATCTTACAGATAAGGAAAACAAGGCACAGAGATTAAATGACTCATCCAGGTTCAAATGGATAATAACAACAATAAACTCCTGTATAGCACTTGCTTAGTGTTTTACATATATTAAATCATTTAATTCCTACAACAATCTTGTGGATTGAATACTATTATTGCCTTCATTTTAGAGATAAGGAAACAGAGGCACACTAAATGTATCATTTTAGAGCACTTTTCTTAAATACTTCTAAGTTAATGAACCAATTTTAAGGCTTTTAACTTACATAGGAGGTATTCTTATCTCAATTTGTCAAAATTTCAGTATCAGTTTGATACTGCCAGATTAATCTTCCTTGAGGGACTCCCTGACCATGATAGTCTTCTTCCAAGAAAAGTTCAGTGACTCTCAGTTGCTAACTGGCCAAATTCCAACAACTTACTGTGGCCATTCAGGTCTTCTATGACTTTTCTCCAATGTGTATTTCTAGTTACTTTTTCTACTGTGTCTCAACATGTACTCTGAGTTCAGTCAAATTACCATAGGTAATGTTCACTACAACTAAGTGTGCATGGCTTTCTAAGCTCTCTGGCTTTCCAATTTAATTCTGGCCACCTGAAAGGCTGTCCTCCATCTCCACTTGTCAAAATAGTCTTTTCCTTTCAATTTCATATATCAACTTCTCTAGCAAGACTTCCTTTAATTCCATACCCATACATGTTGCCTCCTTTATTTTGAAGATGTCTTGTGGAGCATATTACAATTATGTTTATATTAGTCTTTCCTTTCTTCCATATATTTTTCTTAAGGAGAAAAATAATGCTTACATGGAAATACAGTGAAGGATCTGATACTATTTGTTACATGATTTTAGTATAAATACTATGTTACTCTGAATTTCTTTCCCTAATTGTTTGATGAAAGGCAAACAAGTGGAGATGTTATTTTTCAGGTTAGAGTATTCTTTCCCTCATATTCCTGAAAGTCCGTTTCTCAGTTTTCCCTTAGTTGTCCATGTGTAATGCTGGGAAGGGCTGTGATGTAAATAATGACACAACTAAAAAGATGAAAATAAGGGAAATGGAGCTTGTTTAGTGAGATAAGATAAATTCTATTATTGAGCCATACCATGTGCCAAACAAAAATCCTTGCTCTCATGGAGCTAAAATTCCAGTAGGAAGCAACAAGCAATAAACATAATAAATAAATTAGGCCTTAGACAGTACTATGAAAACATAAATCAACATAAAGAACTGGTCATGGCAGAAGGTAAGGAAAGGTAGCTATGGTCTGTGTAGTCCTCATTGAAAAGGTGATAGCTGAGCTAGAAGAGCTGTCCAAGAAGGTTTCCTTTTGGATTATTTCTTTTAAAAGGAAGGATACTGCTTTTCTATTGATAAAAGAAAGAAAAAAAGAACTTCTTAGCTTTGGTTCAATGGAATGTAATGATAGATGATTTGAAACTGTTTGACCTTCTTTGTCACTCAAATAAATGCAAAGTATGAGTCACTGGATTTTAGCTATACAATTGACCCTGGAACAACATGGGTTTGAACTGCATGGGTTTACTTGTATGCAGACTTTTTCAATAGTAAATACTATAGTACTGCACATCTGGTTGAATCAGTGGATATGGAACCAGAGAAATGGTGGATATGGAGGGCCAACTGTAAGGTATGTGCAAGTTTTTGACTGTGAGGAGAGTTGGCACCCCTAACCCCCACGTTGTTCAAAGGTCAACTGTATAGTCTTTTAAAGGCTAGGTCAGATGCATGGTGTTGTGGGCTAAATTGTGCTCCACACCCACCAATTCATACACTGAAGTTCTAACCGTCTGTACCTCAGAATGTGACTAGATTTGGAGATGGGGTCTTTAAAAAGGCAATTAAGTAAAATGATGGGTGGGCCTTAATCCAGTATGACAGGAATCTTTATACAAAGAGTAAATCAGGACACAGATAACACACAGACTGAGGAGCATTCATGTGAGGACACAGCAAGAAGGTGGCCATCTGCAGGCTAAACCTGCCACCACCTTAGTCTTGGACTTCTAGCCTCAAGAACTGTGAGAAAATAAGTTTGTTATTTTGTTATGGCAGCCCTAGCGAACCAATACACATGATTATATGCTAGTTGGAAAAAAAGAGACCATAAATCCTTAAAAGGTTTTGAAATAGGCAGAAGTTCAGATTGATTATGAAATTTAATCTGTGTTTTGCTCTAACAGCTGTCTGTGGAAAGATCTAGCCTTGGAAGTTGAAGATATCAATACCAAGCGTGGTAGCCAGCCTCCAAGATGGCCCCCAGTGATGCTTGCCACTTGATATTCATGTTTTATGTAGTTTTTAGTCATAACTTTTCTGTGTGACCAATAGAACACTGAAGAAGTGACAGTGTATTTTTCACAGGCTAGAGCCGATCACTGGCTTTGGGGGAAGATAACTACAATGTTTTATAGTCAAGCAGTCCTATGTAGAGGTTCTACATGGTGAAGAAATGAGGACTTCTGCCAACAGTCAACATGAACCATCTTGGGAACAGGTTCTCCAACCCCAGTCAAACCTTCAGATGACTGCAGCTGGCTGACATGTTGACTTCAATCTCATAAAAAATAACCCAAGCAGAGTATGCCATTATTCCATTCCTACATATATCAGCAACTGCTCGTGAAGTAAAACATCAATATATATTAACTAAAAATTATCTAAGTTTTCAGGTAGCATGTTGCAGCAATAGATAACTAATATACCAGGGATGAAGTCTAACATGCTTTCTCTGCAATATACAGATGTACTCAGTTTGTCTGAGTTTATCTCAAAATACAAGAACTAGAAAAGCTTACTTATAGTTCTTACATCCTCGAAATAACTTCACTAATATCCCTACTTAGTTTGGCTCATCACAGTTGCTCTTCTGTTCAGGTGGTCAAACTTTCAAACAGATCTCAATTTTGATGTCCTTTTTATCTCTAGCTTTTAGGTTTCACAGAGTACTGTCTTGTGAAAGCTAAAGGATGGAGATAAGGTGACAGCCATTTTGTAGCATACACACACCTTCCCCAAGTTATGTTTTCCCAGTTTTATTGAGATGTAATTGACATACATCACTGTAAGATATTAATGTGTACAGTATAATGACTTACATATATTGTGAAATGATTTATCACTATAAGTTTAGTTAGCATCTATCATCTCAAGTAGACCTAATAAAAAGATAAAGCAAATTTAAAAAGAAAAGAAATTTTCCTTGTGATGAGGATTCATAGGAATTACTCTCATAGCACTGCTATGTGATATATATGAATGCTGTTGACAAAGTCTTTGTGATATATAATACATCCCTAGTACTTATTACTGGAAGTTTGTATCTTTTGACCATATTTCTCGTAACCCTCTCCTCCCCCTGTGTCTAGTAACCACAAATTTGAACTCTTTTTTTTTTTTTTTTTTTTTTTTTGCGGTATGTGGGCTTCTCACTGTTGTGGCCTCTCCCATTGCAGAGCACAGGCTCTGGACGCGCAGGCTCAGCTGCCATGGCTCACGGGCCCAGCCGCTCTGCGGCATGTGGGATCTTCCCGGACCGGGGCACGAACCCGTGTCCCCTGCATCAGCAGACTCTCAACCACTGCGCCACCAGGGAATCCCTGAACTCTTTTTCTATGATTTTTTTTAAAAATTTCACTTATAAGTGAGACCATAGCATTTGTCTTTCTCTGACTTATTTCACTTAGCATAATGATCTCAAGGTCCAACCATATAGTTGCAAATGGCAGGATTCCCTCATTTTTTATGGCTGAATAATATTTCATTTATATATATATATATATATATATATATATATAATCTTTATCCATTCATCTATCTATGAGCACTTAGGTTGCTTCTATATCTTGGCTATTCTAATGCTGCTTTGAACATGGGGGTTGGGTTATCTTTGAGTTTGTGTTTTCCTTTCATTTGTATATACAGTTGACCCTTGAATAACATGAGGGTTAATCTATGTATAACTTACTCATCCCCCTATATCTGCAGTTCCTCTGCATTCACAGATTCAACCAACCATGGACCATGTAGTACTGTAGTACTTACTGCTGAAAAAAATCCTTGTGTGAGTGGACCTCTGCAGTTCAAACACATGTTGCTCAAGGATTAACTGTATCCCAGAGATGGAACTGCTGGATCCTATGTGTATTTATATTTTTAATTTTTTGAGGATCCTCTATCCTGTTTTCCATAGTGGTTGTACTAATTTACAATCCCAACAGTAGTGCACAAGAGTTATCTTTTCTCCATATCTTCACCAGCATTTGTTATCTTGTGTCCTTCTGATGACCATTCTAACAGACATAAGGTGACATAGCTCATTGTGATTTTGATTTGCATTTCCCTAATGATTAGTGATGTTGAACATCTTTTCATGTATCTGTTGGCCTTTCCTATATCTTCTTCAGAGAAATATCTATTCAGGTCTTTTGCCTATTTTTAAAATGGATTATTTGGGGTTTTGTGCTGTTGAGTTCTATGAGTTCTTTATATATTTTGGGTACTAATCCATTATTGGATATATGGTTTGCAAATATTTTTTCCCATTCCATCAGTTGTCTTTTCAATTTGTTGATTATTTCTTTTGCTGTGCAGATAATTTTTAGTTTGATGTAGTCCTATATGTTTATTTTTTTTTCTATATGTTTATTTTTAATTTTGTTGCTTGTGCTTTAGGTGTCATATCCAAAAAATAACATTGCCAAGACCCCTAACAAGGAAATGTTTTTCTATGTTTTCTTCTAGCAGTTTCATGGTTTCTGGTCTCAAGTTTAAGTCTTTAATCCATAATAAGTTTATTTTTGTGAGTGGTGTAAGATAGGGGTCTAGTTTCATTCTTTTACATGTGAATATCTAATTTTCCCAGCACTATTTACTGAAGAGGCTGTCTTTTCTCCATTGAGTATTCTTGGCTCCCTTGTCAAATATTAGTTGACTTATATCATTGGGTTTATTTCTGGGCTTGCAGTTCTGTTCCATTGGTCTATCTGTTTTTATGCCAATATCACACTGTTTTGATTACTGTAGCTTTATAGTATATCTTGAAATCAGGAAGTGTGATGCCACTCACTTTGTTGTTCTTCTCAGGATTGCTTTGACCATTTGGGGTCTTTTATGTTTCCATTTCAATTTTAGGAGTATTTTTCCTACTTCTGTTAAAAAAAAAAAAACATTGGAATCTTAATAGGGATTGCACTGTATCCCTAGATGGCTTTTGGTAGTATGGACATTTTAACAGTATTAATTATTTCAATCCATGAACACAGGACACTTTTACATTTATTTGTGTCTTCTTCATTTTATGTCATTAATGTCTTATAGTTTTCAGAGTAGAGATATTTCTCCTCAAATTTATTACTAAGTATTCTATTGTTTTTATTTTTTTTATTATTATTTATTTTATTTGTGGTACGTGGGCCTCTCACTGTTGTGGCCTCTCCCGTTGCAGAGCACAGGCTCCAGACGCGCAGGCTCAGCAGCCATGGCTCACGGGCCCAGCCGCTCCACGGCATGTGGGATCTTCCTGGACCGGGGCACAAACCCATGTCCCTTGCATCAGCAGGTGGACTCTCAACCACTGCGCCACCAGGGAAGCCCTATTGTTTTTGATGATCTCATAAATGAGGTTTTCTTTATTTCCTTTTTAGATAATTCATTGTTAGGGTATATAAATGCTACTGAGTTTTGTATGTTAATTTTGTATCCTATACCTTTACTGAATTGGTTGATTAGATCTAACAGGTTTTTGGTGGATTCTTCAGGATTTTCTATACATAAAATCAGGTCATTTACAAATAGAGACAATTTAATTTCTTCTTTTCCCATTCTGATGCCTTTTATTTCATTTTCTTGCCTGATTTCTCTGTCAGGAATTCCAGTACCATATTGAACAGGAGTGGTGAGAGTGGACACCCCTGTCTTGCTCCTGATCGTACAGGCAAAGCTTTCAAACTTGCACCATTTAGTGTGATATTAGCTGTGAGCTTACCATATATGGCCTTTATTACATGGAAGTGCATTCCTTCTATACCTAACTTTCTAAGAGTTTTTGTCATAAATAAATGTTGAATTTTGTCAAATGCTTTTTCTGGATCTATTGAGATTATCATGTGGTTTTTTTCTTCTATTAATATGTGATTTAACACTGATTGATTTGTATATGTTGAACTAACCTTGTATCCCAGGTAAAAAAAAAATCCCATTTGATCATGGTGAATGATTCCTTTCTGTGCTGCTGAATTCAGTTTGCTAGTATTTTATTGAGAATTTTTGCATATATATTCATCAGGGATATTGGTCTGTAGTTTTATTTTCTGGTGGTGTCCTTTTCTGCCTTTGATATCAGGCTGATGTTGGCCCTGTTAAATGAATTAGAGAGTATTCCCTTCTTTTCAATTTTTTTTTTTTCTGGAAGGGCAGAGGATTGGCATTAATTCTTCTTTAAATATTTGGTAAAATTTACCAGTGAAGTCCTCTGGTCCTGGGCTTTTCTTTGTTGTGAGGTTTTTGATTACTGATTCGATCTTCTTACCAGTAATTGATCTACTCAGACTTTCCATTTTCCTGATTCAATGTTGGTAGTTTGTATGTTTCTAAGAATTTTTTCACTTAATTTTAGGCCGATCAGTTTGTTGGCATACAGTTGTTTATGATAGCCTCTTATGGTTTGTTGTATTTCTGTGATATGACTTTTAAGAATTTTGGTTTTTGGTCATTTTTTTCCCTTGATTAGTCTAGATATATGTTTGTCCTTTTTTGTTTATCTTAGTTTGGTTAATCTTTTCTATCATTTTCCTAGTCTCTCTTTCATTGATTTCTCCTCTAATCTTTATTTTTCCTTCCTTCTGCTAACTTTGGGCTCAGTTTGTTCTTCTTGTTCTTGTTCCTTAATATGTAGAGTTAGGTTGTTTATTTGGGTTCTTTCTTCTTAATATAGGCACTTATTGTCAAGAACTTCCCTCTTAGAACTGCTTTGCTGCATACCATCAGTTTTGGTATGTTCTGTTTCCAATTTATTTTATTTTATTTTATTTTTTTAACATTTTTATTAGGGTATAATTGCTTTACAATGGTGTATTAGTTTCTGCTTTATAACAAAGTGAATCAGTTATACATATACATATGTTGCCATATCTCTTCCCTCTTGCATCTCCCTCCCTCCCACCCTCCCTATGCCACCCCTCCAGGCGGTCACAAAGCACCGAGCCGATATCCCTGTGCCATACAGCTACTTCCCACTACCTATCTACCTTACGTTTGTTAGTGTATGAATGTCCATGATTCTCTCTCGCCCTGTCACAGCTCACCCTTCCCCCTCCCCATATCCTCAAGTCCGTTCTCTAGTAGGTCTGTGTCTTTATTCCTGTCTTACCCCTAGGTTCTTCATGACATTTTTTTTTCTTAAATTCCATATATATGTGTTAGCAAACGGTATTTGTCTTTTACTTTCTGACTTACTTCACTCTGTATGACAGAGTCTAGGTCTATCCACCTCATTACAAATAGCTCAATTTCATTTCTTTTTATGGCTGAGTAGTACTCCATTGTATATATGTGCCACATCTTCTTTATCCATTCATCCGATGATGGGCACTTAGGTTGTTTCCATCTCTGGGTTATTGTGAATAGAGCTGCAATGAACATTTTGGTACATGACTCTTTGAATTTTGGTTTTCTCAGGGTATATGCCCAGTAGTGGGATTGCTGGGTCATATGGTAGTTCCATTTGTAGTTTTTTAAGGAACCTCCATACTGTTCTCCATAGTGGCTGAACCAATTCACATTCCCACCAGCAGTGCAAGAGTGTTCCCTTTTCTCCACACCCTCTCCAGCATTTATTGTTTCTAGATTTTTTGATGATGGCCATTCTGACTGGTGTGAGATTATATCTCATTGTAGTTTTGATTTGCATTTCTCTAATGATTAATGATGTTAATGAGCATTCTTTCATGTGTTTGTTGGTGGTCTGTATATCTTCTTTGGAGAAATGTCTATTTAGGTCTTCTGCCCATTTTTTGATTGGGTTGTTTGTTTTTTTGTTATTGAGCTGCATGAGCTGCTTGTAAATTTTGGAGATTAATCCTTTGTCAGTTGCTTCATTTGCAAATATTTTCTCCCATTCTGAGGGTTGTCTTTTGGTCTTGTTTATGGTTTCCTTTGCTGTGCAAAAGCTTTTAAGTTTCATTAGGTCCCATTTGCTTATTTTTGTTTTTATTTCCATTTCTCTGGGAGGTGGGTCAGAAAGGATCTTGCTGTGATTTATGTCACCGAGTGTTCTGCCTGTTTTCCTCTAAGAGTTTCATAGTTTCTGGCCTTACATTTAGGTCTTTAATCCATTTTGAGCTTATTTTTGTGTATGGTGTTAGGGAGTGATCTAATCTCATACTTTTACATGTATCTGTCCAGTTTTCCCAGCACCACTTATTGAAGAGGCTGTCCTTTCTCCACTGTACATTCCTGCCACCTTTATTAAAGATAAGGTGTCCATATGTGTCTGGGTTTATCTCTGGGCTTTCTATCCTGTTCCATTGATCTATATTTTTGTTTTTGTGCCAGTACCATACTGTCTTGATTACTGTATCTCTGTAGTATAGCCTGAAGTCAGGGAGCCTGATTCCTCCAGCTCCATTTTTCGTTCTCAAGATTGCTTTGGCTATTCGGGGTCTTTTGTATTTCCATACAAATTGCGAAATTTTTTGTTCTAGGTCTGTGAAAAATGCCAGTGGTAGTTTGATAGGGATTGCATTGAATCTATAGATTGCTTTGGGTCATTTTCACAATGTTGATTCTTCCAATCCAAGAACATGGTATATCTCTCCATCTATTTGTATCATCTTTAATTTCTCTCATCAGTGTCTTATAATTTTCTGCATACAGTTCTTTTGTCTCCTTAGGTAGGTTTATTCCTAGATATTTTATTCTTTTTGTTGCAATGGTAAATGGGAGTGTTTTCTTAATCTCACTTTCAGGTATTTCATCATTAGTATATAGGAATGCCAGAGATTTCTGTGCATTAATTTTGTATCCTGCTACTTTACCAAATTCATTGATTAGCTCTAGTAGTTTTCTGGTAGCATCTTTAGGATTCTCTATGTATAGTATCATGTCATCTGCAAACAGTGACAGCTTTACTTCTTCTTTTCCGATTTGGATTCCTTTTATTTCCTTTTCTTCTCTGATTGCTGTGGCTAAAACTTCCAAAACTATGTTGAATAAGAGTGGTGAGAGTGGGCAACCTTGTCTTGTTCCTGATCTTAGTGGAAATGCTTTCAGTTTTTCACCTTTGAGGATGATGTTGGCTGTGAGCTTGTCATATATGGCCTTTATTATGTTGAGGAAAGTTCCCTCTATGCCTACTTTCTGCAGGGTTTTTATCATAAATGGGTGTTGAATTTTGTCAAAAGCTTTCTCTGCATCTATTGAGATGATCATATGGTTTTTCTCCTTCAGTTTGTTAATATGGTTTATCACATTGATAGATTTGCGTATATTGAAGAATCCTTGAATTCCTGGAATAAATCCCACTTGTTCATGGTGTTTGATCCTTTTAATGTGCTGTTGGATTCTGTTTGCTAGTATTTTGTTGAGGATTTTTGCATCTATGTTCATCAGTGATATTGGCCTGTAGTTTTCTTTCTTTGTGACATCCTTGTCTGGTTTTGGTATCAGTGTGATTGTGGCCTCGTAGAAGGAATTTGGGAGTGTTCCTCCCTCTACTATATTTTGGAAGAGTTTGAGAAGGATAGGTGTTAGCTCTTCTCTAAATGTTTGATAGAATTCACCTGTGAAGCCATCTGGTCCTGGGCTTTTGTTTGTTGGAAGATGTTTAATCACAGTTTCAATTTCAGTGCTTGTGATTAGTATGTTCATATTTTCTATTTCTTCCTGATTCAGTCTTGGCAGGTTGTGCATTTCTAAGAATTTGTCCATTTCTTCCAGATTGTCCATTTTATTGGCATAGAGTTGCTTGTAGTAATCTCTCATGATCTTATTTATTTCTGCAGTGTCATTTGTTACTTCTCCTTTTTCATTTCCAATTCTATTGATTATAGTCTTCTCTTTGTTTTTCGTGAGGAGCCAGGCTAGTAGTTAATCTATTTTGTTTATCTTCTGAAAGAACCAGCTTTTAATTTTGTTGATCTTTGCTGTTGTTTCCTCAATTTCTTTTTCATTTATTTCTGATCTGATTTTTATGATTTCTTTCCTTCTGCTAGCTTTGGGGTTTTTTTGTTCTTCTTTCTCTAATTGCTTGAGGTGCAAGGTTAGGTTGTTTATTCGAGATGTTTCCTGCTTCTTAAGATGGGCTTGTATTGCTATAAACTACCCCCTTAGAACTGCTTTTGCTGCATCCCATAGGTTTTGGGTCGTTGTGTCTGCATTGTCATTTGTTTCTAGGTATTTTTTTAAATTTCCTCTTTGATTTCTTCAGTGATCACTTCTTTATTAAGTAGTGTATTGTTTAGCCTCCATGTGTTTGTATTTTTTACAGATCTTTTCCTGTAATTGATATCTAGTCTCATGGCGTTGTGGTCATAAAAGATACTTGATACAATTTCAATTTTCTTAAATTTACCAAGGCTTGATTTGTGACCCAAGATATGATCTATCCTGGAGAATGTTCCATGAGCACTTGAGAAAAATGTGTATTCTGTTGTTTTTGGATTGAGTGTCCTATAAATATCAATTAAGTCCATCTTGTTTAATGTATCACTTAAAGCTTGTGTTTCCTTATTTATTTTCATTTTGGATGATCTGTCCATGGGTGAAAGTGGGGTGTTAAATTCCCCTACTATGATTGTGTTACTGTCAATTTCCCCTTTTATGGCTGTTAGTATTTGCTTTATGTATTGAGGTGCTCCTATGTTGGGTGCATAAATATTTACAATTGTTATATCTTCTTCTTGGATCGATCCCTTGATCATTATGTAGTGTCCTTCTTTGTCTCTCCTCATAGTCTTTATTTTAAAGTCTATTTTGTCTGATATGAGAATTGCTACTCCAGCTTTCTTTTGGTTTCCATTTGCATGGAATACCTTTTTCCATCCCCTTACTTTCAGTCTGTATGTGTCTCTAGGTCTGAAGTGGGTCTCTTGTAGACAGCATATATAAGGGTCTTGTTTTTGTATCCATTCAGCCAATCTGTGTCTTTTGGTGGGAGTATTTAGTCCATTTACATTTAAGGTAATTATCGATATGTATGTTCCTATTCCCATTTTCTTAATTGTTTTGAGTTCATTATTATAGGTCTTTTCCTTCTCTTGTGTTTCTTGTCTAGAGAAGTTCCTTTAGCATTTGTTGTAAAGCTGGTTTGGTGGTGCTGAACTCTCTCAGCTTTTGCTTGTCTGTAAAGGTTTTAATTTCTCCATCAAATCTGAATGAGATCCTTGCTTGGCAGAGTGGTCTTGGTTGCAGGTTTTTCTCCTTCATCACTTTCAGTATGTCCTGCCACTCCCTTCTGGCTTGCAGGGTTTCTGCTGAGAGATCAGCTGTTAACCTTTTGGGGATTCCCTTGTGTGTTATTTGTTGTTTTTCCCTTGCTGCTTTTAATGTGCTTTCTTTGTATTTAATTTTTGACAGTTTGATTAATATGTGTCTTGGCATATTTCTCCTTGGATTTATCCTGTATGGGACTCTCTTTGCTTCCTGGACTTGATTAACTATTTCCGTTCCCATATTAGGGAAGTTTTCAACTCTAATCTCTTCAAATATTTTCTCAGTCCCTTTCTTTTTCTCTTCTTCTTCTGGAACCCCTATAATTCGAATGTTGGTGCGTTTAATGTTGTCCCAGAGGTCTCTGAGACTGTCCTCATTTCTTTTCATTCTTTTTTCTTTATTCTGCTCTGCAGTAGTTATTTCCACTATTTTATCTTCCAGGTCACTTATCTGTTCTTCTGCCTCAGTTATTCTGCTATTGGTCCCATCTAGAGTAGTTTTAATTTCATTTATTGTGTTGTTCATCGTTGCTTGTTTCATCTTTATTTCTTCTAGGTCCTTGTTAACTGTTTGTTGCATTTTGTCCATTCTATTTCCAAGATTTTGGATCATGCTTACTATCATTATTCTGAATTCTTTTTCAGGTATACTGCCTATTTCCTCTTCATTTGTTAGGTCTGGTGCATTTTTATCTTGCTCCTTTATCTGCTGTGTGTTTTTCTGTCTTCTCATTTTGCTTATCTTACTGTGTTTGGGGTCTCCGTTTTGCAGGCTGCAGGTTCATAGTTCCCGCTGTTTTTGATGTCTTTCTCCAGTGGCTAAGTTTGGTTCAGTGGGTTGTGTAGGCTTCCTGGTGGAGTAGACTAGTGCCTGTGTTGTGGTGGATGAGGCTGGATCTTGTCTCTCTAGTGGGCAGGTTCACGTCTGGTGGTGTGTTTTGGGGTGTCTGTGGCCTTATGATTTTCGGCAGCCTCTCTGCTAATGGGTGGGGTTGTGTTCCTGTTTTGCTAGTTGTTTGGCATAGGTTGTCCAGCACTGTAGCTTGCTGGTCGTTGAGTGAGGCTGGGTGCTGGTGTTAAGATGGAGGTCTCTGGGAGATTTTCGCCATTTGATATTATGTGGAGCTGGGACGTCTCTTGTTGACCAGTGTCCTGAAGTTGGCTGTCCTACCTCAGAGGCAGAGCCCTGACTCCTGGCTGGAGCACCAAGAACCTTTCATCCACTTGGCTCAGAATAAAAGGGAGAAAAAGTAGAGAGAATTAGAAGTATGAAGAAAGAAAGAAAGAAAGAAAGGAGGGAAGGAAGGAAGGAAGGAAGAAAGAAAGAAAGAAGCAAAGAAGGCAAGAAGGCAAGAAGGAAAGAAAGGAGGGAGGGAGGAAGGAAGGAGGGAAGGAAGGAAAAAGACAGAAAGAAAGAAGATACAGTAAAATAAAATAAAGTATAATAAAGTTATTGAATTAAAAAGTAGTTATTTAGATGAAAAAAAAAGGGACAGATAGAACCTTAGGACAAATGTTGGAAGCAAAGCTATACAGACAAAATCTTACACAGAAGCATACACATACACCCTCACAAAAAGAGGTAAAGGGGAAAAAATCATAAATCTTGCTCTCAGAGACCACATCCTCAATTTGGGATGATTCGTTGTCTAAAGGAGAAGGAAGGAAGGAAGGAAGGAAGGAAAGAAAGAAAGAAAGAAAGAACGTAAAGTATAATAAAGTTATTAAAATTAATTAAGAAAAAAATTTTTTAAAAATACCATGGACGGATAGAACCCTAGGACAAATGGTGGAAGCAAAGCTATACAGACAAGATCTCACACCGAAGCATACACATACACATTCACAAAAAGAGGAAAAGGGGAAAAAATCATAGATCTTGCTCTCGAAGCCCACCTCCTCAATTTGGGATGATTCATTGTCTATTCATGTATTCCACAGATGCAGGGTACATCAAGTTGATTGTGAAGCTTTAATCTGCTGTTTCTGAGGCTTTTGGGAGGTCTGAGGTCTTCTGCCAGCCCTCAGTAGGTGTTCTGTAGGAGTTGGTCCACGTGTAGATGTATTTCTGGTGTATCTGTGGGGAGGAAGGTGATTTCCGTGTCTTACTCTTCCGCCATCTTCAAGGTCCCCCCGTTTCCATTTTAAATTTCCTCTTTAATTTCTTATTTGGTTCATATGTTCACTACAGATTTTTAAATTTCTATGTATTCATGAATTTTCAGTTTTCCTTTTGTTACTGTTTTCTAGTTACATAACATTGTGGTCAGAGAAGACACTTGCTATGATTTCAGTTTTCTTGAATTTGCTAAGACTTGTTTTGTGGCATAACATATGGTCTATCATAGAAAATGTCCCCTGTGCACTTGAGAAGAATGTGAATTCTGCTGTTGGATATAATGTTTTGTATATGTCTGTTAGGTTTATTTGGACTATAGTATTGTTCAAATCTACTATTTCCTTATTGATCATCTGTCTGAATGATCTATCTTTTGTTGAGATAGGGTATTAGAGTCCCCAACCATTATTGCATTGTTGTTCATTTCTCCTTTTAGCTCTATTAGTCTTTACTTTATGCATTAAGGTGTTCCATTGTGAGTGCACAAATATTTACAATTGCTGTATCTTCTTCATGTATTAACCCCTTTGTCATTATATAAAGCCTTCTTTGTGTCTTTTTACCATTTTTAAAGTTTATTTTGTCTGCTATAAGTATAGATACTCCTGTTTTTTGTTTTGTTACCATTTGCTGAAAATATTTTCTTATCCCTTCACTCTCAGTCTATGTATGTCTTCAAGGTTAAAGTGAGTCATTTTAGAAAGCATATCATTGGATCTAGTTTTTACATCCATTCAGCCATTCTGTGTCTTTTGTCTGGGGAATTTAATCTGTTTATGTTTAAAGTAATTTCTGCTAAGTAAGGACATACTATTGCCATTTTATTAATGGTTTTCTTGTTATTTTTTGATTCATTGGTTTTTGTTTTTTATCCTGCTTTTTTTGTGTGTGTTCTGAGGTCTTGTTAGCACAAGACAGTGTGCTTTGACTTCTGTATCATGTTCTTTTATGTAATTAGTACAGGTTTTACCCTTGTGGTTACCATGAAGCTTACATAAAATATTTTCAATTATAACACCCTGTGTTAAACTAACAACAACATAACTTCAATAGCATTTCTAAGTATTAGAGTTTTAGTTCTCCTCTCCCTCACATTTTAGGTTATTAATGTTACAATTTACATAGTTTTTATATCATGTAACTAATAAATTTATGTTATGATTGTTTTTACTACACTCCTTTCAACTTTTAAGCTAGAGATGTAAGTGAATTACACACCCCATTTCCTTATTACAGAATCCAACCTTGACTATATATTTACCATTGCTAGTGAGTTTTACAGAGATTCTTATATTTTTATGATGATAACTAGTGTCCTTTTATTTCCACTCAAAGAACTTCCTTTAGAATTTTTTGTAAGGCAGGTCTATTGATGATGAATTCCCTCAAACAGATTTTGTTTGTTTGGAAAACTCTTTATCCCTCCTTCATTTCTGAAGGGCATCTTTGATAGGTATTAGTATTCTTGGTGACATATTTTTTCAACAATATTTTGAATATGTCATACCATTTTCTTGCCTATAAAGTTTCCAATGAGAAATCTGCTGATAATCTTATGGGGGTTCCCTTGTATATAACTTTGCTCTTGCTGCTTTAAAATTTTTTGTCTTTGAGTTTTGAGAATTTAATTATAATGTATCTAAGCATAGTTTTATGTGGTTTTCAACCTATTTTGGATTCTTTGGGCCTCTTGGATCTGGATGTCTAATCTCTTCCTATGTTTGGGACGTTTTCAGCCATTTATTGCTTTAAATATACTTTGTGCCCCTTTCTCTTTCTCTTCCCCTTCTGGAATTCCCATAATGAGACTGTGTTTCTTTCATTATGTCCCATGAATACCATAGGCTTTCTTCACTCTTTTTCAATCTTTTTTCTTTTTGACTCTCTGGATAATTTCAATTATCCTATCTTTTAGGTCACTGATTGTTTCTTCTGATGGTTGAGTCTGCTTTTGAAACTCTCAATTGAATTTTTTAGTTATTTTATTTTTCAGCTCTAGGATACTTTTTTAAAAATTTCTATTTCTTTGTTGAATTTCTCATTTTTTTCATGCATTGCTTTCCTAATTTTTTAAATTGTCTTTCTGCATGTTGCTGGGGTTCACTAAACTCTTTTAAGAGAACCATTATGAATTCTTTTTCTGAGTGTTCATAGATATCCATTTCTTTAGGATCAATTATTAGAGTTTTATTACTTTCCTTTGGTGGTATCATATTTACCTAGTTTTTCATGATCCTGATTCTTTACCTTGGTAACTGCACATTTGAGTAAGTGGTCTCCTCTTCCAGACTTTGCAGATTTGCTTTGGCAGAGACAGTTCTTCACCAGTCAGCTCAATTTGGGTTTCTTGGTATGTCTGCTGGTAACATCCTTGGGTGGGTGGAGCCTGCTATTAGAGTCAATTTGGGGGCAAGGCAACTGTGTGAGCTCCGAGGTTGGGGGTGGGAGGAGTACCACTGGCTAAGAACAACTGGATAGGACTGCTGATTTGGTTTCCTGCTCAAATGAGAGTGTAGGATAGGCTTTATGGTTGTCTGGATTCTCTGGTCAGGCTTACTAGACAGTCAGCACTAGGTACCATACTCAGCAGTTGGTGGAGCCATGAATTAGCTTCCCTGTGCTGCTGGGGCAGCAGGATGGGAACCAGGACCTAGACAACTCATAGTTTTGGGACCCAAAAAAAGCAAGAGTGTGCACTGAATATCCTGGTCAGGTGAGTCCACGAGACTTGCTCTGCAGACAAGGAAAGTGAGAGGCTGTTCTTTCTAGTTAAGTGCCACTATAAGCAGGGCTGTTGGACTGGCTACCCATCTTCCTTTGTTGGGGGGTATGAAGGCTGTATTCAGCAATAGGTGGGGCTACAAATAAGTTCTTTGCCTGGGCACAGCAAGAGAAGCCACTCCAAGGCCATTAATGCTCTTTGTTTGTGGTCTTGACTCAAGCTGACCCATGCCCCAAGTTCCCTGGATAAACAGGACCACTGGCTTTGCTCAGGGGCCCTTCTGCCTCTTGGTCTAGCATTGCTGGGTTATACAGCTTCTGGGTGTTCTTGTCAGACCTTCCTGTCAGATGGGGATGGAGACCATGTTCTGCAGCTGGTAGGGCTGTAACTCTGGTTCTGGCCTGGGTGGGACTGGGAGGGCCCACTTCAGGTAACTAGTCCCAAATTTTCCTAAATAGGCTTTCTGTTTGAAACGGGCTGGGAGCTGCTGTTCACCCAAGCTGGGGATATGACTCACTTTTTCCTCCTGGATATGGACAGACCAGGCTCCAGGGCTGGCAAGATTCCTCATTTGTGGGACCTATATATACCCGACTGAGTTTCTTGGTCAGACTGTGACCCTGACTTGGTTCTGCAGATGATCAAAGCCATTGGTTGGGACTACTATTTGAGCTCTGCAGGAAGGAACTCAGCTGCCATAATCCAAGTGCTGGTTGTTGGAAGCGCCTAACCCCTTATCAGTCTCTCAGATTTAGAGGGGTTGAACCCTGCGGATACCCCTGCTATCTCTGTGTGGTGAAACCACAATAAGGGCTCCCGTGAAGTGAACCAATATGCTGAGTGAAGGGAGCTAGGAGTCACCCCTGGGCTCTTTTTTCCCACTGGGGGAACCATAGCCTCCTGTTGGAGTGGTGCTCTGCTGGTCTGGGGGAGGGGCAATGCAGTCAGGGTATAACCATTCCTCTTACCTTTCTAATACAGTCTGTCTTGGTCTCTGTAGTACAATGGGGTGCTTCAGCCTCACTCCCATGTTCTAGGGTACTCTAAGTGGTGCATAGTCCGTGAACAGTTGTTAGTTTTTCCATTTTGGTGACATCACTCTCCCTCTCCAAGTTCTTTACATCAAACTTAATATAGGTGCTACTGTGAAGGGAATTTGCATGTGTAATTAAAGTCCATAGTTATTTTACTAAGTAAATTAAATGGGAAATTATCGTAGATGGGCCTGACTTAGTTGGACAATCTTTAAAATATATCTTGAGTCTTCCCTGAGTAAAGAGAGATTCTCATCTGTGGACAAAAATGTTTTAGCTTGTGCTCTTGGGTTTACAGCCTGCTTGTGACCTTATCTTTCTGCTATCTGCTAGGTGGATTTCAGACTCGTTTAGTCAGGTCCCCACATATGAGTAAGCACGTTGCTTTTAATGAATTCCTTAATATAGATATATCCTGTGTATCTATCTATCCATCCATCCATCATCTATCTATCTATTATATGTATAAATATACATACATTTATATATATATAAAATCTCTTCTACTGGTTTTGTTTCTTTGTTTGAACCTTGAATGACGATATACTTCCTAAAAATAAATACGTTTCTTTTTTTCTGTTAAGATTGTACAAATTGTCATTCGATTTAGTAACCCAATCATATCTTAGCAATCAACTTAAATCAATTTCCAAATAGTTAAGTTGTTATGTGTACACTTATCTAGAAGTTTTATAAAATTCAAATTAATTAACTCTAGTGAATTATACATTTCTCTCATGATGAATGTTCTAAGAGGGAAAGATTCTGTGAATACATTATCCATTTCCTCGAAAAGAATGAGTATTAAGCCAAAAGAGTAGCGTGTGTATTCTGGGAAAATAAATTGTTTCTAAAGTCAATAATTTATTCTTCTTTTGTTATCAAGCTCAGATCCCTCCAAACTTGAAACAACAAAAAATGTAAATCAAATTTACTTTCACCTTATGTATGGCCCTCATTTCTCTTCTTCTTGGGTCTCTCAGAAGGAGTGGCGTACATTTATAGTCTCCTTTTTTTACTTTTCATTCATTCCTCAGCCATTAAGGTTTAGCTTTCATTCTTAAAACTCTGCAAAATTGGTCCTAACTTCTTGTCATTAAAGTTAATGGTCATATTTAATGACCACCTTACTCAACCTCTTAACATTATTCAATAATATTTGATATCTCCTTTCTTCTGGAAAACCTCTCTTTCCATTGGCATCCATGACATAAGAACTTTCTGGTTTTCCTACTGTTTCCAGATTACTCTTTCTCTGACCATTTTACTGGCTTATCAACCTCTGGCTATACTTAGGTTCTCAAAGTCCAGTCCTAATTTTCCTTATTTGTTTCTAAATTCTTTCCTTGGGAGTATTATCCCACATGCATGGGTTCTATAACCAACCAGATGCCAATAAATTTTAAATGTATATCACCATTCCAGGTTGGACCCTTGTATCCAACTGCTTCTTCATTATCTCTACTCAGGTATCTCAAAAGCACCTTTAAGGTAAAGAGTCCAAAATTTAACAAGTGATCGTCCCCTAAGTTTTCCCTCCTCCGGAATTCCCGCTTTAGTCAAGAACATCGTTATCCATTTGCACAAGTTAAAAATCTGAGAATACTTCTCCTAACTCCTTTTGCTTCACTTCCTCCTTCCCAGCCCCACTATCATACTTATCACTATGTTCTGTTAATTTTGCAATATAGAATCTGACTTCTTCTCTGTATATCCTCCACTCCCAATCCAACTTCAAGCCACCTTCATCTCAATACTATACTGTAAAAGCCCCCTAATGAGTCTCCATGCAACCACTGTTGCTCAACACACTCCAATTCATTTTTTATACTGTATGCAAAAAACATGTTTTTCAAACCCTACATCTCACCCTATTACTTTTATACTTAAAAACCTTCAGTGGTGGCTTAGTCACCTATATCTTTATCACTTTTGGCCATTCTCTCTAAATTTGTCTGTCCCAACAAACTTAACCTTTTTTCCTTTCCCACTTCGAGGACTGCACATGCCTGCCACACCATCTCTAATCAGCACCTTCCCCTAATTACCTTTTCTGCTTTATTTGGATTGTAGCTCAAATGACATTCCTCAGGGAAGAATTTCCTTATGTCCATGATTAGATTCTCCTGTCATAACCTCTCAAGCATCCTACATTAAAAAAAAATAATAATACTGATAACTGTGTGTTCCATGAGAAACTGAGGTGTTTTTCATCTTTGCATTTTCAAATGGTATAATAGGCCAAATACATGGTAGACACTCCAAAAGCGCTTGACGTATAACTAAATGAATGAATGAAGCACCATTACAGCATCCCAGATGGTTTCTGCTAAAGTGTTAGTGTTGAAATATGATAAGAACCTTGTGGTATATGTGAGGAGTATAACCTTATAGATTTCCATATTTATCTTTCTTAATAGTATTTACTTGCGTTTGCACAGTTTCTAAATCACACACTGATTTTTTTAACTAGACTTGAAAATTCAGCCCATGATGTGAAATATCAAGCTGTGCTCTCTCTACTTAGCATCATCACCAAACCACAAATTCTGCAATTAGAAGTGAAACTTTGTATGTGATGAGTGAGAATATCCAGCTTGCTTATCCATAGTTTTATTGCCTCTATAGATCTTTTGGGAGTAAAAACAGTCTTTGCATTTATAATATAAGTAACTGACACAAAAATACACAGCAAGCAGAAAGAGGAAAAAAGTTCCATCTTTTCATGACTCATAGTTAAACCTACAGTTTACATAACCATCAGGCAAGATTTTTAATTACCTATTCCAAATTTGTTTATTTTTTCCTCTTGACTATCTGATGAATGCCAGTCAACAATTGCTAATTAACTTACCTTCTAAAATATGTATATATGTATATGAACTCTTCAGAGTCCTGGAGTTTTAGGATGGTTGTACCAGTAAGCAAAAGACAGAGACTGAATATAACTTGGATTATATATGAGAAGAACGACATTTTGGATCAATAAGACCCTAAATACAATTTAAAAATCTTGAATTCCAGGTTCTTGGAATTTCAGCCATCAACTGGTTATATCATAAGATATCCATATTTTTTTTACTGGATAAAGTCAATAGAATTATTCAAAGAGCTGGATGTGTCTTCAGAAGTTCCAGATGTTGCAGTGATATAAAAGTCCAGCACTGTCAAAATACTGTGGAGTATCCTAGGTCCGAGCTTTGAAGCCATTTTGCTATCACTTTGATGCCAGCACAAAGAGCTTAAGAATTTTCACTTCTTTCCCTTGTACCCTTCATTCTGCCTTCAGTAAGATGCAGGGGATTGGAAAAAATGGCCTTAAGTAAACTGATGTTATCTTTCTGTTTCACGTTTGGGCCTGAGTTCTCAGACTCTTAGAACTATTTCATATGCTTCTGTATAGTAGAATTCTGACAGGGAGTATGATTATTTTGTAGGAACAAGTCTCATGCAAGTGGGAGTGTGTGTATATGTTTGACAGAGCAGTCATAGGCCTGAGAGCTAAGTATCTGCCCTGGAAAGAAGCCAGCTGTAGGTCATGCTTTGTAGGGAGCTTATATAGTGGGAATCAGAAAGAAAAATGGGGCGCCTGTGGAAATCTTTAAGTTTGGCATCTAGGGTGCAGGAATATCTTACAGCTGAAGGCATAATCTGGTTTTCTGCTCTACCAGCCCATCTGTGTCTCCCTAGGATACTATCTGGGTTTTATCACCAAGAAGCACATAGCACTGCTACTGTTCTGCCATGCTATAGGCTCCCCTTGTAAGACTAGGTATAGACAGGTAATTCAAGGCACAAACATCTTTCTGTGATTGAGCTTGGAGGAGGCAAGTAAAAAAGGTATGTATTGAAGTCTAAAGTTAACTCATAAATTTATGTAAAAATGAAACCAAATGATAAAGGTGGTATATGTGTTAGCCTTAAAATGGTTCCAGTGGAGTTTCCTCAATGGAAAGTTCCTCCTTCTAGCATCACAATCACCTCAGGGGTAATTTTAGAACAATAAGTGGATGTTGTCTCACAAATGTCCACAGTTTAAGGTACTTTTAAAATCAACCTGTAAAACATCGTAGGGTTATCCACAAATGACTACATTTATTGATACTTACCCATAGTCATAGTCACATATTGGACTTTCATTTTTCTGTCCATGTTAAGTAATAAACTTCCACGTAATACTGTGAACTTTCTACCTCAGTGCTAGGAACACATTATCTTGATTCCTTAGCAGGAAGAATGATGCTTTGAAGATAATAAACACTGCTATTCATTACCTATTAGAAGAAGGAATGAATAAAGCACCATTATTAAGGGGGCATTTAATACTTTTTTGGTGGTTATATTGAATCAGTCTTGTCTACACACTGAAAATGTTTAACCTCTGCTCAGTGAATGTGAAATAAAGAAATAAGCAAAAGTAGCCAAACAGCTGCTTAAATTGACTGATTTTATATCAGTTTGATTAAGCAGTTCATTTGTCTCCAGCTGTATAGATGTTGGGCCAAGACAGTTTAAATTAACTTAAATTCAAATTCTGACCACCAGCTATGGGGCAAATCAAAATCACAGTATAGCTGAAGTTTACAAACTAGACATTGGGGATTATGCTATTTTCTGATGCATAATAGTAAATGTGCATATAGTATCACTCATCCCCAAATTCATAAGATAAAATGTTTTTCATAAAGACCAGAATATCCTTTTGTGTATTTCAGTTTTTATAGGATATGGGTGGCTTGTGGCTCATACTGAGGCCTGTGGCTCGTGGTCAGCCATAAAAATAAGAGAATTCTGACCACCGACTTAATGAGAAGTTCAGGTCAGAACTGAATTTAGATGGCTACCTTTTGATGACAGATTTTACTTTACATTTGTCAGTTTATTCAGTGTCCTGAAATGTTCTTGTTTGTTTTATGCCACATTGTGTCCTTGTGGAGTTGGGATATAACCATGATTTCCTTAAGAATTCTGGAATTGGATTCACTAGGAAGTATGATAGAATTAGGATAAAAGTTGACTCCCTGTCTTTCAAAGGTTTCCCAAAATCCTGAGATGATTTTATTTTCTTTGGTGAAATCATCTCTGAGATTATATCTGAGCCATTAGATAAGGCTGGCATTAAGCAATGTCCTGAGTATTTAAGCTTATACATGTACATGCAAATCCATTTGTTAGGAAGCGATCTGACTTAAATGAACTGCAACCACCTCATGTTCATTCAGGACACAAAAGGTACAGCCGGCATTTTCTATTCTTTTCCCAGATAGCCTAGGCAGAAGAAATGCTAGTGTCACTGAGAGGCTAAATGTTTTATGACCAACTTGTTTATACTATAAATATTACATTTGTGTTTATTACCTTCACGACCCACTGCTGAGTATTGTGGAGGATTCCATATATAGAGAGGTAAGACTTCCAACCTCAAACAGAGAAGTCTAGCAGATAAGTCTTGCCCACAAATAGCTATAAAGCAATTCAATGCGTGTTAAGTGCTAAAAGAAAAGTAGGACAAAGTGCCAAAGTGATTCCATGGTGGGATTAAAAAAAAATCCCAACTAATACACTTTGGAAACAAGTCTGTTGGATCCTACACACACACACACACACACACACACACACACACACACATACACGTATGACTGATGCTCTCTAAAGCTATTATTCTGCAGAATACTATTCTAGAATGTTCTTAGGTGTGTTGTTGATCATGAAATACTTCTGTTAAAAACGTTTAGAAAATGCTAAATTGTGTATAAGGAGACCACTTATTCTCCCATCCTCATGTTTGTACTAGAGAGTATTGTAAGAGATAATAGAATACCACCCCCCTTCCCCTCACCCCTCTGTCTCTGCCTCTCTGGTGCCTATTTTCCCTTGCTTTGCTTTCCCCCTGTGAACTTGGCATTTATTGATACAAGTTTTTCAGATGATTGGCTGACTACATCAAGGGGCAAATAGGCAATGCTGACATTGTGAAGCAGCTTTGAGGTTCTAGATATGTTTTTGAATCCAGAGAAAAGCTGTGCTCTCTTCTTTAGGAGTTATCGAATGTCCACTAATAAACTGACACTTGGACCCTCATTTAACTCCCGTATCTGTACTCTGTTAGAACCCAGAGGAGAGCAGGAGTAATCAATTGACACTTCAAATCATGACTAGGCTAATCAAGTTAAACAGCTTTCTTTGTTGCAGGACTCTCTAGGTCTAGTGTTAGGATAATGTATATTGAGAATATTTAAGTAAGGTATTGGGTTGACCAAAAAATTTGTTCGGGTTTTTCTGTAAGATGTTATGAAAAACCTGAATGAAATTTTTGGCCAACCCAATATTTAGTATATAGTGTTAACTGAAAAAAATGTGCAACCTAAAGGTTGAGAATTATGTTTTATTTGGTGGACTTTACTGAGGATTTAATCTCAAGAGTCACTCAGAGACTGAGCCAAAGAGGTAAGGGAAGAGCCATAATATATAGGAGTTTTTGGAAAAACAAACAAAATATATAGTCAGAACATCAGAATATTACTGCTATTTAAAGAAAGCCAGACATCTCAAGTTAATGAATTTAGTACTGTTCTATGTATGGGAAGATGCAAGGGTCTGGGCTCATTGAAATTAATCCTTTGATATGTACCTTAACTATTTAGGGCCAGTATCCCATTTTTCTCTATCCTGAACTCCTCAGGGAACACTGTTGGGGGTGGCTGCATTGGCTGATGCCTTGATGGCCTCAACATCCTTTGTTTAGTGAAATGGCAGGTGACATTTTCTGTCTACAACAGTATTTCCTAAATCTGGGGATTTTCCATAAATCAACTTGGAGTAACTAGTAAAAAAATATTCCAGAGCTATAATAATAGCTACTATTTACTTGGCACATACTAAGTTCCAGAAACTGTGTTAAAATTTTTGGTAATATAATCTCATTTGATTCTTAAAATAGTCCAGCAAAATAGGCATTGTTATATAATCATTTTGCAGATAATGAGTTAGTCTGAGAAGCTAAGTAACTTGCCTAAAGTTAGAAAGCAAGTAAGTGTCAGAGTGGTAATTCAAACACAGATCTTTCATATTCCAGGATTCTCTGAACCACTACATTATAACCTGGAATATATTTGGAAAATATTTGTGCATAAGGATACATTTCTTTGGGTTATCTTTCAATTATATGAAATTTTCGTAGGGATGTTAAAAATGATAGAAAAGGCTGAGAGTTTGGCTGAATACTTGCTTTAGTTTTCATATGCATTAGGACAAAAATTAAGCTTCCACATAAAAATATAAATCTGGTGGCTGGAAAAGGATATCTATTCCTTCTTTTCAATATTGGTAGCCGTAAGTATTACCTATTCAACTCCACAGGCAAGAAGAAAAAATAGAGGGGAATATTTTCACATTTATTTCTATGTTCCAGTCAAGATTTAGACGTATCCGCCAAGAAGATATAACTGAACAGTGTTTTAAGAGATTGCTTATGAGAAAGATCAATGATAATTTAGAGTGAGTAATGTATTCCATGGAAACAGCATAAAATACAAAACTAATTCTGAACCCTGGCATTCTAGGTCTGTTCCTGCGATTGACTTTTATTTTGAAAATCACTTACTGATTTAGTCACTGTTCCAATATTTATGAAATGAGACATTCTCAATCTTGCAAATTCCCCAGGTGCAGCAATGTACTATGCTCAGCTAGGGAGAGGAAAACAATGTTCTTTGTTCCACATTACTGGTTCACCAGGGGCAGCAAGTATTGTGCCTGGCAAGACAAAGAAAACTATAGCAGTGGGGTTACCATTTACACAAGATCTCAGAGAGATTCTTCAATGTACTGGAAACTAGAACTTGGAACAGCATACTGAGGGCCATCAAAGAGTAAAGATTACCATGAAACAGTTAAGACTAAATTGCCAGATAAACATACCTGCTGCCTTAAACTGCTTTGCAGTAATGGCAACTTTGTACATAATTTTGGTGAATGGACACAAGTTGAGGGCTTTAGGAAAGCTTTTGACTTTCTTGATTGAGGTGCTGCCCCTTCCATCTTCTTCCTGTCTTGAATGTGGAAATGTTGGGTGGAGTGTATCAGCCATGCTGCCATCATGATGCAGAAAGCTTGTGGATAAAAGCCAAGGAAAGACAGAATGGAACTGGTACTTGATGATGTCACTGAACCACTAAACAAGCCCTGGATCACTTGTCCCCGGATTTTTTTTTTTGGCATGAGTAATGAGGCACAAATGTTATTATCTAGTTTAAATCATCATATATGTTAGGAGACATCTCTTCATGGTCTCTGTCATTTCTGCAAGCAGAGACACTGACTGCTTTGTTCCAGACTATCTTTTCAAGGATGCTTGAATAGCATATAGCCTTGGAAACTAAACATAGTAAATCCTCCCATAGCAAAAGGAGGTTTGTTTACGGTTCAGTGTAATAAAGATAATGCTTCCTTTTGGAACAAAGTTCAAATACTGTCCATTATAAAAGGTTCAGGTTTTTTAAGCTTGAGGTTCCTTTCTTATAACAAAACGCACTATGTGTGCAGGTGTCACCTGCTGTATAGTTCAGGCTGCTGTAACCAAATACAGTAGACTGGGTGGCTTAAACAACAGGCAATTATTTCTCACATTTATGGAGGCTGAGAGCTCCAAGAACAAGGTGCCGTCAGATTCAGTATCTTTGGAGGAGGGCCTCTGCCTGGTTTACAAATGGCTGCCTTCCTGCTTTATCCTCACATCTCACATGGTGGAGAGGGAGGGAGAGAGCTTTGGCTTCTTTCTTTTCTTATAAGGGCACTAATCCCATCATGGGAGTTCCACTCTCATGACTCGTCTAAACCTAATTACTTCCAAAGGCCCCACCTCTGAATACTGTCACTTTGGGGATTAGGGCTTCAAGATAAGAATATTGAGGAGCCACAAACATTCAGCCCATAGCCCTTGGCCCTATTCATATGCCTCCACAGGACTTGAGGTTAGGACAGCTGGTGAAAATGCTAATACCTTACCTACTGCTATTGTTGTGAATAAAAAGTACTTTGTCAAAGACCCAGGAGTCTTGTATCTTCTGCTTGCATCCATGAAACTGTGGCAGTATTACTTGTTAGCTTGCAAGTAGGGTTAAACATCAGACTGAGCAATTCTCAACAAAATGATTTTTTTCCTTCCAGTTTTATTGAGATATAGCTGACATACAGCACTGTATAAGCTTCAGGTGTACAGCAAAATGATTTGACTTACGTATATTATGAGAGGATTACCACAATAAGTTTAGTGAACATCCATCATTGCATATAGATACAAGATAAAAGAAACAGGAAAAAAATTCTTTGTGTTGAGAACTCCTAGGATTTGCTCTCTTAACAACTTTCGTATATATGTGTATATATAATATATATAAAACATACAACAGTGTTAATTATATTAATTATGTTGTACATTACATTCCTAGTACTTATTTATCTTATAATTCGAAGTGTGACTACCTTCATCCACTTCTGCCTTCCCCTACCTCTTGCCTCTGATAAACACAAATGTGATCTCTTTCTATGAGATAGTTTGGTTTTATTTTTGGAAGTATAATTGACCTACAACACTATGTTCCTGGTGCACAACATAGTGATTCCATATTTCTATACATTACAAAATGATCACCACAATAGATGAGTCTATTTACCATGTGTTACCATACAAAGATATGACCACCTTACTGAATATATTCCCCACTCTGCATCATTCCCAGGACTCATTTATTTTACAACTAGAAGTTTGCACTTCTTAATCTCCCTTACCTATTTCACTCATCTGCCACCCCTGTCCCCACTGGAAACCACCTCTTTATTTCTGTTTCTATGATTCTCTTTCTGTTATGTTTGTTCATTTGTTTGGCTGTTTAGATTCCACATGTAAGTGAAATCATATAGTATTTCTCTTTTTCTGCCTGACACATTTTACTTAGATAATAATTTCTAGGTCCATCCATGTTGTTGAAAATGGCAATATTTCATTCTTTTTTATTGCTGAATAATATCCCAATATATACAACATCTTCTTTAGCCACTTATCTATTCATGGGCACTTAGGTTGCTCCAATATCCTGGCTATTATGAATAGTGCTGCTATGAACACTGGGGCGCATGTAACTTTAAGAATTAGTGTTTTCATTTTCTTCATATCTATACCCAGGGATATAATTGTTGGATCATATGGTAGTTCTATTTTTAGTTTTCTAGAGAACTTCCATACTGTTTTCCACAGTGGCTGCACCAATTTACATCCCTACCAACAATGTATAAGAGTTCACATTTCTCCACATCTTTATCAACATTCGTTATTTGTGGTCTTTTTAATGACAACCATTCTGACAGGTGTGAGGTGATGTCTCGTGGTTTCGATTTGCATTTCTCTGATGATAAGTGATGTTGAGAATCTTTTCATGTGCATATCGGCCATCTGTATGTCTCCTTTCAAAAAACATCTATTCAGGCCTTGTCAATTTTTAATTGGTTTTTTTTTTGATATTGAGTTTTATGAGCTGTTTGTATATTTTGCATATTAATCCCTGACTAGTCATATCATTTGAAAATATTTTCTCCCATTCAGTAGGTTGTCTTTCTGTTTTCTCCATGGTTTCTTTTGCTATACAAAAGATTTTAAGTTTAATTAGGTCCCACTTGTTTATATTTCTTTTAAAAAATTAATTTTTGGCTGCCTTGGGTCTTCACTGCTGTGTGCAGGCTTTCTCTAGTTGTGGTGAGTGGAAGCTACTCTTTGTTGCGGTGCATGGGCTTCTCACTGAGGTGGCTTCTCTTGTTGTGAAGCATGGGCTCTAGGAGCATGGGCTCAGTAGTTGTGGCATGTGGGCTCAGTAGTTGTGGTGCACGGGCTTAGTTGCTCCATGGCATGTGGGATCTTCCTGGACCAGGGCTTGAACCCGTGTCCCCTGCATTGGCAGGTGGATTCTTAACCACTGCGCCACCAGGGAAGACCCCACTTGTTTGTTTTTGCTTTTGTTTCCTTCACCTTAGGAGACAGACCCCCAAAAAATATTGCTATGATTTAGGTCAAACAGTATACTGTCTATGTTTTCTTTTAGGAGTTTTATGATTTCTGGTCTTACATCTGTGTTTTTAATCCATTTTGAGTTTATTTTTTATATGGTGTGAGAAAATGTTCTAATGTTATTCTTTTACACATAGCTGTCCAGTTTTCCCAGCACCACTTATTGAAGAGACTTTCTTTTCTCCATTGTATATTCTTGACTCCTTTGTCATAGATTAATTGACCATAAAGTGAGTGGGTTTATTTCTGGGCTCTCAATTCTGTTCTATTGATCTATGTGTCTGTGTTTGTGCCAGTACCATACTGTTTTGATTACTGTAGATTTGTAGTATAGTCTGAAGTCAGCAAATGTGATTTCTGCAGCTCTGTTCTTTTTTCTCAAGATTGTTTTGGCTATTCAGGGTCTTTGGTTTTTCTGTATAAATTTTAAAATTATTCTAGTTCTGTGAAAAGTGCCACTGGTAATTTGATAGGAATTGCATTGAATCTGTAGATTGCCTTTGGTAGTAGAGTCATTGTTAAAATGTTAATTCTTCCAATCCATGAACACAGTATAACTTAACATCTGTTTGTGTCATCTTCAATTTCTATCACCAGTGTGTTATTTTTCCAAGTTCAGGTCTTTTACCTCCTTAGGTAGATTTATTCCTAAGTGTTTCATTCTTTTTGACATGATTTTAAATGGGATTGTTTCCTTAATTTCTCTTCCTGATAGTTTGTTGTTAGTGTCTAGAAATGCAACAGATTTCTGTATATTAATTTTGTATCCTATAACTTTGCCAAATTCACGGATGAGCTCTAGCAGTTTTTTGTTGGCATCCTTAGGATTTTCTATGTATGGTATCATGTCATTTGGAAACAGTGACAGTTTTACTTCTTCCTTTCCAATTTGGATTCCTGTTATTTCTTTTTCTTGTGTGATTACACTGGCTAGGTCTTCCAATACCATGTTGAATAAAAGGGGTGAGAGTAGGCATACTTGTCTTGTTCCTGATTTTAGTGGAAATGCTCTCAGTTTTTCACAATTGATTATGATGTTAGCTGTAGGCTTAATCTATATGGCCTTTATTATGTTGAAGTATATTTCCTCTATGCCCACTTTCTGGAGAGTTTTTTTTAATCATAAATAGATATTGAATTTTTTCAAAAGTTATTTTGTGTTTATTAGATGATCATGTGGGGTTTTTTGGTTTTTTTTGAGGTACACGGGCCTCTCACTGTTGTGGCCTCTCCTGTTGTGGAGCACAGGCTCCGGACGCACAGGCTCAGCGGCCATGGCTCACGGGCCTAGTCGCTCTGTGGCATGTGGGATCTTCCTGGACCGGGGCATGAACCCGTGTCCCCTGCATCAGCAGGTGGACTCTCAACCACTGCGCCACTAGGGAAGCCCTGATCATGTGGTTTTTATTCTTTAATTTGTTAAAGTGGCTTATCACAATGATTGATTTGCAGATATTGAACCATCCTTTCATCCCTAGGATAAATCTCATTTGATCATGGTGTATGATCATTTTAATGTATTGCTGGATTCAGTTTGCTAATATTTTGCTGAGGATTTTTGAACCTATGTTCATCAGTGGTATTGGCCTATAATTTTCTTTTTTTGTGATATCTTCATCTGGTTTTGCTGTCAAGGTGATGCTGGCCTCATAGAATGAGTTGGGAAGCATTCTCTCCTCTGAAATTTTTTGAATTGTTGAGAAGGCTGGGTGTTGACTCTTTTCTAAAAATTTGGTAGAATTCACCTCTGAAGCCATCTGGTCCTGGATTTTTGTTTGTTGGGAGTTTTTAAATTACTGATTCAATTTCATTACTGGTAATTGGTATTTTTTATTATTGGTAGTTTTTATTTCTTTTTGGCTCAGTCATGGGAGATTGTACATTTTTAGGAATTTGTCCATTTTTTCTAGGTTGTCCATTTTATTGGCCTATAGTTGTTCATTTTATTGGCCTATAGTCTCTTATGATTTTTTTGTATTTATGTGGTGTCAGTTGAAACTTCTTCATTTCTGATTTTACTGATTTGGGGCCCCCTCTCTTTTTTTCCTTGATGAATCTGGTTAAAAGTTTATCAATTTTGTTTATCTTTTTAAAGAACCAGCTCTAAATTTCATTGATCATTTCTATTTTTTTCTTTTTAATTTCTACTTCATTTATTTCTGCCCTGATCTTTATTATTTCTTTCCTTCTACTAACTTTGGGTTTTGTCCATTCTTTTTGTAATTCCTTGTTCCTTTAGGCGTAAGGTTAGGTTGTTTGAGATTTTTCTTGTTTTGTAAAGTAAGCTCAATCACTTTAAACTTGCTTCTTGGAACTGCTTTTGTTGTGCCCATAGATTTTGGATCATTGTTTTTTGTTTTCATTTGTCTCCAGGTACTTTTTAATTTCTTCTTTGATTTCTTCAGTGATCCATTGGTTGTTTAATAGCATATTGTTTAGTCTCCACATGTTTGTGGTTTTGCAGTTATTTTTCTTGTAGTTGATTTCTAGTCTCATGGCATTGTGGTAACAAAAGATATTTGATATGCTTTCAATTTCCTTAAATTTACTGAGGCTTGCTTTGTGGTCTAGCATGTGATCTGTCCTGGAGAATATTTCATGTGCACTTGAAAAGAATGTGTGTTCTACTGCTTTTGGTTGGAATGCTCTCTTTATATCAAGTGCGTTTGGTCTAATATGTCATTTAAGGCCAGTATTTCCTTATAAATTTGTCTGGATGATCCGTACTTTGACAAGTTAAACTCCTCTACTACAATTGTGTTACTTCCTAGTTCTCCCTTTATGTCTATTAATATTTGTTTTCTGTATTTAGGTGGTCCTATTTTGGTACATATACATTTACATTTTTATATAATCTTGGATTGATATCTTGATTATTATATAATATCCTTCTTTGTCTCTGGTAACAGTTTTTGTTTTAAAATCTATTTTGTCTGATAAAAGTATTGCTACTCTGGCTTTCTTTTGATTTCTATTTTCATAGAATACCTTTTTCCATCCCTTCACTTTCAGTCTGAAATGATATGAAATGAGTGTCTTGTAGGCAGCATATATACAGGTCTTATTTTTGTATCCATTTGGCTGCACTATGTCTTTTGATTGGAGCAGTTAATCCATTTCCATTTATAGTAATTATTCATATGTATGTGCTTATTGCCACTTTAATTGCTTTTGGTTTGTTTTTGTAGGTTTTTTTTTCCTTTCTTCTTCTTTGGTTCTCTTCCTTTGTAATTTGTTGACTATCTTTAGTGTTATGTTTGAATTCCTTTGTGTGTGTGTGTGTGTGTATCTATTTTAGATTTTTTATTTGTGGTTACCATGAGGTTTATATATAGCAGTCTCTCTATATATGTGGTTATTTTAAGCTGCTGATTTCTTAATTTCAAATGCATTTTAACAGCTAAGCATTTTTACTCCCCTCCTTTCATAATTACTGTTTTTCATATCAAATTTTCATCTATTTGTTTTTCTGTATTCCTTAACTGCTTATTGTGGATTTAGATCATTTTACTACTTTTGTCTTTTAACCTTCCTACCAGCTTTGTGTACATGGTTGATATAAGAACTTTAGTATATGTTTGCCTTTACTGATGAGCTTTTTCCTTTCTTAATTTTCATGTTCCAGCTGTTGCCTTTCTTTCTTCACTTAGAGAAGTCCATTAAAAATTTCTTGTAAAGCTGTTTTGGTGGTGCTGAACATTTTTCATTTTTGCCTGCCTGTAAAACTTTTGATTTTTCCATCAAATCTGAATGATAGCCTTGCCTGGTAAAGTGTACTTTGTTGTAGGTTTCTCCCTTTCATCACTTCAAATATATCATGCCATAGTCTTCTGGCCTGCAGAGTTTCTGCTAAAAAGTCAGTGGATAGCTTTATGGGAGTTCTCTTGTATGTAACTTGTTGCTTTTCCTTTGTTGCTTTTAATATCCTCTCTTTGTAATTAAAATGGAAACAATTAAAGATAATGTGTCTTTGCATGGTCCTCTTTGGGTTGATCCTGTTTGGGACTCTACGTGGTCCTGGACTTTGATGTCTTTTCCTTTCCCAGGTTAGGAAAGTTTTCAGCTATCATGTCTTCAAGTATGTTCTCTGCCCCTTTCTCTCTCTCTTCTCCTTCTGGGACACCTATAATATGAATGTTAGTATGCATGATGTCCTGCAGGTTTCTTAAACTGTCCTTATTCCTTTTTATTCTTTTTTATGTTCAGCATCAGTGATTTTGACTACTCTGTCTTCCAGCTTGCTGATTCATTCCTCCATATCATATAGTCTATGTTGATTCCCCCTAGTGTATTTTTTTTAATTGGGGTATAGTTTTTTTTAATAATGTTGTGTTCTTCTAGTGTATATTTCATTTCAGTTATTATATTCTTTATTTGTGTTTGCTTGTTGTTTATATTTTCTCTTTGTTTAAAAAATTCTAACTTCTATCTTCTACTCTGTTCATTCATTCTTCTCCTGATTATTTTGGTCATCTTTATGATTATTACCCTGAACTCTTTCTCTGGTAGATTGCCTGTCTCCACTTCATTTCGTTCTCTTTTGGGGCTTTATCTTGTTCCCTCATTTGGAACATATTCCTCTGTCATTTCATTTTGCCTAACTTGCTGATTTTATTTTGATGTATCTGGTAGATTGGTTATGTTTCCCAGCCTTGAAGAAGTGGCCTTTTGTAGGA